>NC_136916.1:70360867-71560867 GCF_949752795.1 Hyperoodon ampullatus
AAGTGAACAAGTTATTTTCACGGAAGAAAACTGAGCAGCTACTCTGGTACATTCAAAATTCTTATGTGTTTTATGACTAGTGATGTCAGTAGTCAATATGAGATCGTTTAGAGACTCAAGGAAGAATATTTTTATGATAGATATATTTTTTCTCTTGAATGTCTCTACATGGTTCAAGGAATTCTTATTATTGTTTCTTCCCTTTTTAAAACGTTTTTTAAAAGTAACCTGAATAATTTTGGAGAGTCATTGCCATAATTCCTTTTTCCACTATTTTGTATTGAATGACAAAAATCTTGTAGTTAAAGGCAAGTGTGCTAAATATTGATATTTTTAATCTATATCTGGAACATTCAGAACATAGATGTTTCTACCTCTATTTGTACTGTAATTATACTACATATAATTTTGCTACACTAATTACTCTTCAAATTTTTAGTCGATTAAGTTTCTTCTGTGTTTTCCCAATAGATTTTATCTAATTTTATTAGAACAATCCAAGGTCACTTTTTTCCATGTTATATATATATATAAGAATTCCAGGGCTTCCCTGGTGGTGCAGTGGTTGAGAGTCCGCCTGCCGATGCAGGGGACACGGGTTCGTGCCCCGGTCCGGGAGGATCCCACATGCCGCGGAGCGGCTGGGCCCGTGAGCCATGGCCGCTGAGCCTGTGCGTCTGGAGCCTGTGCTCCACAACGGGAGAGGCCACAACAGTGAGAGGCCCGCGAACCGCAAAAAAAAAAAAAAAAAAAAAAAAAAAAAAAAAAAAAAAAAAAAAGAATTCCATTATTCAGGTACTAAATAGAATGTCTGCTCTACCATGTACTGTTCTTTATTCATAGTGCAGTAGATAAGCCTGAAGGAAATAAGCCTGGCTGTGGAAATGCTTATTTGTTGGGAGGGTGCTTGTCTGGATCGATGATGAGCACAACTGTCTGAGGATGCTGAGGGACTCATTCCAGATGTCAATCTGAGGTCCATATGAATGCCCCTCTAATAGGACAAATAAGACTCTCAGAGCCTGGCTCTATTTGGTGACCCCTCAGTAACAACATAATGCTACTGTTAGCATGCTTTTTTCTTTCTCACAGAAAAGGCCATTAGTGTCCTATCTTGTAAGGCAGTATGCACCTTTATGATCAGTGATCCATTTTGCTCACTTTGAACAGTCAAAAATATGACTATATATACATGTATATGGGAAATATGTTCTTGAGTAATGAATGAGAAAATGAAAAGGATTGAATTAAGAAGGGGACAAGCAACTGTGATGGGTACTGAAAGTCTCAGTAATGTTGAACTAAAAGAAGGGAACACCGCATGTGTACAGTAAATAATGGTAATGGAACCAAATTTTTAGTTCTTTGTTATTTTTACTACTGAATATTTTCTAAGACTCTGCTTTTCTTTTTGTCATGTTTTGCTGAAATAGAAGGACTGGAATCAGGTCTTCCAATTCAGAGAACAATGGTGAGTAGCTGTTTGAAATTCATATTTCATATGCTCTGTGTCAGGTCCTGAAGTCTCTCTGTTTATCTTTTTAGAGGCTTATTTGAGAATATTTTGATGATGTGTCATTTTTCTCTTTGAGACACTCACTAAGGTCACTTACATTATTGAATCTTTATATAATTTCTTCTTTCATTTTAACTCTTTTCTGCTTTGATGGAAAAATGTAGAATTTTAGAGAATTTTTGGTAATTTCATAGTGGATCCAAAAATTATTGTAGTAAAATCGAAATCTTCCAAAATATTATCAGATTTTCCTCATCTGTTTTATTGTTGTGATTTCAGGATGCAGACTCAATTATTCATAAGCATTTGTGGTCACACTGCATTACATTTGTGTTTCTACTTTAATCTTTGTGGATTGGCATAAATTAGTTGTTTCTCATTTTTGCAACATGGAAAGTTGTATGTGAAATTTTGTTAGATCTCTTTAAGACCATGAAGTTTTTATACAATAAATGTTGCCATATTCTTTTGAAATCCAAAATAGTTCAGTTTTCAATACTGTGTTGGGCTAAAAAGAAAAGGTATTATGTTAGAGATATCAAATGGAGAAATATGAAATATCATATATGGCATCATTATTTCTGAAACTTGAAATATGCATCACTAAAAAGAGTGGTCTATATATTTCCTGGCAAGCTATGTTGAAGATTATGTGTTACCTGGTACTTTGAGATTAATACCCTAAGGATAAGTAAACATTTTTCTTGACAAAGTTCGGTCACAGATTCTATCAAGAATTACTTTTGTTTATATTTATTATGTATTGTTTATTTATATTTATTCTATAGAACCATAGAAGATAATTCTAAAGAGTTGATAATAACTAAAAAACTAGTCATAGATCAAAAAAGGAAATTGGTTTAGCCAGATATTGAAATGAACTCTAGAACCTTGATCATTAACAAACTTTTGAGCAGGCATATGAATAGCAGGGAAAAATGGGACATGTTTTTACTTTTAAAAATGTCTTCTCGCAAACCCTTATTTGCATATTTGTTACTATTAGTAGATTCACAGAGCCATGAAGTCAGGGATACTGTCTCAATCCAAAGAGTATAACACTATACTGATGCATAATATATATTCAGTAAATTGCCCATATTATTACTCTATAATAGTACAGGATTCAGACACAGAAGCAGAATAAGACTGGCATAATAGAACCCTTCCTTTTGACCAGCTCCAACCTCTTCTCCCCAAATGGTGCTCCTTCTGAAAAATGTACTTTATTTTTATGTTTTTTTTAAGTTTATAAAAATGGACTGTATAATTTTGTTCTCTTTGTGACTACATCACTTGCACAAGATTCTTACTAATCAGATGAACATTTTATTTGAAACATCAAATTCATTGTTGTAAGTGTGTTAATATGCTCTTCTTATTTTGTATGTCTTTATTTTTTAGGTATTTTATTTTAAAAATAGCAGTATGTCTTTTAGATTTAGCATTTTGTGTTATCTCTAATTCTTGATTAATCTTGCCAGGAGGGTTTCAATCATACTAACTATTTCAAATTACTAATATTTTTTAATATTTCCTATTGCCTGTCTGCTTTCTATTTTGGTGTTTTTCTGCCCTTAATCTCATTAATTTTTCTTTACTCTTCTGGAGTTTGATTCAGTCTCCTTAGCTCTTGTGATATATAATCTATTGATTTTCAGCCTTCTTCAATTCTCATATATTGCTTTTTACTCTAAACTTCCCTATAAGTCACAAGAGCACAAGTTTGACATTCTTCATCCTTCTTATTACTCATATAAATATATTTTCTAATTTCCATATTGATTTATTTTTGAATTATGGATTATTTAGAAGGACATTGCTTAATTTCCAAGCAGCTGGACTTTTTCTATCGATTTTTATTACTGATTTCTAACTTGATTCCATATGATAAAAATACTTTGAATAGATTTTATTACTTTGGAATAATTTTGTATCTCTGTAATGGCCCGGGGGGGGCAGAATTTAGTGAATATTCCATTTTCACGGATTATTACATTAGCATGTAATTATATCATTGTGGATGCAGTATTCTATACTTGCCAGTTATTTCCATTTTGAAATTGCCACATCCATATCTGATGTGTATTTACTAATCTATGATCTGAAAATGAGTTAGTCATTGAAAGTCATGTAGGAGATTGTCATGGAAATAAGGCACCTGGGTTGTTTTTGGAATGCTTGTAATATTTGTATTACAACCTGTGTGTGTTGATTAGTTGCTGTGTTTGGATGGCAAATTAATTAAGCTGTACAATTATACTGCATGCTCTTTTCTACACATATATTTTAGTAGAAAGTTTAAAATATCCCATCAAAATAGACAAAATATTAGCTAATACATTTCCTAAGAATATTGTCTACCAAATAATGTGTTATTTGGGGACTAACAATTAATGTCTTTAGGATAAGTCAAGAAGTTCTCTTTTAAACACAGATATTTCAGTAAATCAAACATTGCAGTAACATTAAATACTCACAGCCATGCCATGATAGCCTTTCAATTCCAATCACTTGAATATTATTATTAATTTCAAAACAAAATTTGTATACTAAGGTTCAGATGTTCTGAAAAAGCTATTTTTTAGATAAATCATACAAGGTTTTATTTATAATAATAAATTCTGATAATTAATTTAAGATGACAATGAGAGGGCAAAATTGATTACACTGTATTTAAAAGAGTGTTAACATGAAGAAATTACTCAGGATAGCTTCCTAGTAGGAATTTTTAAGATTCTGGTACTACGTGTGTTCCTTTCCAGATAACTTGAGAAGATTTATATTTGGTATATGGGTTTTTCTTTTCATTTCTTTGTCCTTTGTGCTATCAATTCATGCTTGAGAATGAACAAATCAGAAAATAAATATAAAGCTATAAGTTATGGAGTCATGTTAAAATAGTAGATTAATGACACAGAATACAAAGAATTTTAATCTGGTGGTAAATCTTGAAAATTATTATCATTTCATTGAAAGGTCAAATAGCTACTGATACACTCTTATTTTGCACCAACCACCCTATAAACATTGTGTGGTTTAGTCAGATGGGAGCCTAGATATGTGTTTATGTATGTATGAGTGTGTTTGTGAACTTGACACAGAAAAACAAGAACATGTGGTTGCCAGTGTGTTTTGTATATATAAGGTTAGGGTCATGTCGACTCAAACTTACATATCAAACATGACTTACCTAACTCTGGGGTGTGTCCACAAGTCAAGCATTCCCAATAAACATAGGTTAAAGTCTCCTTGCCCTCAATATTCACAAGTTATCTTGTCAGTATTTTCTAAGTATACTATTTGTGTGAAGATAAATCCAAGGTCATTTCTCCAGGCCAGCTTTAGTTATGTGGTAAACTCATTATTTACTTACAAAAAATGGTAATTAGATTGAGAGACTGTGGCAAAGTTGGCCTGATGGAATAGAGATTGGAGTGTAAGTTAGTGATGCTCTTGGTTTGGCTAAGCAGGTCTAAGAAAAATGGAAAAGCACATATGGCAGGCAAGCATTAATATGATTCCATCTAGAGTGTTTGGCTAAATTTTTGCAGATTAGAAATATGGGTGTTGCCCCTAAATAGAAAAAGTAAAAGTTTTTTTAAAAAAATACTACTGGAGAGAGAAAATTAATTAAAAAATTGTAAGTGTAGATCGAGTAAAAATATAGTTAGATCTAGTGATACAATCAGTAGATCAGCACTTGGCAATAATAGTATTGTTCCAATGTGAACAAATATTGCTTAGGGGAGTGAGAGAAGATAAAGTTGTTAACAGCAAGCTTATATGGGTGTTGACAACAACAACAGCAAGTTGTTGTGGTGTTGATTGCTTTTTGCTCCAATAATCTAAGTGATAAATATTGAAAATTGATTTCTGCCACATTATTTATTCTGTTCTGATTTTTGCATGTGTCAACACTACTGTATTCCAAACTGTGCCATCCCCATAGAGAGAAGTGGTTCTGCAGAAGTTTATGCAGTTGCCAAATTGCTAGCTTCAGTAAACTAAAGCTGAAACATTTACTAAAGCTGAAGCATTTACTGTCTTGTTAATACAAATAATAACTCTGTAGGAATGTAACCCAGTTATAGAAATGCTAATTTGTCAAGAGCTACCTTACCAAGATCAATGGTAAGCATACTTGTCTGGGGATTCTAGATTATTTCCAGACATTAATCAGAGGTTCCAGCTGGATGTCTATTCATAAGAAGAGAACACTTTAAAAATTGGGCCAATATGGTGACCTCCTCAGTAATTTTACAATGCCTCTATGCACATGATTTTCCATTCTCTTATCAAATTGCACTGTCATAATACCTTCATTAGGCAGACTTCATGCTTAGAGTTTCACATTAAAGAGAGGTCTGATGCTTCATATATTTTAAACTATTTGTTGTTAACTGTGAACAAATATTGAAATAAAAGTTTAAATATAGAAACATATAAATAACTTAAAAAGTGGTTGTGACTATAGATTATTAGTGTTATCAGTAATATTGGGAAATTATAAGGGAACATAGAACATTTAGATGTTACATAACGACAATGAGACCAAATTGTATTTTATTATAATTATCATTTATGCATTTTCTCAATTAATATTTACTTTTTCTGACAATTTTTTTTTTTTGCATAGAATTGCTACAACTCATATCGGCACATAAGAGAATAGAAATAAGCACTTCCATCCATGTGACTTTTGGAATTCTACATATGCTGGGAGGACCATAAATTGTGTCTTAATAAATTTAAAAAATTAAATTAATATAAACCATGTTAATTTAATTCCACAATGTGATGGAATTAGAAATCAATAAAGAATATCTCTTGAAAATCCTCCAAATAATTAGAAATTGAAATTAGCATTTTTAACATATTCATTTGTCAAAGAAAATTATATAGCATTTTGAAATGGAAAAGATTAAAACATATCATGTCAAAATGTATGGGATGCACCTAAAGCTGTATTTAGGGGGAAATTTATAGCACTAAAATGCCTATATTAGAAAAGAAGAAAGATCTCAAACCAATGACTTTATTTTCCACCTTAAGATATTTTGAAAAGAGCAAACTAAACCCAGAGTAAGAGAAAGAAAGGCAACCATACAGATAAGAGCAAAATCAATAGAATAGAAAATAAATATATATATAAAGAAAAATAAATGTAATTGAAAACTGGTCAATTTAGAAGATGAATAATATTGACAAAATTATAGCCAGATTAAGGTGGGAGGGGGAGACGCAAATACCATTATCTGGAAATGTGAGAAAGGGGCTTCATTAGAGATTCTATGGATATTAAAATGTTAATAAGTGGAATTTATGAAAAATGTATGCCAATAAATTTGACAAACCTAAGTTCATGTACCCAATGCACAGTGAGGACAAACAAATCAAAATATCAGAGCTTGGAGCAGAGAAAATTTTATTGCAAGGGCCATGCAAGGAGAAAGAAGTGGCTCATGCTCAAAAGACCCCAATTCTCAGATGGGTTTTAGGGAGGGATTTTTAAAAGCAAGGTGAGGAAGAGGAGCCACAGTGTGTGTGATCAGCTTGTGCACAATCCTCCGATTGGTTGATGAAGAGGTAACAGGGTGTTGTCACAAGGGTTATCATTATCAATCCTCAGACATTAGTAAGTCTGGGGGCTACATGCTCATGGTCATCAAGTTGTTAATTTCTTCCACTTGTGGAGGTTTTAGCATCAGTAAAACAACTCAGTAAATGTGCATCACATACTGTTTAGGTACTTCATAGAGGAACTAAAGATTCTGAGACTGCCATATGGCTGATTCACTTTAAATTGTTACCAGTTCTCCTAGCCCAACTGCTACTTTTGTCACTACATGTTCACATCCTTTCAATCATTAATTCTTGAGCCAGACCTTTGTGACTCATGGGAGGCCTTGGAAGACTACAGCTTTTCTACAAACAACAGGCAGTCAGAGGACATGGGGGGAGGGCCCTGTCCTGGGAAGGCCCCATAGAGTCCTGCTTAGTTAAAAAATGAAGTGGAAAAATTTATTGAAGGATACAAACTACCAAAATTCAATCATGAAGAAATAGATAATCTGAATAACCCTCCTTCAGTGAAATAATAACTTGTAATTAAAATATTTTCCACAAAGAAAACTCCAGGCCCATATAGTTTCACATGAAATAAAAAATAATTCTACACAATTGTCTATAAAATTTAAAAGAAGGGAACACTTTTCTACTCATTCTATATGAACAACTTTACCTTGATTTAAACAAAAAAAACCATGCAATTTTTAAAATACACAAAAATATTCCTCATGAGCATAAATGCAAAAAGTCTAATCAAAACTGTAGTAAATGAAATCCAACAATATATAGAAATATTGCATGACCAAGTAGGGCTTATCCAAGGACTGCAAGGATGTTTTAACATTTAAAAATCAATCAATGTAGGAAAACCACTTCTGGAAAATCAGAGTAAAAAAACCTTCAAAAAATCTTCTCCTCTACAAAATTAACAAGAACCATGACCAAAAATGGTCAGAATTAATTTTGCAGAACTTTGGAAATTAACCAAAGGCTTATAGAATGTCAAAGAACATTTATTCAAGAAAACTGGCTGACTTTCACTAAGAACAGCAAGTTTTATAGCATTTTAATGTTCCAACTTCCAATACCTCTCTCCCTAGCACTGTGGCAGGCTTGAAAATAGTAGGCTAACAGCCATCAGGGGAGGAAGAACAGGTTTGGAGATCCCCAAAAAGTCCCGTCCTCAGAGAATTGTTACCAGGTGACGTCTCTGGAAGGTCCCTGAAAAAGCCCCATTTACAGGACTTGTATTTTTTTTGGACTAAGAGCTCACTCAGTGGGGTAAACCCAATTCCAGAACATTAGTCAAAAGGAATCCATGGAAATTTCTGAGTATGACATGTCCCTGAAGTGTTGATATGAACTGGATCAAAGAGTCTGGCCAAAAATCTAAAAAAGGAAATCTTGGGAATGAGATATTCAAAGTATGTTTTGAAAAGCTCTGAATATTCTTTTTTGATCTAGAAAGCTACATATATGTGCAGAGCTGCATGCCAGGAAACACCTGAAAAGGACCTAATCAATTGCCTCTGGCTTTCTTTGAGGCTCTGTGCAATTAAAAGGTGAAGGCTAAGGAAGAGGTGTAAACTACCTGAGCACTAAATGTAAGCCCCAACACACACACACAAACACACACACACACACAGCCTCTTAACAAAGGGCAAGAGACATATTGATTAGAGGCATTGTAAGTAATCTTGGTCTAATTATTAGCTGACAACTAAGATAACCAAGCAGAAACTTCAGTGTCCACATATTGCTGGGAATACAGACTTTACAGAATTAGTCCAGGAAAATCATTTTTAAGACAAACAGCAATAACAACAAACAACTGCAACAATAAACTTTTGGAATTGAGGATATCTGGTTTCCAGAGTTGCCACATTATGTATAAAATGTCCAGTTTTTAATGACAAAAATAATTACAAGGCATGCAAAGAAACAAGAAAGCATGGCACATACACAGGAAAGAAGTCAATAGAAAGTATCCTTGAGGAAGGCCAAATGTTGGACTTAATGGACACAGACATTAAATTAGCTATTAAAAATCTATTCAAAGAACTAAAGTAAAGCATGTCTAAAGAATTAAAGGGAAGTATAAGAATTATATCTTACCAAATACAGAATACCAATAAAGAGGTAGAAATTATAAGAAAGGACCACTTGAAAATTCTGGACTTAAAAAATAAAATAACTAAAATTGAAATTACACAAGAAAGGTTTCAACAGCAGATCTGAGTGAACAGAAGAAAGAGTGAATGAACCTGGAGATAGCTTAGTTGAGATTATCCAGTATGAGGAACACAAGGAAAAATAATAAAATGAACTGAGCTACAGAAAACTGTGAGACATCATCAAATTTACCAATGTACTTATAAATTGAAGGCCTAGAAGGAGAAGACAGAAAGAGAAATATTTGAAAACATAATAGCTAAAAACTTTCCAAAATTGATGAAAACATTAATCTACACATCCAAGAAAATCAACAAATTTCAAGTAAGATAAACTCAAAGAGATCCAGACCCAGATGCATCATAGTCATACTGTTGAAAGATAAACACAGAGAAAAATGACTCAACATGTACACGTGATCCTCAGTAAGCTTAAAAACTAACTTCTAATAAGCCGTGTGGACCAGAAGGCAATGTGATGACACATTCAAAGTGATGGAAGAAAAAATTCTCAACTAATAATTCTATAGCCACAAAATACATCATTTAAAAGGGAGAAATTAAGCCAATCCCAGATTAAAAACAGAGAGACAGAATTTCTTGCTATGAGATCTGTTCTACAGGAAATGTTAAAGGGATTCCTTCCATCTGAAATAGAAAGACACAGGAGAGTAACCCAAATCCACATGAAGAAATAAAGATCACTTTAACTAGTTACCTTAGCTGAAACTACATATGTAAATATAAAAATAAAAAATAAATGTGTTTTGTTTGTAACCTTTTTCTTCTCCTATTTGATTAAAAAAATAATTTCAATTATAAATTTGTGCTGATGGTCTTGTAATTTATATATTTGTAACTTATATGATAATAATAACACAAAATAAGGGGAGGAAATGAATATATATTGATGTTAAAAATATCTATTTAACCAAAAAAAAAGAATAAAGGAGAAATTCGGGGGGGGAGCACATAAGACATATAGAAAATTAATAGCAAATCGGCTGTCATAAATCCTACCTTATAAGTAATTATATTAAATGTAAAATGAATAAACATTCCAATCAAAAGGCAGAGATTTCCAAATTGGGGGGAAAACCATGATTAACTATATTCTGTGTACAAGAGATATACTTTAGAGTCAAAGCACAAATAGATTGAAAGTAAAAGGATTAAAAAAAAAGATATATCATGTAAACTGTATCTAAAATAAAGCTGGAGCAGCTCGGACAAAATATTCTTTAACAAAAATTATTGTTAAAACCAAAGAGCATTTTAAAACAATCAATCCATAAGACATAACAGTTATTAACATATATATTGAACAACAAAGCACAAAATCACAAAGCAAAAACTGCTAGAATTAAAAGGAAAAACAGATGATTCAACTATTAAAGTTAGAGACCTCAAAACCCAATTTTCAATAATAGAACAGAGTAATGCCAGCAAGATGGCAGAATAGGAAGTCCCCTGCTTGTATCCTCACTCAGGAACAGTAACTTGGCAGCCATTCACAGACAAAAGTGCCTTTGTGGGAGCTTTGGGACTGAGGTTGGAAATTGTGAAACACCAATGGGGTTCAAGATCAAGGAGGGTCATGTTGAGAAAGCAAGCCAATGCCCAGGAGGCTGACTTGCCAACTATCGAACCAACTGCAGAACCCAAAACATCTCCATGCTTCAATGGGCTCAGCTACAGCCCCATATGGTTTTGGTCCTGCCACCATAACCATATATCATGGTAAACAGGAAATGGCACACATGACTTTGCCTCAGGCAATAAACCCACAGACCTTGGTCCTGCCTGTGGACCCTGAAATGACCCATGACACAGCTCTAGCTCTGTCAGCCAATGTCTTCAAGCAGTACTGCCAGCCTAGGGGTCGGCAAGGGACACACCAATTATTGTCCCCAAACATATTGAAATACTCCAATAATTCAGCTCCAGTCCCTTCTAGCTGCAGTCTGTGAGAAGTCTTGCCATTCCAGGGAATAAGTTGGAAAAATACCTATCTGTACTTTTGGAGATAGGGAAACATCCCTGTAACTCAACTGCAGCTCCCCCCAACCCAGCCAGCCACTGCCCATGAGCAGTCCTACCTGCCCAGGGACCCACTGGAAAATTCATCTGTCAGTGTCCTGGGAGGGAGGCCAGTGAACTTTAGTCAGACAGTACACCCTGAAGCAGCCTTGTGGCTCAGATCCAGGTCCTTCTAGCTACATTCTCCAAGCAGTCCACTTAGCCCAGTGACCTACCAGAGGACATGCCAGTTAGTGTCCCTTGGTGGCAGGCCAATCAAACTTAATCCACAACAGATCTTGAAACAACTTTGTGAATCAGCTCAAGCCCCTCCCTGCCATAGTACACAAGCAATCCTGTCCACCCAGAGATCCACCAGAAGACCCATCCATGCCCTCAAAAGTAAGCCCACCATGGTCTGAAATGGCCCTGTAACTTGACTCCCATTCTTATCAGATATGGTCAGGGAGTAGTCCTACCTGCCCAGGGACCTGGTAAGAGACACCTCATCAGGCCCTCCATAATCAGGCATACAAATTCAATCCCAGCTGTGGATCATGATGCAGCCCTTGGACTCAGTTCCAACTGCTCTCAGTCATGGTCCAATGCCAGTCCTGCCTACCCAGGGACTAACCCAGTTACATGGCTGAAGCTCTCCAAAGAAACTCTTGGGAACCATCCCTGTTCATACAACTTGGTAACAGATCCACCATCTGCGGATCCAACTGTGGACCCTTTTCCCAGTTCCAGACCTTATGAAAAAGGTCCTGGAGACAGTCCCATCTTCCAGGGACAAGACAGGATCTATGCCTGCCAGAGCACCTTGTAACAGGTCCACCAGCTACAAACACCACTGCAGACCCAGCAATACATGACCTGGCTCTAACCCAATTTACCTACAATTCCCTGGGTAATCCCATAAGTACAAGGAATCTACAGAATTTATTTCCCTGCCAAAAACACTCTGGAAAAACTGAAAAAGTGTTTTCTCCTTCAAATGCACACCCCAATGCAGGCTACACAAACCATGAAGACTCAAACAAAGGAAACCAATAAAGCTCCAGTAACAGATTCCAAAGAAGTGGATATTTATAAATTGCTTGACAAAGAATTCAAAATAATCATCTTAAAAAGCTCAGTGAGTTACATCACAGTAGAAAACTCAAAAAATCAAGAAAGTAATGCATGAACAAAACAATAAGTTTAATAAAGAAACAAAAATCACACATTCATATGCACACACACAATTTTGGTGTAAAGAATATAATGATAGAACTGAAAAATTCAACAGAGAGCTTCAACAGGAGCCTTGATTATGTAAAACCAGAACAAAACAAATCAACAAACTCAAAGGCAGATCATTTGGAATTAGACAATGACAAGAACAATAACAAAAAGAACAAAAAAGAATGAAGAAAGACTATGTGAATTATGGGACGTCAAAAAACAAATAAATATTTACCTCATCAGAGTCCCTGAAGAGGAAGAAAGAGAGAAAGAAGCAGAAAATTTTCTTAAAGAAATAATATCTGAATAGTTACAAAATCTGGAATAGATATGGACATGAAGGTATGTGAAATTCAAAGGAACTCAAGCAAAATGAAGATGAGCCTGAGATATATTAAAATCAAATAGTTAAAAGTCAGAAACAGGGACTGCCCTGGTGGTGCAGTGGTTAAGAATCTGCCTGCCAATGCAGGGGATATGGGTTCAATCCCTAGTCTGGGAAGATCCCACATACTGCAGAGCAAAAAAGCCCATGCACAACAACTACTGAGCCTGCACTCTAGAGCCCACGAGTCACAACTACTGAGCCCAAGTGCCACAACTACTGAAGCCTGCATGACTAGAGCCCGTGCTCTGCAATAAGAGAAGCCATCACAATGAGAAGCATGCGCACCACAACAAAGAGTAGCACCCACTCGCTACAACTCACTGAGAGAAAGCCCACATGCAGCAATGAAGACCCAATGCATCCAACAGTAAAATAAATAAATTTATTTTTTGTAAAGTCAAAGACAAAGGGAAAATTTTGAAAGCAACAAGACTAAAGTGACTTATTACATATAAAGGAACCCCCATAAGGTGATCAGCTAATTTTTCAGCAGACACCCCAGGAGAGAGTGGGGTGATATATTCAGAGTGCTTAAAGAAAAAAACTGGCAAACAAAAATATTACACTCAGCAAAACTTTTTTTCAGAAATGAAAAAGAGGTAAAGACAATCCCTAGCCAAAAAAAAAAGCTGAGTTTATCACCTCTAGACGTGGCTTAGAAGAAAAGCTAGAAGAGAGTTCTTCCGACTGAAAGGAACAGACACTAAGAAACAACATAAAAACATGAAAGTATAAAACTGACTGGTAAATGTAAATACACAGTCAAATTCAGAATACTCCAATACTGTAATGTTGGTGCATAAACAAATTTTAACTCCAGTATAAAAGTAAAAGACAATAGGATTAAAAATAACTATAGCTACAATAATGTGTTAATGGATGTACAATGTAAAAAGATGCAAAGTGTGACTTCAAAAACAAAAAATGAGGGAGAGGGAACTAAAAGTATAGAGTATTTTGCACACATAATTTATATGCAATTGAAGGTCAGATGTTATCAGCTTAAAATAGATTGTTACAATTATGAGATGTTTTGTGTAAGCCTCATGGTAACTACAAGGAAAAATTTCTAATAGTTACACAAAAATAAAGAGGAAGAAATAGAAGCACACCATTACAAAAACAAAACAAAACCAAAATAAAACAAACAAAAACACACCAAATCACGAAGGAAGACAGAATGAGAAGAAGAAAGGAGCAAGGGAACTATAAGACAGAAAGCAACAAAATGGCAAGAGTAAGTTCTCACCTATCGATAATTACTTTAAATGCAAATAGTCTGAATTTTCCAATCAAAAGACAGTGGTTAAATTAATTTTTTTAATCCAACAATATGTTGTCTGTAAAAAAACTCACCTTAGCTTTAAGGACACACATAGACTAAAAGTGAAGGGATGGAAAAAGAAATTCCATGAAAATTGTAACCAAAAGAGAGGAGGAGTGGCTATACTTATATCAGATAAAATAGACCTTCAGTCAATATTGGTCAGAGACAAAGGTCACTATATAATAATAAAGGGACAATTCATCAGGAGAATATAATAATTGTAAATATATATGCACCCAACTTTGGAACACCTATATATTTAAACAAATATTAACAGAAAAATAGACAGCAATACACTAATAGTAAGGGGACTTTAATATCTCACCTTCAACAGTGAATGTACCATGTGTACAGAAAATCAATAAGGAAATGGAACACGAACACACTATAGGCCAAACATACAGCGTAATTTCATCCAACAGCATCAAAATTCTTCTCAAGTGCACATGGAACATTCTGCAGAATAGATCATAAGTTGTGCAATAAAGGAAGTCTTAACAAATTTAAGAAGATTGAGATCATATCAAGTTTCTTTTCCAACCACAATGGCATAAAATTAGAAGTCAATAACTGGAGAAAATTTTTAAAATTCACAAATATGTGGAAATTAAATAACAAACTACTGAACAACAAAATGGTTAAAGAAAAAATCAAAGGGGAAATTTAAAACATCTTGAGACAAAAAAAGGAAACTCAACAAATTAAAATTTATGGGATGAAGCAAAACCAGTTCTAAGAGGGAAGTTTATAGCAAAAAAACACTTATATTACTTAAAAATCTAAATAAAGAACCTAAATTTACTCCTAATATAAATAGAAAACGAAGAACATCTAAGCCCAAAGTCAACAGAAGAAAGGAAATAATAAAGATTAGAGCATAAATAAATAAATAAATAAATAAAATCGATATTAGAAAGACAATAGAAAAAAATCTACAAAATTAGTAGTTTTTTGAAAAGATAAAATATTTGAGAAAACTTTAGCTAAACTAATCAAGAAGAAAAAAGAGGACTCAAATAAATAAAATCATAAATGAGAAAGGAGATATTACAACTGATACCACAGAAATATAAAGTAATATGAGGCCAATATGAACAGTTATATGTCACATTTTGAATAACATGGAAGAAATGGATAAATTCCTAGGAACATACAACCTATCAAGACAGAATCATGAAAAAATAGAAAATTTTAACTGAACAATAATGAGTAAGGATATTGAATCTGTAATCAAAAATCTTCCAAAAAAGAAAAGCCCAGAACCAGGTGATTTCACGAATGAATCTCATCAAACATTTAGAGAAGAATTAATTCCAATTCTTCTCAAACTCTACTAAAAAATAAAAAGGAGAGAAGATTTCCACACTCATCTTATGAAGTCAGCATTACCCTCATGAGAAAGCCAGATAAGGACACTACAAGAAAAAAAAAATATTGACCAGTATCCCTGATGAATATAGATACAAAAATCCTCAGAAAAAGCTAGCAAATTAAATTCAACAGCACATTAAAATTATTATACACAATGATCAAGTGAGATTTATACCTGGGCTGCAAGGATGGTTCAACATACACAAACCAATAAATGTAGTATATCACATCAACAAAATGAAACATAAAAATTATATGATCATCTCAATAGATGCATAAAATGCATTTGACAAAATTCAACATCTATTCATGATAGTAACTGTAAAGAAATTAGGTATAGAAAATATGTACCTCAACATAATATTGAGTCATATGTGACAATATTACAGCTAACATCATACTTGATGGTAAAAAGCTGAAAAATTTCCCTCTTAGATTAGGAACAAGACAAGAATGCCAACTCTCACCACTTCTAGTCAACATAGTACTGAAAGTTCTAGCCAGAGCAAATAGGCAAGAAAAGGGAATAAGATTTATCCAAATTAGAAAGAAAGAAATTAAATTGTCTCTCTTTGCAGATGACATGATCTTATATAGAAAATCTTAAAGACTCCACCAAGAAATTGTTAGAACTAATAAATAAGTTCAATAAAGTTGAAGAATACAATATTAATGTACAAAAATCAGTTGCATTTCTACACACTACCAATGAATTATTTGAAAAATAAATTAAGAAAGTAATGTTTACAATAGCATCAACAACAATAAAATATTCAGAAAAAATTTATCCAAGAAGGTGAAAGATCTGTACAATAAAAACTATAAAATATGGTGAAAGAAATTGAATAAGATGCAAATAAATGGAAAGATATCCATGTTCACAGATTGGAATAATTAATATTGTTTTAATGTCTATTACTATTCAAGGCAATCTACAGATTCAATGCAATTCTTATCAAAATTTCAATGGCATTTTCCACAGAAATAGAAAAAACAATCATAAAATTTGCATAGAACTACAAAAGACCACAAATAACCAAAGTGAACTTGAGAAAGAGCAACAAAGCTGACGACATCACACTTCCTGATGTGATGTTATATTACAAAGCTGTAGTAATCAAAATAGTATGGCACTGGCATAGAAACAGACACATAGACTAGTGGATCAGAACAGATAGCGCAGAAATAAACTCACACATATATGATCAACTAACCTATGACTAGGGCACCAAGAATAGACAATGAAGAAAGGACTGTCTCTTTAATAAATGGTGTGGCAAAAATTAGATATCTGCATGCAAAACAATAAAATTTCTTATAACATATTTTTAAAAACCTCAAAATGAACTAAAGACTGAAACATAAGGCTTGAAACCATTGGTATTTGTGGGAATGTGAATTGGTATAGCCATTATGAAAATAGTGTGGAGGTTCCTTAAAAATTAAAAATAGAACTATCATAAAATTCAGAATCCCACTACTGGATATATATCCAAAAGAACTGAAATCAGGGTCTCAAAGAGATATCTGCACTCCCATGTTCATTGTGCATATTAAAAATATCCAAGATATGGAAACAACCAACTAGAGTTGGTTCATCAGATAAACTGTTCATGAATAAAGAAAAAGTATATGTATATATATATATATATATATATGTATACACATACATACATATATATGAATAGTATTCAGCCATAAAAGGAAAGAACACCCTGTCATTTGTGGCAACATGAATAAACCTGGAGGACATTATGCTACATGAAATAGGCCAGAAAGTGAAAGACAAATACTGTATAATCTTACTTATATGTGGAATCTAAAACATCAAATTCATACAACCAGGGAATGGCATTGGTGGTTACCAGTGCTAGTGGGTAGAAAGTGGGAAGATGTTGTTCAAAGGGTACTAGCTTTAGTTATAAGATGACTACGTTCTGTGAATCTAAGTCACAACATGGTGACTTAGTTTTTACTGTCTTAGTTTTTACTGTATTTTGTACTTGAAACTTGCTAGGAGAGTTGATCTTAAGTGTACTTACCACACACACAAAAAGTAACAATATGTAGTGATGGATGTATTAATTAACTTAATTGTGGTAATCATTTCACAGTGTATACTTATATCAAACCATCCTGTTGTAAACCTTAAATATATAAAAATTTTGTCAATTATATTTCCACAAATCCTGAAAAAAAAATGATAGATCAACTAGGCAAATGAAGAAAAAAATAGAAAACATAACAACATGTACCAGACATCTGTAGACTACACCACTCCAAAACAGTACAATACACATTCTTCTCAAGTGCACATGGAACATTCTCCAGGATAAGCATATGTTAGGCCATATAACCCACCTCAATAAATTTTTTAAAAATTGAAATCATACAACTCATATTCTATGACCACAAAGATGTATTATATTATAAACCAATAACAGAAGAAAACTTGGGAAAAATCACAACGATGTGAAAATTAAACAATACACTCCTAAAAACCCAATGAGGTAAAGAACAAATCAGAGGACAAATTAGAAATATCTTGAGATGAATAAAATTGAAGAAACAACATAATAAAATTTTGTGGATGTACTAAAGCAGTACTTAAAGGGAAATTTATAACAATAAATGCTTATATTTAAAAAAAGGAAATAAATCAATAAGCTAACTTTCCACCATAAGAAAAAATAAAAGAGCAAATTTAACCCAAAATAAGTAGAAGGAAGGAATAATAAAAATTAGCATGTTAATAAAGAAATAGTGAAAAGAAAACAATAGAGAAAATTAATGAAACTAGAGTTGGTTCTTTGTAAATATCAATCAAATTATCATACCATTAGCTAGACTGAACAAGAAAGAAAGAGGGAAGATTCAAGTTACTGAAATCAGAAATAAAAGTAAGGACATAACTACTCACCTTACAGAAATAAAATTTATTTAGGGAGGAGGGAGTCAAGATGGCAGAAGAGTAGGAGCATATGGAGTTCATCTCTCGCTACAAATGCATCAAGAATACATCTACAAATGGAACAGTTCTCAAAGAGTGCCTGCTGAACACTACCATAGGACCTCAGACACCTAAAAGGACAAGAAAGATCCTCATGTAACCACGTATCATGAAAGAAAGAAGAAGGGAAAAGGAAGAGGAGAGGAGAGGAAGCAGGACGAGACTTGCACCCTTGGGGTGGGGGACCCTGAAGGAGAGGAAAGGTTCCTGTATCTGGGGAAGCCCCCTCACTAGTGGGGAGATTATTTGGGACAGAAGGGGAGCATTGGGGTCTCAGAGGAGAGGGCAGAAACTGGTCTGTGGCAGGCAGGACAAAGTGAGAATTACACAGATGGTCCATGGAACAGCCCTGCATTCCCCAGCCTGAGACGTGTGTCTGCTGATGCACACGGGGGCTGGGTGTTGGAACATGGGGTTTGGAGAGCAGACCCAGGAAGAAGATTGCTGTTGGCTGTGAGGAGACAGCCTAAGGGGATGTGAGTGAGGAACTCCACAACTGGGAAGGCTCATGGAGGAAGACCAGACTGAATAGAATTGAAGGGCCATTGTTGAGTGATGTGCAAAGGTCAGGGCTGCCATTGCAGCCTCTCTCCTCAAGCACCAGCCCTGCCTCCCCAGGCACTAGGGAGGGCTGCTGCCAGAGTGGGCTAATGTGCCCCTGACTGCTGCCTCCTTTGTCCTCACTCTGCCTGGGTGGCCTGCTCTCCCCAGTCACCACCTCAGCCCCCTCCCACCTGATGGGCCTGCAGTCTTGATCAACACCCCAGCACTCTCCCACCTGGGTGGGCTCGTGTGCCCCAATTGCCACTCTGGCCCCCTCCTGCCTGAGAGGGCTTCTGTACCCTGATCGCCACTCCATCCATGGGTGGGTGTATGTGCTCTGGCAATCCCAAGAACAGATGCAGGTGGATGACCCACACACAGAGGTGGGGCTGAAACCACAGCTGAGCCCCAGGGGCTGTGTGACTAAGGAAGAAGAGCTGAAATCTCTCCTCATGGCTGCATGAACTGTGGATTTACACTTCCACTGGTGGCTTTGTAAATTCAGTGCCCATGGAACATTCAAATGGACAAGTGCTCCTGAAGCTGAGACGGGTCTGGCTTTAGCAGCTGTGGGATTTGTGGGCACATACCCGTGGGTGTTGGGCCAGGCCAGAGTCTGAGCTGCCTCTATAGCTCCCACTCTGGGTACAGGTGCACAACTAATGCAGTCCTAGTTGTGACCTCAGTGGATCTGTGCTAGTGGCCTGGTGAAAACAACACTTTAGAGTCACCAGGGCCAATTGCCAGCATACTCACAATTAAGGTGGGACTGAGAGCAGTCCAACAACAGTGTATTTTGTGAGCCCACACAACAGGCCAAAGAGGACACAACAGAGCACATTCGCAGGCGAACAGCTCCAGAAGAGGAATACTCAGTGGCTTCTCTCCCAGTGAGAGTGCTCCAATCCCACCTACCTCACACCACAGACCAGAAACACAGCTAAGAAACACATTTGAGGGCTTCTGCTCCAACAACTAGGGAGCAGACCCTGCCCATGATAGGGCAGCGAGGGACAACCACAGAGCAAAGGGGAGGCTCCACTTTATATCCAGGGCAGGCTGTGGTCACCAGAACACCAGCCAAATGCACTATCAAGGGGATAATGGCCAGCATACACTGAGGAAAGAGGTGACAGTGATCCACACTAAAAACAGCTCTCATACTAAAAACAACAAAACAACAACAACAAATTACATGCATATATATATATATATATATATATATATATATATATATATATATATATATATATATATATATATCCCACTCAGGCTAAACAGTGATGTTCCCACATAAAAATAGGTTTCCAAGACAGCCTGAGAGTCTAGCTTCAGGAGAAAGAACTCCCAGCACATATAACTTGAAGGCCAGTGGGGCTTTACTGCAGGAGCCCCACAGGGCTGGGAGAAATGGAGACTCCACTCTTGGAGGGTTCACACAGGTCTAACATGCACTGGGACCCAGCACAAAGCAGTACATCCATAGAAACCTGGGCTAGACCTACCTAGGTGTGTTAGAGGGTCTCCTGGGGAGGTGGGGGTTGGCTGTAGCTCACTGTGAGGACAAGGACACTGGTAGCAGAGGCCCCAGGGAATATTAATCAGAGTGAGCTCTCTTGGAGGTCCTCATTTAAGCACCAAGAGCCGGTTCCACCCCACAGCCTGCAGGCTCCATTGCTGGAACGTCTCAGGTCAACAACCAGCAAGACAGGAACACAGCCTCACCTATCAGCAGACAGGCTGCCTAAAATGGTACTAAGTTCACAGCCAGCTCAAAACATATCCCTTGACACAGACCTGCCCACCAGAGGGCGGCAGGAAGGCCCACTGGAGGGCAGGCAGGAAGCCTGCACAAGCCCCTGGACCGACCTAACCCACCAGAGGACAGACACCAGAAGCAAGAGAAACTATGATCCTGCAGCCTGTGGAAAGGAGACCACAAACACAGTAAGTTAAACAAAATGAGATGAGAGAGAAATATTGCAGATGAAGGAGCAAGGTAAAAACCTACAAGAACAACTAAATGGAGAAGAGATAGGCAATCTAGCATAGTAATGATAGTAAAAATAATCCAAAATCCCAGAAAAAGAATAGAGGCACAGACCAAGAAGATACAAGAAATGTTTAATATAGAAATAGAAGATTTAAAGAACAAACAGAGATGAACAACACAACAACTGCAATGAAAAATACACTATAAGGAATCAGTAGCAGAATAAGAGGCAGAAGACTGAATAAGTGACCTGAAAGAGAGTGGTGAAATCACTGCCACATAACAGAATAAAGAAAAAAGAATGAAAAGATATGTGGACAGTCTCAGAGACCTCTGGGACACCATTAAACACACCAACATTCACAGTACAGGGGTCCCCAAAGAAGAAGAGGAAGCAAAGGGGCCTGAGAAAATACTTGAAGAGACTATAGTCAAAAACTTCCCTAACATGAGAATGGAAATAGTTACCCAAGTTCAGGAAGTGCAGAAAGACCCATACAGGATAAACCCAAGGAGGAACATGCAGAGACACATATTAATCAAACTAACAAAAATTAAATACAAAGAAAAAAACATTAAAATCAACAAGGGAAAAACAACAAATAACATACAAGGGAATCCCCATAAGGATATCAGCTGATATTTTACCAGAAACTCTGCAGGTCAGAAGGGAGTGGCACAATATATTTAGAGTAATGAAAGGGAAAAACCTACAACCAAGAATATGCTACCCAGTGAGGCTTTCATTTAGATTTGACAGAGAAATCAAGAGCTTTACAGAAAAGCAAAAAATAAGAGAATTCAACACCAAACCAGATTTGAATCAAATGCTAAATTTCTCTATGGGGGGTGGGGGGAGGAAGAGGCCACAACTATAAATGAGAAAATTACCAATGCGAAAGCTCACTGGTAAAGGCAAACATACACAGTACAAGTAGGAAATCATCACACACAAATATTATATTAAAACCAGCAGTTGTGAGAAGAGGAAAGTACAAGTATAGGAAATGGGAATCACACTTGAAATTAAGAGAACAACACCTTAAAACAACTTTGCATATATAGACTCCTATGTTAAAACCTCATGGTAAACGCAAACCAAAAAACTACAATAGATACACACTCACAAAAGAAAAAGCAACCCAAACACAACACTAAAGATGGTCATCACACCACAAGAGAAGAGAACAAAAGAGAAAGGGAAGAAAAAAGACCTACAAAAAGAAACCCAAAACAATTGAATGGCAATAGGAACATACATGTCGATAACTACCTTAAATGTAAATGGACAAAATGCTCCAATCAAAAGACAGAGAGTGGCTGAATGGATACAAAAACAAGACCTTTACATATGCTGTCTACAAGAGACCCACTTCAGACCTAAGGACACATACAGACTAAGTGAGGGGATAGAAAAACATATCCGTGCAAATGGAAATCAAAAGGAAGCTGGAGAAGCAATATTCGTATCAGACAAAATAGACTTTAAAACAAAGACTGTTACAAAAGACAAGGAAGGACACTACATAATGATCAAGGGATTAATCCAAGAATATACAACAATTGTAAATATATATTCACCCAACATAGGAGCACCTCAATATATAACACAAATGCTAACAACCATAAAAGGAGAAATAAACAGTAACACAGTAATAGTGAGGGATTTTTAATACCCCATTTACACCAATGGGCAGATCATCCAGAAAGAAAATAAATAAGGAAACACAAGCCTTAAATGACACATTAGACCAGATAGACTTAACTGATATTTCTAAGACATTCCATCCAAAAGCAGAAGAATACACTTTCTTCTCAAGTGCACATGGACCATACTCCAGGGTAGATCACATCTTGGGCCAAAAATTGAGCCTCGGTAAATTTAAGAAAATTGAAATCATATCAAGCATCTTTTCTAATCACAATGTTGAGATTAGAAATTAATTACAGGAAAAAATGTGAAAAACACAAACACATGGAGGCTAAACAATATGTTACTAAACCACCAACAGATCACTGAAGAAATCAAAGAGGAAATTAAAAAATACCTAGAGACAAATGACAATGAAAACACAATGATCCAAAACCTATGGGACACAGCAAAACCTGTTCTAAGAAGGAAATTTATAGCAATACAACCTTACCTCTGGAAACAAGAAAAATCACAAATAAACAACTTAACCTGACACCTAAAGCAACTAGAGAAAAAAGAACAAACAAAACCCAAAGTTAGTAGAAGGAAAGAAATCATAAAGATCAGAACAGAAATAAATGATATAGAGACAAAGAAAACAATAGCAAAGATCAATGACACTAAAAGCTGGTTCTTTGAGAATATAAACAAAATTGATAAACCTTTAGCCAGACTCATTAAGAAAAAGAGGGAGGGCTTCCCTGGTGGCACAGTGGTTAAGAATCTGCCTGCCAATGCAGGGAACACGGGTTTGAGCCCTGGTCCGGGAAGATCCCACATGCCACAGAGCAACTAGGCCCATGCTCCACAACTACTGAGCCTGTGCTCTAGAGTCTGCAAGCCACAACTACTGAGCCCGTGTGCCTAGAGCCTGTGATCGCAACAAGAGAAGCCACCGCAATGAGAAGCTCGCACAGCACAACGAAGAGTAGCCCCCACTCACTGCAGCTAAAAGAAAGCCCATGCACAGCAATGAAGACCCAACGCAGCCAAAAATCAATAAATAAATATTTTTAAAAAACAGCAGAAAAGGATTCAAATCAATAAAATTAGGAAGGAGAAAGGAGAAGTTACAACTGACACCACAGAAATACAGAGGATCATAAGAGACTACTACAAGCAAATATGTATCAATAAAATGGGCAACCTAGAAGAAATAGACAAATTCTTAGAAAGGTACAACCTTCCAAGACTGAATCAGGAAGAAATAGAAAATATAAACAGACAAATCACAAGTACTGAAATTGAAACTGTGATTTTAAAACTCCCAACAAACAAAAGTCCAGGACCACATAGCTTCACAGGCATATTCTATCAAACTTTTAGAGAAGAGTTAACACCTATCTTTTTGAAACTCTTCCCAAAAATTGCAGAGGAAGAAACACTCCCAAGCCCATCCTATGAGGCCACCATCATCCTGATATGAAAACCAGACAAAAGTACCACAAAAAAGAAAATTACAGGCCAATATCACTGAGGAACATAGATGCAAAAATCCTCAACAAAATACTAGCAAATCGAATCCAACAACACATTAAAAGGATCATACACCATGATTAAGTGGGATGTATGCCACGGATGCAAGGATTCTTCAGTATACACGTCAATCACTATGATGCACCACATTAACAAATTGAAGAATAAAAACTATATGATCATCTCAATAAATGCAGAAAAGAATTTGACAAAATTCAACACCCATTTATGATAATAACTCTCCAGAAAGTGGACATAGAGGGAACCTACCTCAACATAATAAAGGCCATATATGACAAACCCATAGCAAACATCATTCTCAACAGTAAAAAACTGAAAGCATTTCCTGTAAGATCAGGAACAAGACAAGGATGTCCACTCTCACCAATTTTAATCAACATAATTTTGGAAGTCCTAGCCATGGCAATCAGAGATGAAAAAGAAATAAAAGGAATCCAAATTGGAAAAGAAGAAGTAAAACTTCATATGACATACTATACATGGAAAATCCTAAAGATGCTACCAGAAGACTACTAGAGCTCATCAATGAATTTGGTAAAGTTGCAGGATACAAAATTAATGCACAGGAATTTCTTGCATTCCTATACACTAACAATGTAAGATCAGAAAGAGAAATTAAGGAAACAGCTCTATTTACCACCACATCAAGAAGAATAAAATACCTAGGAATAAACCTACCTAAGGAGGCAAAAGACCTGTACTCAGAAAACTATAAGATACTGATGAAAGAAATCAAAGATGACACAAACAGGTGGAGAGATACACCATGTTCTTGGATTGGAAGAAACAGTATTGTCAAAATGACTATACTACCCAAGGTAATTTATAGATTCAATGCAATCCCTATCAAATTACCAATAGCATTTTTCACAGAATTAGAACCAAAAAATTTACAATTTGTATGGAAACACAAAGGACCCCAAATAGCCAAAGCAATCTTGAGAAAGAAAAACAGAGCTGGAAGAATAAGCCTCCCTGACTTCAGACTATACTGCAAATCTAAATTAATCAAAACAGTATGGTACTGACACAAAAACAGAAATATAGATCAGTGGAACAGGATAGAAAGCCCAGATACAAACCCATACACCTATGGTCAATTAAACTATGACAAAGGAGGCAAGAATATACAATGGAGAAAAGACAGTCTCTTCAATAAGTTCTGTGGGAAAACTGGACAGCTACATGTAAAAGAATGAAATTAGAACGCTGCCTAACACCATACACAAAAGTAAACTCAAAATGGATTAAAGACCTAACTGTAAGCCTGGATACTATAAAAGTAGGCAAAAAACATAGGCAGAACATGCTCTGACATAAATTGCAGCAATTGATCCACTTCCTAGAGTAATGAAAATAAAAACAAAAATAAACAAGTGGGACCTAATTAAACTTGAAGGCTTTTACACATCAAAGGAAACCATAAACAAAATGAAAAGACAACCCTCAGAATGGGAGAAAATATTTGTAAATGAAGCAACCAACAAGGGATTAATCTCCAAAATATACAAACAACTTACGCAGTTTGATATCAAAAAAATAAATAACCCAATCAAAAAATGGGCAAAAGATCTAAATAGACACTTTTCCAAAGAAGACATACAGATGGCCGAAAAGTACATAAAAGATGATCAACATCATTAATTATTAGAGAAATGCAAGTCAAAACTACAATAAGGTACCACGTCACACCAGTCAGAATGGTCATCATCAAAAAATCTACAAAAAATAAATGCCAAGGAGGGTGTGGAGGAAAGAGAATCCTCCTACACTGTTGGTAGGAATGTAAATTGATACAGCCACTATGGAGAACAATATGGAGGTTCCTTAAAAAACTAAAAATAGAGCTATCATATGATCCAGCAATCCCACTCCTGGGCATATATCTGGAGAAAACCATAATTTGAAAGGATTATGCACCCCAATGATTATTACAGCACTATTTATAATAGCCAGGACATGAAGGCAACCTAAATGTCCATTGAGCAATGAATGGATAAAGAAGATGTGGTATATATATACAATGGAATATTACTCAGTCATAAAAAAGAATGAAATTATGTTATTTGCAGCAACATGGATGGGCCTAGAGATTGCCATACTGAGTAAAGTAAGTCAGAGTAAGACAAATGTCATATGATATCTCTTATATGTGGAACTTGAAAAATGGTACAAATGAACTTATTTACAAAACAGAAATAGAGTCACAGATGTAGAAAACAAACTTAGGGTTACCTGGAGGATAGGTGGGGGTGGGGATAAATTGGGAGATTGCGATTAACACACACTACTATATATAAAATAGGTAACTAATAAGAACCTACTGTATAGCACAGGGAACTCTTCAATATTTTGTAATGACCTATATAGGAAAATAATCTAAAAAAGAGTGGATATATGTATATGTATAACTGATTCACTTTGCTGTATACCCGAAACTAAAACAACATTGTAAATCAACTATACTCCAATATTTTTTTAAGTATATAAGGATATTGTGAGCAATGTTAAAAAATTAGATAATTTATGAGAGGGACAAATTTCTTGAGAGGCACACACTGTCAAAACTCAAGCAGTAGAAAAATCAGAATAGATAATTTACAATTCAAGAGATTGAATCCTAACAAACATTTAAAGAAATAATACTAATCCTTTACACACTCTTTCAAGTGAAATAGAGGAGGAAGAAACAATTCACAGCTATGTGGCCCATTCAATGAGGCCCATAACACCCTGATACCAAAACCAGACAAAGACATCACAAGGAAAGAAAACTACAGACTATGGTTTCTGCTCTGATGTATAATGAGATTAGAAGTCATTACAGCCACCTTCATGGGAAAAAGTATGAACAAACTAAAGTGAATAACTGTTTTAAACTAATCAGAGAATTGAGGTCAGAAGGCAAACCACCATGCAAAAGCTCACGAGATAGGCAAATACAGAGAATCAGCTTGCTGGGAATAGAAACTGCTGAAGACAGCAACTGATAGAAACATTTAAAGGATAATTGATGAATTGCTGGAGTATGGACTCGGTAGAGACTTAAAAACTACTGAAAGCCCAGTCTTAGAAGAGCTCCACATTTCTGTGAGGTTTTCCTAGAGAAGCCTAAAGAGATTCTCACATTTAAGATGCAGAAAAATGCCCTCATGCTTCAGTCATGTTTAAGGAAAAGCAACCATTTAAAAATGTGCCTACGCGGAAAGCAGCCATTTTGAAAAAGTCTCAGAGCATTCTGTTCCCCATGGCAGTGGTCTGCCCTCTGGGGAAACTACTTCACCTGAGCCTTGTCTGAACTAGGGGAAATGCAACTGGATGACATGAGCCCCCTCTGGCCTCCACTTATCACATAAGGGAAGAAAAATATAGTCTAAGTCACTCTTCTGAAAGTCATAGCCCAGAGGGATTTAATCATAAGGTTATAGAACACTCATCCCTAATACCATACTACAACATCAACAGGTCTTTAGTTTAATAGCAGTGGATTACTACTGAGAGAGATGCAAGACACAGACTCTACTCAAGAAGAAATTTCTAGAAAAACCCCAAAACAATGTGGGAACAAAAATAGTAGAGGAGATTGAAGCTTCTTACACCTATAGCTACAGAAAACATTAAACATAGCATAACCCCTAATCAGATAAATAGGAGACCTCACACAAGGGCCTATTATCTCAGATCCTATTATTCAATATATCTTGTTTTGTTTCAACAAAAATTACAAGGCATGCTAAAGACAGGAAAAAACGCAGTCTGAAGAGACAAAGCAAGCATCAGAATGATACTCAGATATAGCAGAAATTAGAAATTATCAGATCATGAATTTTAAATGGACTATGATTAATATAACAAGTCTTCTAACATAAAAATTAGGCATACTATTGAATCATGTTTTTTAATCCTCTCTGCCAATCTCTTTCTCTTATAATGAGGTGAAATTTACATAACATAAAAATAATGTGCAATTCAGTGACATTTAGTAATATACAATGTCATGCAACATTAACTCTTCCGAGTTTCTAAAAATTTTCATCACTCCAAAAAGAAAACCTCATACCCATTAAACAGTTTATTCCAATTGCTCCTTCCTCCAGCCTCTGACAACCATAAATCTGCTTTCTGTCTCTATGGATTCTCCTATTCTGAATATTTTATGTAAATGGAATCACAATAAGTGACCTTTGTGTCTGACTTGACTAACTTCGCATTATGTTTTTTGATGTTCATTTATGTAGTAGCATCTATTAGTACTTTATTTCTTTGTATGACTCAAAAATATGCCATTCAATGGCTACATGACATTTTGTTTATCCATTTACCATTTGATGGGCTTTGGGGCTGTGTCCACCTATTGGGTATTGTGAATACTGCTGTTAGAAAAATTGTGTACAAGTTATGTTTGAATCTCTCTCTCTCTCGGTCTATATCTATTAGTGTAATTGCTGTGTTATATGGTAATTCTATGTTTAGCTTATTGAAGAATTGCAAAACTGTTTTCCACAGTGGCTGTATCATTTTACATTCCCACCAGTAATGGACAAGTGTTCCAATTTCTTCATATTTTCACCAGCACTTGTTACTTTCCAGTTTCATATAAATTATAGCCATCTAGTGGGTGTGAAGTGGTATCTCATTGTGATTTTGATTTGCATCTTACTAATAATGACAAATGATGCTGAGCATCTTTTAATGTACTTGTTGGTCATTTGCATATCTTATTTGCAGAAATGTCTATTCAAGTCCTTTGCCCAATTAAAAATTGTGCATCAAAGGACACTATAACAAAAGTGAAAAGACATTCCATAGAATGGGAGAAAACATTTGCATATCATAGATCTAATAAAGGTTTAGTTTTCAGAATATATAAAAAAAACTTTTAAAATTCAACACAAAAAGTTAGGTTGTTTGTCTTTTTGTGTTGAATTTTAAAAGTTTTTTTTATATATTCTGAAAACTAAACCTTTATTAGATCTATGATATGCAAATGTTTTCTCCCATTCTATGGAATGTCTTTTCACTTTTGTTATAGTGTCCTTTGATGCACAATTTTTAATTTTGATGAGTCAATTTCTTTTTTCTTTTGTTGCTTGTGCTTCTGCACAATTCAATGCATGAAGAATTTTCCCTGTTTTCTTCTGAGAGTTTTACAGTTTTAGCTCATACATTTAGGTTGATGATCCATTTTGAGTTAATTGCTGTGTATACTGTAAAGAAGGGAGTTCAACCTTATCTTTTACATGTGGCATCATTTCCTGAAGAGACTATTTACAGTACTGAATGGTCTGGCACTCTTGTCAAAAATCAATTGACAGGGCTTCCCTGGTGGCGCAGTGGTTGAGAGTCCACCTGCCAATGCAGGGGACACGGGTTTGTGCCCCAGTCCAGGAAGATCCCACATGCTGTGGAGTGGCTGGGCCCGTGGGCCATGGCCGCTGAGCCTGCGCTTCCGGAGCCTGTGCTCCGCAACGGGAGAGGCCACAACAGTGAGAGGCCTGCGTACCACAAAAAATAAAAAAATAAATAAATAAAAAATCAATTGACAATAGGTATATTGGATTATCTCAGACTCTAAATTCTATTCCATTGATAACATGTCTATTTTTATGCCAGTACCACACTATTTTAATTACTGTAGCTTTATTGTAAGTTTTGAAAATGGGAAATGTGTATCCTACACCTTTGTTTTTCATTTTCTAGGGTTTTTTTTCCTATTTGGGGTCTTTTGTGATTCCATATGAATTCCAAGATTGGCATTCCAAAAAAATTGTAGTTGGGATTTTCATAGCAATTACATCAAATCTGTAAATCACTTTGGATAGTATTGCCATTTAAAAAATATTAACTCTTCCAATGCATGAACATGGATATCTTTGTCTTTATGTAGGTCTTATTTACTTTCTTTCAGCAATATTTAGTAATATTCAGCATACAAGTCTTGTACCTCCTGGAATAAATTTATTCCTAGGTATTTTATCCTGTTTGATACTATTTAAATCAAATTGTTCCATTAATTTTACTTTCAGATTATTTTTTGCAGGTGTACAAATACAACAAATACAACTGATACATTGTGTGGTGATCTACTTATTTGCAACTTTGCTGAATTCATTTATTATCTCTAAAGGTTTTTTAAGATTATTTAGGGTTTTCTATATATATTTATGCCATCTGTGAATAGAGGTACTTTTCCTTCTTAATTTTCAATGTGGATATTTAATTTCTTTTCCTTGCCTAAAAATTCCAGTATAAAATAGAAGTGGTAAAAGCAGCCATACTTGTCTTGTTTCTAATGTTAAGGGAGTCAATTTCAGTCTTTCACCATTGAATATAATGTTGGCTGTGGGTTTTTGTTAAATATCCTTTAATACATTAAGTAAGTTTCTTTCTCTCCCTAGTTTATTTTTTTTTTTATTTATTTTTTTTTTTTTTTAATTAGTTTCTGCTTTATAACAAAGTGAATCAGTCATACATATACATCTGTTCCCACATCCCCTCCCTCATGCATCTCCCTCCCTCCCACCCTCCCCATCCCACCCCTCCAGGCGGTCACAAAGCACCGAGCTGATCTCCCTGTGCTCTGCGGCTGCTTCCCACTATCTATCTACCTTACGTTTGGTAGTGTATATATGTCCATGCCTCTCTTTCCCTTTGTCACAGCTTACCCTTCCCCTTCCCCATATCCTCAAGTCCATTCTCAAGTAGGTCTGTGTCTTTATTCCCGTTTTACCCCTAGGTTCTTCATGACATTTTTTTTTTTTTTAAATTCCATATATATGTGTTAGCATACGGTATTTGTCTTTCTCTTTCTGACTTACTTCACTCTGTATGACAGACTCTAGGTCTATCCACCTCATTACAAATAGCTCAGTTTCGTTTCTTTTTATGGCTGAGTAATATTCCATTGTATATATGTGCCACATCTTCTTTATCCATTCATCCGATGATGGACACTTAGGTTGTTTCCAGCTCCGGGCTATTGTGAATAGAGCTGCAATGAACATTTTGGTACATGTCTCTTTTTGAATTATGGTTTTCTCAGGGTATATGCCTAGTAGTGGGATTGCTGGGTCATATGGTAGTTCTATTTTTAGTTTTTTAAGGAACCTCCATACTGTTCTCCATAGTGGCTGTACCAATTCACATTCCCACCAGCAGTGCAAGAGTGTTCCCTTTTCTCCACACCCTCTCCAGCATTTATTGTTTCTAGATTTCTTGATGATGGCCATTCTGACTGGTGTGAGACGATATCTCATTGTAGTTTTGATTTGCATTTCTCTAATGATTAATGATGTTGAGCATTCTTTCATGTGTTTGTTGGCAGTCTGTATATCTTCTTTGGAGAAATGCCTATTTAAGTCTTCTGCCCATTTTTGGATTGGGTTGTTTGTTTTTTTGCTATTGAGCTGCATGAGCTGTTTATAAATTTTGGAGATTAATCCTTTGTCAGTTGCTTCATTTGCAAATATTTTCTCCCATTCTGAGGGTTGTCTTTTGGTCTTGTTTATGGTTTCCTTTGCTGTGCAAAAGCTTTGAAGTTTCATTAGGTCCCATTTGTTTATCTTTGTTTTTAGTTCCATTTCTCTAGGAGGTGGGTCCAAAAGGATCTTGCTGTGATTTATGTCATAGAGTGTTCTGCCTATGTTTTCCTCTAAGAGTTTGATAGTTTCTGGCCTTACATTTAGGTCTTTAATCCATTTTGAGCTTATTTTTGTGTATGGTGTTAGGGAATGATCTAATCTCATACTTTTACATGTCCCTGTCCAGTTTTCCCAGCACCACTTATTGAAGAGGCTGTCCTTTCTCCACTGTACATTCCTGCCTCCTTTATCAAAGATAAGTTGGCCATATGTGCGTGGGTTTATCTCTGGGCTTTCTATCCTGATCCACTGATCTATCTTTCTGTTTTTATGCCAGTACCACACTGTCTTAATTACTGTAGCTTTGTAGTATAGTCTGAAGTCAGGCAGCCTGATTCCTCCAGCTCCGTTTTTCGTTCTCAAGATTGCTTTGGCTATTCGGGGTCTTTTGTTTTTCCAAACAAATTTTGAAATTTTTTGTTCTAGTTCTGTGAAAAATGCCAGTGGTAGTTTGATAGGGATTGCATTGAATCTGTAGATTGCTTTGGGTAGTAGAGTCATTTTCACAATATTGATTCTTCCAATCCAGGAGCATGGTATATCTCTCCATCTATTTATATCATCTTTAATTTCTTTCATCAGTGTCTTATAATTTTCTGCATACAGGTCTTTTGTCTCCTTAGGTAGGTTTATTCCTAGATATTTTATTCTTTTTGTTGCAATGGTAAATGGGAGTGTTTTCTTGATTTCATTTTCAGATTTTTCATCATTAGTGTACAGGAATGCCAGAGATTTCTGTGCATTAATTTTGTATCCTGCTACTTTACCAAATTCATTGATTAGCTCTAGTAGTTTTTCGGTAGCATCTTTAGGATTCTCTATGTATAGTATCATGTCATCTGCAAACAGTGACAGCTTTACTTCTTCTTTTCCAATTTGGATTCCTTTTATTTCCTTTTCTTCTCTGATTGCTGTGGCTAAAACTTCCAAAACTAAGTTGAATAAGAGTGGTGAGAGTGGGCAGCCTTGTCTTGTTCCTGATCTTAGTGGAAAGGGTTTCAGTTTTTCACCATTGAGGACAATGTTGGCTGTGGGTTTGTCATATACGGCCTTTATTATGTTGAGGAAAGTTCCCTCTATGCCTACTTTCTGCAGGGTTTTTATCATAAATGGGTGTTGAATTTTGTCGAAAGCTTTCTCTGCATCTATTGAGATGATCATATGGTTTTTCTCCTTCAACTTGTTAATATGGTGTATCACATTGATTGATTTGCGTATATTGAAGAATCCTTGCATTCCTGGAATAAACCCCACTTGATCATGGTGTATGATCCTTTTAATGTGCTGTTGGATTCTGTTTGCTAGTATTTTGTTGAGGATTTTTGCATCTATGTTCATCAGTGATATTGGCCTGTAGTTTTCTTTCTTTGTGACATCCTTGCCTGGTTTTGGTATCAAGGTGATGGTGGCCTCGTAGAATGAGTTTGGGAGTGTTCCTTCCTCTGATATTGTTTGGAAGAGTTTGAGAAGGATGGGTGTTAGCTCTTCTCTAAATGTTTGATAGAATTCGCCTGTGAAGCCATCTGGTCCTGGGCTTTTGTTTGATGGAAGATTTTTAATCACAGTTTCAATTTCAGTGCTTGTGATTGGTCTATTCATATTTTCTATTTCTTCCTGAGTCAGTCTTGGTAGGTTGTGCATTTCTAAGAATTTGTCCATTTCTTCCAGGTTGTCCATTTTATTGGCATAGAGTTGCTTATAGTAATCTCTCATGATCTTTTGTATTTCTGCAGTGTCAGTTGTTACTTCTCCTTTTTCATTTCTAATTCTACTGATTTGAGTCTTCTCCCTTCTTTTCTTGATGAGTCTGGCTAATGGTTTGTCAATTTTGTTTATCTTCTCAAAGAACCAGCTTTTAGTTTGGTTGATCTTTGCTATTGTTTCCTTCATTTCTTTTTCATTTATTTCTGATCTGATCTTTATGATTTCTTTCCTTCTGCTAACTTTGGGGTTTTTTTGTTCTTCTTTCTCTAATTGCTTTAGGTGCAGGGTCAGGTTGTTTACTCGAAATGTTTCCTGTTTCTTAAGGTGGGATTGTATTGCTATAAACTTCCCCCTTAGAACTGCTTTTGCTGCGTCCCATAGGTTTTGGGTCGTCGTGTCTCCATTGTCATTTGTTTCTAGGTATTTCTTAATTTCCTCTTTGATTTCTTCAGTGATCACTTCGTTATTGAGTAGTGTATTGTTTAGCCTCCATGTGTTTGTATTTTTTACAGCTCTTTTCCTGTAATTGATGTCTAGTCTCATAGCGTTGTGGTCAGAAAAGATACTTGATACAATTTCAATTTTCTTAAATTTACCAAGGCTTGATTTGTGACCCAAGATATGATCTATCCTGGAGAATGTTCCATGAGCACTTGAGAAAAATGTGTATTCTGTTGTTTTTGGGTGGAATGTCCTATAAATATCAATTAAGTCCATCTTGTTTAATGTATCATTTAAAGCTTGTGTTTCCTTATTTATTTTCATTTTGGATGATCTGTCCATTGGTGAAAGTGGGGTGTTAAAGTCCCCTACTATGATTGTGTTACTGTCGATTTCCCCTTTTATGGCTGTTAGTATTTGCCTTATGTATTGAGGTGCTCCTATGTTGGGTGCATAAATATTTACAATTGTTATATCTTCTTCTTGGATCGATCCCTTTATCGTTATGTAGTGTCCTTCTTTGTCTCTTCTAATAGTCTTTATTTTAAAGTCTATTTTGTCTGATATAAGAATTGCTACTCCAGCTTTCTTTTGATTTCCATTTGCATGGAATATCTTTTTCCATCCCCTTACTTTCAATCTGTATGTGTCTCTAGGTCTGAAGTGGGTCTCTTGTAGACAGCATATATATGGGTCTTGTTTTTGTATCCATTCAGCCACTCTGTGTCTTTTGGTGGGAGCATTTAGTCCATTTACATTTAAGGTAATTATTGATATGTATGTTCCTATTCCCATTTCCTTAATGGCTTTGGGTTCGTTATTGTAGGTATAGTCCTTCTGTTGTGTTTCTTGCCTAGAGAAGTTCCTTTAGCATTTGTTGTAAAGCTGGTTTGGTGGTGCTGAACTCTCTCAACTTTTGCTTGTCTGTAAAGGTTTTAATTTCTCCATCAAATCTGAATGAGATCCTTGCTGGGTAGAGTAATCTTGGTTGCAGGTTTCTCTCCTTCATCACTTTAATTATGTCCTGCCACTCCCTTCTGGCTTGTAGAGTTTCTGCTGAGAGATCAGCTGTTAACCTGATGGGGATTCCCTTGTGTGTTATTTGTTGTTTTTCCCTTGCTGCTTTTAATATGATTTCTTTGTGTTTAATTTTTGACAGTTTGATTAATATGTGTCTTGGCGTATTTCTTCTTGGATTTATTCTGTATGGGACTCTCTGTGCCTCCTGGACTTGATTAACTATTTCCTTTCCCATATTAGGGAAGTTTTCAACTATAATCTCTTCAAATATTTTCTCAGTCCCTTTCTTTTTCTCTTCTTCTTCTGGAACCCCTATAATTCGAATGTTGGTGCGTTTAATGTTGTCCCAGAGGTCTCTGAGACTGTCCTCTGTTCTTTTCATTCTTTTTTCTTTATTTTTCTCTGCATCAGTTATTTCCACTATTTTATCTTCCACCTCACTTATCCGTTCTTCTGCCTCAGTTATTCTGCTATTGATCCCATCTAGAGTATTTTTCATTTCATTTATTGTGTTTTTAATCGATGCTTGATTCATCTTTAGTTCTTCTAGGTCCTTGTTAACTGTTTCTTGCATATTGTCTATTCTATTTCCAAGATTTTGGATCTGGGAAATAGAATCTTGGATCAGCTTTACTATCATTATTCTGAATTCTTTTTCAGGTAGACTGCCTATTACCTCTTCATTTGTTAGGTCTGGTAGGTTTTTATCTTGCTCCTTCACCTGCTGTGTGTTTTTCTGCTTTCTCATTTTGCTTATGTTACTGTGTTTGGGGTCTCCTTTTTGCAGGCTGCAGATTCGTAGTTCCCGTTGTTTTTGGTGTCTGTCCCCCGTGGCTAAGGTTGTTTCAGTAGGTTGTGTAGGCTTCCTGGTGGGGGGGACTAATGCCTGTGTTCTGGTGGTTGAAGCTCGATCTTGTCTTTCTGGTGGACAGGTCCACGTCTGGTGGTGTGTTTTGGGGTGCCTGTGGCCTTATTATGTTTTTAGGTATCCTCTCTGCTAATGGGTGGGGTTGTGTTCCTGCCTTGCTAGTTGCTTGGCATAGGGTGACCAGCACTGTAGCTTGCTGGTCGTTGACTGAAGCTGGGTGCTGGTGTTGAGATGGAGATCCCTGGGAGATTTTCGCTGCTTGATATTATGTGGAGCTGGGAGGTCTCTTGTGGACCCGTGTCCTGAAGTTGGCTCTCCCACTTCAGAGGCACAGCACTAACTCCTGGCTGCAGCACCAAGAGCCTTTCATCCACCCGGCTCAGAATAACAGTGAGAAAAAGTAGAAAGAAATAATTAGTAGAAGAAAGAAAGAGAGATTGAAAGAAAGGAAGAAGGGAAGTAAGGAAGGAAGGAAGGAAGGAAGAAAGAAAGGAGGGAGGGAGGGAGGAAGGATGGAAAGAAAGGAAAGAAAGGAGGGAGGGAGGAATGAAAGCAAAAGGAAGAGTGAATGGAAGAAGAGAGGGAGGGAGGGAGGAAGGAAAGAAAGAAAGAAAGACAGGAGGGAGGGAGGGAGGGAGGAAGGAAAGAAAAAGAAAGTGGAAAGAAGAAGGGTGGGAGGGAGGGAGGGATGGAGGAAAGAAAAAGAAAGAAGGAAAGGAGGAGCGGAGGGAGGGAGGGAGGAAGGGAAGGGAGGAAAAAAAGAAAGAGCAGGTAAAGTAAAATAGAATAAAGTATGAAATATAGTAGCGTTATTAAAATTAAAAAGTAATTATTGAAAAAAAAACACGGACCGAAAGAACCCTGGGACATATGGTGGAAGCAAAGCTATACAGAGAGAATCTTACACAGAAGATTACACATACACATTCACAAAAAGAGAGCAGGGGGAAAAATCAAAAATCTTGCTCTCCAAGTCCACCTCCTCGATTTGGGATAATTCGTTGTAAAAAGAGGAAAAGGGCGAAAAGTCTGAAATCTTGCTAAGTCCACCTCCTTAATTTGAGATAATTCGTTGTAAAAAGAGGGAAAAAAAGGGGGGGAAAGTCTTAAATCTTGTCCTCAAGGTCCACTTCCTCAATTTGGGATGATTCGCTGTCCATTCATGCACTCCACAGACGCAGGGCACATCAAATGGACCGTGGAGCTTTAATCCACTGCCTCGGAGGCTGCACAGAGAGATTTCCCTGTCTCTGCTCTCACAGCTCCCGGGTCTCAGCCTTGGACCTGGCCCCGCCTCTGCGCGTAGGTCGCCGGAGGGCGTCCGTTCTTCGCTCAGACAGGACGGGTTTAAAGGAGCCGCTGATTCGGGGTCTCTGGCTCACTCAGGCAGAGGGGAGGGAGGGGAATGCCCTCTCCTCGCGCACCAGGCAACAAAAGGGAAAAAAGTCTCTTGCCTCTCCGGTAGCTCCAGACCCTTTCCCCGGACTCCCTCCGGGCTAGCACTAACCCCTTCAGGGTCTCTTCCTGCCGCCAGCCCCAGACCTCTCCCTGCGCTCCGACTGAAAGCCGATACCCGAGCCTCAGCTCCCAGCCCCGCCCGCCCTGGCGGCCGAGCAGACAAGTCTCTCGGGCTGGTGTGTGCCTGAGGGCACCGATCCTCTGTGCCAAAATCTCTCTGCTTTGCCCTCCACACCCCTGTTGCTGTGCTCTCCTCCGCTACTCCGAAGCTTTCCCCCTCCGCCACCTGCAGTCTCCGCCCGCGAAGGGGCTTGTAGTGTGTAGAAACCTTCCCTCCTTCACGGCTCCCTCCCACTGGTGCAGGTCCCGTCCATATCCTATTGTCTCTGTTTATTCTTTTTTTCTTTTGACCTACCCAGGTATGTGGGGAGTTTCTTGCCTTTTGGGGGGTCTGAGGTCTTCTGTCAGCGTTCAGTAGGTGTTCTGTTGGAGTTGTTCCACGTGTAGATGAATTTCTGATGTATCTGTGGGGAGGAAGGTGATCTCCGCGTCTTACTCTTCCGCCATCTTCCTCCGGCTCCTCTCCCTAGTTTATTGAGTGTTTTTACAAGAAAAGGGGTTTGATACTGTGAGATTATTTTCTGTATAAATTGAGATTATCATGTATTTTTCCTTTATTTTATTAATGTGCTATATTACATGATTGATTTTCATATGTTGATCCACCTTCACAAACCTGGGATAAATTCCACTTAGTTATGATATACACAAGTCTCAGACTCTGTTCATTTTATTCACCCTTTTCTTTTTCTGACTCTCAAACTGGATAATGCCAATTGATCTATTTTTTCAAGTTTACTTGTTCTTTCTTCTGGTGTTCAGATCTGCTTGAATCCCTCTAGTGAGTTTTTTATTTCATTTATTGTACATTTCATCTCCAGAATTCCTATTTAGTTCCTTTTCATAATATTCATGGCTTTACTGATATTCTCTATTTGGAGAGACATAATTTTCCTGGTTTCCTTTCATTATTTGTGTGTAATTTTCTTTAGATCTTTGAGCATATTTAAGGCAATTGATTAAAAGTATTTTTCTACTAAGTCTAATGGCTGGGCTTTTTCAAAGATAATTTCTATTATTTTCTTCTGTGAATGGCCCATGTAATATTTTTTTTTGAAAACTGGACATTTCTAGTATTTAATATGTTCATTCTGGAAATTAGATGATTTTTGTGTGTTGTTTGCTTGTTTAGTGATTTTTCTAAACCATTTTTGAAAAACCATATTATTTGTCATTTGTGGCTACTGAATTCTGTGTTCTGTTAACCTCATGGTAAGCTAGTGTTTTTTTAATTTTCTCAAATTCTTGGAGCAAAGAAGAAATTAAATTAAATTTTAAAAGAAAATAAGAAAAAAAAGGAGAAAAAAAAAAGAGCTTTACAAAAACTCTCCCAGTTTTTGCTCTGTGTGTGGGATTTTCTCCAAAATATAGCCAGGCCATTTACAACTCTGCCTTAGCCTTCACTTCCTATTTGTGTGGTACCTGAAGGGGTAAAAGCTTAGCATCTTCTCAGGTCTTTTCTGAACATGATCCTTCCCTTGGGTACGTGCATGGCCTTTTCAATTTTTTGGTATATGCAGGAGCTTTTAAAAGGCCTCATTTTCCATATATCTCTTTTCCTAATCTCTTCCTTTCCACCATATTCAGTCTGCTTATTGTTTGTCCCAACTGTTGTTTCTTGCCCCCAGGTTGCTGCAGCAAATACTGTGTCTTTAAATGTTTTCAGCACAAACCATCTGGAAGCTTCCCCAGCCATGGTCGGCTCTGAGTTAGGTAAAACAAAGGCAAGTCCATGCACTGTACTTTCAGGGAGGCACAAGACAAACCGAAGCTCACAACCATAATTCTTTTAAAATAAGGTCTGAATTGGTTTCTGTGGCCCTAATAACCTGCATTAGGAGATTGGGGCTGCCCTCCTCATGGTTGCTTGTACTAGTTTGCTAGGGCTACATAATAAAATGCTACAGATTGGGTGGCTTAAATAGCAGGAATTTATATTTTCTCAGAGTTCTGGAGGCTAGAAGTCAAAGATCAAGATATCAGCCTCTTTGGTTTATTCTGAGGCCTCTCCCTTTGGCTTCCAGATAGCCATCTTCTTTCTGTGTCCTCAAACTTCTTTTTCTTTGTGCAGGCACATCCCTGATGTGCCCAAATTTTATCTTCTTATAAAGATACCAGTCAGATTAGATTATGCTCAACTCATATGACCTCATTTAACCTAATTTCATCTTTAAAGACCTTATTTACAAATACAGTCACATTCTGAAATAATGGGGGTTAGAACTTCAACACATTAATTTTGAGGGTACACAATTCACTCTATAATATTACACTCTCTGGATCCCCTAAATTCCTCTCCTTCTAACATGTAAATACATTCATTCCATCCCAAAGAGACTCGAAAGTTTTAACTCATTTCGGAATCAACTCTAATTTCCAACTCATCTAAATATCATCTAAATCATGTATGGGTGAGACTTTATGTATAATTCATCCTGAGGCAAAATTTCTCTTCAGCTGTGAACCTGTGAAACCAGGCAAGTTACCTGCATACAAAATACAAACAGGGATAGAATAGACATTCCTTTTACAAATGGGAGATATCAGAAAGAAGGAATCATGAGTCCCAAGAAGTCCATGACCTATCAGGGAAAATTCCATTATATTTTAAGACTCAAGAATAGTCCTCCTTAGCTCAGTGTTCTGACTTCCTGGACTATCAGGGTGATGGTTCTGGGCCCTCAATGGCCCTCGATGTGTTGATCACTGAATTACCTTTTGGGTCATTTTCCCGTTTTCTTGAAGGAAAAATCATATTCACAGGTGAATAAGTCTATTGTCGTGTCCTGTAGAATCCCAGAAGTCCAAAAACTTTCCCTCATTTTGCTCCATCTCTACCTCCTTTAGTCCAACCGTCCAACCTGGAAGTGTTTTTGCTGTTAAAACCCATCTCAATTCTTGGCTTCAGCTGAGATGGCTTGTTAGTGAGTCATACCTGTAAGTCTCTTTATGGAGTTTTTTTCCAGCCACACTTTGGTGTTCTCTTCAGAGCATGCTTTCTTGTATTTTGAAATATGGATAGGCTGATAATTTTCCAAATTTTCAAGTTCTGGTTCCTTTTTGCTTAGCAGTTTCTTCATTTTTTCCCTGTCTTCTCACATTTTCCTATAAACAGCAAAGAGAAACCGAAGTATAGCTTCAACAATTTGTTCAGAAATCTCCTCAGTTATGTGATGATCCAAGATCATCACATACAATTTCTACTTTTGACAAGACACTAGAACACAATTCAGTTAACCACTTTGCCATTTTGTAGCAAACATCAACTTTCCTCTAGTCACTAATAACATGTTATTCATTTCTATTTGAGACGTTACCAGAATCACATTTAACGTCCACATTCCTACCAACAGTCTCTTCAAGACAGTCTAGGCTTTTTCTAACATGTACGTCAAAATTCTTCCAGCCTCTACCCATAATCCAGTTTAAAAGCCACTTACACATTTTTGAGTTTTGTTACATTTGTTACATTTCATGGCACCAAAATTTGTATTATTATGTTAGAACTGCCATAACAAAATGCCACAAACTGGGTAGCTTAACAGGAATTTATTTTCTCACAATTCTGGAGGCTTGAAGTTCAAGCTCAAGGTGTTAGTAGGTTTGGTTTCTTCTGAGAACTCTCTCTTTGGCTTGCAGATTGTCCCTTTACTGCATTGTCATATGGCCATTTCTCTGTGCATGCACTTCCCTGGTGTCTCTTTTATGTGTCCAAATTTCCTCTTCTTATATGGATACCAGTCAGACTGGATTAGGTACTACCCATATTACTTTATTTAACCTTAATTACCTCTTTGAGGGTTATATGCAAATAGAGTTACATTCTGAGGAACTGAACTGAACTTCAACATATTTGAGAGGGACACAATTCAGTCCATAATTCTACTACAGATCTGGCATGTGGTGGGATGGTAGGTAGGCAGTTTAAAATGCCATAATACTCTTACCCCAAAGCACCTGCTCCTTTCTTCAACAAGCCTTCCGTTGGTTTTTGTGAGTTTTTAAACTAAAATCCAGAATTCTAGTCAAGTTGATTTTGACAATTTTTAATTTAAATTTTTTATTTTATTTTATTTTTTTGTGGTATACGGGCCTCTCATTGTTGTGGCCTCTCCCGTTGCAGAGCACAGGCTCCGGACGCGCAGGCTCAGTGGCCATGGCTCACTGGCCCAGCCGCTCCACGGCATGTGGGATCTTCCCGGACTGGGGCACGAACCCGTGTCCCCTGCATCGGCAGGTGGACTCTCAACCACTGCACCACCAGGGAAGCCCTAAAATTTTCATTTTTTAGATCAGTTTTAGGTTCACAGAAAATCTAAGTGGAAAATACAGGGATTTCTCAAACATCCCCAGTTCCCACACATGCACACCTTCCCCACTATCTACATCTTTCACCAGAGTAGTACATTTTTTACAATGTACTATAAAGACAATGTACAATGTACTAAAAAGTTTATAAGATAAACCTATATCAACAAATCATTATTATGCAAAGTCCATAGTTTATATTAGGGTTTGGCCTTGGAGTTGTATATTCTATGGGCTTTGACAAACATATAATGACATATATCCACCATTGTAGTATCTTACAGGATGATTTTACTACCCTAAACATTCTCTACTTTCTGCCTGTTCATCACTTCCTCCCTACTAATCCCTGTCAACTACTAATCTTTTATACTATCTCAAAAGTTTTGCCTTTTCCAAAATACCATATAGTTGGAATATAACAATAGAGAGCTTTTTCACATTGCATAGTTTCCTCCATGTTTTTTCATGGCTTGACAAATAATTTTCTTTACTGCTGAATAATAGTCCACTGTCTGTGGGCACCACAGTTTATAAATTCACCTACTGAAGCACATATTGGTTGTTCCAAATTTGGCAGTTATGAATAAAGCTTCTATAAACATCTGGTAGACAAAAGTTTTCAATTTATTTGGTTAAATACCAAAGATCACAATACCTGGACTGTATGTTAAGTGTATGTTTAGTGTTATAAGAAACTGCCAAACTGTCTTCCAAACTGACTGTAGCATTTTGCATTTCCTCCAGCAATGAATGAGTTTCCTATTGCTCCATATCATCACCAATACTAATCTCATCTGGTATTGTCTATGTTCTGGATGTTGGCCATTCTAGTGGGTTTGTAGTGGTATCTCGTTGTTTTAATTTGCATTTCCCTGATGACAATAATGTGGAGCATCTTTTCATATGCTTATTTGCCATGTGTATGTCTTCTTTGGTGAGATGTTTGTTAAGGTCTTTGGCCCATTTTTTTTTAAACATCTTTATTGGAGTATAATTGCTTTACAATATTGTGTTAGTTTCTGCTGTATAACAAAGTGAATCAGCTATATGTATAGCTGGTGGTCACAAAGCACTGAGCTGGCCCATTTTTAAAATCAGTTGTTTATTTTCTTATTGTTGAGTTTTAAGAGTTCTTTGTATATTTTGGATAAGAGTTCTTTACCAGAGGTGTCTTTTGGAGTACCATCTCCCAGTCTGTGGACTGTTTCCTCATTCTCTTGACATTTTCTTTCTGAGAACAGAAGTTTTTAATTTTAATGAAGCCCAGTTTATCAATTGTCTTTTTCATGAATTATATCCCTACTGTCTTAAAAGTCTGCCATATTCAAGGTCATCTAGGTTTTCTCCTATGTTACCTCCTATTCTGGGCTTTTTTCCTTTACATATAAATTACAGAATTATTTTTTAATATCCTCAAAATAACATTAATATTCAGATTAAAATTACATTGAATCTATAGATTAAGTTGGGAAGAACTGACGTATTGAAAATATTGAGTCTTCCTATCAATGAACATGAAATCTCTCTCCATTTATTTAGTTCTTCTTTGATATCTTTCATCAGAGCTTCATAGTTTTCTTCATATAGATTTTTTACACATTTTATTAGATTTATACCTAAGTATATAATATGGGGGAATGTTAACGTAAATGTAATGTATTCTTTTTTTAACATCTTTATTGGAGTATAATTGCTTTACAACGGTGTGTTAGTTTCTGATTTATAACAAAGTGAATCAGTTATACATATACATATGTTCCCATATCTCTTCCCTCTTGCATCTCCCTCCCTCCCACCCTCCCTATTCCACCCCTCTAGGTGGTCACAAAGCACCGAGCTGATCTCCCCGTGCTATGCGTCTGCTTCCCACTAGCTATCTATTTTACGTTTGGTAGTGTATATAAGGCCATGCCACTCTCTCACTTTGTCACAGCTTACCCTTTCTCCTCCCCATATCCTCAAGTCCATTCTCTAGTAGGTCTGTGTCTTTATTCAAATTCCACATGTCTATTGCTGGTATGTTGGAAAAAATCGACTTTTTAATATTAATCTTGTATTCAGCAACCTTTCTATAAACCAGGAAAAAATTTTTTTTCAATTCTTTCAGATTTTCTACAAAGACAATTATGTCACCTGTGAACAAAGGCAGTTTTATTTCTTCCCTCACAACCTGTATAACTTTTATTTCCTTTTTTATGCTGTTGCATTATGTAGAACATCCTGTGTGATGTTGAAGAGCAGTGGTGAGAGATCACATCCTTGTTTGTACCTGACGTTAGTGAGAAAGCTTTGAGTTTATCATCATTAAGTATGATGCTAGCTGTAAGGTTTTTTGTAGATATTTTTTATAAAGTTGAGAGAGTTCCCCTCTATCCCTAGTTTTTTGAGAGTTTTTATCATGAATGAGCATTGGATTTTTGTCAAATGCATTTTATGCATCAATGCATCTGTTGATATGATCATGAGACTTTTCTTTTGTCTCTTGATTTGATGGATTACATTAATTTTTGAAAGTTGAACTAGCCTTGCATATGTGGGATAAATCCCACTTGGTTGTGATGTATAACTTCTTTTTTAAAATTAATTAATTAATGGCTTCATTGGGTCTTCGTTACTGCACACAGGGTTTCTCTAGTCACAGCGAGCAGGGGCTACTCTTCGATACAGTGTGCAGACTTCTCATTGTGGTGGCTTCTCTTTGTTGTGGAGCATGGTCTCTAGGCTCGTGGATTCATTAGTTGTGGCTCGTGGGCTTAGTTGCTCCGTGGCATGTGGGATCTTCCCGGACCAGGGCTCGAACCCATGTCCCCTGAATTGGCAGGTAGATTCTTAACCACTGTACCACCAAGGAAGTCCCTGTGATGTATAATTTCTTTTACACATTTTTGGATTTAACTTGTGAATATTTTGTTGAGGATTTTTGTATGTATCTTCATGAGAGACATTCTTCTGTAATTTTCTTCTTTACAATGCCTTTCTCTGGTTTTGGTACTAGAATAATGCTGGCCACACACAGTAAATTAGGAACTATTTCTTCTGCTTGTATCTTCTGAACAAAATTGTAGAGAACCTGGTGAATTCTACCAACCATTTAAGAAAGTGTTTATTTCTCTTTCACTTTTGAAGGATAATTTCACAGGGTACAGAATTCTAGTTTGGGATTTTTTCCTCAATGTTTTAAATATTTCACTCCACTCTTTTCTTGCTTACAAGGTTTCTGAGGAAAAGTAGGTATGATTTTTATTTTTGCTCCTCTATATGTAAGCTATTTTTCCCCTCTGGCTTCCTTTAGGACTTTTTTTTAATCTTCAATTTTTTTTGTAGTTTGAAAATGATATGCCTACCTGTGTTGTTGTTGTTATTTACCATTTGGTGTTCTCTAAGCTTCCCAGATCTGTGGTTTTGTGTATGGCATTAATTTGGGGATATCCTCAGTCATTATTTTTTCAAATATGTTTCTGTCCCTTTTCTCTCCTTCTTATTCCTACTAAGTGTGTGTTACACATTTTGTAGTTGTCCCATAGTCCTTGAATATTGTTATGTTTTTAAAAATCTTTTTTCTCTTTGTCTTTCACTGTGGAAAGTTTTTCATATGCTCAAAATTGGAGATTATTTCCTCAGCCATGTCCTGCCTACTAATGAGGTGTTCTTCATTTCTGTTACAGTGTTTATCTCTAATATTTCCTTTTAAAACTTTCTTAGAATTTCCATCTCTTATTTACATTATCTATCTGTTTTCTCGTGTTATCTTCTTTTTCTATTAAAGTCTTTAGAATGCTAATCACAGGTTTTTAAAAACTCCTCATCTGATAATTCCAACATTTCTGTCACAGCTGACTCTGGTTCTGATGTCTAGTCTCTTCAGATTGTGTTTATGCCTTTTAGTATGGTTTGTAATTTATTCTTGAAAGGTGAACCTGATATACTGGTAAAAGGAATTGCACTAAACAGGCCTGTAGTAATGTGGTGGTGTGGTGTGTTAGGAGGAAAAGTATTCTGTACTTCTCTGATTAGGCCTCAGTCATTTAGTGAGCCTGTGCCCCTGGACTGTCAACTTCACAGGTGCTTCTCAGTTTTTTTCTCCCTTAAGTGGAACAGGAGAGCTAGAGAAGGCTGGCGTTGGATATTTCCCTTTCCCAATGTAGGTAAAATAGTTTCTCCTATTGGTAGGCCTTACTAAGAAGAGCAGAATGCTCTGGCCAATTTCAAAATGGTTTCTTTTTCCCTTCCTCTGCTGAAAAATATGAGGGGATTTTTCGCTGATATATACTGAGAATGAGGCTGAGCTCCTGGAGAGAAAACTGACAAAAGTATGGGGAACCTCCCCCCATGACTTGGTTCCACTGGAGTTTTGAACTCTCAAAATTGTCCACTCTGAACCTCCTTCAGTTCATCAATTACAGTTCAGGTTTTCCTAACTCAGCATTGGTTCCCACAGAGGTTTCTGCTCATGGATTTCTGCTGTAGTAAATTGTGATTTTCTGTATCTGCCTATATATCTTTCCAATTTTTCAGTCAGTAGTCTGCCTTGTGGTTTCTCTTCTCTGTTGGATCTAAGAATAGTTGTTGATTTTTCAGTTTGTTCAGCTTTTTACTTGTTGTTAGGAATGGTGGTTTATAAGTTCCTTACAGGCAAGTTTTTGTTAGCTTGTTAGTTTCTTCTTTGAAGGGTTGTTAGCTTGTTAGTTTCTTCTTTGAAGGGCCAGAGCCCTGTATTTCTTTACTTTGCAATTTTTGGTGATGTTGCTCCTTTGTCTTTTAATTGGTATTGGAGATCATTTACATTTGAGGAAATTGTTATTTTATGGCTTACATGTGTCACTTTATTTGTTTCCTGTTTATTTTCTGTTTGTCTTTTCTGGCCTTCCTATGGATCACTTAAACATATTTTTTAAGGAACAATCTGATTTATCTATGAGTGTCTTTGAGTTTTTATAGTTGTTTTTTGTAGTTTTACCCCTCCTTGGGCATAACAATATAAACATATACCATGTCATAATCTTCTGATATTGGCATTTGCCACTTCAAGTGATAACCTTACTTCCATTTAGGTTCCTTTACCATCCATACTTTTAAAATACACATATCTGAAGTATTTCCTCTACCTATTTTAAGAACCAAATCAGATAGTATTATAATTTTTATTTCCACCATCAAACATGTTTAAATATCTCATGAAAAGGATAATCTATTATATTTTTACTCTTGTATTCACCCATTCCAATGTTCTCCTTTTCTTTCTTAAGTTCTAAGATATCTTTTATTCTTTCCTTTATGTTTAGAGAACTTCCTTTAAACTTTCTCTAATGATAGGTTTGTTAGAGAAATTCTCTTTGTTTTCCTTCATCTGAGAATGTGTTTATTTTCTCTTTTTTTTTCCCTGAAAGATTGTTTTGTTGGGTTAAAAAAAAAAAAGTAGTTGATGGTTATTGTCTTTTAGTACCTGAAAAATTAACATTTTTCTACATTAACATTTGCTACTTCCTTTGGCCTTTATGTTTTCAAGTGAGAACTGCACTGTCATTTGAATCTATTTTCTTTCCTTAACACACTTAAATGTGTCATTTCTCTCTAGCTTCTTTCAAGATTTTTTTCTTTTTCTTTAACTTTCAGACTTTGATTATGATGTGTTTTGGCATGGATTTTATTTGGGTTTGTTTAGCTTCCTAAATCTATAGGTTAATGTGTTTTTCTAATTTGGGAGAATTCTAAGCCATTATTTTTTAAAATATTTTTCAGTTCCACTCTCTTCTCTCTTCTGATACTCCAATGTTTTGAATGCTAGTTCTTTTGTTATTGTCCACAGGTCCGCAAGACTACTTTTTTTAGTCTTTTTGTTTGTTTATTGTTCAGATTAGATTGGGCAAATTCTTTTTGTCTGCCCTCAAGCTCATTAAATCTTTCCTCTGTCATCACCACTCTATTATTTGATCCCATCTATCAGTTTTTAATTTGGTTATGTATTATTCCTTTCTAAAGTTTGCATTTGGTTCTCTTTTATAAATCCTATTGTTTTGCTGAGATTTTCTATTTTTTATTTGTTTTAAAAGAATTCATGATCGCTTGTTGTAACATTTTCATGACAGCTGCTTTAAAATTGTCAGATAATTTCAACATCTCATCCATGGTGGTGTTAACACTTGTAGACTCTTTTCTCATTCAAGTTGGGGTTTTCCTAGTTCTTTGTATGACTAGTGACTTTCAACTTTATCCTGAACAGTTTAGATATTATATTTTGTGACTCTGGATCCTATTTAATCTTTTTTTTATTAAGCAGTTCCTTTATTTAGGTGTAGCTCAAGGTCTTGGTGAGGGTGTATGGTAGGCTTTCTATTGCCCATTCCTCCTACACATACACCTTTTCAGAAAAAGTTGAGTGATGACTCACACTGCTATGGTGTGTGAGAAGTTCAGCTTCCCTCTTAGCACTGTTGACACCTTCTCAGCAAAAGTAAGGTGCCAACTCACACCACTTTGTTGTCTCCAAGTGGGGGTGAAAGGTCACTTCCCCACTGGACCCTGCTGACATCCCACTGAGGAAAAACTAGCCTAATCACACCTTGCCCTGTTCATTCTCACTTGATGTCAGGTGATAGTAGAATCTCAGATGTCCAATGGGCCCATTGTTATCAAGCTGCACTTTATATGGGGTAGAGTGAAGGTGGTGACTAGCCTTGCCTCACACTATCTTATTAAGTCTCCTTGCTACATGGTGGCTCAGCTTGCTACTGAACTCCATTGACACTACCATGTGTGGGGGGTGGGGACTTGGGAATATGGCATCACTGTTTCCTCCTGGTAAGTAATGGAAGTTCAGCTCTCTGTTCAGTCTTGCTTACACTACTCTAGCTGGGGAACTGATGTACACTGCATGCTTCCACCAGATAGAGGATGGAAGATCAGCACAGTAATACCACACTGCCAGGTAATCAAAGTCTTATCACCTATTTCATGGTGCAGGGAAATGTAATGGAAAAACAATTCCCCATACAGAGAAGGGGCCTACAGTTGTTCCATTGGTATGTGGCTGAAGTAAGATGGATACTACCAAAGAGTCTATTATTAGGTTCATTGTCTAATAGGAATAGATTTTTTTTTCCTTATGTCTGTGCCTATTGGCAGTTCAAGTTGGAGGCTTGAAGCAGTGCCCTGACTAGAATATATGGGAAGTATTAAAGAAACACGGGGACCTCACTACAACATTCCTCAAGTCTCAAGTTTCCTAGGTAGTCCACCTTCTTCCTTCCACACAGTAGGACTGTTGGAGTCCTCCTATGCTTGTTTGTTATGTTATGTCTAGGGAGTTTTGATTGAAAGGGGGAGAATCTGAGAATAAGGGGGATACTCTCTTTTGGCCTTAATCAGAAATCTCTTACTACCTTATTGGCTTAAAATTTATCTCCCTTCCATATGTCAATTGCCTGAACTCAGGAAGATGTGATCACATTGTACTGAAATGATTCATTGTGATTTAGCAAAAAGTTTTGAGGTTTTATGTAAAAGCCAACTGGACATCATTTTGGCCTTTCTGGTATGACTTCCTTCACTGCTGTGTCTCATTGACTTTTGACTCCACTTTGTAATAAAGCTCATGGATGTTTTACAATCTTCTAAGAAATTCAGACATCACCTCCATTCAGAGGTGTCCATCAAAACAGGGAGCAACACAGTATGTATGTTCAAACATCATGCTGTAGGCCTCCCAGAGCTCCCAAAGTCCCCACAGACACATTCAGTAGCATACCATATTGCATAGATAGAGAAATTCACAGCTCCAGAATTTTTCCTTGGCAAATCTAAGCATTATTTTTAAATCTTGGTCTCCTTCCTCCAGTTGTTCTAGACACTCTATGTATTTCACTCCAGAAGAGCACCACACTTGCTTGGAGAAATTTCTCCAGCCTGTGATGGTCTTTTTACTTCAAGTCAAGGTGAACTAATGATCAGTGTCTCTGGCATAAAACTATCCAGCAGGACAGTACTTTATGCCTTCAGTAAATCCATTCCTCTAGAAACTATGGCACAGTTTAGAGGACTGTGGCTTCAGATAAATTCAGTATGCCAGTTGAAAGAAAATCATGGTCCTAAATAATTCTGCAAGGAAGAAAACACTTTAAGATTAGTTCTGATCCTAGGTAAAGAGAACAAAATTTTCTTTTACAGATAAATTGTTTCTTGAGTAATGAAGAAACTTTATTAAAAAATTCATACCAAATCCCTCCATCTCTTTGATGGTATACAGTTTTTCCAAAGTTGTGCGCATATTCTCTTCCCAATTTTCTCTTTTTAGCTTATCATATGATTGGATAACGTATGGAAATACGTAGAATTTTCACCTTATATAGATAGTGAATGTTCCACTAGTTTGAAATCTGTCATAGAGTAACTCTTCATATAGATATTGAGATTTTCCCCCTCATACTATTATGATTAATGTAGGTATAAAATATTGATTAATATTATGCTCTTTTTCTACAGTGGCATGGTTGAGCCTGAGGACAATTCTATAGTTTCTGGCCAATGGACACAATTTTCTTGAGTTTTTACACTAAGGCTACAGTCCAGTCAGAGATGCTCAGTACAAGGATATATGTACATATATTTCTCATTGAAGTCTTCCTTGGCTCCCACTACATAAATTTGGAAGCTCAGCATTTCCTCTCCCTTATCCTGGCTTATTTTCCCTCAGAGCTTTTGTCACAATCTGATATGCCATTTGATAACTATCTTGCCAGATTATAAGCATATAAGTTTATAAGGTTATCACCCTATAAACACATAAGCTTCATGAGTAAAGGTTTTGTTCGGTTTTATTTATAAATCTGCTCTTTCAATGGTGTGTTTTTGGCCATCTTTATTCATGTTCACCTCTATTCTAAGAAGCAAAAAGAAGTTACTTTTGAGATGTCTGAGATGTGACTTCTTTGCTCTAATACTGCCTATTTTCACAAACACTGCATTTGCTGTAAATGGTAGTAAGAAGCACCTTTGTATTGAGCACAACATAAGAATTGAGATGATGTTCAAACACACTGCTAGATTCATCTCAACCTGCTCTAACAAGAAAGTTCATTTGATACAAATGTGTGTTTCTGAGCTATTTTGCTCATGTAAAACTTAGTCATGTCATTTTTTTTTTTCCTAATGGCTAAAGAGACCTTTCTCTCTTTAGCAAGAAACGTCTGATTCTGAGCTTCATTTCATCTTGGGTTTTTTGTTGTTGTTATTTGGGGGGTTTGGTGGATTTTTTGTTCATTTATTTTTGGTGCACACACACTTCTTGTTTTATCCAAATTTCTTCTATTAGCAATAAAAAGATACTTGTCAGAAAAACATATGATATTGATATCATTTACAATTATGTTCGTTTAAATACTACTTTGACTCATTTTTCTCTAGCTCAAAATAAGGATGAACTTATGAGGACAATGTATGATTCTGAGTTCATTTTCATAAATACTGCTTAGATTCATCTTGATTTCTTCTTACAGTAAGAAAGCAAATGTGAGATTATTGTTTTTAATTTAATTGCCAATATAAAACTTAAAAAAATATTTATAATTGGCAAGTATTAGAAGGAAGGGGAACAAAGGGGAGAAGGAACAAGAAAATCTTGGAGAATAGGCAAATAGCAGAAGTAGAAAATAAAAGGAGAGGGAAGAAATTCTGCAGAGTCACCATGTATTAGATGAGGTAAAAGAAGGGAGTAAAATCTTGGGGAATCAACTGGTGTCATAATGGGAAGATGAGGGAGAAAAGGAAGGAAAATCTTAAAGTATCAGAAGATTTCATTATTTCAAAAGGGAGAAAATAGTGAAGATTGGCAGTGATTAGAAGACAAGTGAAGGGTGACAAAGAGGGAAAAAATCATGGAGAATTTTCCAGAGTGAGAATGAGAAAAAAGGGATGATAAAATCTTATAAAAGTGGCATGGACAAGTAGGGGTAGAAAAGGGAAGAAGTAGGAAGGGAAATTTGGAGATGACATTGGGAAAATGGAGGAAGAAATTCTTGGAGAATTGGCTTGATCTAGAAAAAGGAGATGGGTAGACAATACTAGAGATAATCATGTAAAATTGGCAGGTACCAAATACAGAAGTAGAGTAGAGGGAAAGAAGGTAGTGAAAATTTGGGAGAATCACAGATGTAAGAAGGGGAAAGAAGTGGTGAGGATGTGAGAGAAAATGTTGATACATTGGCAAATGTCAGAATGGGGAATTGGGGATGGAAAAGAAGAAAATATCCAAGGTACAGATCCAAAATTCAGGTTGAATGTCGAAAGTCAAGATCCAAGAACAAGTATAGGTCCAAGGTCCAGGTCCCTGTCTGAAGTCCAGATCAAAGGTCCAATTCAAATCCATGTGAAAGTTCTAGATCCAACATCCAAATTCAGGTACAATGTCCAGGTCCAAGGACAGGACCAGGGCCAAGGTTAAGAACCATAATGCAAATATAAGGACCAGGTCCAGGTTCGAGGTCTAGTTCCAACATCATTATCTAGATCTGAAGTCCAAGAACAATGTCCAAGGTAAGGTCAGGTTCAAGTTCTGCTCTTTCATCTACTCTCTTTTATCCAATTATTTCATTAGGATGAATTCATGTATGCTGAATTGCTGGTTCACTCCCTAAAGCTTTACTTACATACTGCCAAAGTGCACATTTCTTAGGGCAAACCAACAAGATGACTCCAGAGCACAGTCATCGTGACACTTCTATGAAGGACTGAACAAAAACTCTCTAGTGATAGTTTCACCTAAGGGTAAACTTAGGATACTAGTGGAGCAGCCAGACTATGTGTTCTCCAAAAAAACCTTCCTTAACTATCATTTTCCAAAATTAAGATTTAGAAATGCAAGCAATAAATAATGTAATGTAATGCTGCTGGCAAAAGTAGTAGTAGTAGTAGTAGTAGTAGCAGCAGCAGCAGCATTAGAAACAAGAGAGGGAGAGGGAGGAGGAGGAGAACGAGAAGAAGGAGGAGGGGGTGGGAGAGGAAAAACAGCTCTTCTTTGTTGCTAATCAAGGATGAAGTTTTTTGCTTTCCTGTTCACTGGGGCAGAAAGTAGATTCAAGCAAATAGTTTCTTATAAAAAATTAAAGGGTTTAAATGGATGGCCACCCGACAGAGGTGGAGGAATTATAGTTTTCATTTTGCATTTGCAGAGAATTAAATTTGCCTTTCCCTCAACTAGTCTGAATGAATGAGATTGGTCAGTTGTGACAGCATCTAACACTTATAGAATCCTCTTCAGTTCACAGAGCACATTCCTACCCCAGTGACACTGCCTTGGTCCTCAGCTTCATCATCTCTCACTGGGATTATTACATCAGCATTCTCTCTGGTCTCCTGTGTCTAGTCCCATGGAGATTAACTGACAGGATCTGATGGAGTCTCTGGACAATCCCTCAGAAAACAGTGTTTATGCACATTCACAGGAAACTTACCTTAGAATTTCAAGATTTTTTCCCCATTCCTCTGCATCCCTGATTCTATCCCTGCATTTCTGCTGCAGTCTTACATGCTCTTGCCAGGGTGACCAGTGAAACCCTCTGTGATTCTTAATTGCTTCCAAATAAAATCTGAATCCCGCAGAATATGTGAACTCATCATCTGCTTCTGCCTACCTATCAAATACCATACCTCCTGACATACACCATCCTCTCCAGGCCCTTTAACCCACTGACATTCCAAGATCGTCTATGAGCATCTCTGCCTAGAGTAACTTCTCTCCAACTCCTCCCTACTCTCTCAAAACTAGGGCAGACATTGCTTCCCCTGGACATCCACTATTGGAGGCAGATTTGAACACCCCTTTTATGTTTTCATTGCCTCATATAAACACACTTGATGGGTCACTTTGCCACATTCAAGTGTGCAATTATAAACTGGCACATTTTCCCTCAACTTCAATTGAGGCTCCTTGAAAGAAAATATAATATTTATGTCCCCAGTGTCTAGTACAATGTGGCTGTAGTAAGAGATCAATGAATACTTGCTAAAAATTTATTTGCTGAATAAAATGGATTTTATGGATGATATATGTTAAGTTAAAGTAACTTTATAGAAGCCATGCCAATCTGAAGGGTAGATCTGGAATTAAAATCTAAGTACGATTCTTAACCCACTGCCCATGCCCATATGATGTTCATGTGCCATTATCTTGCAAGTGTTCCTCAAAGCCATACTGAGGATATAATCCTCAGGGCTAAGGGCTCTGGTTACACTGCGGTGAGAGAGAGCTGAGAAAAAGGCATATCATTTCCAAGGAGAGCTACCAGTCCTCTTTCCCTGCTTTCATGCTTCCCACTGCCAAGAGAGAGATGTCACTGAAGGCCCTAGGCAGGAGGATTGACAATGTTCTCATACACTTGCAGACACTTGCCCCCAAAAGTGATTTAATCAACCAGGTTCTGGGAGAATGGAATTCAGAGATGGAAATCAAGCTGAGCTCTGTAAATACTGATGGGTTGTTAATGCCACTCACCTCTTTTGCTAGTGTCTAAGCAAAAGATTAACCATCTACTGCAAGAACTTCTAAATTGAGCAGACCTTTGTATTTGCCTATTTACAGGCAAAACAGCTCTCAGTTAAGATGCAGACCTCATTGTGCTAAGTACATAAACATAAAATTGCTAGGTGGGGTCAGTATTCAAACAACTTCCCTAATGGGAATGCAGATAATCTTTAATGGTGGCTTAATCAAAATCACCTATAATTGACTATAGCATGAGTTTCTGGTGCCTTTGGCTCAAGGATTATCTCAGTCTAGCACACCTATAGGACTCAGTACTGTAGCATGGTCCCTTTGTGGGGAACAAATACAGTCTAGAAAGAACCCACTCTTGATGTCATGTGGCAGCAGGTCCACAGCTTCTGGATGAAATGAGTGTGAGGAGGAGAGACTGTTGCCTCTGCTATGGTCTGTGCCTCTTCATGATCCTTAAACATACTTACTTTGTTGGATATAGGTGTGTGCCAGGAGAAAAGCAGACAATCCACTTTCATAGCCTTAGCCAGGGGAATGGGGTAGTCTATTTAGGTCTGCTCACTGCCCTGGACATAGTGATTGGTCTAGGGATAGGCACATGACACAAGGTAGAGCATTCAGTGTCTTCGCTGGGATTTTTTTCCACCCAAAAAAAACATCAGGGAAGAAACTCTCTTTCTCCTGGGGTAAATCTTGAGCTGCTGGCCGTCTTACTCACCACGTGGGAAAAAACACAGAGGGATAAACTTCTGAAGACCTCATGAAAGCCCTGCATGCAGCTGTGCCAAAGGCCAAGCTATACCTCAACATTTTTCTTTAAATTGAGGCATAATTGACATATCATAAACTACACATATTTAATACTGAACACATCCATCACTCCACTATTTTCACAACTTCTTTTCTTCCACAACTTCTTTTCTTCCACTAAGTTTCCTCTTTCTTCCCCTCCCCAGGAAACCACTGCCACTTTCTGTCACTATATATTAGTGAAGAATTTTATATAATTGGAATCTCACAGTATGTACTTTTTGGTTTGGCTTTTTTCACTCAGCATATTTATTTTGAGATTCACCCATGTTGTTATGAGAATCAGCAGTTCATTCCTTTTTATGTATAAATATACCACAATTTATTTATTCATTCACCTGTTAATGGACATTTGGATTTTTTCAGTTTGGAGCTATACAAGTTAAGTTGCTATGTACATTCATGTACAAGTCTTTGTAAGGACATCTGATTTCATTTGTCTTAGGTAAAAACCTAGGAGTGGGAATAGCTGGATTATGTATATGGTAGGTGTATGTGTAAATTTTTAAGAATCTGGCAAACTGTTTTCTGAAATTATATTTTACATTTCCATCAGCAGTGTATGAGAGAACTAGTTTCTCTACAACCTTGCCAATACTTGATAAGGTCAGTCATTTTACTTTTAGTATTCCAGTAAGGGTGCAGTGGTATTCAATTGTGCATTAATGTGCTTTTCCTGAATGATTAATAATTTTGAGTATTTTAAATGTGCTTATTTGTCATTCATATATCTTCTTTGGTGAAATGTTTTTTCATCTTTTGCCAATTTTTTAATTGGGTTGTTTGTTTCCTTATGGTGGAGATTTAATAGTTTTAAAATATGTTCTTGATAGAAGTCCTTTATTAGATATGTGATACACAAATATTTTCTTCTAGTGTACTAGAAGAAACTAGTGTCTTTTCACTCTCTTGCTGTCTCCAAAGGGAAGTTCTTAATTTTTATTAATTCCAACTTATCAAACATTTTTATTTTGTGCAATGGAGTTTTGTGTCATGTTTAAGTCTTTGCTTAGCCCCAGGTCATAAATATTTCTTCTAGGAATTTTATGTTTTATATTTAGATCAGTGATCCATTTTTTCTTAATTTTTGTATATAGTACAATGTACAGATAAAAGTTCTTCTTTCTCCTTCTCCTCCTCCTTCTCCTCTTCTTCTTTTTTGGCATGTAGATATCCAATAGTTCCAGTACAATTTGTTGAAAAGATTAACCTTTCTTCACTGAAGTATACCTTTGATTCCTTTTTAAAATCAACTGTCCATATTTGTTTGTCTATATCTAGATTATCTATTCCATTTTGTTATATTTATGTCAAAAGCACATTCTTGATTACTGTAGCTTTATAAGTAGTCTCAAAGCCAGTTTTAGTCCACTTACTTTTTTCTTATTTTTAGTTATTTTGGCTCTTCTAAGTCCATTGCATTTCCATACGAATTTTAGAATCACCTAATTGATATCTATGAAAAACTTCTTGCAATTTTGTTTGGGATTTCATTGAATCTCTAGATCAGTTTGGGGAGAATTGAAACTAAAAATATTGAGTCTTCCAACCCATAAACAAGGCATATTTCCCCATGTATTTAGCTGTTCTTAAATTTCTTTCAGTGATGATTTTAGTTTTTATTATACATGTTTTTCACACTTTTTGTTCAGATTTATCACTAAGTATTCCAGATTTTTGACGGTATTGTAAATGGTAGCTTGTATTTCAACTTGTGATTGTTCACTGCTGGTATATAAAATATACTTTTTTATTATATTGATCTTGTATCCTGAAACCTTGCTGAACTCATTTATTAGTTCTAATAGCAGTTTTGTAGATTCCGTCAGATTACCTACAGAGATGATCATATCATCTGTGAATAATGACATTGTTATTTCTTCCTTTCTTACCTAAATGACTTGTTTTGATTTCTTTATTTGACTGTCCAGAACCTCTAGTACAAATGCTAAATCAAAATTGAGAGACTGGACTTATTTGCTTTATTCTCAGTCTCAGGGGGAAATAATTCAATCTTTCACTAGTAAGTATGATGTTAGCCGTGGATTTTTATAGATAATCTTTTTCAGGTTGAGGAAGTTCCATTCTATTCCTAGCTTACTGAGGATTGAAAGTGGATTTTGTTAAAATGCTTTCTCTGTGCTTATTGAAATGAATATGTGGGTTCCTTTTTCGTATATTAGTATGGTGAATAACATTGATTGACATTCAAATGGTAAACTAAACTTGCTTTCCTGGGATAAACTTCACTTGGTCTTGATACATTACCTTTTTAATATATTATTGGTTATGATTTGATGGACTTTTGCTAAGAATTTTTGTATCTATATTCATGAGGGTTATGGTTCTATAATTTTCTCTCTTTTAAAAACTATCTGTCTGGATTTTCTATAAGGGTAACCCTGGACTCAATAATTTGAAAAATATTCTACCATTTTCAATTTTCTGGAAGATTTTGTGTAGAATCTGTATTATTTCTTCCTTAAATGTTGAGTAGAATTCAGGAAGGAAGACATCTGGGTCTGAAGTTTTCTTCATGGATAAGTTTCCAACTACATATTCAATTACTTTAATAGACATAGGGCTCTTCACGTTTATCTGTTTCTTCTTGGGTGAGTTTGATCATTTCATCTAAGTTGTCAAATTCATTGACAAAATGCTCACAATATTCACTTGTTCTCCTTTCAGCATCAGTAGAATCTGAAGTGAGGTCAACACTTTTAGTCTTTAAAATGGCCATTCTGTGTCTTCTCCATTTTTTTTGACCTGATCAATCTGGCTTGAAGTTTGTCAATTTTATTGATTTTACTCTATTATTTTGTTTTACATTTCACTGATTTATGCTTTGCTCTTTATTATTTCCTTTCTTCTGCTTATTTTGGGTTTAACTTGTTGAGTTGGAAGCTGATGTCATTCATTTGAGATCTTCCTCTTCTAATATAGATGCTAGTGCTATAAATTTTGCCCTAATTATTACTTTGGTGAAATTCAACAATTTTTTTTATTGGAGTATAATTGCTTTAAAATGTTGTGTTAGTTTCTGCTGTAGAACAAAGTGAATCAGCTGTATGTATACATATGTCCCCTCCCTCTTGGACCTCCCTCCTGCCCCCTACCCCATTGCACTCATCTAGGTCATCATAGAGTGCCAAACTGAGTTCTCTGCACTATACAGCAGGTTCTCACTAGCTATCTGTTTTACACATGGTAGTGTATATATGTCAATCCTAATCTCCCAATTCATCCCACCATCCCCTTCCTCCCCTGTGTCCACATGTCTTTTCTCTACACCTGCATCTCTATTCCTGCCCTGGAAATAGGTTCATCTGTACTATTTTTCTATATTGCACATATATGTGCTAATATACTATATTTGTTTTCCTCTTTCCAACATACTTCACTCTGTATGACAGACTCTAGGTCCATCCACATCTCTACAAATGATGCAGTTTCATACCTTTTTATGGCTGAGTAATATTCCATTGTGTATATGTACCACATCTTCTTTATCCATTCATCTGTCAATGGACATTTAGGTTGTTTCCATGTCCTGGCTATTGTAAATAGTGCTTCAATGAATATTGGGGTACATGTGTCTTTTTGAATTATGGTTTTCTCAAGGTATATGCCCAGTAGCGGGGTTGCTGGGTCATATGGTAGTTCTGTTTTTAGTTTTTTGAGGAACTTCCATAATGTTCTCCACAGTGGCTGTATCAATTGACATTCCCAACAACAGTGTAAGAGGGTTCCCTTTTCGCCACACCCTCTTCAGCATTTATCATTTGTACATTTTTTGACAATGGTCATTCTGACTGGTGTGAGGTGATACCTCATTGTAGTTCTGATTTGCATTTCTCTAATAATTAGTGATGCTGAGCATTGTTTCATGTGCCTCTTGGCCATCTCTATGTCTTCTTAGGAGAAATGTTTATTTAGGTCTTCTGCTCATTTTTTGATTGGGTTGTTCTTTTTTTTTGATATTGAGTTTTGTGAGGTCTGTATATTTTGGATATTAACCCATTGTCAGCCACATCATTTGCAAAGCATGGAGCTGAGCTCCCTGTTCTATATAGCAGCTTTCCACTAGCTATTTTACACATGGTAGTGTATATATTTCAATGCACTCCTTGTCCACACCTCGTTGTGGTTTTGACTTGCATTTCTCTAATAATTAGTGATGTTGAGCATCTTTTCATGTGTTTGTTGGCCATCTGTATGTCTTCTTTGGAGAAATGTCTATTTAGGTTTCCCATCCATTTTGATAGAAAGCCCAGAGTTAAACCCACACACCTACAGTCACCTTATCTTTGACAAAGGAGGTAAGAATATACAGTGGAGAAGAGACAGCCTCTTCAATAAGTGGTGCTGGGAAAACTGGACAGCTACATGTAAAAGAATGAAATTAGAACACTTCCTAACACCATACACCAAAATAAACTCAAAATGGATTAAAGATCTAAATGTAAGGCCAGACACTATAAAACTCTTAGAAGAAACATAGGTAGAACACTCTTTGACATAAATCGCAGCAAGATCTTTCTTGACTCACCTCCTAGAGTAATGAAAATAAAAACAAAAATAAATAAATGGGACCTAATTAAACTTAAAAGCTTTTGCACAGCAAAGGAAACCATAAGCAAGATAAAAAGACAATGCTCAGAATGGGAGAAAATATTTGCAAACAAAAGATTAATCTCCAAAATATACAAGCAGCTCAATATAAAAAAAAAGATATATTTTTATATGTTGTGTTTTCATTTTTCTTTAGTTCAAAATTTTTCTTAATTTCACTTTGGATTTTTGTGTATGTGTGTATTTGGTAGCTAATTTCAAATATCCATGATTTTCCAGAGATTTTTCTGTTATTGATTTCTAACTTAATTCCATTGTGGTCTGGAAACATGCTTTGTATGCCTTCAGAATTAATTTTTATTACTGTGGTACAAAGTCACATACATAAAATAAACTTAAAAAAATTTTTTGGCCACACTGCGTGCCTTGTGGGATCTTAGCTCCCTGAACAAGGATTGAACCCGCACCCTTGGCAGTGAGAGTGCAGAGTCTTATCCACTGGACTGCCACGGAATTACCAAAATGGACCATTTTAAAGTGTACAATTCACAATTCAGTGGCATTTAGTACATTCACAACTTTTTACAACTATTACTTTTATCTAGTTCCCAAAAATTTTTATTAATGTAAAAGGAAACCCTATACCCATTAAGCAATCTTCATTCCTCTTTCTCACAGCCCCTGACAACCAGTAATCTGCTTTCTGTCTCCATAGATTTACCAATTCATATAAATGGAATCATATAAAATGTGGCCTTTTGTATATGGCTTCTTTCAGTTAGTATAATGTTTCTGAGGTTCTTCCATGTTGTAGCACATATCAGTACTTCATTCCTTTTTATGATTGAATACTATTACATTCTATGGATATACCACATATTGTTTAACCATTCATTAATTGATAAACATTTGGGTTTTTCCCACATTTTGACTATTGTGAATAGTGCTGCTATGAAAATTAGTGTACAAGTTTTTATTTAAAACTTCAATTCGTTTGGGCATATATCTATTAGAGGAATTGTTGGGTCATATGGTAATTCTATATTTAGTTTATTTTGGAACTACTGAACTGTTTTCCACAGTGGTTGCATCATTTTATATTACAACTTGCAATGGATGAGTGTTGCAATTTCTCCACATTCTCACGAACATTTGTTAATTTCTTTTTTTTTTATTATAACCATCTTGTGGGTGTGAAGTGTTATCTCATGGTTTTGATTTGTATTCCCCTAATGAATAATGATGGTGAGCATTTATTCAGGCATTTGGTGGCCACTGTACACATTAATTGGAGAAATGTCTATTTATGTACTTTTCCCATTATTTAACTGAGTTATCATTATTATAGAATTGTTAAGAGTTCTTTAGATATTCTGAATAGACATTTTTATATTTGTCCATGTATCTACTCTTACCAGAGATTTTTATATCTTTATATGGCTTTGAATTATTTGCATCCCTTCATTTCAACCTGATGGACTGCCTTTAGCCGTTTCTTATAGAGCAGGTCTCATGATAATTAACTCTTTCAGCTTTTATTTGCAAATGTCTTAATTTGTCCCTCAGTTTTTTGATGGACAGTTTTGCTGGATATAGAAATCTTGGTTGACAGGTTTTTGTTTTTTGTTTTCCTTCAGCCTTTTGTGTGTGTGTGTGTGTGTGTGTGTGTGTGTGTGTGTGGTACATGGGCCTCTCACTGCTCTGGCCTCTCCCATTGTGGAGCACAGGCTCTGGACGCGCAGGCTCAGCGGCCATGGCTCATGGGCCCAGCCACTCCGTGGCATGTGGGATCCTCTGGGACTGGGGCACGAACCTGTGTCCCCTGCATTGGCAGGCGGACCCTCAACCACTGTGCCACCAGGGAAGCCCCACCCCTTCAGCCTTTTAAATATATAATTCCACTGCTTTCTGGCCACCAAAATTTCTGTTGAAATAATTCAACTGACAATTTTATTGAGGCTCCCTTGTCTTTGTTTTTTGACAGTTAGATTATAATGTGTCTTGGCATAAGTCTCTTTCAACTTATCCTACAGAGTTTGTTAGGAGTCTTAGATTTATAGTCATGTTGTTCAACAAATTTGGGTAGTTTTCAGCCTTATTTCTTTAAATCTTCCTCTCTTTTCCATAGGGGACTCCCACAATGCCTGTATTGGTTTATTTGATGATGGCTCACAAGTATTTAAGCCTCTGTTCACTTTTCTTTAATATTTCTTCTTTCTGCCTGACAGACTTGACTCATTTCAATTGTCCTGCCTTCAAGTTTGCCAATTTTTCTTTTGCCTTATTAAATCTGCTGTTGAACCCTTCTGGTAAATTTTTCAATTCAGATATTGTATTTTTCAGATCCAGAATTTCTTTTTGGTCCCTCTTTATAATTCTATCTCTCTGTAGGTATTCTCACTTTGTTCATATATAATTTCCTGATTTCCTTTAGTTTGTGTGTGTGTGTGTTTTCCTTTAGCTATTTGAGCATATTTAAGACAGGTCCTTTAAAGTCTTTACCTAGTAAGTCCAATGTCTGTGCTTCTTCAGAGGTGGTTTCTGCCAATTTCTTTTCTTTTTTTTAATTGGCCATGTTTCTTTGTATGCCTTGTAAGCTCTCTTTGTTGAAAATTTGCATTTGTAAAAACAGCCAGCTTTCCCAGTCTTTGTAGACTGTTTCTGTGCCAGAGCAGTCCTTCACTGATTAGGTGGGCATGTTCTGAACCTAGGGATCAGCTGAGATAAAAGCTTAAGGTCATCTTAGAGCATGCACCTTGCTCATGCCTGTTTATGACTTTCTCAATTCTCATGTCTTAATATCTCAAAGAGTCTCACCTTGGCTTCTCCCCAGGACTTTAAATGATCTGTTGTTATGTCTCCATCTATAATCTCTTGCTCTGGATGTCTGCACAGCTGTAGTATCATTGCAACTTTCACGACCAGTGGCTGCCACTTTTCCCCATCTGAGATTTCAGTTAGTTGAGACAGACAGCAGTCCTTCAGGAAGCCCCCAGGCAGGTTAGAAAGCTGCAAAGAAGTCTGTTCTGCTCCCTCTGGTTTAAAGGAGGGAATTAGGAACTGAACTTTCACCTTATCAAAGCAAGACCACACCACACGAGGGAGTCAGTGGTGCATGTGGGAGTAAAACAGCAATAAAACTTTCTACCGTTTTGAATGTGATTTTTTCCTTGATTGAGCATTTGCATGTTTGCTATAGACTTTTGTCCGCTTTCCAGAGTTCGTACAAAGTTATTTTAGCCAGTTTCTGGTTCTTTTCTTACATCTCCACGGGAGAAAAACAGTTTAGAGCTTCCTTGTTCACCATTTTGCTGTAACCACTATTCTGTATTCAACTTTAAATATATTGATACTTATTTTATGGCCCAGAATATGATCTATCTTGGTGAACATCTCATTCACTTGAAAATTATGTGTATTCCGCTGCTATTATGTGGAGTGCTCTAGAAATGTCACTTAAGTCAAGGTGATTAATAGTAGTGTTCAGGTCTTCTATAACCTTGCTGATTTTCTGTCTATTTATTATATCAATAATAGAAAGAGATGTATTAAAATTTCTGACTTTAATTGTGGATTTATCCATTGATTTTTTAACATCTTTATTGGAGCATAATTGCTTTACAATGGTGTGTTAGTTTCTGCTGTATATCAAAGTGAATCAGCTATATGTACACATACATCCCCATATCCCCTCCCTCTTGTGTCTCCCTCCCACCCTCCTTATCCCACCCCTCTAGGTGGTCACAAAGCACGGAGCTGATCTGTTTTTATTTGCATTTCTATCAATTTTTTACTTCAAGCATTTTGAAGGCCTGTTAGGAACATAAATACTTCAGATTGTTATATCCTCTTATTAAATTGACTCCTTTATGATTATGAAGTAAAACTTTATTATCCCTCCATATATATATATATATATATATATATATATATATATATATATATATATATATATATATATATATATGGATCTTTTTTAAAAATCCAATCTGATATTCTCTACCTTTTTACTGCAGTTTTTATATGATTTACACTCAATATCATTATTGTTATGGCTAATATTAAGTCTATCATCTTGTTATCTGGTTTGTATTTGTCTCATCAGTTCATTTTTTTTTTCTTTCCCTTTTCTGCCTTCTTTTGGGTTGAGTATTGTATTCATTTCCTAGAGCTACTGTAAAAAAGTAGTACAAGCCAGGTTACTAAAAATAATAGAAATTTTTTGTCTCACAGTTTTGGAGGCTAGTCATCTGAAATCAAGGTGTCAGCAGGGTCATGTTCTCTCTGAAACCTGTAGGAGAGAATCCTTCTTGCCTCTTCTACCTTCTGATATTTTTCGGCAATCCTTGGTATTCTTTAGGTTTTAGATTCATTTCTTCAATCTCTGCCTCCATCATCACATGGCCATCTTCTCCCTGTGTGTGCTGTTCTCATCCTCTAATAAGGACACCAGTCATATTGAATTAGGTCTCATCCTAATGATCTCACCTTCAGTTGATTACATCTGCAAAGATCTTATTTCCTAATAAGATCACATTCACAGATATCATGGGTTAGGACTTCAACATACCTTTTTGGGGGACACAATTCAACCCATAACAAGTGTTTTATATGACTCTATTTTATCTCCTTTGTTGGCTTACTAATTACAATTTTGTTTTATTAATTTAGTGGTTGTCTTAGGGTTTATTATATACCTCTTTATTACAGTCTACCTACAAGTGATATTATACCTATCACAGTATATAGTTTAAAAGCCTTATAATACTTGATAATACTTTTTAAATTAAAAGTTATATACTTTTATAAAACATGTATAATTAAAGGCAGTAGTGTTTCAGGTACAGAAGTGTCCTCAGCTTCAATGGTTGTTTACAGCTGGCATCTGTTCCAATTGGTTGGTGCCACATTGTTAAATATTTGAAGATTATCCCTGGATGGGCTCTGTTGACTATAAAACAAACTAGCACTTCTAATTTGTAGGGGCTCAAAGTAGGGGAAACAACTCTGATGGAGAAGGGAAAGACAGTCAATAAACGAGTAACTGGGTTAATTCAGCTCCTTCACCAGTTGCAATAACACAACCAAACCACCAAAACCATTGTGATGGTTGTCCTGCTATTTAAAGTCAGTGAAGTGAAAGAGGGACCTTCCTGTACAGTGTGCAATGGGTCAACATCATTCTCCCACAGCCACTTACCCCTACAAAGGGGTTCTGATACTTTGCTAAGAAGTAAAATTTTCTTATGTCAGTTAAAATACCGTTAGCTGAAGACTTCCAGGATGATTTGATGAAATGGCTCAGCCATGTGATTTAAAATCTGGGTTTTGTCCCACCACACAACCATCCATGGATCAGCATCATCTCAAGGCTGGGTGTGCATGTTGGTAGGAAGGCATGACAGCACCTGGCGTTAATAGCAACTGGAACAATATGCTTCCTTGTTCAGGCAGCTTGTTGCTTCTTAAAACCCATGTAAGAGAAGCATGCTCTTTTCCTCAAGCCATAGTAAACATTCTGTCATAGTGGTTTTGGTCGGACCCAATCCAAGCCAATCACTGTGGTAAGGCAGGTGGCATTATTCTGATTGGCTTAGATGGATCTATCTACCCCTGTGGCTGCACCTGCCCTCCAAACTGCATGATAGCCATTCAGTTGGAGAAACATGGCCTGGATATTTGGGAGGCAACCTGAATTCATGAAAACTCATTTAGATTTACATAATATTTTCTAATTTAGAAATCACTTTTATAGAATTTAATTTTACTAATAAAAATACCACTTTTACCCTAAATGTAAGTAAAGGATAAGGTCCAGGTAGGTGTGGGAGCTATCAAAGCTTTGTGATTTTACACGGCAGGGTTTGGCAAAGCAGTAACTCTTAAGGGGAACAAACACAGAGGAAGTCTAAGATTTAGAGAAGGTTTGGTATGCTGAAGGAAGGCTCAGCACTGTTTCAGGAATACAGTGTTTACATAAAAGAGGTTGGGGTCTGCTGCTCTTGAGAAGAGTTGAGGATAGACTGGGAAACAGGAGTAAAAGGGATAGGAGGAAGAGGAAGAGGACAGATGATTTACATACTACATGGGCAACAATCAATGGACCCCTAAGGAGAGGAAGATAATAGTTGATAAAAGGTCAGTTGTTAAAAAAAAGAAACCATAACAAGTAACATTCTGAGTTGCAAAGTGGCTGGGTCACTAACGCACTAAATTCCTGGTAGAACAAACGCAGCAGTTTATTTGAAGGTGCTTAGGTAAATGGAGCTATGGTTTGAGGAATAACAGAGCCAGGATTAGGAAATTTGGGACTTCTGCAGGCTGGCAGAAGCACCTTCTAGCAGGCTCTGTGAGCCACCCTGTTGTCGCCCTCTCTGAGTCTATCTAGAGAAGGTCTACAATTAGGGCCACATTTCTTGAGCTTAGGATCCAGGGACAGTCTGTCAACAGCTGATGCACCCTCAGCAAAGGTATCCTCATTTATTATCTTCTCTTCTTCCTCCTCCTCTACCTCCCTCCTCCCCACCGCCCCCCTTTTCAACTTTTCGGAGGTCTCATCTTTGAATAAAATTCTTATATAACACAATTAAAGAAAGGGCCCAACTTTAACCAATTGACCAACTCTATCCTTGAGATAGTCATATAATAAAACTATGAAAAGTATCTTTTTCAACCACCTACATAAAACTTCTCCTATTAGATTATACTTCTAAATCTCACATCTCTGTTGTTAATCTTATTAAATACTTCCCCATTACCAACTGCCAGGGAGATATTGCCAATTCAGGTCCTATCACTCAGAGATGGCAGATGGTGTTTAAGTCTCCTTCCCCTTGGAATGGGGACAGTTCTCAGGTAGAAGCTGGGCCTGTGCTAAACAGGTCAATGAAGAAGTCTCCCAGGACCTCTGTCCTTGGGAGAAGAACTTGCCCTTGATGATCCAGAGTTCTTAACAACAAACACTGGAGCCTGGAATAGCACCCTCTGGTCATAGTGCCCACACGTCACTAAGCTCCTTCACAGGTCTGCTGACAGAACACTGGCTGCCAGGTCTCCAAGTGGGCAGAGAAATGTCAGATCCCCAGACCCAACAGGGCATCTCCTGGAAAAGCCACCAACAGAGTGACCATCAGAGCTTGTTAGCACCAAAAATCAAGGACGTAGGTGCTATTCCATATTAGGAGAGAACATAAAGCTTATGGAAACAGAGAAGTCCTACTCATTTCTGTCCTTCAACTGGAAAGAAGAGAATCTCCTGAAAAAGAAACTCAGTTTTCTGGACTCCATGAAGAAATACGAAGCTAATGCCTGGCTAATGGAGCAGAAAGCCTTTTATAAACGATGCCACTCGAAGCTCTGAAAGTCAGAGCTGGTGCATGCTTGGTTGCTAGGCTACAAGGACCTGGTCAAACAGCTCACCTCCAAGAATATGTTGTGTAACTACACCACCACCTTGGTGGATGAGAGTGAGGCAGCAGTGAAGGCAATAATTCAGAACAGGAGAGAGGGGGAGAAGAACTAGATGCTCTTCAGACTTAGCCTGGACAAGGACAGACTCTACCCACCCACAGCTTCCAGAGCAACCTTAAAGGCAGACTCTAAAGATAAGAATGGGAGGGCAACTGTAAAAATAAGGGGGTCTCCCTCCAGAGGGGAGGGCAAACCAGCTCTGGTTTTATCTTTAGAGTCTCTGGATAGTCCAGAGCAGGGAAAAAAACAGAGAAAGCTTCCTGTGGACAGCAGGCCACCATTCAGGGGAGAAGTGATCCTTAGAGACTCCCCTAGCAGGCCCTTGAGCACTGTGCAGAGTCATTTCCAAGATCCAGCCATTGGCAGGAAATTGAAAGGCAAGCTTCTTAAATACATAGTCTATAGCAACAGAAGTGGGGATTGCCCCAAGAAGAAAAGGTCAAGACCCCAGAACAGCCCACATGGCCCAGAGGATGTGCAAATGGACTGGTCACTGCTAACCCAGATCCAAGTCAGCCTAAGGCAGGAGTTTCTCATGAGTGAAAGAGCCAAGTATCTGGAGGACAGAATCCAAAGTCTACCACAGCCCACATGTTTTCTCTTTCAAGGTTACTCTTCTAACAGCCCCTGGGAGAAAGGAAGTGAAGGAGTACTGCATGCTCCAGCAATCAGAACACAGGGTGCAGGAAGAGGGCAGAAAATCATTCCTGAAGAGATTGGAAAACAAACTGGAAGCAATCCCATCACCGAGAAGAACACCTTTTTCCTAAGGCACCCTTCCCCTTTCCACCCCTTTATCATTCAGCAACTACTTAATACTTACCAAGAAAAATCTTACCCCTGACCTCAAGACTGCTCCGGAACTCAGGGAGAAAATGCTTTTCCTCTTCTATAAAAACATGACAACCAAGGCAGGATTTAACAGTAAGAAAGTGGACCTGGGTCACGACTCGCCCTGCAGCCCTTCAAATGGAGACACGGAGACAAGCAGCGAGCACGAGCAGCAGAGGCAGAGCAGGCTGGGCTGGGCCCGCATCTGGAGCTTCCCACGCAAGCCTTCATATCCACAGCAAGGAGGAATATCTAAGAGGAACATGATTCTGGGAAACTTTTTGCCAGTAATGCTCTTACTGTAAAAAGAGAGAGTAAAAGACAATAATTTGGGAAATGTTAGCAAATTTGTTTCTTCAGTGGCTTGGGGAGGGAACAGGAATAGGAACCTGGCTCTAATTTTTGATCTTTTTCAATAAAATCAAACCAATGAAAACTAGTCGACTTGAAAACTAGGAGAGCTCTTTTACTCTCCCTCTGCACCCCATCCTCAGCAGGCAAGCCCTATGGGGAGCCTCCTTACATTTAGTTAAGCAAAGAAATGATGACTTAAGCAAGCAAGTGGCCTGATGATGTGATAAGAGCACCAAACGGGAGGCAGAGGTTCTACTTTCTAGCTTCATATAAATTCATATAACTGTAATGACCAGAGTAATTTTGGGCAAAGTGCTTCACAGCTTGAGACCTAAATTTCCTCATCTATAAAATGAGGGTTGAAGAAGATGATTTTTTAGAAGGTCATTTTTACCCTTCCACCTCTACAATTACTTTAACTTGTCACTGCCCTTGAGCAAAATAAAACATCTTCAGTCTTTTTTCCTTCCAGTGGTCAGTCCAGTGGTTGGTTAACATGTCAGACATTTTTCTGAGGTAATATAAGGAAGTTAAAGTCTTCAGTATCAATTAGATGGTCATGAAGTAAACATATAGAGAAGTGGCAATTTTACATTAAAATGAATAATGGTAGGGCTTTCTTTAAATGTTATTTCTCTGTATTTCCTAAATACTTAAGTCCCATGATGACAGCAACCTAAGTGGAATTCATGTTATAAAGCACATGGCTAAATAATTGCAGGCTAATGTCACCTGAAATCAGATCTGCAGTCAGAGGCTACTCCTGTCCACTGCAGTGGTCTGCACTGTCCCAAATGACTGCATCCACTTCATGTGGATTCAGTGGGAATTTTACTAATTTCCTTTATGGGTTACTTGCATAGATGTATTGAAAGCACACAGGTGGTTGTGATGAGAAACAAAAAGCCACCCTTATATAAATAATGGGATTACAAGCATGATTTTAGAGTGGGGAGTGGGGTGGAGACCTGCAGTAGAGAGAAAGAAGCTCATAAAACTAGTTACTTAGGAAAACATGATTGTTTACTCACCATCTTCTTAGGAATATATGGAAAACTGGTTTCCCTCTTATTGCTTTCCAAAACCACTACATATATAGAAGCAGTATAAGGTTGTCCTATCCCTGAACAGTGGAACGTGTGAGGAGCACCTGAATGCCAGAAAAGCTCCATCCAGGACCCCCTCTTCACATGCAGGGACAGCTCTTACACTACTTTTACTGGTAGCTTCTGTGGAGATCTGGAAGTCCAGTTGACAAATAAGACCCTTTGGTTTTACAAGCATAATTTAATTCATACAAGCATAATTTCATTCACTCAACAAATACGTTCTGAACATTGGGGTGAAAAAAACAGACATATTCCTACTTCCATGGAGTAAAATTTAAGGAAAGAGTTAGGCAATAATGAAAGCAAAAATAATACACTGTGAAAGGCATTTTGGAATTATGAATATTTTACGGACTATAGTTTAAATCTGAAAAATATTTCAGTCCTTTTAACAATACATATTGAAGGCAAATGGCATTTTCTTTGGGTCTGGGTACAGGATGCAAGCACATGGGGGCAATTCTGAAATGCATTTTTAGGTAATAGGCTAACTTCCATTTGACAGGCTCAAGTATACACTGTAGTTGTGGTGAGCTGGGATTCTCCGGCTCAATCTCAGCTTGAAGCATTGGAGGTTATTTTCCTGCCCTTGGTAATTATCTCCAGAGCAAGGCTGCCTTCTTAGTTGCCTCAAGAAACTGACTTGATCTCACTACTGTGAACTTTTTGATCCACTGGTAAGTGGGTCGAACCCAGCAGTGTTAGGCAATGATCAGTCCTGAAAGCTGGACGTTTGCTGTAATTGATGATTTTCAAGTTTATATCACATTTCAAAAGTTTTGAAATATTTTCACAGAGCTGATATATTTCCTGGGATGACCTTCTTAAAAACTGCGGTAAGAATTGAGGTGGGGGAGGGTATCAGCCAGAAGTGTGCGAGGGACAGAAGGGAAGAGGATGGGAAGGGGTTTCTGAGGCAACCTGGTTGCTCTGTAGTTCTACAAAGCTTGTTTACATTCTGCTCTAGGCACTGGGGGCACAGCCATGATTAAGACAAGGTCCCTGGGCTTCCCTGGTGGTGCAGTGCGTGAGAGTCCGCCTGCCGATGCAGGGGACACGGGTTCATGCCCCAGTCCGGGAAGATCCCACATGCCGCGGAGCGGCTGGGCCCGTGAGCCATGGCCGCTGAGCGTGCGCGTCCGGAGCCTGTGCTCCGCAACGGGAGAGGCCACAACAGTGAGAGGCCCGCGTACAGCAAAAAAAAAAAAAAAAGACAAGGTCCCTGCCCTCATCAGGCTTGGTTTGTAGTGGAGCACAGATAAAAATGAGCAGATAAGTGAACTGCTTTTCATTTTCCTTTCCTTGTGTAACCCTAAAATGCTAGCATTTTCCAGGGATTCTGTCCATGTTCTTTCTTCCTCCCTTTATTCCCTTTCCCTGGTGATTACCTAAGGGTTCATCTATACTGAAGAACCATACATTTTAATCTTGTGTAGGCTTTTCTTTAAACCCTTATTTTTTAACTGCCTCTGAACAGCTCTACTTGTGTATCTCTCAGACACTTCAATTGAAACATGACCCAAGAGTATTAATGTTCCCTCCAAAACCTGCTTCTCTTCCCTGTAGACCCCACACCACCACTACCAACCCATTAACCCAAACCAGAAATGTGGGAGTTATCTTTGACTACTCTCTCCCAGGAATATCTAATCAGTCACCCAGTCCCAGTTCCTAATATACTGTACCCTCCCTTCTATCCTCAGTCTCCTATATACCATTCTAGAATTATGGCAATTGTCTCCTAACTACAAAGACCATGTGGCACTTATGCTCCTCCAGTCCATGTTATAAAATAATACATATAAAATGCAAAATGAATTATCTTTGTACTACAGTATCTGCAAAATAAAAGTCCAAAATCCTTGGTACAGTCTACAAGGTCTTTCATGATCTGACCTTCCTTTCCAATCCTGTCTTAATCCCTTTGAGCCCTACACTCAGGCATACTGAACACCCTCCACTTGTCTGCCTAGTATACACCTACCCATCCGTTAAGATTCAGCTAATCCTTCGCCTCCTAATTGAAATTTTTTTGGATCTGAATCCTCTGTCCAAACTGTATTTCTACATACTTCTATTAGGCTTAGTGGTTTATATGTATGTCTGGCCCACTAGATTGTCTCCCCATAAAAGATTCCTTGATTGAACAAAGCAGCTCTGAAATCAGTCTGAAACCTCAGCAAACCTGTAACATGATTAGCATTCAACTGGTATTTGCCATGTAAATGTTAGTGAACAGAAAAAACTTCACACTTCATTTGGAATAGGACTAGAGGTAGGTTTGAAATCTCCCTTAGACATCTTTCCTTAGCACCATCCTAAGTGTGCCTAAGTCCTTTCTATAGGTCTGATTTACTACGTAATGAGGAACGTGTGTGTCAGGAAGGAAGAAAGTAAAGGGGATGGTGCAGCAGAACACAACTTTTTTTCTTTTTGCAAGTCTGCTCTCTGGCTCTGGATTTGTTTTTCTAGGAATGAAATCTCAGGTCATGTAGTTTTTCTGGTCACTTTCAGGTAATAAACAAAGCATCTATTTTTCTGGGTATGAAGTCCACACTAGTGAAACATCAAAAGGCCACTCTCTCTCCTAATTGAAAACATAACTCTTGCTCAGGCCTTCTTCTGGGTGGGAAGCCTGAAGATAGGCTCTTCCTCACTTTACCTTCCTTCTCACTCAAAAGCTATTTCTGGCCCTTCTGGAAGGGAGGGAATGAGAAAAGAATCCTGCCTTATCCAGTTGGTGCAATTATAATAGGATACTGAGCCTTCAGGCAGAGGTAGGGGTTAATGTCTTTCTTTCATGAAGCAGACTCTACAGGGAACCCCAAATGAGAACCTCTGGCTTAGCTGGTAGCTTCCAATTTCTTCTCCTCGCACAGCTTCTACATTTGATGGTACTCAGATGTTGGATGCCTTGCTCCAGAGCAGGAAGCCCACTTGTGCAGGGTAATTTTCAAGACGGCTCGTGACCAGTCTCCTACAACGACCCCATGTGGCCTATAGGAAACATACACTTCAGCCTCATCATTGGTAAATGTGCCCTTTATTCGGCAATATTCTAAACAAAATACAAACAAACCAAACCCAGCAGCATATTAGAAGGTTTGTGTACCATGGACCTGTAGGATAACCCCATGAATGCAGGGTTGGTACAACATACCAAAATCCATCAATGTGATAAAGGACAAAACCCACATGACCATCTTAACAGAAGCAGAAGCATCTGACAAAATCTAATATCCTTTCTTGAGAAAAAACACTCCACAAACTAGAAAGGGAAGGAAAATTTCCTCAACCTGAAGCAGCTATGAAAAACCTATTGTTAGCATCACACTCAATGGTGAAAGATTAAATGCTTTCCTCATAAAATCAGGACTAAGATAAAGATATCTGTTCTTGCCACTTCTATTCAATATTGTACTAGAGGTGCTGGCCAGGGCACTTAGAAAAGAAAAAGAAATAAAAAGAACCCAGAGTGAAAGGGAAGAATTCAAACTATTTCTATTTGGCAGATGCATGATCTTGTGTATAGAAAATCCAAAAGAACAAAAAGAATAAAATACTTAGGAAAATATTTAACCAAAGAAACCAAGACTTGTACACTGAAATCTATGAAACATCAATGAAAAAATTAAAGACCTAAATAGATGCAAAGACATCCATGTTCATGAACTGAATACCTTTATATTGTCAAATTAGCAATATTCCCCATATTTATTTACAGATTAAACACAATCCCTATCAAAATCCTAGCTGCCTGTTTTGTAGAAACTGATAAGCTGACCCTAAAATTCACATGGAACTGCAAGGCACCCAGAATAGCCAAAATGACCTTGAAAAAGAACAAAGTTAGAAGATTCACACATCCCAAATTCAAAACTTACTACAAAGCTACAGTAATCAAGACAATGTAGTACTGGCATAAGGACTGACATATAGGTCAATGGAATGAAATTGAGAGTCCAGAAATAAAGTCTTATATTTACGGTTAATTATTTCTCCATAAGGGTGCCAACACTATTCACAGGGAAGTAAGTCTTTCAACAACTGGTGCTTGGACAACTGGATATCCATATGCCAAAAAATGAAGCTGGACTCCTACAAGGCACCATATGCAAAAATGTATTAAAGATCTAAATATAGGAGCTAAAACTACAAGACACATATGATTTTTTAAGATATGATACCAAAAGCACAAGCAACAAAAGAAAAAATAGATAAATTGGACATCACCAAAATTGAAGTCTTTTGTACTTCAAAGAACACAATCAATAAAGTGAAAATACTATCCAAAGGATGGGATAAAATATTTGCAAATAACTTATCTGGTAAGGGACTTGCATTAGAATTAAACAACTCAATAAAAAGACAACTCAATCAAAAAATGGGGAAATGTTCTGAATAAACATGTCTCTAAAGATGATAAAAACGGCCAAAAGCACATGAAAAGATGCTCAACATCATTAGTCAATAGGAAAATGCAAAGCAAAACTGAGATACCGCTTCACTCCCACTAGGACGGCTGGAATCAAAGTCAGATAATAAGTGTTGGCCAGGATGTGGAGGAATAAGAACTCACAAGTTGATGGTGGGAATGCAAAATAGTGCAGCCACGTTGGAAAACAGTTGGCAGTTCCTTGAAAGGATTGGGCATATGACCCAAGAATTCACTCCTGTGTACATAGCCAAAAGAAATGAAAGCTTATGTCCACATAAAAACTTGTACACAATGTTCATGGTTGTGGTACTTATAATAGCCCAACAGTGAAAATTATACAAATATCTACGAAATGAAAAATATGGTATAGCAATACAATATTATTCAGCTATAAAAAGAAACGAAGTACTGATACATGCTGCAACATAGATGCACCTTGAAAACATTGTTCTAAGTGAAAAAAGCTAGACACAAAAGGCCACATGTTGTATGATTCTATTGCTATGGAATGTCCAAAACTGGCAAATCTATAGACAAAAAGTAGATAAGTAGAGTAGTGGTTAGCACTTGGAGAGCAGGGAGAGTCACTTTTAATGGGTACAAGTTTTTCTTTTTTTGCAGTGATGAAGATGCTCTGGAATTATATGTGATGATTGCACAATTTTGTGAATATTCTAAGAGCCACTAATTATATACCTTAAAGGGGTGAATTTTATTATGTGAATTATCTTAATTTAAAAAAGATGAGGGAAAACACCCCTCCTCCATTTTGAGGTAGATGAGGAAGGGTCAAGTCCTGCAAAAGAAATCACTGAAAGTATCTCCAACCTCTCAATGGATTCCCTCTCCTGTCTTGCAACAGGTTGCCTAGCATCTGTATCTCAACTTCACTGAGTCTTGGATATGATAATCCAAGCTGAAGGAAGGGCAGGGCCAGGACTGAGACCCAGTCATCCAACTCTGAAGGTTGTGCCCTCAATCTGTGCACTATTTACTAGACACATGCCCATCACATTTTCTATGGTTTCCTGGAGACTGGAAGATAGGATAATTATTCCAGATCCTGTTCAGCTGAACGTAAGAATCCTGATTTAAGGGTCAATTTGTAGCAATGGTTAAAAGGTTCTGGCAAAACAGGTATTCATCATGGTGAGTGCTTCATTTAGTATAAAAAACACAGTATTTAGCAAAGATAGCTCCTTGATGTGAGGGTTTGGCAACAGCAGGATGGTGTAAGACACCCGCTCCCATCTCCACTGGGATAGGAGTGTAGCCACAGAGGCTGGCTGCACAGAGGCTCCTGGTTGCCAGAGCACATCCATAAAGCAGGAAAATCTTTCCTTCAAGGACTTTGTTCTTTTCATCCTTCCCCTCTTAGTAATCTAGTTTCACAGGCTGAAATGACAGAGCCAGTTATTCTGGGGAGCCACTTCCTCCAAAAGCAAGTTCTTTAGCCACTAAATTTTCAAATATTTAAAAATAAAAACCTTTTTGGGGGAGGAGGGAGAGGAGATAGGAGACTGAGGCCATCTTTAGTGGAAAACAGAGAAGCTTCGTTGAACATTCTACGGCACGCTGAGTCATTTTCAACCATTCATCAGGTAGTGATTGACAAGCTAGTGGAAAAATAGAGCTAATCCTTTAACAGTTATTATGCAACTACTACATGGCAGAGGCACAAAGATAAACAATCTTCCCCATGAATCTGCCCATATCAGGTAATGATTATGGGAAAAAAAGAAAAATCCCAGTGATTCCTCACTGTTCGATGTGCCCAACCATGCATGTACTACCATGGAAGTTTGGGTTGCTGTTAGGTTACAGAGGCACTCTGAGGGTTGATGAAGTCTTTATGGGTGAGGGGCTTTTAAAATTTTGGCCTTCAAGGTTACTTGAGAAATATGAAATAATTAAGCACAGCATGTTAAGATGTGGGTGGGGACACAGGGAGACATGCCTGTAACTGATGGTAAATAAGATGTGGGTGGGGACGCAGGGAGACATGCCTGTAACTGATGGTAAAATTGGAAAAGGAGGTGGGGCTGAGCCTATGGAGGGTTTTGGATGAAGGCTTGCAGATTTATTCAAAAGGGGAACAAGTTCTGAAGCAAAGGATATTTAAATTAGCAAAATTGTGTTTTGGCAGAAAAAAGAATGCAAGAGGGCGTTAGTCAGGCAGATGAGTTAGGAAGCTACTAACAGCATCCAGTTGAGTCAGAGGATCAGGGGCTGAAAGGAAGTATGCTGAAGGATGCAGGGGGAAAGAAATGACACAAGCTGTGATAACTGAGGGATGAGGGATTCTGAGTTGAAAATGATGCTTTTAAGGAAGAAACAATGGTAGGTACAGACATAAGAGTTTCATTTTTAAGTGCATTGATTTTGAGGTACCAGAAAGATATTCTGGGGATAGAGACTGAGCAAAAGACACAGATTTGAGGAAGAATCTTTTTGAGTGGTGGAGGAATACCGGACAGAATTGGGCAGGTACACACCAGAACTTTACAATTATAGTAGTATCCATCCAACTGAAAAAAGGACAGTAGCAGCTGAACCAAGTTCAGGGTGCTGCCAAGGTTATTAGAGTTCTCACTGGCAAGTAGGAGGCTATGAGTATCTTCCAGGAGAGCATTTTTAGTGGCACAGCAATAGTTTAGCAGCATTTCTCACAGGGACACATCTGCACCAAAATCTTCCTACAGTGGTTAGTTAACAAAAGTCAACTACTGGATCTAAATAGGGGAAAAGAAAAAGTTTTGAGACTCTGCACTAGTAACACTCTCTAGCCTCCCCAGGAAATTATACACTAACACTGTGGGTAAAAGAAGACAAGAGAGGGAGCCAGAGGAAGCTGTGCTTTGAATTCTCTGGCGGCTCAGGGAAGGGGTAGGGAGGGTAAAGATGGTCCTTAGAACCCAGTGGAAGGTCAAAAAAGAAATTTAAGGTAAACAGGTAAGGGGAGCATGACTACAGATAGAGCAGCCTTGGGAAGACACTCCTTCCAATGACAGTTTGCAAGAAATTCTTGAGAAAACCACTTAAAGGGGCCTGAAATCCCAGCACAGTCATGGTATTATGGGAACAGGGAGTCATGTTGCCAGGTTACAATCATGTCTTTTCTAATAAGATGGACCTGTGCCAATGGGGAAATGAATACCATCAACAAGTTCTGTTTGAAGCCTCGTTTCGTGTATCTCCCTGCTTAGGTATGTATCCCAAAATAAAGCTACGGAAGTTGTCATTGGATTTTATCACACAACTAAGCACAGCCCAGGAAAGTATATAGGGGAGGAAATCCAACTCAATTTGCTGAAGCGGCCAGGCTCCAGAAAAGTTTGGCTACAGGCCATGTTTTTTTTTTTATCACACAACTAAGCACAGCCCACGAAAGTATATAGGGGAGGAAATCCAACTCAATTTGCTGAAGTGGCCTGGCTCCAGAAAAGTTTGGCTACAGGCCGTGTTTTTATTGTATGCTTGAAATATTCAGTAACAATGATATGTAAGAGAAAGTTTGTATTTTATCTGGAAAACCAATTACTTTAGTTTATGGTTATTTCCTCCAGAGCTTCCTGCTGATCCAGGCAAAAGAGTACTTTATAACACGACATCTGGGGTAGATATCTACTATAGTCAAAATTTCTATTTTTTTTCCTCTTCCTAAAGATATTGTTCTCTGACAGTTCTGTAAACAGTAGTGAAAAGGAGACAATGATAAAAAGAAGTGGTAACATGCCCAGGATAATTAGTTACTAAGCAAGTGAGAGCAATTAGTCTAGACAACCAATGAATTTTTCTCTTAAAATATTTTCAAGGGTAGGTTTATTTTCAACTGTTTGTTAAAAGTCTATTTGATGTGAATTCTATGTCTGATAACCTACACTCAATTACTATTCAAAAACTTCACACAGATATTATTTCAACTGTAGAACTTCAATACTGTAGTGATAATAAAACTTGAGAACCAAAGAACACAAATTTCTTCATGAATTTATTATACAAAACGCCCCCAGAGTATTTGATTTCTCTTATTCTCACTTTCATTATACACAAGAAGCACAGGAATGAGAGGCCTTTTAAGATGACTGTAGTAGCATGAGGGTCCCTTGCATCAAGGTAGTGTACATACCTTAACAGTGTTCTAAAGGCTGGCCCAGAAAAACCCCATGTTACTTTATCACAATATGGAAAGCAATGTCTTCTTTTTCCACTAAATTATGGTGAAAAATGTCACTTTTATTTAGCATTATGGTACATAACAGTTAAGTCTCAATTACTAAAAGAATTAAAATAATTCTTAAAGACATCCTCTTTCCCCCTCCAATGATTTGAAAGCTGTATTTTTCCTGCCAATTTCAAACAAATCATCAAATTGATCTGTCATAGTCAGTTAAAAGAATCATTGAGGCACAAGCTCAGCACATTAGCTGTAACTTGTAGTAAAAGGATATATCAATATGTCTCTTCTCAGTTAAAAATACATAACCCTTTTATTTTATATTGCAATAAAAGAAATTAACAACACAGACACAGAAGACTAGAAAGGGGAAGAAACTACTTACTTCTGAATGTCCAGTAATTTAAACCAACCTGTACTTTTCCATAGTACATGAAAGTATTATTTAACACTTACTTTTTGAAATAAACTTTAATCTTTGGGGACAAACAATGTAAATAGGACTTAAGAGTAATAGTTCCATTCACTTCCAGGTCTCTGCTTACTGTATGATTAGGTAAAACAAGGCACAGTAGCCATCCTTTCCATTATGTTCCAACACTGATCATGTGCCTTGATAAAATGGCTGATTAGATAAGATGATGGCAACATGAAGGGAAGACTTTGGATTGTCTATTTAAAATGCGGGTAATAAGCAATTAATAAAAAATTTATTTTAAGTGCACTTTCACATGCTTTATGTTTATAATAAACAACAAACTTCCTACCTTTCTTGCAAAGGGTTTGACTACCATTTCTTTTGGCCAAATGCACTTTTCCCCAGTAAACTTAAAACAACAACAACAGTGACGACAACAACAAATCCCTGTCCTTCCATATACTAAGAAAGAGGATTGGCTACTGAAACAGTTCATTGCAAGACACATGAAGACGACATACTGTGGCATGAGTTGTTTTTAATTTGTTGTGCTGTTACTAAAGTAAAGTTCTGAGGGCTGCAGTTAAACATTCCAAGTTCTCCCTTCCATCTTTATTGATTTTAAGATTTTGCACAGAAAACTCTTTGGGGACTAGAACAGCAGCAACTGCATCACACTGTTTTCAAGACTTCAAGTTTCAAAAGCAAATTGTTTAAAAAAAAAATACAGCTCCTGATTTGAGTTAGATACAGGGACAAAAAAATAGCACATACTTGAAGGTTACATGGTCTACAAATGGTGGCAATATTTTCCTTGGGAGAGTAGTTTGTTGGTATATATTTTTTAAATATGCAAAAAGGCTCAACCTCAAGCAGTAATAAACACAAGCAAAAGTGATTTAACCCTTAAAATAAATATTCAGAAAAACCTCTCTGTACATACAAGTGAAAGAAAAAGTAACACTTTCACGCAAAAAAAAAAAAAAAATAATAATAATAAAGGATTTGTTCATATAAGTAGCTGAAATCTGCTGTTCCAGCCCACGTATCCCCAATAAAGAAGGGAGGCACAGACATAGGTGACTACTGTGGTTCACTATTTTACAGCCTTTTTGTACTGGGTCACTATCACCACCAATTTTATCCCTCTTGTTATATTTATTAAAATTTTAAATTTTTTTCTCCCCCCCCTTTTTTTTGTTTTTTACAGCATGCCAAATCCTTTGGCATAAGTGATGGCCTTCAACAATCTCTCTTTAAGTTTTTCTTTGCTTGAATATTCCGGAAGTAAAAGGACATTAAAGCAAGTATGAGATGTAGGTAACCTATATAGAGAGAAAGGGGAAAAATAGGAAAATAAGTCATGGGAAATACGCTCAGTATTAAATGATCCTACTTTAGATGGTATATATGTTGAGATGGTTTGCAATGCAGACTATACATTAATAGAAGTCATGGATAAACTTTCTGCTCTTGCCATATAACTACCAAACAGCAGTTTGTCTCTATCTCATAAATTACTCAATGCTAATAATGATGATGGTTGATGATAACATATTGCATCCACAAAATTATTACTACATACCAGATATTGTTTTAGGTACTTAACCCTGAGAGCTCGTTTAACTAAATTTTCTCACAATAAACCTACAGACTGCGTGTCAGTTTCCCCACTGTAGAGTTGAAGTAACTGAGAAGTTATGTAACTTACTCAAAGGTGGAGGTAATATATTCAAACCTCGTTTCCAAAATTTCAAAGTCTGGGCTCTTTAATGCTTATTAGAAATATTTCTTTATGATTATGTAATTCATTTGATAACCAATAAATTTACATTAATGCCAAACAATACAGACAATACCAAATAATGTAGAAAACTAATAGAAAACTAATAATTCAAGCTATTAAATATACTACTGCTCACATACGGTCGCTATGCACCAAATGTTAACTTACACAATGGAGAGGAAACACAATGTAAGGACTATGAAATTGGTGATTCTAGCATAATATAGGGCTGAATAGACAATCTCCTGAGCCTCAACTTTACCATTCTAAATAGATGACATAATATGGCTTTCAATTAAAAAATTCTCAATCAAAAACTAATCACACCAATTTTTAAAATTTCAAATCAAGTGAAGTCCATAATAATTTTTAACCTGGCCAGTGTTTAAAAATTTTCTCAAACATTAACAGCAAAATATTCTCTGAACTAATGTTTCATGTGATTTGGAGATTTCTATATAAAATTGCAAAAGTGCTCAGAAGCTTCCAGATACATCACACATGTGTAATGTGAAATGCAAGGTTTTCAGTATACAGTCACAATTTAATAATTACCTTTCTGTGTCTGGGCCATTTTTGGCTATAATCATCTTTAATTTTCCTAGTCCGCCCACAGGTGCCCTGTCTGTGCCCGTTGTAAACTGCAAGAAGAGTCTTTTCTGCTCATCTGTAAATGAATGAACGATTTCCCAGAACTCCCTAATGAGAAAAGATAAAACACTGATTTTAGTTTGGCATTCATTATAATGAGCACTAATGTAAGTTTATGATTTGCATTAAAACCATAATAGGAGATAACCTGGAAGTTAATATCAAGTACCCTGAAGATTCTTTTCTGGTCATCTAGGACCTAGGAATTCCACTACACAAATTTATCTTAAGGAAACGGTTTTTAAAAATATAAAAGCTTTTGTTCATCACTACATTTATCTACAACAGTAATAAATGGTAAACCTAAGTGTCCAACAAAAGGAAATAATTATGTAAACTGTAAATATATAATCAGTAACAGACAAAAGACAAAATGTGTGTACTGTGAAAACTTAACTCCGGATGTCTTCGGGTGTGTGTGTATTTTATTTACCCCTCCTTCTTTATTTTGTCTACGTGTGTATATACATTTTATTTACCCCTCCTTTGTTTTCTTTGTCTGCTCATACCTTACACAACTTTGGGGGAGAAGGTGATACAGATTAGAGACAGAAGAATAGGAAAAGAAAAAAAAATAAAAACCCACACACTGAAAAGTACTAATATAAAAGTATACAATTATTATATAATCAATATCAATAGTGTGTGCTGTGGAAGGGGAGATGGGGTATTATTCTGATATATCTGTCACCTGCAGTTATTTTAAGAGAATAATTTAATCCCTGGCATTCCTAAAACCTATGTGATAAAAGTCATGTTATAATGATGCTTGTTAAACTTACTCTAAAAACAAAATGCACGCACATTAAGAGCAATCCTGGCATGCTTGTTTGAATAATAATCCATAAATTTAAAAAACATACTACTTCTCAGATAAAAATTTTTAAGATTTTGGAAAATAATTAAAAACATTTTTAATTGGTGAAAGAATACATCTTTTAAATTTAATTTTTATTTTATATTGGAGCACAGTTGATTTACAATATTGTGTTAGTTTCAGGTATACAGCAAAGTGATTCAGTTATACATATATTCATTCTTTTTCAGATTCTTTTCCCATATAGGTTATTACAAAATACTGAGTTCTCTGTGCTACAGAGTAGGTCCTTGTTGATTATCTATTTTATATACAGTAGTGTGTATATGTTAGTCCCAAACTCCTAATTTATCTCTCCTCCCACCTGTCCCCTTTGGTAACCATTAAGTTGGTTTCAGAAGTCTGAGTCTGTTTCTATTTTGTAAATAAGTGCACTTGTATCATTTTTTTTAGATTCCACATATAAGTGATATCATATGGTATTTGTCTTTCTCTATCTGATTTACTGCACTTAGTATGATCATCTACAGGTCCATCCATGTTGCTGCAAATGGCATTATTTCATTCTTTTTTATGGTTAAGTAATATCCATTGTACATATGTATCACATCTTCTTTACCCATTCCTTTGCTGATGAACATTTAGGTTGCTTCCATGTCTTGCCTATTGTAAACAGTGCTGCAATGAACACTGGGGTGCATGTATCCTTTCGAATTATCCTTTCCTCCAGATATATGCCCAGGAGTGGGATTGCTGGATCATATGTTACTTCTATTTTTAATTTTTAAGGAACTTCCATACTATTCTCCATAGTGGCTGTATCAATTTACATTCCTACCAACAGTGTGGGAGGATTCCCTTTTCTCCACACCCTCTCCAGCACTTATTTTTTGTAGATCTTTTGATGATGGCCATTCTGACCAGTGTGAGGTGATACCTCATTGCAGTTCCTATTTGCATTTCTCTAATAACTAGCGATGTTGAGCATTTTTTCATGTACTTTTTGGTCATCTGTATGTCTTCTTCAAAGGAATGTCTATTTAGATCTTCTGCCCATTTTCTGATTAGCTTGTGTTTTGATCATCAGCTGCATGAGCTGTTTGCATATTTTGGAGATTAATCCCTTGTTGGTCATTTCGTTTGCAAATATATTCTCCCATTCTGTGGGTTGTCTTTTTGTTTTGTTTATGGTTTCATTTGCTGTGCAAAAAGCTTTTAAGTTTCATTAGGTCCCATTTGTTTATTTTTGTTTTTATTTTCATTATTTCAGAAAGATATTGATGCAATTTATGTCACAGAGTGTTCTGCCTATGTTTTCCTCTAAGACTTTTATAGTATAGTCTTACATTTAGGTCTTTAATCCATTTTGAATTTATTTTAGTGTTAGAGAATGTTCTAATTTCATTCTTTTCCATATAGCTGTCCAGTTTTCCCAGCACCACTTACTGAAGAGACTGTCTTTTCTCCACTGTATATTCTTGCCTCCTCTGTCATAGATTAATTGACCATAGGTGTATGGGTTTGTATCTGAGCTTTCTATCCTGTTCCATTGATCTGTATTTCTATTTTTGTGCCAGTACCAAACTGTTTTGATTACTGTAGCTTTGTAGTATAGTCTGAAGTCAGGGAACCTGATTCCTCCAGCTCCATTTTTCTTTCTCAGGACTGCTTTGGCTATTTGGGGTCTTTTCTGTTTCCATACAAATTTTAAAAATTTTGTTCTAGAAAATGCCATTGATAATTTGATAGGAATTGGATTATCTGTAGGTTACCTTGGGTAGTATAGTCATTTTGACAATATTGAATCTTTCAATCCAAGAACATGGTATATCTTTCCATCTGTTTGTGTTGTCGTTGATTTCTTTCATCAGCATCTTATAGTTTGCGGAGCACAGGTCTTTTTTCTCCTTAGGTAGATTTATTCCTAGGTATTTTATTCTTTTTGATGCAAAGGCAAATGGGATTGTTTCCTTAATTTCCCTTTCTGATCTTTCATTGTTAGTGTATAGAAATGCAAGAGATTTCTATATATTAATTTTGTATTCTGCAACTTGACCAAATTCATTGATAAGCTCTAGTTTTCTGAAGAATGCATTTTAATATTTATTTGAAAGTTCTTTCCAGAAATTTGGCAGAGAATGTCCTACTTCCTACGTCCATAATTACAATTATAGTTTTTGATATTCTAGTATTTCAGTATACAATTTCTATTACCAAAATGCTAGTATTTTTGTTGGTGCAATGCCATTATTTCTAACATAGCTTAGCAGCTTTATTAGAATTCTTGGCTCTCTCCACTTCCTTGCCCTGACACTCTAATATCCTCCCCACCCTTCAGTTCTTGCAAACCCCCCATTCACCTAGAGAAAAGAATTTAAAAAAAACTACACAACAGTAAACTGGACATGGAACGTACAGGCACATCTCTCAGGAAGGAGAGAAATCATACCACAGTTTAGGTCATTCCTTTTGGGTGGCTGGCAAGAAAAAGCAAGTCTGCTGTAACCCAGAGCCCTTTGTCAGGGCAGAAAAGCTTCCTCACCCTTCAGGAGTGTTCTAAAGCCAAACTGAATCAGCCACACCTGAAGAGGCAGACCAACGGGTGCCCTTGAGTAGAGGAGACAAACCCTAAAGGAAGTAGCAGACCAGCAGTGGTCACTGTGATGAGTTTAGCTGTTTTTTTGGTTCTTTCTAAAAAATTAGAATTTAAAATATTAGGGTTACTACTATCAATTTATATAATGAAAACACTTACTAAGCAAAATTCTTCTTTTCCTGTAAGTGTTAAGTTCTACATTAAAACTGTGAACTAAGAATGCAACTATTTAGAAAACTGAAAATGAAAAAAAGAAGCTTTTCTGTTTCTACATTAAAGTGGTAGCTGTATTGATTGCATCCCACTCACATCTTCTAAAACCCATCCAGTACATAAAGGAGACAAAGTCCAATAAAAACACCCATAATCTATGCCTAAGTTAACTAGAAAAACAGAGTGGAAAACTCAAACTGACATGTAAACTGGAGTTTATATACACCTGAGTCCACACTAGCAGAGTCCAGCAGGAGCTATGTGGAAGAATGGGGTGTGCAGAATAACATGGGCTAGGGTTCACCCCAAAAGGGCAGAGCCCCACCCCAAGAGTGAACTACTAAGGGCAGGTAAGAGCACTGGCAAGAGGAAAGTATCTTGGACCAAATATGGCAGTCTTAGGAAGACATCATGCCTGAAAGGGATAGGGGGCACCCTGGAAAGCAGAGGTATCCCTTGAAAGTAGCTTCTGGTTGTAAAGGGATGAAAGCAGCTGATGAAAATTGGCCCTAGTCAGGTAGAAGGCACTGGGCCACATAAACACACATGGAACTCAGTGAGAGATGGGACAAATCTGAAATAGAAATTAGAAGTCTCTAAAATACTCAAGAAATATGCAAAATAAACTTGGAAATAAAGCTAATTTATGTGGTAACTAAAGGAGAAACAATATGACCAAAATTTCTACTATGGACATAGGAGGTCAGAAACAGAAAAGCAAAAATAAAAAGTATTTTAAAAAAACTAAAGAAATACAAAGTATTTAACTGCATAAACATAATAGTTTTCATTTGCAAAAAACCCCTGTAAGCAAAGTCAAAAGACAAATGACAAACTAGGAAAAAATATCTGCCAATTTATTCAAGTGCTAATGTCCCTAATATAAATATAAAGTTTCTAAAAATCAAAATGAACAGCAAAATGAGCAGAACTATAAAAATTACTAACAGCTCTTAAGTATAAGAAAAGATGCCCAACCTCCCTCATTCATAATGAGAAAACCACAAATTATAATTACACTGAAATGCCATTTCTCAACTAACAGACAGGTAAACAGCTGAGTTTAACAACACACTGGGTTTGGGGAAATTGTAAGAAACGAGATACTCATATATTACTGGTGGGAGTGCAAAATGTCACAATTTCTGTGAAGGAGAATTTGGCAGTATTTAGCAAAATTACATATGTATCTACCATTTGGTTCACCAATCCCACTTTTAGCACCAATTCCCAATTTAATGATGTCTCTACATATGTATGGAATAATCCGTATGTAAGATGATTCACTGTGACATTCTCCTAACAGGGTTGGAAATAACCAACATGTGTGTCTACACAATACGACAGTATTCAGCCACACTTTTTTTTTTTACTGCTAAAGTAAAAAATGTAATAGGACCCAGGGTCTCCTAACAAAACAGCCAAAATGTCCAGCATACAATCCAAAATCACCTGTCAAACCAAGAACCAGGAAAATCACATGAAAGAAAGAGAATCAACCAATGTCAACACTCGGATGAATAAGATACTGGACAAAGATTTTAATGAGGTCGTCATAAAAATGATTCTACAAGCAATTACAAGTTCTTGTGTTTCAAAACTGAAACATCAGAAACTCTCAGCAAAAATTAGAAGTTATAATAAAAAAGAGCCAAATGGAAATTACAGAACTAAAAAACAGAGTAAGAGAAAAATACGAGATGGGCTCAATAGTAGAGTCAAGATGACCAAGGATAAAAATCTGAACAAAAGAGAAAACAGACTGAAAAAAGATAAATAGAGCCTCAGGTACATGTGGAACTATGACAAATGACTGAACGTTAGTATCATTAGAGGCATAGAAAGAAAGGAAAAAGAGGGATTTCTCTGGTGGTCCGGTGGGCAAGACTCTGTACTCTCAATGCAGGGGGCCTGGGTTTGATCCCTGATCAGAGAACTAGACCCTGCATGCATCTCGCAACTAAGAGTTCACAAGCCGCAACTAAAGATACCACATCCACAATGAAGATCCCGCATGCCACAACTAAGAGTCGGTGCAGCCAAAATAAATAAATAAAGGAATATTAAAAAAAAAAAAAAAAAGGAAAAACAGAGTGGTACTGAAAAAGTATTTCAAGAAATCATGGCTGAAAACATCCCGTGTTTGGAAAAAGACACAAAACCAGACTTAAGAAGCTAAGAAACCCCAAATAGCACAAACAAAACTGTTCTTCAGAAATAAAGGGGAAGTCACCCTCAGGCAAAGGAAAACTAAAAGAATTTGTCATTAGCAAATCTGCCTTTGAAGACTAACTAAAGGAAGTGACAAAAGATGGACTCTGAGGCAAACAGAAGAAAGAATAGAAATAGTAGAAATACAGGTACATACAACAGACTACCATCCTCCTCATGAATTTTATAAATCATATGTGATGACTGCTACAAAAATTATAACAGCATTAATATTCAAGACAACGATATTTAAAAGTGGGGTTTCCATACTTCACAGGAAGAGATTTTGATAGCAATATCACATATGTATAATGTAATACCAACAGCAACCATGAAGAACACTATACTAAGCAACACACACAAAAAAAGAACACTAAAATCATGAAATCCTTAAAAATGTTTAAATAACTAAGTATCCCACAGAAGGCAAAAAGATATCAACAAGGAACCATAAAGAAGAAAGAAACAGAAAACAAATAAAATGGCAGACTTGAGTGCTAACATATCAATAATTACCTTGAATACAAATGGCCTAAATATACCAATTAAAGGCAAAGATTGACAGATATGACTCAGCTATTTTTAAGAAACTCATTTCAAATTCAGCAACATAGATAAGTTGAAAAGTAAAAAGATATATCATGCAAACAAAAAAGCAAAGCAATACAAAACCAGGAATGGTTACAGTCATATCAGATTCAGAGCAAAGAAAATTACAAGACATAAAGAGAGACCTTACAAGGGAGGGAGACGCAGGAGGGAAGGGATGTGGGAACAGATGTATATGTGTGACTGATTCACTTTGTTATAAAGCAGAAACTATTTAAAAAAAAAAAAAAAAAGAGAGAGACCTTACATAATGATGGGGGTGGGGGTGGGGAGTCAAATTAGAAGTATGGGATTAACAGATACAAACTACTATACATAAAATAGATAAGCAACAAGCATTTACTGTACAGCACAGGGAATTATATCCAATCTTATAATAACCTATAATGAAATATAATCTGCAAAAAAAAATCACTATGTTGTACACCTGAAACTAACACAACATTGCAATACTGCAAATCAACTATACTTCAAAAAAATTTTTTAAAGCATTCACATATGATCTTAAGATATGTATCAAGTAGGAATTATGTTATTATAAAAGATAGAAATAAAATTAAGACCTTAACTTAAAAAGTAATTTCTCCATAAGGAGGAGCACAAGATATCTTCAACTATTCTAAGGGAAATATTAAGATGCTACACAGTCATAACTATCTGTGATCAATAATATCACTAACAGAGATACTGCTGTGATAATACTCACAAGTGAGGTTATCCTTTCATCATGTTATCTCAACCCTTTTATGGGTCACCTTTGAACTTCAAGTAAACAGCAGAACCGTGGTTGCTAAAAGTAAAAAAGCTCACGACTGCTGCTAGAAACGACCAAGGGTGTGCTAAATAGAAGAAATATCAGTAACCTCCCACGAACCAGAATGAAGAATAAAATAACAGAACAAAAGAAAATAACAGAACATAAAATAACATAAAATATTATTTATTTCTAGATACAACTGATATTCATTATGGCTTTCACACACTTGAGTCTTAGAGTAATAACCTTCAGAGACAACCTCCAGGAATGCCTTCCCACCTCACTCCACCAGTGACTGCTAGAAGGGCATCTTTGTCCCCTTAAACCCACCTTAGCAGGAAAGGAAGAAGCCTATGTCTTTCAGGACTGGACAGTAGTAAAGAAAAGAAGACAATAGCATTTGCTTGGAAGCAGTTAAGACTGGGAATCTCTGCTTCTTTCTGTGAGAATTTGGAGTCTTCAGATGTACAATAACAATTCTAGTATGTACCTTGCCATGTTGTAAGGATTAAATCAAAGAATGTACCATTTCACACAAAAGATGCTTCATATAGGGTAGGTAAGTAACATTTCACAGAGTTCAAAAGAAAGGAGAAATACTCGGAAGTGATAGTTCTATTTTCCTCATCATGTAACTGGCAGTAAGCACATTCTAACCAGAATTACTAGGAATATGAGATACTTTATACCCCCAATGCAGAAAAAAACATCCCACTTACATAAAACACATCAGTCAGGAAATAAATCACAAGATTAACAATAAGAACTGGTGATTGATTATATTACAAATATACCTCCAATTTTATAGATTGAGAATTTGTGAGTTTGCTTATTTGGGAAGTAAAACCTGGAGACAAAGGTCTAAAGCATAAAGCACACATCCCTTTGGTGAATTAAATCTTCCTTTTAAGAATTAAGCACCTTACCTAATCACAACAGAGTCCCTGGTATAGCCACCGTCATATTCTGTAGTTTCTTCTAGTGCTTGGAAATCTAGATTCTGCAAATTCAAGAAAACATGTCTTAACATCTACACCACACCATTACAAACAATTAATCAACAGAAGATATTTTTGCAAACCCTTGCTTTCTTACCCGGCTTCCACATATAAGCAATTCAATTTCCTCTGGTCTGAATAAGTACTTTAAAGGAGATTCATTGGTCACCATATGAAAACCTCTCCGAAAAGCCTTGAACTGCTTTTCTACTGATTTATTCAGAATGTAGTCAGAATAGAGATTGACAAATTCCTGCAGAAAATATTAACCACAAGAGCATCTTATAATATGCAGTACAACAAAACACAACGAGCTACAGGGCTGCATAACTTTTTTGTTTTTATTTTCCCAAAGAAACAACATTCAAGAATATTTTTTAAAATTCAAACTTTACACACACAAAGGAAAATACTTTTAATAAAATACCTTTAACAATTTCACAGCTCTCTATTATAGTCAATACTGAACTGTAAAAAGGCCATGCACAAGTAAGTTGATACAATTTTAAAGTTCTCTCAATTAGGTATGCAAACAAAGAGACATTTAAACCATTTACACATCAATTTATAAAAGCTAACATTTTTAATAAAGTGCAATGTAGTGGATATGTATAAGCAAACAAGGAAGTCTCATGTTTTCTATTCTAGAATATTTGGGGAGCTGCCTACTGTATCCAGTTCAACAAAAATATTGGCGTTTTCATTGATACACAAGCTACTATACCAAATCATAAATGGAAAATATAGTTTTGTATCCTTAGTGAATATAATATTTTATCAAAAATTAATATAAACACACACTTACTAAAGGTTTTATATATATCATAATTTCCCTGTTATGTTCTGGGTTATTCCTGTTTCCAGATGCATACTTTTCTAGTCAACAGAAAACACGAAACTGATTTCTTTAAAGTATTCTTTAGTACTTTTCAGATGTATACTTAAGGCACATATATGTGCGAGTACACTGAATGCAATTATCATCTGTTTGGTTATAAGGACCTTAATTACAAGGTCCCTGTTTCCCTCCCCTCTACAGCTCAATATGAGAAACACCCCACTTCATGCTTTATACCACAGCCACACTAAGCCATTCACTACCTCCTACGCATGCCTTCTTTCTCTAAAAGGGGCTTAGTGCCCAACCAAGTGCTCTCATACCAGCTTACAGCCAAAATTTAGGAAACTGTGGTTATTTCCTTTATAATAACTTGGTTACTTGATTTCTTGGGTCTCTGTATGGATGGTATTAGATACTCCTTTAAAAACTACAAGCATATATGATTTAAAATTCTGTTAATAAAGAGAAAAGACAAGGATGACATAAAAACATTTATTACCTTCCTGTTTTCATTTGTAATTGGAATTTTATCACCATTTTCCTTTAGATCATACATCATTGGATTACCAAAAAGATCCGTCTGAGATATCTGGAAAGTGATCATCATATCATCTTCCACATTCCCTTCATACTCCAATAAGTCTTTTAAACTCTGATATAGCACCTAACAATCAGAAATGGAAAATTAAGGCTACCACAGAACTACAAAATACAACAGTTTGTATCACTCTTCTTGGGAAAAGATTAAAAAAAAAAACCTTTAACAATAAAAATTAAAGCATAGATAGTATTCCTGTCAATGGTTTATATGTAGAAACTAAAGAAAGGCTGTCAGTCATTGGTGATGTCCCATTCTCTGCTGAGAAATCCCACACCAGCTACTTAGCAATGGATCTCACACTGCGCTCTTATGAGAACTTTAGAGGTGTCTCAAGGTTAAAGAGCGGCTGTAGCCACCAGCCCCTTACTCAGCGCAGCTCTAACTGGGCAATTTCATGATTTCATTAAAAACAAACAAACAAACAAAAAATTAAAAACACTTTCCTACAGAATCAATCTTTACAAAGCCAGCTTGCTGACAGCAATATGTAAAAAAGTTCCCCTTCGACTTTTTAAGTGTTCATGGTACTTCAGACAGATTAAAGCAACTTTATCTTACTAGGTATAGATATTAACAAAGGTTCCAAATGAAAGCTTTAAAATTTTTATATAAATGAAAGTCTTTATTTGCTTTTAAATAAAATCTAAAAGAGAGAAGAAAAAATGACCAAAGACTTACAGGGTGAGAGTCTCCCAGGTCAAGAAAAGTTCCTTTTTTCCCCATTAGCTTCCTGTAGACAACCATGGGAAAATGTACATCCAGTATACAGTTATTGTAAATAGCCAGACCCAGTACTATGCCAATCAGAGTGAACTGACCCTCAGTTTCAAAAGAGGATGGATTAAACCAAAACAATTTTGTAGATTCATCATATGTGAACATACCTATAAGAAATGATTTTTAAAAATACATTACTTTCACATTTTATTACAGACTGATGAACAAATATTTATACATATAAAATATAAAAATATACAATAATTATACATGTAAGCTTATGTGCACTACGTATAGAAATATTTTTTCTCTTACATTGGCACTTGAGAAAACAAAGTTCAAATACATATGAATGTTATAAATTGTGGCAAATGGTAGCATATATTTTTAAGAAGCCAAAGAAATAAAGTAATAAAGCATTTTGGTGGCATTTTCTAAGAAGTTAGGGAAAATGTTCATTAAATTCAAGTTCTCTCATCTTCTACTAACACAAATGAAAAGTTAATCTGCATTCACACTTTATCCACTCAATCGTTGAAAAATAAATGCAAAAGGAAAAAAGGCTAATCATACTTTGAAAATGTTTCACTTATAAAAACATATTCAATCCACACATACTGCTTTAAAAAACAATTTTGAATTTCATTAAGTAAAAGTCTGTGTTTTCCCCAAATTGCACAATGGTTCCATGAAGTTTTTCCAGCACCTTTCTAACAAAGATGCCAAGTACTTAAACTCAGGTAAACTTGATAAACTTAGATTATGCCCCAAAACCAAACCCATTTAATACACACATTAACTGTGAGCCAAGTAAAACAAAAGTAATTTGTATTTGTAGTCTTCTTTCAGTTTCACATGGTCTTCGCTATTTTAAATGCAAGCTTGGAAACCTTTTTGATATCACTCATTTAAAAACAGGAATCTGAATAGCCATTACCAAGGTAGATTTATCTCCTTCCCTTTAAAGAAATATCTAAGATAAAAGTTAAATGATATTTTAATTGAATTAACAATTTCATTTTACTAAAAATGTTTTTCACTTGCTACTGTGAAACTGAATGAAAATATTTTAAGAATTAGGTCTGGAAAAGAGGGGGAAGTTCCAATAGAACAAACTTTAGAAATCAACAGAGCATATAAATCAATTTATAAGTTTTTTAAAAGCTTTGAAAATGTTTCTTCATTTTCACATTCAGTTTAGGTTAAATATAAAGGGAAATTTAAACGGTCCCCTTGATCATAAGAACATGAATTAAACTAAGACATTTTTCTAATGCAATTTAATGTTCATGAAATAACATTTTATAAATTATCCAATTCATACTTGAATTTCAGTTTACATCCAACTTTTTCTGCAGGCCTAATTTACAACATCCACTTAAGTGCTTAAAAACTTCATTTAATTATAAATATGGTATTAACAGAGTCAGAACAGTTAAAAATAATTACAATTAATAACTTTGATGAAATTATCACAAATGCATGCCCTTGGTCTCAAGGGCAATAAATTACAAATTAATCAGAATGTAAATTACACAGGTCACTACTCTCATCTTTCTGTGTGAAAGATAATAATATTAAAGTTCAAGGAGATACCATTTGGGGCACATTTATTTTCAGGTCCCTGGAAGAAAAGCTCCATAAAGGGTGGCTCTTCTAAAATATTCCTTTTTGATATTTCTATTGTCATCATTTTAATTGTTTTACTATCAAGTGGAACTGTTTAATGTATGTTTTTTCTTAAAAGTATTTCTGCATATAATGTAAATATACTTTATAGCTAATGTTTAACTTTTTTAGATACATCAGAACCTACAGCTAAAGTTTACCAAATTTATGAAGCTCATAAATTTTCTATCTCAAAAAGGGCATGGTTCTATGTGTCTAGGTTTACCTTGAATGAATTACATACAAAATGGCATAGCTTTCTGATTAACAAACATTAGCTAAAATACAAAGTCTTAACTATTATATTTATGTCATGAACTCAAAATGTCTATTTTCATTTGCAAGTAGACTAAGAGCAATTACAGAAAAGTCAATTCACTGTACATACTGAGAATCAATAGACTTTAACGGTCCAATTCTCAAAGCTTAAGGGAAATGATCTGTATACTCTCTGCCACATTCTTCACAATTATGATGGTAGCTTTTGAGAAATTCTTTTCCTGTAACTGTCATGCATTCAATTTTAAAAGTAAGCAAACCCAGTAATCAACTAGTTATACTGTAGAAATTGAATCAGATCAGAATTATACAATAGTATACTACCTAAGAAGCTGTTGTCTTTTTCCTGTTCTACTTTGCCCAGTTTGTCTATTACTTTGTCTATCAGTGAAACCCAAATTCTTCACTTTTAGACTGATATATTATAGATCAGTCTTTCCCAAACTGTGTTCAATGAAAACTCTTCTGGGAAGCAAATACTATTAGATGCAGGATGGAAGAAGGGTTCTGGAGTTCAAAAGTTTGGGAAAACATTACAATATTAAGCCCAAGAAATCCTGTAGCAAATAAACCAAATTAATTTGATATCAGCCAGTGTTTCCAAACTTTGAAGCATGATACACTTGTGAGACAATCTCAACAGTCTTCAGACCATTATTCAATGGAACTCTTGTCTCAGAAATGCTATGGGTCAGACTTCCCCGGTGGCCCACTGGTTAAGAATCCACCTTCCAGGGGCTTCCCTGGCAGCACAGTGGTTAAAAATCCACCTGTCAATGCAGGGGACATGGGTTCACTCCCTGGTCCGGGAAGACCCCACATGCCATGGAGCAACTAAGCCCGTGTGCCACAACTACTGAGCCTGTGCTCTACAGCCCGTGAGCCACAACTACTGAGCCCACGTGCCACAACTACTGAGCCTGCATGCTGCAACTACTGAAGCCCACGCACCTAGAGCCCATGCTCTGCAACAAGAGAAGCCACCGTAATGAGAAGCCTGCGCACGGCAACAAAGAGTAGCCCCCGCTTGCCGCAACTAGAGGAAAGCCCACGCGCAGCAACAAAGACCCAATGTGGCCAAAAAATAGAAAATAAAATATTTGTCTAAGTTATCTAAATAAGAACTTGAATAAATGAGTGATGCAGGATCAATCCCCAAAGTCCACAAATTCAGTCATTATCTGTGACTCTAGGTAATCCATACCAAAATCTCCTTCTGTTGCTCTTCGTAACTGAAAATATTTATAAACCTAGGTAAATAAATTCTTAATTCAAAAAGATATGACACCATGATCACATCACTAAAATATTTACCAATATCTGGATTGAAGATTTCCTCCACAACCAGCTGAAAAAATTCTTTGGAAACACCTCCCTCATCAACTCCTTGTTCTCCTTCAAATTCCACATACAACTGTTTCTTCAAGTCTGCAGGATTTTCCATAGCGATCATCTCTAGCTAGTGAGTGAAAAGATAAAGTGAAAAGGTGAATGCCAGTATTAGGATGAAAGAAAATAAAAATAAGGTGTAGGGGTAGGGAGCAAATAAAAGATAACACTTTTGATATATTTTAAATGAAAACAGAAAGCAAACTGGTAAAAAGCCAGTGAAGGCAAAGATTCAGTCTCATAGATAATGGAAAAATAGGACAGAAGAAAAACCGGCATAGAATTCTAAAAGGGTTACTTTCTAACTACTGATCTGTAATGAAATTAACATACAGTAGAAAATCAGAATTAGGTTTTCTGTTAATTATGTATATAACAAACCTGGGCAGTAAGATTAGGACATGGAAAAAAGTCAAGATAACAAAAATGCCTAAGTAGCTACTCAAATTATTTCAGGGAAAACAACGGCATATAGAAGTTTGACTTCAAAACTGTTCACTTGTAGTTCTTTATGTTTACTAGAATAGAAACTCAAGAATTAAGTCTTAATATCTATTAAACCATAAAAATACATTTAGGGAAGCAGTTTATGGTCTCCTAATAGCACCTTGGGTACAAATTACCGTTTTAATGGATTAGAACATATTTTATATCCACTTTTTTTTGAAAGCAGATGAGACATATACTTGCCTATATCCTTACTCTTTAACTTCTTACTAACAGTTATCAAACCCCAGTTTCAACATTTCTTCAACTATAAATCTTTACCAAATACTTTTTGTATCTATAGAATAATATGATTGCTCTCAGTTATTGAGATTAATCATAAAATCAACACTGTATTCTAATGTGAAATATTTATGCTGCAATTTGTCTTATGTGTCTGAAATTTACTAACAGCATGCCTGACTGATCATCCACCTTATTTGCTAAAGTGACTTTAAATCTGCCAAAACAGAATATATTTAAGCGTGTTCAGGTTTTTGCAACTATTCCAACTAGAATCTTTAGAATGGTTTTGAGCAATGCAAACATCATCAGAATAAGTGTACTATAGTCAGTCCTAAAGTAATTACTTTAAGTAACAGCACTGTTTTGTACATTCTAGTGTGTCTATAAAAAATAAAATAAAATCTCACAAATTCATGATTCAGGTCAGTTGCCCTAGATCAATGTTTTTCAAGCTGCCAACTGCAATTCATTAGTGGGTAGTCCAATCCATTTAATGCAAACCAAATAAGGGAAAAAATCAGAATGCATTCCACATAGTACTGGCACCTACTGTTCTGTGAAACTTTTGCTTCAATTATATGTACAGGCAGATATGCATATGAGTACTGGAATGCTATGTAAAATATCTCTTACTAGGGGCAATCAAAAACATTTGAACAAAGGTCAAAATGATCTCCTGGATATCTTCGACTTCTGCATTCTATGATTCTGTGAATTTAGAATCTTTAGCTTTAATGAATGTCTATCCCGTACAACAGTGGTATCTACCATTTGCAAAATCATTTTTATGCCAAGTTGTATTAAGATAATTTATCTTTGAGACAGTGTCGTTGTGGAAAGATTGAGTCAGTCCCAACTGTCACTTAACAAAATTTTTTAACCTTTAAATTTTAGCAAGGAACTCAGTTGAGCCTGTTTCCTCATCTGCAAAGGGGGAAAAAATTAGGATGGTATTCTTCACACTGCAAAGTTGTGAAGGCTTAATAAGAAAGAATGTATGAGAAAGAGTTCTAGAGTGGGTGATATTGTTAAGATAACACATCATATTGTTACCTTTTAAAACACCTCTGCTCTTTGAACAAAAAATTATCAATTTGATTTTATAGCCTAGTCTCAAATTTTGAAAATAACTTAGGAGAAAAAAAATAGTTCCAGTTGGAAACCTGTATCAAGTCACTGGCTATAAAGAATTCCAAGGACTAAGTCAGAATTATCATCTTAGCTCAAATGTGGTTTACCCATCAGGCCAATATCCCGTATTGCCATGAAACGCATTGTTTATTTCCTTCTCCCAGTTTCCACCTGCCTAGGTGTTATAGAAATGTACATCAATGTTTATGTACACCCTTACAACACAAAGACAAACCTGCTTCTATCAGGTACAGCTATTCCAAGGTGGAAAAAAATAATTATCTGTTATTTAATTATGTGTCCTGTATCTCTTCCTCACTAACATTCATAACTGAGAGCTGACTCTGTGTCAATGTGACTGTACTTTTTAAAGGATTTGATGTAGTTTCTAAAGGATTCAGAGGCCCCGTGTTCTAGTCTTAGCTCCACACAAGACACTTCGTATCACAAGTGAAGCAAGTTTATCTTCACTCTTAATAAAATATTACATTTCTGTCCATTCCCACCAATCTGCACTCCATTCTACACCTTGAATGCCAAAAGAATTTAATGCAATATGTTCTATTATTATAATTATAAACAAGTCACTTTATCTCTTTTAGTTTCATCTGTAAAATGAGCATAAAAATATATCAATAAGTTAATGTATGTGAAGCAAAGATGAATTCCCTGCACAACAATTCTTTATAAATACTAGCTCTTATTATTACTTTTATTTATTGGCTCTCAAATTTTTTTCAGGCTTGGCTGAAAATTTAACGACTCAGCTATAATGGAACAAAAATATTCCGGTATTAACAACAAAACAATATATAGCACTTAATATGCCAGGACACTTTACACGTATCAACTCACTTAATTTTCATAAGAATCTTATCAGGTCGGTAATATTATTAACCCTATTTTACAGATGCATACCCTGAAGTAATGAGATTCATAAACTTGCTCAAGTCAGTCAGTAAATGGTAGAACAGAAATTCTAGACCAGGCAGCAAGCTCTTTCCTATGCTTTATTGCCTCTCCTCAATGACTAGCAACAATCTTTTTTAAAATATTGATTTTCATTGTTATGCTCTTCTGTATATTTCAATCTTTTTTTTTACAATAAATATATATTATTTTTAGAATCAGGATATATTCAAATGCAAATATTCGTAGAAAGAATGATTTGAAAAATAGACTGCAACCAAATTCCGTGGGTGAAAATTTCCCATTATTATTTATTTTAGATTATCATTCTCAGATATACTACGTGGTTCTATAAAATATGGTATAATTTATGACATCAGTAGCCTATCTTTTATAAAAATTACTTTTGTGGTAACAAACACATAACAAAATTTAGCAATAATTATTTTGACAAAGGCCATTATTAACGGACTGCATTTATTTTTATTTTCCTTAAAAACAAGCACTTCTAATTCATTGTTCAATTAGAGAAGACTTAAGAATTAAATAGTAAAGGTATATCACTTTATGTAATAGACACATACCATTTAAAATTGAATTTTTTTAATCAAAAGCTATCTTGAAGGCAAGAGAATATTTGGAAATTGGAAGAATATGTGAATGAACAGTCTGAAAGAGGAGAATTTGCATGCATCCTTTAATTAAATTCATTTAGTACACAGACCTGGATTTTTACATATAGGTTTTCTTAAAGTAGGGTACACTTTGTATTAATTTAATATGGAGACTGGCAAAAGACAGATTATGTCAAATGTATCCTGATTCATAGTCGGAAAAAAAATACCTTAATGGTATGGATATTTAAGTAGAAGTAGTAGTATTCAGATAAAACAGACCTCTCTAATACTTAAGAATGCTTAGGATCCATAAGAATGGCTGGCTTAAACTACTTCAGTCAACTTACTAGAATCTACGTTTAAATACTTTGCTAGTGAGTACATTAAAACTATTGACTGGAATGAGATTTTTAGATTACCTGGATATATTTAGTTTTTTTCATTTCTCTATAAAGAGATGAGGAAAAGTTGTTTATGTTAAATATAAAGTTTAGATGTCTGAGTAACAGCCAAATCACATAATCACATCTGCCTGTGAGACCAGGAACCCTGAGTTCTACTTCCAATTCTGTTATTAATTTCTGTAGGTCAGAATCTGAGTTTCATTTTCCTCACGTGTAACAACTAAGGAGTTTGACAAGTTTCATTGTTTTAAATTATTTTACGATGAATCTATGTAGATCTACTTCACTCTCTTGTTCTACTTAAAGGACATAAATCAGGTATGAAGTTCTTCAATTCAATTAGAATAAATCTTAAGAAACTATAATGGCCATTGCATTAAGCACAATATAAGTGAATGTAGACGATACAATTAAACATACCTAAAGGAGCACAGAATAATCTTACTCCTAAAAGCACTGTAGGTCAATTGACAAGTAAAGGAATCAAGTTTTGTTTCAATAATAACTAAGGGTGTCTATCAAGGAAAATGCTGGGGACTGGGTTAGACAGTATTGGTATAGCAGAGCCCAGAAAAAAATGAGTGAGTGATTTTTTGAAGAGATTGAGCATAACCTCTTGGCAGTAGGGCTTGCATTTGTACCTATCACCTTTAATAAGTTCTAGTTCTTATTTTTGGACTTTCCTATCCAATTCTACATCACAGCCATTTCTTTTGGTCTTTGGATCTCTACTCAAAATTCTCGGACGCCCTGACTAATCTGAACCAAGTCTCATACCACCATCACCCCTTACCCCTATGCCTACAATCCTCATCACTCTCTTAAAGCCTGCCAGTTCCAAAGCATGTAATCGTATATGAAAATGGCCTCAATAAATATGTATATATAAACTGTACCAACAGCCATCTCCTAAATACTAGTTTCCAGTCTGGCTTTATCAGAATACCTATATTTCTAACAGAAATATATATTCCTAGGCTATACACGAGAGCTCCTAATCTGAATCTCTAGAGGGTAGAACTTTGGATTTTTTTTTTTTTTAAACAAATCTCTCATTCAGATACGAAGGCAGTTTGGGGCACCTCACAGACAGCAATACTGTCTTCCAAAATACTCATACCCTCAACTCAATTTCCTAACATAAAAGGTAATTTAAAAAATTTTTTACATCTTCTTACCTTGAAGATGTTTTGTCTAAGAAAAAAATGACAAATTACCTAAAAGATAATTTAAAAGAACACACAAATAGATAAATGTTATTAGCAAAATACTGTAAAAACCTCGTCACATTAGGATTGTTCTCATTCAAATGAAAGCTGAGTTCTGAGCCCGTTTATCACTGTATTATTTCCTACGGAACAACAAAAAGTAGTGAAAGTAAGTCCTAGGGAGAAATATTCCAGTAATTTAAGGGTGTAGGGGTAGTTTTTAAACGATTCTGATATCTATTTGTGGAAAGACAACTTATATATTACATTTCATTGATTTTTAAAATTTGCTTTTCTGTTTTCATATTTTAACATCTCTGAAATCAGGATATAACATAAAATTGACAGGGTCTCAAAACTAAATTGGCAGCATTTGTTCTTTTTAGCTGTAATAAAATAACAGTGTGTCCTACAACCAGTAAGATATCTTAGGTTTGATAAAATATTGTAAACACTAATACTCTTATTGTCATCAAAAACAGTTCCTCTAAAAACTCCAGTTAGGAAACAATTTGCTACTCTGGTTTGAATTATATGGTACATGAAAGCAAGGAATATATTTTTCTTTAAATAAAAAAAATCTATAATCATTAAGTTACTACCGCTCCCTCCAAGCTAGTCAGTCTTACAATTAATAACTGAAAAATAAGACCCAATAGAAATACTCAAGAGTGCCATATTTTCCAGGAAATAGTCACTATTTTCCAGGCCTCATTTATAAACTAACGAGTAGATGAGCTCCAACGCTCCTTTTAGCTCTTAAAGTCTAAGGCCCTATAACCTTGATTATTTAATTATTAATACTGAGCACACCACAATGTTTCTCATTTCCTCTTCTCTTCCTGACCCTACTCTGTAGTTCAAAATTAGCAGGTGATAAGAAAGTGGTCAATAGGCTTTATTTTGTTTGTCAAACTGTGATATAAAAAGATGAGGCTTAAAAGAGGCAAAGTAGGGCTTCCTGGTGGCGCAGTGGTTGAGAATCCACCTGCCGATGCAGGGGACACGGGTTCGTGCCCCAGTCTGGGAAGATCCCACATGCCGCGGAGCAGCTGGGCCCGTGTGCCATGGCCGCTGAGCCTGCGCGTCCAGAGCCTGTGCTCCGCAACGGGAGAGGCCACAACAGGGAGAGGCCCGCGTACCGCAAAAAAAAAAAAAAAAAAAAAAGGCAAAGTAGATCTTACTGGGGAAGAAGATGTTGAAAATCCATTAGTACTTCTGACAGTGTACCTGAGAGGATCACCTTAAACTACTTTTTGTTACTAAAACACTATAACTTTATTATCATGATCATCACCTGCTATGAATGTTTCCAAAAAAATTGGCAGATTATCAATTTGACTTCCAAGACCTATTTTGATGCTTTTAATTTTTAACCTTTTCTCACTGTGTTATTAAAGAAGGGGAGGGAGGGAGGGAGGGACACGAAGGGAGGAAGAAAGTTAGCAGTAAAATCTGCTTAATGTGTACCCCTAAGAAGCTCCTCAGTGGTCATAATTCATCTTTACATCTCTATTGCTTAGCAAAGTACCTCACACAAAGGGTTTCTGAAGTGGTAATAGTCAGGTACAGATATTATCTAGTGAATCCTAGTTTATAAACAGGTCAATTGATAATATTTAGCTTCGACATAATTAAGCTGAACTCACTAAAAAAACAATTTGTTAGCATAATTTAAAAGCTCACAGTTAACTTTACCCTAACGCTTGCTCAAAGGACATCCTTATAAACTAAAATGGTTGTTTCCTCAAAATTCTAGAGGATAATTTTTAAAATAGAATAAAGTAAGTACACAAGAAGCACCTAAACTTTTGTAGGTTCTTAGTCTTGCTTTACTGGGCGGGGGAAAATAGGATGGTGTGGGGGAAGACAGTAAGGCTCAGTAGATTTCTGAGAAGGCAGCTAAGTAAGGTAGACAATTTTTTAAAACTCTGGATTGAATGTCACAGAGAGTAATTTCATTGCTTTTAAAGGCCAGGTACAGCTCTTGGAAACAGATGAAAAGATCCTAGCCCAAGAAGACAAAGATAAAATGTGTAGTTTGGGGATTTGTAGTTCTGCTCTAACAATGGAAATTCATAGATAGACCTCAACGTGCTTTCCATAAAATATCATCACACCCTTATAGAATAACCTATCATTCTGCTAAACTATGGAAAATAAGTTGGCTGGCTGTGTGATGATCAGCTATTAAGTATATTAAGTCAGTAGTTATTCATGTAGCTCAAAACTACTAAAGTAAAATTAAAAGGGCACCAGAAAGCAAGCAAGCTATGATAATTACTCCAAGCAACTACTGCCCCTTTCTGTCTCTGGTGAAAAACTGCCTGAGTTGCTTAAATAGTGAAGAATCTTTTTTCAACATCAGAAACCTATTTGGTATTAAAAAAAAAAAAAAAAAAACAGTAACAAAGAAAAGCACAGAACCTCTGCAACTTTTAAATTTCTAAGATGTCAAACAACTTTTTCACTGGTTTAGTTTTATAAATTCTCAGATTTAGATAAATCCATTCTAAAACTAAAATATATTTTGAAATAAATTTCATTACTTTCTAGTTATCTGTGTCATGGGTTCTTTTCCTTTATTAGCATAGAAGACTGACTATATCTTAATTTTAGTTGCCATTAAATTTTACTTGAAGTTGATGAAAAAGAACTATCAATGCCAGGTACATCTAATATTATAAATACAATAAAATCCTGTGATAAAGAACCCTATAACAAATGTAAATGTTGGTACAATGTGATTGGCAATTGGTTTCTGTCTTCTGGCCAGGCTTACATTCTTAAATGGGGGCACTAAAATTCTTATTTTCTGTGGAGGGAAGGAGTGAACAAAAAGCAACCCATGTGGAGAAACAGGGAACTAGAAGGTGGGTACCTGTGTTCTCAGTATTCTCCCAGTTCAATCTCCCTGGATTGGGTTGATAATACAGGCACCACTAATTACAAGATTCCTGGAATACTTGCTGTTTTCCCAGAAGTTCCAACCAACTCCAAGGCCCGGTGTAGTCCATATGTATATTTAAGTAGGAAGAAACTACCACAGTCAGGCAGTGCCAAACAGGGACCTTCCACGTGACCCCGCAGGAACTCCTACCAGCAGCATGCACCACCGGCCCGGGTCACTTCATTAATCTCACAATAATGCAATACTCAACTTCACATGATGGCATTTTTAGACACCACTTATTATTTCATGGTGTGGTTTTATTCTACCATTTCTCCCCATTAAGACTTGACATTCATACTTATTATTGGGTATCTCCAAAACCCCTTGCTTCTGTGCTCTTCAACAACCATTTCTCTTCTGAATGACAAAACTTTGGGGGTTAGTTGTCAAGATTTAGAAAATGTATTCTTTTTCAAAGAGAGAGTGATCATGACACAAGACAACCAATATTTTGTGAAACATTTATGAACTTGGACAGGAGCAACAAAAATATAGTACTTACATTTACAATTAAAAAGTCCATGTGTTCCTATACTATATAATCATATACATACATTTTCCCCCCAAAGAGTCACTTATAAAATGAATTCACTGAACTGTATCACAGTCTCCCCATCATTAGGTATTCAATCTAGTACTAATTTTTAAACAGTAACCCAACTTACCCGGACGAGTGCATCATCTATGATATGGTCACGTCTGACTTTGAGTCTCAAATATGGATTCAACTGCTGTCCTTGAACTAAGCTGTAGAGAACAGTAATTCTTCGTTCACTGTACATGCGAATTCTATTGTCATAATACAATCCCAAATTCTTTGTGACAGCATTCAATATAAAGGGACATGTCATAAAAGAGAATTTGTTCTCTGTTTCTACTTTGAAAAAAGTATAATCTTTATCCATTTCTAGAACATCATTCAGTGGTTCATTAATAAACTCTTCAAAAGGGATAAGTGGTTTTCGACAATCCAGAGTTTTAACAGCAAGTTCAGTTTCTAGTGGGTCCACTCGAGGACCTTTCTTGTTCCTTCTTTCTTCTCCCAATAGCTCCTGAAGTGTCAATTCACTGGACTCAGGAATGGGCTCTTCATCATCTTCTTCATTATGATTTGTGTCCACTTCCCCTCCCACTACATTTGCATAGTAAACCATTTTCAAGCACTTGGAAGCAGCAACAATAGCATCATCATCATTCACTAGATTTCGATTGTTAAAGTCAGTGCTTATGACTTTGTATGTAATAAGTTGTTGAAACGTTTCCATCATTCTCCGAATCTGGTCTGCGCTGTATTTAGACCACAGTCTGACCAGTTTTCCTTGGGCTGCAAGGGGTAGCTTACTCATGGCTTTGCAAAACAGTGGCAAAGCCATTTCCAGATATTCAGGACTGTGGAGATTTCTATTCTCCATGACAATAATGAATAAATTCAGATAATTAGGATCTCGGGAGTATACATTATGATACGTCAAGTCACATTCCACATTAGGTGACAAATACACAAGTGCATTGAGAAAGGCAGTTTCTATTTTTTCATTAGAGAGCAATCTGGTGTAGACCCTTCTAATGGCCTCAATATCCACAGACACATCGTCAGGACCTAATTTTTGTAAGTTGTTATCTCCTTGTGAGCTATCACTTATCCTTGAGGAAGATGCTTCTGAATCTTCTTCCATAGCTGCAGCAGAACATGCAGCTTTTTCCTTTTCATCTTCATCTTTGTCTTCATCCTTTCCTTGAAGAGATTTCAGTTCTTCCTTGGTGTGCTGTTTGACTTTCCGAAAGCTCTGTACCAATGCCTCAGCACTAGAAAAAACTCTTCCAATAACACGAATTAAAGGGGAATAATCCTCCCTCTCTCTACATAATTCTAGAATTTCATATACCGTCTCTTCTGTTAGGTAAGTCACATCTAGAAAATTAGGAAAAAAGAGAACATTTATTTTCATAATATATATGTATGTTTGCTTTCTTTTAGTAAGTTCTAGTGAAAAATAAAATTGCCAAACATTTTGTAATAAATACCATTTATGATTTACAAATCTTTTAAAAAGTATCTTAATACTTAGGTTCAACCAACAAAATATGCTTACCTATTTTTTCAATGTACTACTAATATTAACAACTTTACTCATTTTTTTAATATTCTATATGTATTCTTATATATAGCTTTTAATGAGCTCAAGCTCTTTTCACAATGATGGTATATATTAACGTGCAGTTTTAACTGTAAATATGAACCAAGATATCATGTGCCGACTCATCACAATATACCTTTTACAACTTCGCTTTACTTTAGAGCAGAAAACACCACTATTTTTCTGGGAGGTTTCTTCCTTATTTCACTACTCTGTTTCAAAAGATTAGGAAGGCAAGGTTTTAAGAAAGATTTCTTCAGAGTCCTCTTCTGAAAACAGCCCTTGTCCTAAAACCAGACTAGTTCCTTTCTGAGTCTTCCTTTCTGAGTCTTAGTTTTTTTTCAGGGTGGCCATTCTGTGGGTGACCGAGAAGGATTAATATATCATTTCCCATAAGCTCTGAAGTTGACAGACACTGCCATCTGCAGCCAGGTTGGAATAAATCTTACACAGTGACAGGAAATAGTTGTAAAGCAGTGAAAACAATAGGGTGGGAAGAAGGCAACTATGAGCAGACAAGTGAAACAGACTACTACGTAGTCACCAAAATCTGTTTCCTCTCCTTCCTGGGCACAGAGTTGGACACATTCTCCAGCTTTCCCAGCTTTTTGAGATAAGTGTTACTTTCAGGCTAATGCTTTTCTCCTTCTGGCTAATGGGATGATGCTTCCAGGATGGTTCTGAAAATCGTGTGTTAAAGACAGTGCCATTGGGCTTCCCTGGTGGCGCAGTGGTTGAGGGTCTGCCTGACGATGCAGGGGGCACGGGTTCGTGCCCCAGTCTGGGAGGATCTCACATGCCGCGGAGCGGCTGGACCCGTGAGCCATGGCCGCTGGGCCTGCGCATCCGGAGCCTGTGCTCCACAGCGGGAGAGCCCACGGCAGTGAGAGGCCCGCGTACCTCAAAAAAAAAAAAAAAAAAAAAAGAGTGCCATTACAGCTGCAACTCTGAATGACTGCATGAACAAGAACTCTCTGCCAATCTAAAATACTATGGCTGTTAGATGAGCTAGAAACAAATTTCCACTGTTCGTAATAAGCTACTGTTCTTTCTGGGGTCTACTTAATATTGTATTCTAGCTGATCCTTACAAGTAGAGAAGCCTTTCATTTTCCCCATCTTGCCTTCAGAGTCTTTAAAATACAAGTAATGACCATCTCCCCCTAAGCTGATATATTACCACTGTTTTTGCAGCCTGTAGTATTTAAATCCATGGGAGTTTTATTATGATTTTCTATTATATCCATTCTTCCCCATAAAGAAATAACATCATAAAAGGCAAAAATGACAGCAGGCCCTGAAAGGCCAGACTGAATATCAACTTACTACACATTTTCAGAGTTACTGTAATGTTAACAAATTAAAATTCTAATGAAATCACAGAAGAAACAAAGAATACTTCAAGGACTTTTTGAGATAAAAATCTCTGGAGCCATGGACAGTTGCAGGGGTCAAAGAGTTTGTTGCAGTTTGCTGGAAGTTATTTTACTTCCTTCTCATATCTGTCTTTAAATATAGTGGCTTAGGCCTCCACTGTCAGCTTTTGCCATTAGACTTTTTACATTTGCTATTATTCGCTTTCAGACAAAACCAGATAAACCTACAGCTCCCATTTTCTTTAACAACAAAATTTAAATCTATACATATACTCCCTTGAGAGGAACAGAGTAAGTTTGGAGGTTACAGAATGCATGAGTGCTTAAGGTGAGTGCCACTGCATGAAATATATTAGAAAAAGAAAGAAAAACTCCATGTGTTCCTTCTCTTACACTTTTCTTACTCGAGAAGAAAATACAAGCATACACACAAAAATGAATTTTAACATGCTGTTTTCTAAAACTCCAAGTTCTCATCTTACTCAAATGTTGATTTATTTTGTGCAGTTTAATATGAGCTTTCATAATGTTTGACTTTTTTTCAAAGAAGTTACCGAGTACAATGAATGGAGTGAAAAACAATGTAAAACATTCAAACTCAAAGAGCAGTAAATCCCAATGCTTGGGAACATCATACAACAGGCAATGGGTTGATTCAACACCTCATACCATAAAACTCCCTGGCACTTACCATGAGTTTCAACTAAAAAAAAAAAAGAAGAAGAAGAAAACTATCAATTTTAAAATTAAAATTAGCTTAGCTATAATGTACTCACCCTCATGATGTTATCAAAAAAACCAAACCCACCCTACATTCTCTCACTTATTTTCTGAGATAAGCCTATATAATCACAAAATTTCACCTACCAAAGCTGAGAAATATAACCCAATAACACTATTTTTGTTATGACTTGCATGAATATTAGATTACTAGATATAAAATAAAATGTTTTAACAGTCAACAATTTATTGCATACAATAAACAGGAGCATAAACTATTGTATTTTAAATGAAAATACAGAAGTAAAAACATTTCAATCCTGTAGTCAAATAACTACATTAATAAAAGAAGTGAAAACAGCCTTTAAACAGAAGATAACCAAATTTCACTTTATAAATCAATTCTAATAGCAAAGAAAACAATGAATGCTCTGGGCAGAGATAATTCAAAAACCCTGAAAGGGGGTGGCTAGGAATGTATGTGTGTGTGTGTGTGTGTGTGCGCGCGCGCGCACGCATGCGTGCATGTGTGATCCCTAATGACTATAAAACATGTCTGGCATTACTCAAAGTACTCAAATGTTTGACAGGTAAGACTAACCGATTACCAAAAGGATATGAAACCTCTAATGACCAACCACAAGATCTCATTCTCAACTAACAGAAAGTTGAGTAACGCTGGGTAATACCCCAAGACTTTTGTGTCCTGATTGATAGCAGTTTAGTTTACATGGCTATATCAACTTAAATTTTCTATTGCGATTACTTCTAACTCCAAAGCAAGTGCTATCATTGTTCTGTATCTGAAATGTGATCCTCTGAAACTGCTCTCTTAACCTCCAGCTCTCTAATGTATCTGGGCAGACACTTTAGGCTGGCTAACTCCAAATCTATTCACCACCTTTACCCCGACATGCCATTGTGATAGAAACTGAAAACTAAACACTAGTATTCCAATCCTCACTTGCATTGGGGGACGGTATGTGACACAGGTCTGCCTGTGACCTAAGTGGAAGCCTATTGGTGGACTTCTGAGGATTTGTTTTCCGGATAAATGAGACAAATATGACTCATACTTTGAGTAGAAAAAAAAATCATTTATTCTTATTAGCAGATGTACAAAATAAGCTAACTAGTATCATTTTCAAATTACCCAAGCAAAGACTATACAGGTCTCTACAAATTATAAAACTGTCCTTCAAATTAAAAAAAAAAATAGTGTTTACTAATATTTTGAGACCTCTTTTCATACAGGCCAGTAAAAATTATCGAACTGTGGAAGGAATAGAAATATAGCACCCCAAATAAAGACCTTTTGTCATTTTGAATTAACTTCAGGTACGTTATTTTACAGGAAAGAGAACAAATGATATATTTTGTCTGTTAACTCTAAGAAGATGTACTGGTAAAACAATATTACTGACAAAAGTCTTAATCCCTTTAATCAAAAGAGCGACAGCCTTGTCATCAAATAGTTAAGCAGAGGATAATTTTAGAGTCATGTAGATAATCCTATCTTCATTGTGTCAAATGGACCCTTATACTTGTAATGAACACAGATAAAACTTCTTAATATGATTACTACCTCTGCTTTTGTATTTGCTTCATAGTAAAAGATAATACAAAATGCAAATGGTTAGTGAATGAGCAGCTTCCAAAAACTGAACCACAAAAATACCAAATTTTATCACACCACGAATCTAATCTTTGGTCCTTGTTACCAGACTGTCAACACCTTCTTTTATGGGCCATAACTCTTTAAGAACGAATCCTTAAGGTTTCTTCTATTCAGGATATTTAGGCATATTCTGCTAAACTTCAGTAACCTCTTCCTGAAGAGTGTGAAACTGCTAACTGGGAGCCTATTTCGCACTATTTTAATTGGAAAAAATTATAATATGTTCTTATGAGACCAGGCCCAAAAAACAAAAACAAAAAACACCTAATTTCTTAAAATGTAACCAAAACATAGTAACTATCTATTATAAATAACTATCCAGTTAGGACATAGGACACTCTGTTTCCTAATCATCAAATAATAAAGTTGTTAACAAAGAGTTGCCTTGCATGTAGTAAATATGGCTTATCTTACGGATAAGCAGCGTTCTAGACCCACGCACCCTGTTGGCATGACATGCTCTTCAGAACATCTTCAAGTGATTCTGACATTCTACTAATTCTACATAAAATGTACCAATACTTTATTCACATGGTGTTTTGTTTAAAATGTTAAACTGAATTTTCAGACATAAATATAGTTAAAAAACATTGCATTTTGAAATATAAACATTCATTAACGTTTGGGTATCAATAAAAGGAGGTATTCTACTGAGAAAACAATAAATGAGACATTTTTGTATGACATACCTGTATATTTTATGATATATTTGAAAAATAATCTATAAAATTTTAAACTTAAATTCTTATGCAAAAAGAGAGTTTGGGGCAGACTATTCAACACCTGAAACTTTGTAACTAGAGCTAACGTATATAATTAACACTCAAAATAAAAGCACTAGTGCAGTTACTATATTTATAATTCCTAGTAAAAATATACTATAGTAAATACAGATGTTGCAGGAAAAAGGGGGCAGGGGGAAAGAGTGTAGTATATTGGAAGAAAGTACAATGAACTGCTAAATTATATAAACTTGAGCTTAAACAGTACACAAAGACTGGGGACAATCACCCAATAAGTACCTCTAAAATGAACCACATAGCCAAAAAGAAGATGGGTACATCCATCCTGCACTATAACCCGCATATGGCTTGCTGCCTTCGACTGTGGCAGCACATCGTACATTCACAGTAATGGTTGTTCTTATGGTGCACACTTGCTGGGGAAATGTGTATAATGCAACTTCCACATTAACATATTGACAACGTTCACTTATTTATCTAGTGTGTGAGCTAATTCATGGAATAGAAATATTCATGCAATAAAGCTGTAATAAAGTTATGAAAACAGCTTTATTATGGAAAGAGAGTAGAAGCTATTAACACAATTCCATTTCACTAAATTAATTTAAACTTGATTCAAATGACGTTACTGAAAACTTTAGAGGTAGTATCTAACTTCTATATATCCTAAACAAAAAGCTTCCTCTTTTAAAATACAGGACTGTCAGTCATTCAAAAATCTGATTAACTTGTTTCTAATATCGATTTGCCTTTACTGGGAGAAAGAAAGCTTGAAGTTTATTAAAAAGAAAAAAAGTTTTTAAAGTTTTGGAATACAGGATCATTTAGAAAGAAAAATAAGCCTTGGGTAAGACTACCATTGTTAGGTAATGATTCTTGGCAGTGCCAAATGCCTGGGAGAAGGTAAGCAGGATACAGGAAGAATACATTAGAAAGAAAAATTGATTATTTCTCAGGTAACTATTAACAACATTTTGCCTTGCCTTCAGAAACAGAAAAAGACCACTAATCAGTCTGCTACTTTCACTATATAGTGCTCGGGTTCCAAAATGCATGCCAGATATTTAGTCCAGCTATTTTAACATCTAAATGACTTTGTGGCCTAGTTTAGGTTATTAACTACTACTTAATACATTTTTCCTAGTGGAAAATATTTAAAATTTCTAATCAATCCATTAGCAAAGGAACTTTTGGGAATATAATCTGCTTCTAATTAGAGATCATTGGAACAGTAAAATAGAGTGAAATCATTAACTCAATTATTAGTTCTGTCCTCTATCACGATAAAAAATCGATTCCACTATACTAACATGTCCTAAGGTCACAAAATGAGACAAAAAAAGCAAACATCAACACCTCACACATTTTGAAAATCTCCAATGTGGTTTTCAGTCCAAAATTATCAATTAAAAATAGAACGTCTTACCTTTAAAATCATCTCTTGCTCCTTGTCCATCCTTCTTGTTCATTTTCATGTCAGAGCAGTTGTTAGGGGCACCTTTAGAGTTTTCAAGGTAAGCTGAGCTTGCTCCTTTCTTGGAGGGATGAGGATCACAGAGTTTTGCATTAATCTTATAAAGCTCAAGGGCTTTAATAGCTGCTGCATTGTTATCCATACGACGAAAAGTTGGACAGGAAGCACAAAACTCATTCGTGCAGGCCTCATTTCCACAGCCCTCAGTTAACTGGTGGTAGTAGCGTTCTATTAGATGTTTTGCAGCTGCTCGCTTCCTGTACCAAACATTCAAACAGTAAGCACAGTGATTAGTAGAGCTCTCAGGTACAAAGCTCAACAGATCATCAACAAGGCAGAAGTTAGTCAAGCGCTGAAGTAATAAACCTGCATATTAAGATGAGGTATAGAAAACGGAGATACACTATTTACACAAAACTTTTAACTGGTGAAATATTTGATACTTATTTCCTAAGACGTATGATAAAGAATATCAATTCTTGTCAAAAATCATTGTTTTAATAGAATATGCTTTCCTTTGGTTTGGGGCACAGTGGGGGGGCGCTTGTTTGACGTGCTTCAATTGTTTAGCACCACAGCTGAAAATCACAAGTTTTATGACTAAGAGTTTTAGTATTTTATCACTTTAAAAATTAACATTAAGAAAATGAGAGTCTATTTAAAGTATCAATCCAGCTTTCCTTTATATAATCACCATTTTGTTTCAACAGCCTGTAAATACTTGACTTATAGTTAACATAGAACTTCTATGTGGAACAAAGGAGGCCCCCCCCCATTATCTACTACACGGAAGATTTAAAAAGAAATTTATAAATAAAATATCCAAACCTTGTGTTATATCACAAGAAAGTGGCTCAAAACATACAATTTTGAACCCAAAAGGTATCATTAAACTTCCTCATTAATACCATGTCACAGGAACATGCAATATTTTAAATTCCTTTTAGAGCAAAATCTTATATTACTCTTACTTTGTGAACATAAAGTATGTGAACTAATGTTCCATTATGGCTGTTCTAGCAGACCTAGCAAGGATATTGAAGGGGTCATTTCATCAAGCAAGAAGCTGGACTAATTTCTATCTCTATGGCTTATTCCAACTCTTAAAATCTATACTTCTACTATTGATGATATGAGATCACCATAACTTGAGTAGTCTACTGGATCCAAAAAAACATAATTCACAGCTATTCCTTTTGTTTCCAAATAGACATACAGGAATAAAAACTACAAATAATCAAAACTATTTAAAAAATAATTTACCTAATTTAATTCTCAAAATGTTCCTACAATGATCTCACAAACATGTAGGACTAAATGGCAAGTGGTATTAGAGTTTACATCTTGTTAATCGTGAGATACATCTTGTTAATCATGAGATACATCTTGTTAATCATGAGAAACTGAACAACTAACAAGACAAATAAGGGATACACTAGTAAGTCCAATTTTGTCTCAAAAGTAGGACTTTGTCTCTAAACTATCAAGGTAAGTGACAAACAGTAATAACTCAAACACATTCAATTCACTCTGGTGCTCTGTTTTTTCATATGTTCCACGCAAATTTACCACTCAATGCATGCCAACAAAGAAAAAAGAAAAACCCACAAAATGCACTTAGATATTTTATTATATGTAGCTATAAACAATTCCACTCCTGAAAATTAAAACATATTATTTCAGATATATCACTGTGCAAAATACTAAAGTGACAACATGTAAAGAAAGAGAAATACAGAATTTATAAGGTTTATACCATACACTGCTATTCTTCTTCCAAAATGCAATAGCTTTCCCTAGTGAGAATGTAAATAAGTATGTATTTCCTTTCTGGAAGAAAATTATGAACATTTATCAAAAGTCTTAAAAATGGGGCTTCCCTGGTGGCGCAGTGGTTGAGAGTCCGCCTGCCGATGCAGGGGACACGGGTTCGTGCCCTGGTCCGGGAAGATCCCACATGCCGCGGAGCGGCTGGGCCCGTGAGCCATGGCCGCTGAGCCTGTGCGTCCGGAGCCTGTGCTCCGCAACGGGAGAGGCCACAGCAGTGAGAGGCCCGCGTACCGCAAAAAAAAAAAAAAAAAAAAAAAAAAAAAGTCTTAAAAATGAATCAGAGGATGAACCATATGAATCAAAGATCCCATTTTGGGTGAAAATAATAGGACAATTTTGTTTCTACAAAACCTGGAAAAAAACTGACATGCCCAAAAATAGATTACTAAAATGAACTGATAACCATTCACACAATGGAATAAACAAAAATTATCAAGATCTGAATTTGGCATAGATCACTAATTGATCTTTTAATTGTAAAAGTCTGTTACAAAGTAGTGTCATATGAAGCCATTTTTATTTCAAAGTGTTAACAGTCATTTCCCTGAATAATGTGACTGAATGAGTTTTTTAAATTATTATATCATTTTGCTTGCAATTTATTTTTTCTATAACATGCTACTTGTATACTAAAATTAATGAATATGAAAGGGGAAAATGTCAGTGGTTTCAAAACTTCATATACATGATTTGAATGGCCTCAAGGTTTACTAAATTGTCCGTATGAGTTTTTAAAGATTAGTTTCAAAAATCAAAATACCGAAACAGTCTAGCTATTTTTCTTATTGTCCTAAAAAAACAAACAAACCAAAAAATACCAGTCACACATATAATGCTTCTGAATGTAATACATAAACAACTGTGAACATTAAAAACAGAACAAGACTGAGAAATCAGAAAACCGGCTTTAAGAATCAAAGTAGCTGTACTATCTGAACAACTCTGGGCTTCAGTTTCCCATCTTTAAGACTCCTTTCAGTTCTAAATCTGTTAATAGGGAGGTGAGCAAGGAACTATCATTTGTTGAATGCCTGGTAACATACTGGACACACTGCAAGGGACTTTGACATAGGTTATCTCATCTGAATCCCATGACTCTGAGGATGATCTGCAGTCCACAGCCAAAAAAGGAGACAGAACTGAAAGAGTGAAATCACGTATCCAAGGTCGCACAAAGCAAAGTGCAGAACTAGGATGACGGCAGGAGTCCAGAGGTCTTCCGGCTTCAGAGTCTAAGTCGTTTCTACTATACTGTCTTACAGAAGGTGATACATTTCAAAATAATTCTTAACAATAGTAGTACTAAAAACTTTTATGGAAAAAAAATCCCATAAATAATGTGTAATTGAAAAAAGTAAAATGCCTTCTGAAAAATCAAAATTTGAATCTCAAATTTATGCATATCTGGTATCACACAAGAACACAAGTTTCTTGAGGAACAGGTAGCACTATATTCTGTAAATTTAATATATTTATAATTTGTTGAAGACCTACGTGCTAGGCTTACAGATGTTCTCGCTTTAGACGACAATAAACCCTAGAAGTTAAAAGCTCACACTCTGAGGCCAGATTGCCCAAGTTCACATGCTGGCTCTGCCACTTAATAACTATGTGACCTTGAATAAGTTTACTTAACTTCCTGTGTCTCAGTTTCCTCATCTTAAAAATGATGGCATACAGAAGAATTATTATGGCTGTGAGAGAATTAAATGAGTTAATATATAAAAAGTGCTTAGAACACTGCATGGCACATAGTAAGCACCATTAACTTATGGCACATAGTTAGCCACCATTATTGTTACAATTTTTATTAGCATCCTCACAAGTCTATGATTAGCTATATTAACCTGCATTCTGCTGATGCTCAGAGCTGTTACCTAACAAGTTACATATCTAATAAGAGATCTGAACCCAGGTTTGACTCAAAACTTGGGCTTTTAATACCACTAAGGGTAGATTTAATATAAAAGTAGGCCCCTCTATTTGACCTGCTTCGCTGTCCCAAGACTTAGAAATGGCAGCTAGACTGATGAAACAGGACTGAAAGGAGGCCAAGACAGAACCTCCGTGTTATTAGTGGAATCAACCACACCAACCATTTTTTTTCTTTTCTCACTTCAGTGACACCTTGAATTACCTGTTTATAATTCTGTATCCCCATCTAATTTAGAGCACATAAAAAAGCCTCTACATTGGGAATGTGTACACTAATAATGACATTTTGGTAAATAACCTGTACAAGATTAATCCCTATACATTGAGTTGCCAAATCATAGCTTATGGACCAAATCTACCATGCCACCTATTTTTTTTATAGCTTGTTGGTTTTTAAATTTTAAATGGTTGAAAAAATCAGTAAAAGAATAACATTTTGTGACATGTAAAAATTACATGAAATTCAAATTTTAGCATCCACGAAGTCTTACTAGAACACAGCCAAGCTCATTCATTTACATATTGTCTACTGCTGTTTTCACATTACAACAGCAGAGTTGAGTAGTTTTAGCAGAGACTGTACAGCCTGCAGAGCCTAAAATAAATACCACCTGGCCTTCACAGAAAAAATTTCCCAACTCTTAATTTAGAGACTGTGCTTTCTGCCCTCCAGTGACACTTCCATCCAATCACATGGCCTCCTACTCTTTCTTCTCCCTCAGCAAATCATTTTATGCAGTAAAATGTATAACTCCCTCAAGTATGATTTCAAAAAACAGAGAGAAGGAAAAAGAAAGATAAAGAAGAGATGAGGAAAGAAGAAGAAAATGAAATAGAAAAAAGGAAAGAAATGAAGAGACATCTTTTCCCAATGGGGTCCCCTTTAGTGACACCTTATCTGTCATTCAAAACTACCCCAAGAGGGGCTATGGCTAACTTTCTATAATTTCCTCACATCTCACTGCCTTTTCTTCTATGTAAAAAACAAACCAAGTATTATACTTTATAATACACTGATTTTTTATAAAGGGATTTTTTCTTATCAAGTCAAGTGACATTTAGTGATAACACTCTCAACGCTCTTGAGATTACTTACACATTGAAAACAGGTAATACTTTCCATTGATTTCTTTTATTTCTATGACTGAATCAGTGAGACAGTCCTACAAATAAATGTTCTGTGGAATAATAATATAGAGAGCCAGAGTTACTCTAGAAAACTTGGCGGAAATCTTTTAAAAATGGTTTCACCTTAGGGGGAAGTGTACTGATGTCAGCAATTAACTTTGAAATGTATGGTGGGGGGGAAGATGGATTGATAAATAGAAGGGTGGACATATGATAAAGCACTGTAAATATTAAAGGTAGAATCTAGATGACAGGCATATGGCATCAACTGTGCAATTCTTTCAATTTACCTGCATGTTTGGAAGTTTTCAAAGTAAAATACTGGGGGAAAATACTGTTGCCGTATTGTAACTTTTTAGACAGCATATCAAATGGCAGAGGAAATGGTTTCAGCCATCAGGGGAAGAAAAGGAAAACCGATGTCAACATCATCAATGGTACTAATACCACATTTGTCGACTCTGTTTTTGGAACAGTCTGGTACTTAACAAAAACAAAAAAACAAACAAACAAAACCCTATAATAATAATAATGATAAATACAAGAGTTAAACTCTGACCACATTATGTACAGCAACTTAATTTGCCTGTCAAGGAAACAAATACTAGGAAAGTATGTTTAATGTTCCTATACCAATGGCAAATCACTGGAATCAGAACCACTGAAACAGCTGCCAACAATGTAAGAGATGGAAGTGGAAAATGATCTTAAATTGAACTTAGCAGGAAGTTGGAAAATAAACAATGAATACAAGAATGAAGAAAATGAAGAAATAAAAATAGTAACTGTCAGGCGACTTCCCTGGCAGTTGAGTGACTAAGACCCCGAGCTCCAAACGCAGAGGGCACAGGTTTGATCCCTAGTTGGGGAACTAAGATCTCACATGTTGCATGGTGTGGCCAAAAAAAAAAAAGCAACTATCAGAAAGTGAAGATGTATCAGTGAACAGTGAGCAAACAAGACTGTAATTATAATACAAAACGACAGAACTTAAAAGAAATATTAACTGTGACGTGCAACATAAGAACTATTGGTGGAGGAAGTACAGAATAATGAAAGGAGATAAAAAGGCAAAGATCAGAAGAACATGTGAACGTTAAGTAGAGGGGCTTTAATTGAAAATGAAGTCAAATGAAGATGTGAGGAATCAAGAACCCAGAGATAAAACAGAAAGGGCCCAAGGCTTATATAATCAGTCTATAAAGCTAATAACCACTGCTTACTAGCCTCAAAGAAAGTAGAACACCTTTGTTCCTTCTAGGATGTTGCCTTTGTAAATCCTCCACCCCCTTCCCCAAAGTTTTATTTAACATAAAAAAACTTTAAGAATGACCAATGTTATCCTAGATAGTATTAGGCCTTACAGAAATAGATCAGACAAAAAAAACATCTGTGACACAGCCACGATCAGGTTTAAGGTTGGGTCTATTACAATTTGAGTGAATTATTAGATTATTTCAATTGTGAACTCATTATTACCATGATCCAAGCAACAAGCCATTAACTATAGAATAAGATACAGTTTTCACACAAAAAAGTTTTTATTTAAATTGGTATTTTTTTACTGTTAGAAATATGTTTACTGTAATAACTCCTGAGTATTCTTTTATTGAGGCTTATAATCTCAGTGCCTAGAGAGTTTGTTATATAGTAAACACAACTGTAGAACTAAATATTTATACAAAAATTACTCACCTTAAAAAAACTTTGTTTTTTAAAACAGTGTGACATTTTAGAGTGAAGAATAAACAAAATACAAAATATATCCATCCACCTCCCTCCAATTAAGATCCTAAAGGGAAAGGAATACAAAGTACATGTTGGCATTAGTGTAGAGCAACTACTAATTCTCTGTGATGATCATGAAAAATGGTCTTTGATTTTTATTTCTGATTCAAAGACAATCAAGACAAAACTTGTACCTTGACTAATTATACACTTGAGTGTCTACCATGGACCAGGCAATATGCTGTAAATTCTGCGATAAAGATCTGGTTGGCTGACTATTTTGCATTCTAGATAGCTGGATCACTCATAAAATAATCTTTTCTAGGAGGTTAGGGAGCTGAGAAAACCTTGGAGTTATTTAAAAACTTAATAGCTTTTATATATATTGTTGAGAAACACCTAGAGTTCTTTCAGTGTTAGGGTGAGAAAATTCTTAAGACTTAACTTTGAATTTATACTAAAGATTATTCAATACACATCAAAGTTAGTTTTGTATAGGTGATAAATGAGCCTATAGGTGCATTCCTATCAACTGAACTGTAGAATTACTACATTTATCTGAACAAAGATAAAAAAACTAACCAGCCAACCAGAAAGGACAGCAGGATGGAGAAAAAAGAAGCACCAGAACTGATTCCCCCACAGAAACTCTGACTTATATGTGATCCCAAAACCTTTTAGGAAACCTCCAAAACCAATTAGAAAGTTGCAGTACCTCAGGCAAGCTCAAAGCCTAAACCAGCCAGAAATGTGTAAGAAAAGTTGTTTCATATCAATTGCCTCAACCCCTCCTCAAACTGGCACAGTTCACAATAGTGATGAAAAGCCCAACTTGCAGCATCACCCTTGCAGCATCACCCTTGGGAACAGAAAAAAAAAGAGAAGAATTATGTCCAACATTCTCAAGGGGGCTGCCCAAAGAACTACTTTCTGTCTTGCCTAACTCAGAAAACTGATGGAACTAGCATACACTGGATGCCTAGGGAAAACAAAAGACAGTTATCTGGCTTGCTGTAGCCTCAGAGAACCTTAAGTGCTACAGAAAGGCACAAGAGAAGGCAAAATACTATAAGCTCTTGAAAAAAAACCAATAAACCTCTTCAACTGGAAAATTACAAGCACAAGTCCAGAGAAGATACACTCCCTAAAAGGTTTTAGAGGTACCAAGAATCTCTAGCTAGGCTGAATGATGGTGATCTTCCCCTCTACAAAGCCAGACCATAAAGACCGGGAGAGAAGCTGTTTTCCAAATGCAAAATCCACATCAATAACAACAACAAAAAATAAGGCACATAAAAAAAACAGGGAACCATGACCCAGTCAAATGAACAAAATAAAGTTCTAGAAAATGACCTAAAGAAACAGAGCTCTACGAATTAAATGACAAAAAATTCAGCCTAATTGCTTTAAAGAAACTCACAGTACTACAAGAGAACACAAAGAGAAAACTAGATGAAATCATGATGCATGAACAAATAAGAATATCAAAGATATATATATATATAAAGAACCAAAGATTCTAGAGTTGAAGAATACAATAAATGAACTGAAAAATTCTCAAGAGGTAATGGCAGATTTGATCAAGCAAAAGAAAAGAATCAATGAACCTGATGGGCGGGTCTTTGAAATTCTTGAGTCAGAAGGAAAAAAGAAAAAAAAAGAAAAAGAAAAATGAAGAAAGCCTAAGAGACTTATGGGACATCATCAAGATGACCAATATATGCATTAGGGGAATACCAGCAAGAGAAGAGAGAATGAAGCAGACAGCTTATTTGAAAAAATAATGGCCAAATGCCTTCCAAATATGAGGAAGAAAAAAATGGTATCTAATTTTAAGAGGCTCAAAGGACTCCAACTAGGAAGAACCCAGAGGCCCATACTAAGACGCATTATAATCAAACTGTCCAAAGCCAAAGGTAAAGAGAAAATCTTGAAAGCAACAAAACGGAAACTACTGGTCATGTACAAGGAAGCTACCACTAGACTATCAGTAGATTTCTCAGCAGAAACCTTCCACACCAGAAAGGAGTGGGATGAAATATTCACAGTGCTGGAAAAAAATACCTTCCAACCAAAACACTATTATCTGGCAAACTGACTTTAAAAGTGAAGGAGATACAATGACCTCCTAGCATAAGCAAAACCTGAGATAGTTCACCACCACTAAACCCACCTTACAAGAAATGCAAAAGGGAGTCCTACAACTTGAAACAAAAGGACACAAAACACAACACAAAAGCATACGAAAATATAAAGCTTTCTGGTAAAGGTAAATTTGTAGACAAATACAGAATCCTGTAATATTATAATGGTGGTGAGTAAATCACTTTTAATTCAGGTAGAGAGTTAAAATATAAAAACATTTTAAAAACTTAACTATATGTCAATGTATATGAAATATAAAAAGGTGTGATTTGTGTCATCAACAAAAAGGGGAGAGATGTAAAGCAGTGAAGTTTTTGTATGCAACTGATATTGTTATCAGTTTAAAATACTTCATTACAACTGTAAGATTTTATGTAATTGCCATGGTAACCACAAAGAAAATACCTATAGAAGATGCACAAAAGAAAGAAAGGAATCAAAGCATGTCACTACAAAAAAAATTTAACAAAACACAAAGGAAGGCATCTCAGAGAAAAAGAGGGGAAAAAATAACTACAATATATACAAAAAACAATTAACAAAATGGCAACAGTAAGTCATTCCCTATCAGTACTTACTTTAAATGTTAATGGATTAAACTCCCAATCTAACGACATAGATTAGCTAAATGGATTTTAAAAAGAAAAGACTCAACTATATGTTGTCTACAAGAGAGTTACTTTAGACACAAGGACATACACAAGCAGAAAGTGAAAGCACAGAAAAAACATTCTATGCAAATATAACCGAAGGAGGGAAGAGATACATATGATCAGAAAATAAAGAAAATATTTATATATAAGAAAATAAAGTCAAAAACTGTCATAAGAAACAAAGGACACATTATATAATAATAAAAGGGTCAATTCACCAGAAAGACACTACAATTATAAATATATATGCAGAGCACTGAAACATACTAAGCAAACATTAACAGAATCAAAGGGAGAAATAGACATTAACACAATTACAGTAAGACATTTCAGTACCTCACTTTCAATAGTAGATATATCAACCAGACAGAAAATCACTTGGGAAACAGAGGACTTGAACATCGTAATAGACCAAATGGACCTAACAGACAAATAAATGACACTCCACACAACAACAGCAGAATTTACATTTTCTCAGTTGCACATAAAACATTTTCCAGGAAAGAGCACATGTCGTACCACAAAATGAGTCTTAACAAAATTTAAGAAGACAGAGATCATACCAAGTATCTTTCCCAACCACAATGGAATGAAGTTAAAAATCAAAATCAAAAGGAAAACTTGAATATCCACAAATTTATGGAAATTAAACAATATAGTCTTGAACAACCAATGGGTCAAAGAAGAAATCAGAAGAAAAATTAGAAAATATCTTGAGACAAACAACAATGAAACACAACATACCAAAATGTATGGGATGCAGCAGAAGCAGTACCGGGGAAGTTTATAGTGGTAAACACCCACATTAAAAAAGAAAAAAGACCTCGAATCAACAACCTAACTTTAGACCTCAAGGAACCAGAAAAACAGACTAACTCAGAAGAAAGGAAACAAAGATTATAGAGAAATGAAATAGAGCATAGACAACTGAAAAAATAATCAATGACAGTAAGAGTTGTTTTTGGAGAATTTCAAGAAAATCAACAAATCATTTGCCAGACCAAGAAAAAAGAGAAATGACTCAAATAACAAAATCAGAAATGAAAGAAGATAAATTATAATTGATGCCACAAAAATAAAAAGAATCATAAGAGACTACTAACAACAAGTATACACCAACAAATTGAATAACCTAGAAAAAAAATGAATATATTTCTACAAAAGCCCAGGATAAGATAGCTTCACTGGAGAATTCTACCAAAGATTTAAAGAATAATTAACACCAATTCTTCTCAAACTCTTTCCAAAAACTGAAGAGAAGGATACACTTCCAAACTTACCTATGAGGCCAGCATTACCCTGATACTGAAATGAGACAGAGCTACGAGACAAGAAAAATACAGGCCAATATCCCTGATGAATATGGATGCAAAAATCAATAAATTACTAGCAAGTAGAATTTGACAACACCTGAAAAGGCTTATACACTATTGCCAGGTGGGATTTATTCCTGGAATGTAAGGATGCCTCATCATATGAAAATCAATCAATGTCATACACCAAATTACCAAAATGAAGGACAAAAATAACATGATCATCTCAACTGATGCAGAAAAAGCATTTGACAAACACCCTTTCATAACAAAAAGTCAAACTAGACACAAAAGGAAATTACCTCCAACATAATAAAGTCCACATAAGCAAAGCCCACAGTCAATATTATACCCAATGGTGTAAAACTGAAAATCTTCCCTCTAACATCAGGAACAAGGGAAGGATGCACACTCTCACCGTTTCTTTTCAACATAGTACTGGCAATCCTAGTCAGAGCACTCAGGCAAGAAAAACAAATGAAGGCATCCAAATAGGAAAGGAAGAAACAAAATTATCTTTGTTCATAGATGACATGAATATGCAGGAAACCATAAAGATCCCACAAAAAAATGTTAGAATAAATGAATTCAGTAAAGTTGCAGGATACAAAAATCAACTTGCAAAAATCAGTTGTGCTTCTATAAACTAAGAATAAACAATCTGAAAAGGAAATTAAGAAAATATTCCCATTTGCAACAGCATCAAAAATAAAATACTTATGAACAGACTTACCCAAGGAGGCAAAAGACTTTTACAGTGAAAATGACAAAAAATTTCTGAAAGAAGCTAAAGAAGACACAAACAAATGGAAAGACAGCCTGTGTTCATGGACTGGAAGACTTAGTTAATGTTGTTAAAAGGTCCATACTACCCAAAGCAATCTACAGATTCAATTCAATCCCTATTGAAATCCCAATGGCATTTTCTCAGAAACAGAAAAAGAAATCCTAAAATTCATATGGAATCTCAAAGGACCCCAAATAGCAAAACTAACCTTAAGAAAGAAAAACAATGCCAGAGGCCTCACAATTCCTGATTTCAAAACATCTTTACAAAGCTACAGTAATTAAAACAGTATGGTACTGGTATAAAGACAAATCATACAGACCAATGGAACACAACAGAGAATACAGAAATAAACTCTTAAACATACGGTCAAATGATCTTCAACAAAGGTGCCATGGGTACACATGGGAAAGAACAGTCTCTTCAACAAATGGTGCTGAGAAAACTGAATATCCCCAAGCAAAGAATGAAGTTGGACCCTTACCTTATACTATACAATATAAAAGTTAATCCAAGATGGATTAAAGACCTAAATATATGACCTGAAACTATGAAACTCCTAGAAGAAAACATAGTGGGATAGTTTCAGGACACTGGATTTGGGTAATGAATTCTTTGATATGACACCAAAAGCATATGCAATGAAAGCGAAAATAGCCAAATGGGACTATATCAAACTTAAAAATAAGAAATATCGGGCTTCCCTGGTGGCGCAGTGGTTGAGAGTCCGCCTGCCGATGCAGGGGACACGGGTTCGTGCCCCGGTCCGGGAAGATCCCACATGCCGCGGAGCGGCTGGGCCCGTGAGCCATGGCTGTTGGGCCTGCGCGTCCGGAGTCTGTGCTCCGCAACGGGAGAGGCCACAACAATGAGAGGCCCACGTACCACCAAAAAAAAAAAAAAAAAAAAAAAAGAAATATCAAAGGAAACAATCAACAGAGTGAAAAGGCAACCTATGGAATACAATCTATTCAATCTTCTGAGCTCAACAGTCTAGGTCAGGAGTACAGGAACCAGAGGGTTGAGGGTGGAAGATAGTAGAGGGGCCAAGGGACATCTCTTAAAGACAAGGAAGGACAGATGGGATGAGAGAAAGCAAGTAAGAAAGCACACAAAGTCTGCAACCAGAGGTGGGTGTTTTAATTAAAGGTTTCAGGGGTAAAACAGTTCAGACCCACATGCCTATGGGAATGGGAAGGAGCAGGAAGCAGAGGTGAAGGTTTTCTAAGATAAAATGGGTGGGGAACTGAGATGTTGTTAGAGGTTACCCATGTAAACAAAGACAGCAGGGGATCTGCAGCAGAGTACAAAAGTATGAGTTCTTCAAAGACTGAGAAAGGCCTGGGAGATAACTAGATAATGAAGACAGAAGATGACACAGCCAGAAAGCACAGCCTCAAAGGAACAGGGATTCTTATACTGAGAAAATAACAGAAACAGTCCAGAAGCATTAGTGGAAAAAAAGAGTAACAGTGTGTAGGAAACAAAGTCAAGGCTTACAGCACCCTGTATCCAGTAATGTAGAGACTGTTCTCACCAAGTCACCACTTTTCACTCCTTATTTTACTTAACCTTGCTGAGAAATGTAGGCCTTTTGGAAATTGTTGACTGTGGGCTTTCAGGACACTATTTCCTGATTTCCTCCTTTTTCTCTGGCTGTTCTTCAGATACTTCCCTTCCTAATCTAGAAATGCTTATTATATTCCCCAGGGACCAGCCATTAGACACTTTTTCTTTTGTATTTCTCTTCGGACAGTTTCATCTTTCAAGGCTTTAGAAATACCTGATGACTTCCAAATGTCTCCTTCAGTATAGTTTAAACTCTGCTTGAGAACCTAGTACTATTCCAGCTCTTATGGCTATTTTTATATGGGCCCTTTCCTCAAGGAACTTACTGTTTAAAGGGGGAAAAAAGCCAGAAGATTTTAACATCATAGGGACTCAAGAGGTATGGCAATATAAAGAGAGGCAATTTAGCCAAGATTAATCACAAAGGATGGCTAGGAACTGACAACACAAAGGGTGGGAAGACGGGTTCAGATAAGACGGAAATGAGTGAGTGAAGGCAGAAGAGCCTAAGAACATGGTCTTATGACAACTGGAAGCAGTTCAACAGTAAAAAGTTCAAAGAAGGACTCAAAAAATATGAAGAGGCAGGAGAAGCCAGATTATGGGAGATTTTATAAGATATGATAAGAAGTTCAGATTTTAGCCAGCAGAGGAGTAATCTTACAAAGGCTAATAACTTTCTCCACATAAAAATTCATGCACATATACTCCATCTGGCAAAAAGTTTCAGAATGTTCACACACTATTCATAAACCACTAGATAAGAACACTTGCAGCAGGAGTCACTAAAGGGTTTTAAGCAGGTCAGTGACTAAGTCAAATCTGCCTTTATGATAATTCCATTTTCTAAACTGGGACCAAAGTTGGCAAAACTGGAGACAGGCAATCCAGTTAAGTGATGACTACTATTATAGACCAGGCAAAGAATGAAGAAGTAGCAGGAAAGAAGAGGAAACTGATGCAAGAAACATTTAAAAGATGCAGTATGTAGGGGCAAATGAGTTGGAACACCTGAATACCTAGGTTTCTAAGATGGGCACCTGGGTAGAAGGTAGCGCTACAAGCTGAAATGATAACAAAAACAATAAACAGTCATTAAAATACAGTGAGTGGTTTTTGTAAATGATGTCCTTTAATCCTCACAAATTATCCTAGAAGCGAGGACTGTAAACTATTCCCACTAACATTTCTTAAAATTTTTTTAAGGACACGTAAGATATAATGATTAAAATACAAAATTCACATTGATTCTAAAAACTGCTTCATTGGAGTATTTCAACAGAATAGCAGAATTTTGCTCATTCTGCCTTCTGCGAATACTCAGTCACAGGCAGTTCATCTATTCATCCATCCCTACCATGAACCAGGAGCATGTTTCCTTGTATTTAAAACAGAATATATAGGTTTATACAATGCTTTGTGGTAGAAAAGTGGACAGACTATGACTCTTGTCACTTCTATGCCTAACACCTTTCATTAGTTCCTATGTCTATCAGGAGAAAACCAGGGACTTTTCAGTAGTGTCAAGGCCTTTCACTATATGGTTCTAGCTTTCTAATTCCAACTACATTTTTCAGCACTTCTCTTGTCTTGTAACTCTGTATTCCAGCGTAACAGTTCAGAGGATTTGTTCTGCTGTCTTCCTTGGCTCCAGGTCTTAAAAAAGTTTTTCTTCCTGCCTAGAATACTATGATCTCTACATTTATAACTAATCATCCTCAAAGATTCAGCTTAGCTATCATTTCCAGGATCACGACTGCTGCTCCCACAGTAACCTGTACCTATTCTCAGTACACCTTATAATAACTGCCTATTAATTACATGGTAAGCTCCCTGAGACACATGATCTGATAATTTATTTATTAATAAATTAATAAATAACCTAGTGAATTTCAGAGCCTCAATGAGGAGTCTTGAATTTCTCTCCTGATATTGTCCAGATAACAGTGTCAATTAACTCTATCTTTTTCTAAACTTAACCATAAAGGGAAACAGATGTCAGGATACCTCCAGTTTCTTAGGTATATCAGATGCACACAAAAGAATATGCAAAGGCTCAGTCTGAAGAAGAAGAACATGCTATCAGAACCCAGAGGAGAGAAACCTGAAAACAGAAGAGCTATCTTTATTTGGTTGAAGAGATTTGTATCTTTTACTTCAGAATGTATTTCAAGATGTTACTTAATCCATAAATGTTTTTATACACATGTAAGTATATTTGAGTTGGAAGTCGGATAGAAATATTTTCTCCCACTCCATACTGAAAACAGCATCCAAGCTATATCTTAACTTCTGATTTCTGGTTCCACAAGTAAGGAGCTAGGAAGTCACTTCTCCAATCCAATAACAAGTAAAAATCTAAAGAGACTAAAAAATCCACAACTCTTCTTGAATCCCTAAGGGAGGGAGAACATAAACTGCAAACTGTTGTCCCTAATCCTGAAAAGACAAATACAGGGAGTCACAGTTTTACTGAAGCAGAGATCCACAAGCAGGAACCTGTGACAGGACAGGAGACTGAGCACAGGTAGGTCTAGAGTTAAAAATTCTAGGGGGGCCCAGTCACAGGGGAGCCCCCACAGTTCTTATGAGACTTACCCCAAGAAGCTCAAGCAGGTTCTCAAAGCAAGTACTGGGGAAAATCCCCTCATGCTTCCAGCAGGGGGGGTAGGAGGAAAGGAACCATTTTGAGACACACCAGAGCCCTCTATTCTTCTTACCAAGGCCTGTCCTCAGGTAAACTAGTTTACCAGAGCCTACCCTGATGGGATATTATCAAATGCTTCCTTTCCCCTTATAGCTCACTATCACATTACTAAAGCCCTATTTATAGCAATTCCTTTACTTGGGAAATCATGTCCAGCTATTAGGAAAAAATTACACAGCATACTAAAAGGCAAAAAACTCTATTTGCAACCACAGAGCAAGCATAAGAACTAGAAATGGCAGGGATGTTGGAATTAACACACCAGAATTTTAAACCAACTAAGGGCTAGTTAATATATAATTTACTAGCTTTAAAGAATAAAGTGGACAGCATGTAGGAACAGATGAACAATGTAAACAGAGAGATGGATATCCTAAGAAAGAACTAAAACAAACAAACCTAGAGATCAAAAACATTGAAACAGAATTTTAAAATGTCTTTTATGGGCTTAATAGTAGACTGGAAACAACATTTCTCAGTAGACTGAGAAAAGACTCTCTGAACTTGAAGATATATCAATACAATCACCGAAAACTGAAAAGCAAAGAGAGCAAAGACTAACAAACACAAAACTGACTATCTAAGGACTGTGGGACAACTATAAAACGTGTAGCATAGCATACACATACAGAGGATACCAGAAAAAGAAGAGAAAAGACCATCAGAAATACCTGAAACAATGACTGAGAATGTCCCCAAATTAATATCAGACACCAAACAACAGATCCAGGAAGCTCAGAAAACACCAAGCAGGATAAATGCCCCCTAAAAAACCCTACACTTAGGCATATCATTTTCAGACTACAGATAATCAAGGGTAAAGAAAAAATTCTGAAAGAAGCCAGAGGAAGAAAACTCCTTACCTACAGAAGATCAAAAATAAGAATTACATCTGACTTCTCCTCAGAAACTATGAAAGGAGAGTGAAATGAAATATTTAGAGTATTAAGGGGGAAAAAAGAAAGAAAAAAACACCAACTTAGAATTCTGTACCCTGTGAAATTCTTCTTCAAAAGTGAGGAAGAAATAAAGACTCAGATAAAAATTCAGGGAATTTGTTTTCAGTAGACCAGCCTTCTTATTAAAAAAAGTTCTCTAGAGAGAAGGAAAATGATACAGATCAGAACCTCAAATTTACATAAAGAAGAGCACTGAAAAAGAATTAAGTGGAAAGTAAAGTAAAACCTTTTATTTTCCTTAATCTTAACTGACCTGTCAGGTAACAGTTTGTTCAAAATAATACCACCATGTATTTGGTTACGAATACTTATGTGTGTGTACATATACATGTGTGTACATATATGCTCATATATGTGTATATATACGCTAATATATGTATATATGTGTTTATATGCTATTATCCAAGTGAAATGTATGACAGCAATGATACAAAGAGTAGGAGGGAGGAGTTAGGGTTGTTTTGTTATTACAAGGTACTCACACTCCCTGTGATGTGATATAGCATTATTTAAAAGTGGACTAAGATTAGATGTAAATGCAAACTCTATGACATCCACTAAAAAAACCAAAAATGTAGGATAACTGATATGCTAACAGGAGAGAAAATGGAATCATATAATATGCTCAAGTAGAAACCACAAAAGGCAGAAAAAGAATAGAAGACAAAAATAGGAACAAAAAACAAGGGCAACAAATAGGAAATAGTAACAAACATGTTAGATATTAAACCAACTGTATCAATAATCAGTTTAAAGAGTAACGGTCTAAATGCACCAATTAAAAGAGATGTCAGAGTGGATCAAAAAATAAGACCCAACTATATGTTGTCTATACTTTAAATATAAAGACACATATAAATTAAAAAAGATAGAAAAAATATATACCATGCTAACAATAATCAAAAGAAAGCAGGAGTAGCTATATTAACTTCAGCCAGAGGGCTTCCCTGGTGGCACAGTGGTTAAGAATCCACCTGCCGATGCAGGGGACACAGGCTCGATCCCTGGTCTGGGAAGATCCCACATGCTGCGGAGCCACTAAGCCCGTGTGCCACAACTACTGAGCCGGTGCTCTAGAGCCCGCAAGCCACAACTACTGAGCCCGCGTGCTGCAACTACTGAAGCCTGTGTGCCTAGAGCCTGTGCTCTGCAACAAGAGAAGCCACCACAATGAGAATCCTGTGCACTGCAACGAAGAGCAGCCCCCACTCACCTTAACAAGCAACAAAGACCCAATGCAGCCAAAACTAAACAAAAATAAAATAAATAATTTCAACCAGAGCAGATTTCAAAGCAAAGTACTTATCAGGGTTAAAAAAAGAGCATTACATAATGAGAAATGGGTCAGTTCTCCAAGTAGATATTATAATCCTTCATGTGTATGCACCTAACAACAGAGCATGAAATTACATGAGGCAAAAAGTGATAGAACGGCAAGGAAAAACAGATGAATCCACTACCATAGTTGGAGACTTCAATTCCTCTCTATCAGGAATGGGCAGATCTAGCAGGCAGAAAATCATTAAGGACACAGATGAACTCAATAGCACCATCAATCAACTGGATATAATCGACATCTCTGTACTACTTCATCCAACAACAGATTACACATTCTTCTCAAACTCACATGGAACATTCACCAAGGCAGACCACATTCTGGGCCAAAAAACACACCTTAACACATTTAAAAGAGCAGAAAGCATACAATGTCTACATTTAGACTACAATGGAATTAAACTAGAAATCAGTAACAGAAATATAACTGGAAAATCTCAAAATACGTGGAGATTAAACAACACATTTCTAAGTAACACAAGTCAAAGAAAAAAAATCACAAGAGAAACTAAAAAATATTTTGAAATAAACACAACTTATCAAAATTTGTGAGATGCAGTGAAAGCAGTGCTTTAGAGGGAACTCATAACATTGAATGCATTTATTAGGAAAGAAGATCTTTAAAAAAAAAAAAAATCAATCATCCAAGTTCCCACCTTAGTAAACTAGAAGAAAGAGCAAATTAAATCCAAAGTAAGCAGAAGAAATAATAAAAATTAGAGCAGAAATCAATGAAATTGAAAAAAGGAAATCTACAGAGAAAAATCAACATCTGATTCTTTGAAAAGATCAATAATAAAACTGGTAATTCCCTAACCAGGCTAATTAAGGAAAAGAGAAGGCACACAAATTATTAATATCAGAAATGAAAGAGGGCACATTGCTACAAATCACATGGACATTAAAAAAAACAATAAAGGAATACTATGAACAATTCTATGCCCACAACTTTGATAACCTAGATGCAATGGACCAATTCCTTGAAAGACACAATCTGCCAAAACTCACAAGAAGAAACAGACAACCTGAGTAGGCCTATATCTATTAAAGATATTAAATCAATTTTAAAAAACCTTCCAAAACAGAAAGCACCACTACCAGAAGGGTTTAACAAAAATTTAAGGAAGAAACTATACCAATTCTCTACAATCTCTTTCAGAGGACACAAGTTATATCACCATAGTCTACTCTGATAAAAGGCTTACTTCTCCTATGATATAATGCATGTACAGTACTGAGCACAATGGCTTGTCATATGGTAAGTGCTCAAGAAGATGTTATTACCCAAGTTCTGTAGGCTATGTACATATATCAGTTTATTTATATTTAACTGATCCCAGAATATTCTTCCTACATTTCTACAAGGGAATTGAAAAGGTAGAAATAAACATTTTACATAAATGTAGTCATTTCACTCTTTCACATAATAAATATTTACTGACTACCTCTTGTATGCCCAGCACTCTCATTAGGCTTCCATGCTACTGACAGTATTAAATGAGCCAGACAACAAAGAAATCAATATGAAACCAGTCAGATGACATTAAATCCCATGAAGATAAATACAGCACAGGAAGGGGCATAGGGAAGATAGAGCATGACCATTCTTTGAAGAAAGTTGGTCAAGGAAGGCCTCTCTGATAAGGTATCATTTAAGAGCTCTAAAGCAAGTAAGAAAGGAGGCCATGTGGATATCACAGAGAAGGGTCACAGAAAACAGGCACAAGTCTTAAGAACACCAAAACATTAAGGGCAAGAGCATAAAGCCAGTGTAGACAAAAATGGTCAAGAGAAAATGGAAAGGTCACAGAAGTGAAAGGAAGTTCATACAGGGCCTTGTAGATCCTTTGATTTTACTCTGAGAGAGATGGGAAGCCTTTGAAAGGTTTTGAGTATAAGTAACATGGTTTAACTTCGATCTTAAAAAAGATCACTCTGGCTGCTGCATAGAAAATACCTTGGTAAGGGTTAAGTACGGAAGCAGCAAGACTGCTGGGAAACACCTTCATTCTTTTGGCAAATGATGGCTTTAATCAGAGTGGTTGAGGTGGAAATGGTGTTTAAAAAAAAAGTTGTTGAAGTATCAATTAATTTTAAAGGTGGAGTCAATAGGATTTGCTGATGAGTTGAGTGAGACAAAGAGAAAACAAGGATGCTTCCAAAACAAAACTTTGGATGAACTGGAAGAAAAAAAGAGTTGCCACTGATTAAAATGGCAAAAAGATTACAAGAGAAGCAGATTTGAGAGGATGAAAATCAAGTGCTCCATTTTGTTTTGGACTTAAGTGTGAGAATCAGGCATCCAATTATTGGATATATGTGTCTACAGTTCAGAAGGTAAGTCGGAGTTGAAGATGAAAATATGCAAGCTGTCATAGTATATGTGTTAAAGTTCCTACCTAGAGAGAATAGATAATGATGGCCTGAGAACTAGGTCCTTGGTCATTCCAACATTTAGAAAAAATAGTCTTTCCAAACACTGAACCATAAATCACTTGATACATTTACCCTTGGTTCCATTTACTGTATTAGTTATATACCTGAAAACATAGCCTAAGTGTTAGAGATAGGGTTGGGGAGTAACTACCAAAGATAAGAAATCTGAAGTTACTAGAAACTGCTTTGAAATCATTAAGAAAATTAAAGAGTCTAAATTAATATGTGCAAAAAGACTACTACGTGGTATATATAAATTTAAACAAAATCCAAGTACATAATACATATAACTGAATAAAAAGATCTGGGTTATTGTGTTAGTTCTATTTCTAGGCTAAACTATAAATTAGCATGCAGCTCTTAAAAACTTTTACTATGTTTTTCTGCACTCTAGGAATTCCTAAAAACAGGCATATTCTTTAATTTTATATATATTACTATTTTAAATGTACTCAAGGTGTTCCCTAGTTAAAGGATGTCAAATGCATCTCAAAGTGCTAAAAAAAAAAATCATGCTTTAACAAATTTAAGATGTTGCCATTAATAAAACACACTAGCTAATTCTTAGGTAAAAACAAGACTCCTTCATCACCTATTTTGTAAATCAAGACCCACAAGATTAAGGTAGAACAAATCTTACTAAATTAATGCCTGGTTACAATTTCTACAGGTATAGGAATTTGAGAAACTGTATCAACCTCACATTCTTGCCATCCTTGGTTTTTACTACAAAACGCAAGCCTCCATCTTTCCTTTTCCATTCTTTACTCTTGATTCATCCATCTAACCTCCTCCACCAAGATCTCTAGAAATACATTTATGATATAGGCTGTCACCTATCTTCAACTGCTTTATATAATAGTTCCTCAATCTCTTAGCTTTCACTAAAACCTGATTTACCCCCAAAGGCTTTTCTTATGTTGCAATCCTTTTAGGTGAGGGCTCCACAGACAACTCAAACCCCTAAGTGCACCATTATTATTCTAATTGCTTATATTAAAAATAATGCCCATCCCCCCAAACAAAACAAAGCACAGCACAAACACAACTTTGAAACTCATGTATCTACCTGAAATCCTTCTTCCTTCCCTCTCTGGTTTGGTAAATTATAACCATATACTAAAGGCTCTATTTTTCCCGAGTTATATTGCTGGCATTGTGACTTCAATGTCTGTGTGCATGATCTATCCCAACACTCTAGCCCCCAAAATATTTGACTTTCTTAACTTGAGGGTCCCTCACCTCCTCTCAATTTCAGCCAATCACTACCTTAGGCTCTGATCATTATCATCTATCTTTGTAAGAGTTTCACTTATACTGAACTATCTCTTTGACCCATCAGGCTTTTTGTAACCAACCCAACATCTTCACCTGGCATCACAACCTTTCCAACAGTGGCCATCGCCAATGACATATAAGTTCAACTACTCCAATGTTAACACTCTACACACATGCCACTTCCCATATGCTCTAACAGCCAACCCTGAAATACCATGCATCTTCTTCTAGCTATTAAAGAAAAGTCTTTAAACTGCAAGTATGCAGTAAGCTAACCTTAGCTGGCCACTCAGTAGCACGAGACTCTCAATAATATTTGGTCCACTTCTTCACCCATTTCCCCCAATAACTTTCCAAGTTTTCAGTCTTCTCAGATCCCCTAACCAAACTCCATGTTCCACGAGAACTACTTGAAAATGTTTCTTAAAAAGTTACATAGTCAGGACTTTCCTGGTTGCGCAATGGTTAAGAATCCTCCTGCCAATGCAGGGGACATGGGTTCAAGCCCTGGTCCAGGAAGATCCTACATGCTGTGAACAACTAAGCCAGTGTGCCACAACTACTGAGCCTGCCCTCTAGAGCCCACATGCCACAACTACTGAGCCCGCATGCCACAACTACTGAAGCCCACGTGCCTAGAGCCCGTGCTCTGCAACAATAGAAGCCACCACAATGCAAAGCCCACTCACCGCAACGAAGAAAAGCCCCTGCTCGCCGCAACTAGAGAAAGCCCACACGCAGCAACGAAGACCCAACGTAGCCATAAATAGATAAATAGATAGATAGATAGATAAATTTATTACAAAAAAAAAGTTACAGGGTCACAAAACTACCAAGAAATATCACCTTACTCCCATTAGGATGGCTACTATGAAAAAAACAGATAATTACAAATGCTGATGAGAATGTGGAGAAATTATAACCTTTGTGCATTACTAGGTCAGAATGCTAATTTGGTGCAGCCACTGTAGAAAACAGTACAGAGGTTCCTCAGAAAATTAAAAATAGGACTACCATATGATCCAGCAATCCCACTTCTGGTTATATACCCAAAGAAATAAAAGCAGGGTCTCAAAGAGGTATTTGTACATTGCAGCATTATTCACAATAGCTAAAACATAAGCAACCTGTGTCCATCAACAGATGAATGGATAAACAAAATATGTTACATACATACAACAGATTATTCAGCCTTAAAAAGGAAGAAAATTCCAATATATGCTACAACAGGGATGAACCTTGACATCATGCTGCGTTAGTAAAATAAGCCAATCACAAAAAGACAAATATTGTGGGCGCTCACAGTAAATGAGGTAGAGTCGTTAAAATCATAAAGACAGAAAGTAGAATGGTGGTTGCCAGGGGCTAGGGAGAAGGGTGAATGGGGAGTGATTGTTTAACAGGTACAGTTTCAGTTTTGCAAGATGAAAAGAGTTATGCAGATGATGGTGGCAATGACTGCACAACAATATGGATGTACTTAATACCACTAAATTGTATACTTAAAAATAGTAAAGATGGTAAATTTTGTTATGTGCATTTTACCACAAAAAAATTTTTTTAAAGGTTACATGGACACATAAATTTGAGAAATACATTTTATAGTCCCTTCTTGGAGATGCACAATGTACATCAGCATTTTAAAGGATTTCCACCATTTTCGGTAGAGAAATCTGCTGTTTAAGTCTGCATGTCCCAAGCTTAATCCACAACCACTTTTTCAAGAAGCATGTAGTGGTGTAGCTGACCTAATTTACTAGGAAAATTGACAGTTCAGACACAAGTGACTTTGACTTCCCCATTCTTACCTACCAACACATTTAACATCACATATCCATGTTTACCTCCTTCTTCTAGTTTCGTAAGATGAGGGTCTTTGCTCTTATTCAAGAGAAATCCCTACACCTATATTCTTCATTCCAATCCTTACTATCTTAAAAACCTTGCTTCAACAATTACCACTTCTCATATTATCTTAAACTTCTTATATTCTCACAACTAATCACTGAAGTCTTACCTACTTCACCTTCTATTTTTCTTTCATCCAAACTTTATCTTGAATTCCTAATATACCACTGCCCTTATTTAGGCCCTCATTGACTGAAGCCCTGGTCAACGTACCACCACATGATTTCTCCTCAATCCTGCCTCCTTGTTGGCAAAGTTATTAAAAATATACACCTAACAAGGTTACTACCCCTACTTAGCAAATTCTTTACTGACTCCCAAATACCTATGAGAGACAGGCCAAGGTCCTTTACATAGCATGCAAGCACCTAGTCCTTTCTTTCAAGTCTCATCTCCTTCAATTTCCTACATTTCAGTCAGTCTATGATCTAAAAATCCTCAACTGCCTACTGTTCCCTACATTCACTATGCTGCTTTATAACTCTGCTCCTGCTTCTGCCTAGAATGTGCTACCTAACTCCCAATCACACTTCAAGACTTAACTCAGCCTTCCCTGATCACCCCTATTTCCCTGCCATCTGGATTAGGTCCCTATTGCATCAGGGTACTTGAGTACCCTGGTACTTCTTTATGTTCATGTTCCATCCTGGGTATCCTTCTACCACAATGATTGAAATGATTTGCTTCTGGGTCTTTCACACTGAGTAGACTAAATTTCTGTAGGTTAGGAACTAATCTTATGCATCTCTGTATCCACAACACAGCACCCAATATCTTATACACAGCAGGCACTTAATAAATGATTGTTAAGCTGAACTCTTTCCCCATCTATTTCCCCAAAACTGCTACGTGAGCAAAAATATATAAGAATCCAGGGGCATGCAATTATCTATCCAGAAGTAGAAATCTAGTAGCATGTTAACAAGATTTAGAGGTATTTATTTGGTAGGGAAAATATTAGACATGCGTATTTCTATCTTCCAATTTACTTTTTAAAGCATTATACTCTCTTTAACTGGAAATTATTTTCAAATACTGTGATACCATTTAAAGCAATCTAGCTCAACTTAAAAGATACCACAGCCTCAACCAAGTTATACTTACATTCGGCTAGCTTCAATGTCGTCAGACTGAGGTTCTCCTGATGATCTGCAAAATGCAATTCAGTAAAGTTAAGCAAAATATTCCATATTTCAAAAAGGGGCAAACATTTTATTTTGAAAGACAAATTTGAAAACAAGATTTAACGGTTAACAGTTTTAAAAGTTCAACATGAGAAAAAAGTGATCAAATCAGATTGCCATACAACACATTTATTGTAAGGGCTAGACTAATAAAAACTCAGTTCTCTCTTTTTTTTTTTTAAGGAAAGGAAACTGTAAACACTATATTTAGATACCAACATACAAACCAGTGTAATAAACCATAATTACTCACAAAGGCAAATATTTATAATAAAAACCCACAACTATGAAACCTTCTACAGCCAAGTATTGGTTATCCACAATATCAAAAGTATTCACTGGTATTAACAGTCCCAAACTTTAGATGAGGGATCAGCAAACTACTGCCTGGGATGACAAACTAAGGCCTGGGTTGGCCGCCTATTTTTGTAAAGTTGTACTGGCACAGAATCACGCTCATTTATTTACGGCTGCTTTTACATTACAAAAGCAGAGCTGAGAAACTCTGTCAGAGACATGTGGCTCACAAAGCCTAAAATATTTATTACCTAGCTCTTTAAGAAAAAGTTTGCCAACCTCTGCTGTAGATAATTCAAATTTCAATCTATTATCCTTCTGAATTTTGAGACACTTAAGTCTGTTTTACCATTCTGACCATGATTACCTTATTTCAACAATGAAAGTAGCTTTCCCTGAAAATACACTGGCAGGATGTACTACCTGTCAAAATTGTACCATCCTAGGGTATTAAAATTATGCTGTGGATAACGGTGAATTGACTTCAGTTATAAATAGTTGCCAGTTATTTTCTTTTTTTTTTTTTTTTAATATACTGCTGCTATTTTAAGTAGAAATACTGAAAATTCTAAGACACTAAGAAGCCTTTTACTTTCATTTTGGGGCATGAACCAATTTTGCCTACCCCATCATGCTGTTAAAAATAAATTCCTGTTACTCTATTCACTTTTACAACCAGCATCAGTCAATATATATTGTATTAAGGTGAATCAACATAACACTGATTTCTAACACTTTCAATTCACAAAACAGGTAAAATATTTTTTAGAGGTCAAAAGTTAAATTTTCAAACTGACATTACAAGGACTTGATTTGTAAATTTATCACTGACTTGAGACTTCAAATTCTAAACAACTTTTAACAAGAGAATCTTAAAATCAGAGCCACCAGAAAAGAAAAGAATCTGTTTTCCATATTTCTTAGATTTAAAAAAACTCACTTCTTTATCAGACTTTCAAAATTACCCCTCACTGCAGTGGTCCAAGGACAAGAATGCAAAAAAAAAAAAAAAAAAAAAAAAAAAAAATCCAGCAGCTCAAATATTTATTTTAGATCTTCTTTGCAGTATATTTACATTTTCAATTTTGCACAAAATGATATTAGAACTAAAAACTGGGGCATGCTGGAGGTGGCAGTGACTTGGCAGTGACACAAATGCAAAAATTTCACTCCACCCTCTCCCCCAGGGAGCAAGCAAATCACCTCTGTGACACACCTGGTCTCCACCAGCCTTGTGGGTAAGTACCCCAAGATTGCTTCCAAACTTGTATCTCTCAGACAGAAGAGCTAAAAAGTGATGATAACCCCATGTACCAGCTGACTCATTTTTGAAAGTGCGACCCTCCAGCATCAGATGTCATACTGTAAGGAGGCAGAGCAGGCTTGCAAAACAAAAAATAAACCTGCTGGCACTAAGGGAAGAGAGGCAGATTAGAAGCTTTCATACATGTAGGCGGCAAAACTTTCAAAATTAACAGGGAAAGAGAGAGAGGGGAAAAAATGAGGACACAATGACAGGGAAATTAAACTGCTACTGCAAAAAGGTAAGATACAAGCAAGAGGAAAAACAAATCTAAGTCTCAGAAGCACAATTTGTAACTGCTGCAAAGTTTTGAGATTCTGAAATGGGATAGAGGTTAAATACATCAAATGGTAACTACATTCTATTTTCCAAAGTCTGTTCTCTAAACAAGAGGATATGTAAACATTAGCACCAAAATGTCATCAAATTACTGTAAATAAACTAGATCATTTAACATTAACATATATTAACGTGAGCTACCAAAAACCACTTTTAAGTCAAACCAAGTAATTTAAACCAATTCAGTCAACAAGAAGAACAAAAGAATAAGGACTGAAGATTATTACCTTAAAACAATCTATCCTAGGTCTCTTAAACAGAGTTAGCATAATTGTTTTTTACTCAAAACAAAAATTGTTTTTTAATCAGAGAAAGGTGAATATACACTGAATAGAAGCACCTTTTACCTTACAGTGAGCAATAAGTAATAGTACCTGCCTGAATAAATTTCTAGTCATTCTGCTTATTGTATTCTGTCTGTTTTATTCTAAATATTCTAAATAATTAGAATATTATTTATTCTAAATATTTTACTAATTTTCTAAATAATTTACTAAAGAATACCCTAAAATTAGGATCCAAACTCTCAAAATTATAAAATACCTAAGATCTAACAATAGTTTCCAAGCTTTAATTTAGCCCCTGAAGAGTCCCTTTATTCTTTACTCTCAGGTTCTTGGAAGTAAGGATCTGGTACATATTGTAATTTTACCAAATTGAGGACATGTAACCAAAGGAGAAAAAAACCCAGAAAGTATTGACTTAGGTTAACCTAAATTTCCTCAGAATAACAAATCAGAAAAGAGATTTCCATGAGGTCCAGCTTCTCTATCTAGCCTGCAAGCCCTTCCACTGTAACTCTCTAGGAGAGACAAGTATACTAGATTTATTAAAACTCTCACCACATAAAAAGCACACTTTAAAATGCATATTAAGACTTTTTTCATAGTTTTTTTAATGTTCATAATAAAATGTTTATTTAAAAACTAGAAACTTTTTAGAAATACTTTCCTGTTTATTCATACAGCTAGGTCTGGGGAAAAGGCACAAAATATTTTAGGATGGAGATTAAATGGAGAAACAGGTCAACTCTTAGGTCCACTATTCTTAGCAGGCAGTATTCCTGCCAACTATACATTTTCTTCATTTTTTTACAGCACGTATTTTACAATGACAGCCTTTTAAAGGCTGTAAAATAACATTCAAAATTACCTTTTACAAGCTGTGGCCATTCGGTGACATCAGGGTGATCACAGCTTTGAGTCACTGATTAAAAACAGGTTGTCACACCAGTCTAGCTGCTAACTTGATCTGAGCGTAGGTTTAATAACTCTAATAAATTAAACAAATCTTTAGTTAGAACACTTTAATATATAAACCCAATTTATTGTTCAAAAATAATCTTCAAAGGTTCAAATTAGGTGCCAATGCAACAATCATCAGAAGAGTAATTACAGAAATGCTTTTAAGGACTATTTTCCAGCATTTTTTTTTCCTTAAATGATTTCTTCACTTGAGAAAATATAATAATCTCCTGTACTTTTATGAAGTGTTGCAGTTTACAAAGCACTTTGGTCAACGGCATCTTAAGTCTAAAGACAATTTGGGCTCTACCTATTCAGAGCAGATACTACAGAAAGAATTTTTAAAAAGAAAAAGAAAAAACCAAGCAGCCTTAAGAGTGATTAATTGACTTGCCCAAGATTTTAGTATTAGCGTTGAAGTCAGGACTAGGATTAAAAACCCAGATATACTGACTGCCTATCCAGAGTTAGTATTCTGTGATTTCATTTAGTTTTGCTATAGAGTCTCATGATTTAAATATATGAACAAAGATTTAAAATATGGATTGATACCCCACAATTACAATAATTTAAATGAGACTAATAGTAGTAGAGTTTTCCAGGTAGTCAAATGCTTAATGGAATGGTTATACACCCACACCCACACAGATACACACACACACCACCCCCCTCAGTCTATTCCTACTTATTCCATATTTAAATAGGATAATCTAACATTAGCCAAAACTACTTGGGTATTTCATGAAAACATGTTCTCCACATCAGCCATAAATCCACTAATATTCAATTTTATGAGAGAGAATGGCAAAATATGAAAACATTTCCTTCTCCTTCAACCTAGTATCTTTTGATCCTCTGACTTGGCCCTAGCTGAACTTTCCTGATCCCTGATTATCATGGTTCACATTTATCAGGCATCCTAATCACACTGTACTTTCAGGCAAAGATACACATCCAAAATATCCCAGAATCAAGAGCTCATGTCCTGCAACTAGTTTTTCCCCTGATGACTTCCCTACCAAACTATATATCCAGGCCAAATCTGAAAAGTGAACTGAGGAAAGATGAGAAAATTAGGAAAGAAAAAAAAAGATCCTTGATAGTTAACACCTTCCAAGTGACCACAGACAACCACAGAAGGTGGTTTACAGCATGGATCCAGAGCCCTATATAAAATAGCAAGTTATCTGAGAACCCTAAGAGAAGGGATAAAACATCAATGCTTGAGCCCATACCTCTGCAGCCTATGAACTTGGGCTTCAAATTCAGATAAGGGTGTGAGAGTTTGCCTAAGAATACATTAACTTTAGGGGACTCCGATACAGGCATACTTCATTTTATTGTGCTTCACAGATATTGTGTTTTTTACAAACTGAAGGTTTGTAGCAGCCCTGCATCAAGCATGTCTATTGGTGCCATCTTTCCAACTGCATTTGCTCTCTTCATGTCTCTGTGTCACATTTCGGTAATTCCCGCAATATTTCAAACTTTTTCATCATTATTATATTTGTTATGGTGATCTGTGATCAGTAACTTTTGATGTTACTACAACAACTCGCTGAAGGCTCAGATGATGGTTAGCATATTTTAGCAATAAAGTATTTTGTAATTAAGGTATGTGCATTACATTTTTAGACATAATGCTATGGCACACTTAATAGACTGTAGTATAGTGTAGACAAAATTTTGATATGCACTGGAAAGCCAAAAAATTCACCTGATTAGCTTTATTTGCCTTATTGCGGTGGTCTAGGACTAAACCTGAAATACCTATAAGTGGGATTTTTAATCCCTGGAAGATATAATTCAAATTTCCCAGATTTTCCTATCATAGCTGCATGTTTTCTAATAAAAACCTAGAAAATTCCGGAGGTCATATGGGAAAGAGGTAAGGTGCCCCTGAAATGAACAGTGTTCCTGTGGGGTCCTCATAAGACTAATAGTGTATGTGGATTTAAAAGATGCAAGTCTAACTTTCCAACCTGTAAACATAAAAATGAGAAAGTCAAAATACCTTTTAACTGATTAATTAATTAACTGAGATGAATTAATTCATTAAAGAGCTATGTGTATTGTGAAAATTACTGAGGCAAGTCCTCTCTTCTAGACCTCCGTTTTCATGAGGTCCAGTGCTCCACAGAGCAAAGAGGTTCCAGAGTCAGTCTGGATTCAAGTCCCTGTTTGGTCACTCACTAGATGGAAAATCTTGGGCAAGTTACTTAACCTCTCCAAGCCTAAGTATCCTGATATGCAGAACTAAGATATAACAGTAGTATCTATTTCAGAGGGCTGTCATGAGGATGAACAAACATATATATTGTTCACAACAGTGTCTGGCACATAGTAAGAGCCCAACAAATGGAAGCTATTATTAACTCATAGCCTAACAGCCAAACTCACCCTCTCAACCTTCTTATGCAATTATTGTACTTCTCATAGCATACTAACCTCTTCTAAAATTCTTCAGAATCCCACTTGGATTCCTCATACAGTCTACCTGGTAGCATAGTGATCTAGCACCTAGCACATGCTTTAAAAATGGCAGACACCCAAATGTGCTGAATACATTTGTCATTATTCTAACCATGGCATTAAGATATACATGCAATTTTGAATTCCAAAAAATAAAACGGAAACATACCATATTTCGCCAAACTTCTGAGGAGCTGGTGAATTCTAAACTCAGGCTCTTACAGATTTTTAACCTAAAATATAAAACACCTCACTCAATTCTTTTTACACAGACAACTGGATGGACAACTTTTACAGAAAAAACTTTTTCTAAAATTTATTATAAAAGCAAATTCATTTGTAATACTTATGAATATCCAGAAACATATTAAGAGACAAATGCCCCTAATGCTGTTGCCAGGATGCATGGAAAGGTGGTTAGGCAGGCCCTGTGGTCTGAGTGCTTTCAGCTGGCAGAACCATGATACCCATTTTCATCCACAGAACTTACTGCTTGCTGTTTCTTTACTCTTCCCTCCCTCCAAAAGGGCTGAAAATATATGAAAACTGTTTAACTACATGCCTCTAATTCCTTCAGATACCTACAGCAATTAAGCTTTTAATTAAATTCCATATGCTGAGGACCTGCTATATTAGGTATATATATATATGGGCATCTGCCCAACTACCTCCTGGAGTAGCAGCCTTTGGCAGGTCCCTTGACCTGTAAGTCTTAGGTGTCAGGTTGTTGTAATAGAGAAAATATATATATATATATATATTTTTTTGCGGTATGCCCACGGGCCCAGCCGCTCTGCGGCATGTGGGATCTTCCCGGACCGGGGCACGAACCCATGTCCCCTGCATCGGCAGGCGGACTCTCAACCACTGCGCCACCAGGGAAGCCCTATAGAAAATATTTTTAAAGTATGTAGGACAATGCCGCCTGGAGCATAATAGGGCCTCAGTGTATGGTAGCAAATATTATTTCTTAAATCAAACATTTAATATATCTATCAGAACTTAACTCTTATCAAAAACCAAATTCTGAAGCTTAAAGCATGCATCCAAATAATCACTGTAAATTCTTAACTCATCTGTATATTATAAGAGCTATTACAAGAGCATTCCTCAGTTGAACAGGAACTAAAGTCTTTTAATACATTTCCTTTTATTGCATATGAAGAAACCAAGTCTCCCACCAAATCAGGAAACCCACGTAGCATCCTACAGGTTGATGGCAGAAAATGAATATACTATACTGCATATAAATATATTTTTTTAAATTAACCAAGTGTTAAGAGGACTGAGTCTCAAACTCTGTTCTATAATACAATCACCTAAGGAAGCTGTAAAAAATGCAGATACTGGGCTTCCCTGGTGGCGCAGTGGTTGAGAGTCCACCTGCCGATGCAGGGGACACGGGTTCATGCCCCGGTCTGGGAAGATTCCACATGCCGCGGAGCGGCTAGTCCCGTGAGCCATGGTCACTAAGCCTGCGCGTCCGGAGCCTGTGCTCCGCAACGGGAGAGGCCACAACACTGAGAGGCCCGCGTACCGCAAAAAAAAAAAAAAAATGCAGATACTTACTTGATCTCAACCTCCAGAGACTGTGATTCAGTACATAAAATGGGGGTGTGTGAATCTGTATTTTTAACATACATTTCAGGTGATATGCATACCCCAATTTGAGAAACTTTGCCTTAGAAGATTAGGAACACATAATCACAGAATGAACCAAATCTACGAAGATATAGGGTAAGTAACAGAAACTGTAAGCACCAGAAATGTTACCTGCACTCTTTGCAAATTTAACCATTAGCACTCTTACATCAGACCTAGTACCTTTATTTATATCCGTGTTCCTCTCCAACAGAGGGCTCAGTCTAATAATCTAAGAATAAGAAATGGATCAAATAATAAGAAATGCCTATACCAATCTACATCCACCTGTCCCTGTGATGTTTTCACTTATCCTTAAAATAGTCCATCTGCCTGCTCTGACTCTTTCTCTCTCCCTCTCTACACAGGTGCATACATATTATTATTACATCTGTCATGTCCTTTATCTCCTCTCCAACAGCCTATTTCCTTCACCTCCTTGTAACCCTAGGTCAAACTTAATTTCAGACTACCTTTTCTATCTCTTTTTTATTGTGTCCACTCAGCAATCTTGTTCTCCTTTATGCCATGTTTATGGTGTCTTAAATTTATGGGAAAGCTACTTGTTGAAACTCATTAAGTTTTGTACATTTGTAAATTTCACAACAAAAGACTGTTCCAATAACTTTCTTGTGTAAATTTTCCTGTCTTTAGGCTCTCCTCATTCTAGTCCATTCTGCAGTTAGACTAAAATTTTAAAACACTGCTTTCATATAGTACTGTCAACATAATTCCCTCAACTCCATTACCTCTTTACAGTACCATTTCCTTACTCTCCTTCAACTGCCAGAAAGGCCTGAAAACCGTTAGCTCAGATGCTAACATACAAAACCTTCCACATACTGAAAGTTTTCTTATAAAAGTCATCGTCATTCTTATATGTCCTAAATCCTATGGCCTCTTAATCCTACTTTTTCTCTGCAGCATTTCACACTGCTAACCATTTCTCACCCCTCCTGGACTTCCATAATGCTGTACCTGCCTGTGTTCTTCTACCTCTGACAGGAACTAAGTCTTCTGCTAGTTCATCTTCCTACCCCTCAATCATAGCCACTCTCCAAGTTTCTATCAATAGCCCCTTTTTGTAGGTTAAGAATTAATTTTCTGTGCAATGTCATCATCCATTCCTATAGCACCTCTCTATACTTAGGATCCCTATAACTCTACATCTTTAAGCCTTCTTGAGTCATAAGCCTGCTACTCTCAATTACCAATAGTACACATGCACTTGGATGTTTCATTAGCATCTAAAATCAAGCTCAATTATTCCCAAAAAACTTACTCCACCCTGAATGTGCCTAATCTTGTTGTCCTACTAGTTACAGAATGAAAAAAATTGGTGCCATTCTTTATTTTCTCCCCCTCATTTTTATTTAGCCTAACCAATGTATGGTTTGATACTAAAGGTCATTCAAAGAATGTCTACTAGCTAAAACTAATACAATGTTATATGTCAATTATAACTCAGTTTAAAAATATGTCTGAGTGTCTACTAAGTGGATGAAGACATAGTGGTAAAGAAACTAGACAATCTTGTATCCCCATGTAATGGGGGAAATGCGCACAATAAAAACCACAATAAACTAGGTAACTGCAATGCATAGTTAAGTGCTGTGAAGAAGAAACCAGGATATGGTAAGTGTACATATACAGTATTCTGACTTAGTCTGGGGAAAAAGGAAAGATGTTCTTCATGAAGTAACATATAAACTGAGCTTTGAGGCATGAGCAAGGTTTATCCCAGACATATTAAGAAAAACCATGGAAGGTAATGGTACCACTACCAGTCCAGTCACCCATTAGAAAATTCTGAGTCATATTCTAAAAAGAAGGCCCCACTCTTTGCAGTACAACAAACCGTTCACCCAGTACTATCAATTCTACCTCAGAAATTCCCCCACATTCCAAAATTGCCCCCAATTATTCCTTTGTTGGCTTTGTTCCAGAGTAACTTTTCCGATGAAACTATACATAATTTGGCCAAAACCTGCCAGTCCAGCCTCTTCTCTCAGACTAGACCACACTTTTAGAGAACATATATATCATTCATTTTTACACTTCCAGTGCTTGAAAATGTTCACAAAATATACTTCACGGGGTAAACATCTTATGAAGAGGAAAGTTTTCTTTTACGTGACTTGCTTTAGAGATCATTTAACTAGTGAATACAAGATTAAAAACAAGTTGTCTGATTGTAAAGGCCATGCTCCTTCCCTTGTACACTTCTAATTTATGCCCAAATCCTGTAAATTTTTTCTTTGAAATATCACTTGCATCCTTTTCTCCCCATGCATAGTCATGTTATAGATGTTCATTACTTCACCTAGTTTTACTTTTTCCTCTATCCTTGACTCTGCCACTAGAATTATCTTCCTAAACACCCAAATTTGGCCATATCACTCTCATACTCAAAATCTATACTTTCCCAATGCCCACACGATAAATTTCAAACCATCATATGAAGTCCCTGCCACCGGCTTCCACCCATTCATACAAGCCTTACTGCCCACTCTATGACATCATTACCAAGTACTTGATCTAGTACCATCACTGGATTACTGGCTATCACATACTGGCCATCTGTATTTCTGATTTCAACGTTTTTGTTTCTCACAACACTTCACTCAGAAATACTTCTCTCTCCTTTGCTAACCTCCACCCCCACCCACCTATTATGCCCTGTTTAAAAAAACTCTACTCATTTTAAAGGCTATATCTCACAGAGTTCTCTAAGCTCTTCTGTAAATAACCACTGTCTTGTCTGGGAACTATATGTTCCTAATACTATAATTTCTTAATTTCCACCCTAAATTTATTATTTTATACATTATAGCTATCTGAATACGTTTCTCAGTGCCTCTAGCTATAAGCTGGTGGAGGGTAGTGCTCATCTCATCCATATGTTTATTTTCATAGTACTGGGGACTGTTTTCTTGACCCCACACCTCCCTCTACAAGGAAAAAAAAAAAAAAAGAGTAAGGATCATGGCCTGACAAAGGATTCTAAACTAGCTCCAAATGTAATTCATGGATGCACAAACAAGGGTATCCTTTAATTCCAAATTAACACAAATTTAACCCAATGCCAATCTAACAAAAGTTTATTTTGAAGCTCAAACAAGTAAGAATAACCATGAAACTTTCATTTTTCTCAAAGAATAATGTCTCTCTCCCAAGAACTTGTTCTACCAGGGACTAAAGCATAAAATATTAAATAGTATAATTAAAATCAATACAACCGCTTCAAAAAACTTTGATAGTATCTACTAAAACTAAATCATTTAGTCATTCACCCTATGACTTAAAAATTCCACTAAGTACACATCAAATAGAAATGAGTACATATGTTCACTAGAAGACATTCAGTGGAATATTGAGAGTAACAATATTCTTCGTAGCCCCAAACCAAAAATGACTAAAATGTCCATCAACAGCAAAATGAAAAACAAAATATAGTTGGCCCTTAAACAACCCAGGTTTGACCCATGCAGGTCTACTTATACGTGGATTTTTTTTTCCAGTAAATACATTAATATAGTACCACACTATCTGCAATTGGTTGAATTCACAGATACAGAAATGTAAAGTTCTCAAGGCCTACTGTAAAGTTATATATGCAGATTTTCGACTATGCAGGGGATGGGTACCCCCAGCCCCCTACCTAGTTCAAGGGTCAAGTGTACTATACAGAAATTATAAGCAACCAACTACAACCAACAATGTGGATGAATCTCACAAATATGTTATGTGAGAGAAGCCAGACACAACTAAATGTGACTGTTTCCAATGACATAAAATATAAAAACAGGAAAATCTAATCTATGCTAGTAGAAGTCAGGATAGTGGTTACTCTTGGGGAAAGAGAGGCAGTGACAAAGACCACAAGGAGCTTCAGAAGAGCTGATCTTGTTTCTTGGTCTGAATGCTGGCTAAACGTGTGTGCTCAGTGTGTGAAAGTTAAACAAGCCACGTGCACATTTATACACTTTTGTATGTGTATTATACTTCAATCAAAAGTTTATTTTAAAAAGCACAGTACGGTATGAGCATTAGCTAAATGTTTAAGTGGAACAGAAAGTTAAGTCCAGAGAAAGATCCAAAAGTATTTAACAGTTGCTTCTAGTCAAAAACAAGAAAACTGGACAACACATGAAACAGCTGTTTTCAGACCCTGAATAACAGGCAGTGTGAGACTGACCCATGAGAACAAACAGAAATGAGGTGAACCCTTCCAATGCTTGAATTTCTTCATGGAGGCAGCTTTCCAACCTGAGTCAATGGAGGGGAAACCCAATCACAGGACAGCAGTCTCACTGAAGTAAGAAGCAAGAGGTCAGAGTTGAGGCTGAAGTGGGTGGAATTTTTAATAAGACAGACTGCCAGAGAGGGGAGCTATGCAGAGGAGTCTCCAGAAATCTGTCACTTGGGGGTCCTTTCGAGTCTGCTACTATACACAAAACTGCATGAATAAAGGGAAAGACTATATGAAGCTGGGGAAATAGGAGCTGTGAGCTGAAATATCCCCAGTGCTCATACAGGACTAGGAGATCCCTAAGTTCCTCCCAACTAGAGTGAAGAGAATATGCTGACACTGGGGACATTTAGTAGAGAACTAAGAAGGGCCATGCATTTGTAGTAGCTACCAGCCTTAAAGTAAAGCCTTCTCTAGATACACCCTAATAGAGCCTTGAAGGGATCAAGCTGACCAGCAAGTTACTTAGCTCGCTGGCAAAACAAAGTTTAACACTTTAAAAGACAACAAAATTCAGCCACTCAACAACAGACTATAACAATGTTCAGTATCCAATAGGAAAGTACTAAATATGTAAGCAGGAAAAGACAGTCCATAACCAACAGAAAAACCAATCAATAGACCCTGAAATGAAAGAATTGATAGAATCAGCAGACAAGAACTTTCAAACAGCTATTATAAATATGCTCAAGGATTCAAAGGAATACATGAAAACAAATCAAACGGAACTTCTAGAAATACAAAAAGTAAATAAATATATATATATTTATATAAATATATAAAATATCTGAAAGTATTTGACCCTGCAGGGGAAAAAAAAAGGACAGTGAAATACAAGACAAAGTAAACTAAAGCACAAGAGAGACCAAAAAAACTAAAAAATGTTAATGACCTGTAGATAATATCAAATAGTCTAACATTATACATATAACCAGAGTAACCCTGGAAAAAAGAGTGTACAAGGAAGAGAGCTAATTTAAAAAAATACATGTGAAGAAATAATGACTGACACTTTTCCAAATTTGATGAAAACATAAACATAGACCAAAAAAACAAAACCAAAAACTCAATAAATCCTAAGCAGGATAATCACAAAGAAAACTAGCAACGAAGAGAAAATCTTAAAGAAAACCCAGAGGTAAATAAAAAGACTTTAAGTACAGGGGAAGAAAGAGAAGTATAACCACAGACTTCTCATCAGAAACAAATGCTGAAAAAAAAAATTGTCAACCTAGACATATTTATCACTTGTTATATCACTTATATATCAAGTGATAAATATCCTTCAAAATATGAAGATAAACCTCTATACATCTACCAGAATGGCTACGTCAAAAAGACTGACAGTCCCAAATGCTGACAAGAATGTAGAGCAACTGGAAACTCTCATATAATTGTTGTTAAGAGTATAAAACAAAAACAAACAATTTGGGGAAAAGATCTGGCAACTATCCTATAACCCAAACTGCACTCCTAGGTATTTACCCAAGAGCAAAGAAACCATATATATCTACACAAAGTCTTTCACACAACTGTTCACTGAAGGCTTTTCACAACAGCTAGAAACTGAAAATAACCCAGGTGTCCCTTAAGAGAAGAATGTAGTTACAAACTACTGACACATGCAGTACCATAGATGAATTTCATAAACATTATGCTAAGGGAAACCTTATACAAATAAGTACCATGATTTATATTTATATGGAATTCTAGAGCAAGCTAAACTAATCTATGTTAAAGTGATGAGAACAATGATTGACTTAGGGGTGTGGGTAACGTGGGGGCAGGAAATGGCTAGGAAGGGGTACAGGTTCCATAACTTGATAGGACTTTGTGTTGCAAAGATGTAAGCATTTGTCAAAAACACATGGAATGGTATATGTGGCAGACTGTATTTTCTAAAGATGGCCAGCCACAATATAACCCATCCCACATGTTCTTCTTACAAGCTTAACATTGGCATTCTCCCATCAGCTGGTGGGGTCTATGTGCCTTCTCCTTGAATTTGAGCAGCCTCGGTGACTTTCAATTAAGAAAGTACGGTGGAAGTGTGTGCTCTTTTATAAGCTAGACTTTTGATGCTAGGTTATAAAAATGCCATGCACTTCTGCCTTGGTCTCTTGAGATACTCACTCTTGGAACGTAGCCACTCTACAGTCATGAAGCCAGCCACTTGACAATGAAGCCAAGCAACCATATACAAAAGCAACATCTAAGTGTTCTAGACCAGAGCTCCAGTTGAAGTCCTGACAGCCAGCATCAATATCCAGATGTGTGAGCAAGCCTTTAGATGATAACAGCCTCGACTTATCAGGTTACCTCAGTCATCAAACAACTCCAGCTGACATGCTTGAAGTCAAGACAAGCTATCTTTGCCAGTCTCTGCCAAAAGTACAGATTAATAAGCAAAATAAATGACTGCTGATGTTTGGGGTACACTGAGTTTGGAGTGATCTGTTAGGGAGCAACAGATAACCCAAACAATATACTAAATTCAGTTAATAATACTAAATTTCTAAGTTTTAGTTGACTATATATGATGAGTTAAGGATGAGATATTCTAACATCCACAACCTACTTTGAAAAGCATCAAAAAAAAGACAAATTAATAGATGGATAGATATAAGACAGTAAATATAGTAAAATGTTAATTGTGGAATTACATTCTGCAATTATTTCACATCCATGTAAGTCTGAAAATTTTCCTAATAAAATGTTGAAGAGTGAAATAAAGTCATTTTCATACAAATAGAAGCTGAAATTTTTTTTGGCCAATAGACCTGGTGCTTTAGAAATTTTTTAATTCTTCAAGTAGAAGGAAAACAACACTGCATAGAAACTTAGGTCCATGAAAAAAGTCCACACAAATCTACACAAAGGAAAGGAAATGAAAATGGAAAATATGGGCAAAATATCAAAGAATGCTGCTTTTCGTTTTTAAATTTCTTTATAAAACAATTGACTGTTTAAAGAAATAATCAGAAATTCTACTGGGGAATTAATGGAAGACTACAATGGCAAAAAGGTAAACGAATTTATAATGTATTAGAATTCTTACATTATACTCTAAGAGGTCTAATTTTGAAGGCAGACTGAGATAAACTAAGGTGCATACTGTAAATACTAGTGCAACCACTGGGGAAAAAACAGAGGTAGGTATAAGATAATAGTGGAGATAAAACAGACTTCCGAAAAAATGCTCAATCCGAAAGAAAGCAGGAAAGGAAGAAAAAAAGAAAGTAGTATAAATGGTACAACTAGAAAACAAATAGTAACCTGGTAGTGTTACTATTGAAAATTACAATAAATATAAGTGGACTGAATGCTCAAATTAAAAAGCAGAGATTGTAAAAAATCCAAAAAATGCAACTATACACTATCTAAAAGACTTATTAAACATAATGGCATATAAATTGAAAATAAAGAGACAGCAAAAGATATAATATGCAAACACGAATCGTAAGAAAGGAGAATTAGCTCTATTAATACCAGACAAAGCAGACTTTAGGACAAGAAACATTACCAGAGAACAGAGACATTTCTTAATGATAAAGAATCAATTCATCAAGGAGATCTTCCAGTCCTAAATGTGAATGCGTCTAATAACAGAACTTGAGAATACATGAAGCACGGGGACTTCCCTGGTGGCACAGTGGTTAAAGAATCAGCCTGCCAGTGCAGGGGACATGGGTTTGATCCCTGGTCCAGGAAGATCCCACATGCCGTGGAGCAACTAAGCCCATGAGCCACAACTACTGAGCCTGAGCTCTAGAGCCCGCAAGCCACAACTACTGAGCCTGCATGCCACAACTACTGAAGCCCGCATGCCCTAGAGCCCACACACTGCAACTACTGCATCCTGCATGCTCTAGGGGCCCACATACCACAACTACAGAGCCCGTGTGCTGCAACTACTGAAGCCCACCTAGAGCCCGTGCTCCGCAACAAGAGAAGCCACCGCAATGAGAAGCCCGTGTGCCACAACAAAGGGTAGCCCCCGCTCGCCGCGACTAGAGAAAGTCCGCACGCAGCAACGAAGACCCAACGCAGCCGAAAAAATAAAGAATAAATAAAGAAAATACATGGAAGCAAAAATGAAGAGAAGTGAAAGAAAAGATAGTAGGTTCACAATTATAAAGATATCAACACTCCTCTCATTAATTAATAAAGTATCCCCCCCAAAAAAAATCAGTAATGATACAGAATACATGCCTGTCTAAAAAACGGACCTGTATCCTGAAAAGAATGTGCAAAATATTTGGATGCTCACAAAAGAAGACATACATGTGACCAATTAATACGTGAAAACACCAACATCATTAGTCATCACGGAAATGTAAATTAAAACCACAATGACACTTCACACCCATTATCTGACAATTATTTTTTAAAAATAAAAACAACATATTAGCAAGGTATTAGCAAAGATGTGGAGAAATTGGGACCCTTGTGGGAAGGTAAAACAGTATAGCTGCTATGGAAAATGGTATATTGGTTTTCAACAAAAATTAAACACAAAAATTACTATAAGACCCAGAAATTACATTCCTAGATATATACCCAAAAGAACTGAAAGCAGGGACTTGAAGAGATCTATTTTTAACACCCATGTTCACAGCAGCACTATTCACAATAGCCAAAGGAAGGAAGCAACTCAAGTCTCCATCAATGAAAGAATGATTAAACAAAATGTGGTATATACACACAATAGAATATTATTCAGCTTTAAAAAGGAAATTCTGATATATGATGTAACATGGGTGAACCTTGAGGACATTATGCTAAGTGAAATAAGCCAAAAGCAAAAGGACAAACATCATATGATTCCACTTACATGAGCACCTAGAACAGTCAAATTCGTAGAGTCAGAAAGTAGATTAGGGGCTGGAGGGAGGATGAAGAAATTGGGGGGTTACTGTTTAATGGGGAGGGAGTTTCAGTTTGGGATGACGAGCAAGTTTCAAAAATGGGTTAAGAATGATGGTTGTACAATGTGAGTATACTTTATGCCACTGAACTGTACAGTTAAAATGGTTAAGATGGTAAATTTTATGTTATGCATATTTTACTACAATTAAAGAAAAAGAAACTGCAGTGGGATACCACTACACATCCATGAGAATGTCTGCAATTTATTTGAGAGTATCAAATGCTGACAAGGATTTGGAAGAAATGGAACTCTCATACGTTGCTGGTAAGAATGCAAAATGGTATAACCATTGGGAAAAATAGTTCATCAGTTCCTTATAAATTTAAACATAAAACTACCACACACTTCCCTGGTGACATAGTGGTTAAGAATCTACCTGCCAGGCTTCCCTGGTGGCACAGTGGTTGAGAGTCCACCTGCCGATGCAGGGGACACAGGTTCATGCCCCAGTCCGGGAGGATCACACATGCCGCGGAGTGGCTGGGCCCGTGAGCCATGGCCGCTAAGCCTGCACGTCCGGAGCCTGTGCTCCGCAACGGGAGAGGCCACAACAGGGAGAGGCCTGCGTACCGCAAAAAAAAAAAAAAAAGAATCTACCTGCCAATGCAGAGAACATGGGTTCAATTCCTGGTCCAGGAAGATGCTACATGCCGCGGAGCAAATAAGCCCATGCACCACAACTACTGAGCCTGCGCTCTAGAGCCTGTGAGCCACAACTACTAAGCTCGCGTGTCACAACCACTGAAGCCCATGCACCTAGAGCCCATGCCCCGTAATAAGAGAAGCCACCACAACGAAAAGTAGCCCCCACTCGCCGCAGCTAGAGAAAGCCCGTGCACAGCAATGAAGACCCAATGCAGCCAAAAAAATAAATTAAATAAATGAATAAAGAAATTTTAAAAATAAAAAAAGATAGGTGCACTTTACTGGTTATAAATTCAGTACTTCAATAAACATGATTTTTTTCTTAGTTTATGAAAACAATATATAAAAAGATGGTATTTTAAATCAGTGGGGAAAGGATCCCTTACGTGGTCTAGAGCAGGGGTCCCCAACCCCCGGACCGGTACTGGTCTGCAGCCTGTTAGGAACAGGGCCACACAACAGGAGGTGAGCAGCAGGTGAGCAAGCGAAGAAGCTTCATCTGCAGCTCCCCATCACTCGCGTTACCGCCTAAACCATCCAACCCACCTCCAGCCCCTGTCCGTGGAAAAACTGTCTTCCACAAAACCGGTCCCTGGTGCCAAAAAGGTTGGGAACCACTGGTCTAGAGAATTAGCTGCCCAAGTGGGGATATTTAGATATTAGAACTTAGAAAAGTTAGATATTTTCACACAACACCCAAACATATGCCAAATGCAATCCAAATCTAAACCTAAATCATACAATATTCAAAAAAATGCTGAATGTATTCAGATCTAAATCTATAAATCTAAACCTATAAAGTAACCACATAGAAGGGCTAAAAAATATGAGATTTCTTTATCACCTTTGTAAGCATGGTGAAACTCAGAAGCCGCCGTAAAGGACAGACAGATTTACCTATATCAAAAAATTCTAAATTCATGACTAGATACTATATAATAAGCAATGAGGTAAATCAGCAGTCCTACACAATGTGTTGGGAATGAAACTTGCTTAAAAAGATTTTTTTAAAGAGTAATTGGCAGTATCTATCAAATCTTTAAGCTGACATAGCCTCATGGTCTAACAGTCATTTTATAGAAACCTACCTTACAGAAATAATATGTACCATTATATGTAATATCAAAAACTAAAAACAGGGCTTCCCTGGTGGCGCAGTGGTTGAGAGTCCGCCTGCCGATGCAGGGGACACGGGTTCGTGCCCCAGTATGGGAAGATCCCACATGCCGTGGAGCGGCTAGGCCCGTGAGCCATGGCCGCTGAGCCTGCGCATCCGGAGCCTATGCTCCGCAACGGGAGAAGCCACAACAGTGAGAGGCCTGCGTACCGAAAAGAAAAAAAAAAAATTGAAAACAACCTAAATTCCACAATAAAGAGTTTCAAAATATATTATGAACTTTGAGTTAGTTTCCTAGTTCAGTTCTAAAGACTGATAGAAGTCAAAAGATTGATAGTCTTCTATCAAGTTTACTTCAGGACATATGTTCCACATCTAGCATTCTTTTCCTTTCTTGGGTTTTTTCTTTTTCCCTTTCCATCAAGCTGATATGGTAAAACTACCTGTAGTTATGTGGGCATGTGATACCACACATAGATTTAATGCAGTAATTAAAAAGTACTGTTCAACTCCATACTTTCAGTTGTTCTAGCCAAAACCTCAGTGTCATCTTTTACTCCTCCCTTTATTTCACACTTACATCTGACCTATTACCAAATCCTACAGACTACAATTTCAACACATATCAATAATTCAGCCACTTCTCACTAACCTGATAGGCCTCACCTTGTCCAACCCACCATCATCACCTCCTATCTGTATTGCTGTAATAGCCTGCCAACTGGTCTCTTGATTCTGCCCTTCTCTTTCAATCTACAATCAACATGGCAGCCAGAGTGATCTTGCTAAAACCTAAGTCAGAACTTTCCACTCTGCTCAAAAACCTTCAATGGCTTCCTATCTCACTCAAAGGTAAATGTCAAACTCTTTATTATGACCAAATGATCTGTATCCTACATTCCCTTTCTGACTCGATTTCCATCATTAACTTTTCTACAGCCCCACAGGCCACCTTACTGTTCCTCAAACACATCAGGCACTCTCCCACTTCAGTGTTTCCTTATTCACTACACCCTTTGCCTGAAATGCTCTTCCTCCAGTCATCCACATGGCTAGCTCTCGCATCTCCTTCAGTTCTTTACTCAAGTTATCATCTCAGTGAGGTTTTCTCTGGCCACACTAAAATTTGCACTCATCCCCTGCACTCTCAAATACTTCATATCCCACTTCCTTTATTTTTCTCCTTAGAAGTACTATGCAACATATGATATTATTCTACATATCTTGTTTTTGATGTTTATGATCTCTCTCCCTACTAACTATAAGTTCCATGAAAACAGGAGTTTTGGTGGATTCTGTACACTGCTGTCTCCACTAGCACCTAGAAAAATGCCTATGACATAGTAGGTGCTCAATAAATATTTGCTAAATGAATGAGATAGATGCACATGTAACCACTCACATGGAAAAGATTTCTATAACAAATAGTTAAGAGGGAAAAAAAACAAGTTGTACAGAATACAAGTTCAGGACAAAAATCTACACACAAGCAATGAATAATCTGAAAATAAAATTAAGAAAAATTCCGTAAGCAATAACATCAAAAAATGAATCATAGGAATATATAAAATACATTTCTTTTGAACAGAAGAAGTGTAAGACCTGTACAACGAAAACTACAAAACACACAAAAAAACTAAAGACCTAAATAAACAGAAAGACATCCCATGTTCATGGATCAAAAGACGTAATACTAAGGTAGCAATACTCCTCAAATAGACCTAAGTATTCAACACAAACCTTATCAAAATCCCACCTGCCCTTTTTGCAGAAATTGACAAGCTAACCCTAAAATTCACACAGAAATTCAAGGAACCCAGACAGCCAAAAAAAGAAGAGCCAAGTTTGAATATTCACATTTTCCAATTTCAAAACTTACTACAAATCTACAGTAACCAAGAATGTGTATTAGTGGCTGAAGAACAGACATACAGATTAATGGAAGAGAACTGAGAGTCCAGAAATAAATTCTTACATTTATGGCCAATTGATTTTCAACAAGGGTACCAAGACAATTCAATGGGAAAGAATAGTCTTTTCAGCAAATGTTTCTGAGACAGCTGGATATCTGTATGTAAAAATAATAAAATTGGACCCCTACCTCATATAACACCATATGCAAAAATTAACTCAAAACAGATGACAAACATAAATATAAGAGCTAAAACTACAATACTCTTAGAAGCAAACAGGTATAAATCTATATAACTGGTCAGACAATGGTTTCTTATTGGGTTGGCCAAAAAGTTCATTTGGGTTTTTCTGTAAGATGTATGGAAAAACCTGAACAAACTTTTTGGCCAACACAATAAATAACACCAAAGACAACAAAAGAAAAACAAACAGGACTTCACCAAAATTTATAACTTGTGTGCCTCAGAGGAAACAATCATGAAAGTGAAAAAACAACCTTTTGGGGGGAAAATACTTGGAAATCATACATCTGATAAGGGACTTGTATCCAGAACATATAAAAACGCTTAAAAGCCAACAATAAAAAGAAAAATGACCCAATTTTAAAACAGCAAAGGATCTAAATAAATCTCTGAAGATGGACAATCAGGGCATGAAATGATGATCATTAGTCATTTAGCAAATGCAAATCAAAATCACAAAGATACCTTCACGTCCACAAGATGGCTAAAATAAAAGGGACAGACAATGGGTTTGGCAAGGAAGTAATTAGAAAGAACCCTAATATACTGCTGATGTAACTATAAAATAGTGCAGCCACTTTGGAAAAAAAGTTTGGCAGTTCCTCAAAATGTTAAACACAGTTAGCTAAGACCCAAAAGTTTCACTCCTAGGTATTTACCCAAGAGAATGAATATATATGTCCACACAAGAGCTTATATATGAATGTTCATAACATGATTCATAATAACCAAAAAATGGAAACAATCCAAAGTTATCAACTGATTACTGAACAAACAGTATGTGTATACTCATACAATGTAATATGAACCTCCAAAATATCATTTAAGTAAAGGAAGACATACACAAAAGGACATATATTTTATGATTCCATTTATATGAAACATCCAGAATAGGCAACCCATAAAGTAAGGAAGCAGATTACTGGTTGCCACTTTTCAGGGGCTGAAGAAGGAAAGAATGGAGAATGACTGCTAACAGGTACAGGGTTTCTTTTGGGGATGATGAAGATGTTCTAAAATTAGATAATGGTGATGGTTGCCAATTGAATATACTAAAACCCACTTTAAATGGTGGATTTTATGGTATGTGAATTATATCTCAATAAAGTTGGAAATTATAAAAAGTGTATGGAATGATTTTTTATACACCACCTCAAAAAAAAAAACTACAACTATCTGTACTTACACAGATGTATTTGTTTGGTATTCACCAGGTGTTGTTTTTCTACATTTAAATTGAACAACCGTTAAGTTTTGGAATTGGCTAAGAAAGGAAGAGGAAACTTTCACTTCTTTTTATACTTTAAAAATACATATTTTTTCTGTATTTCCTTATTCTCAAAAATAATTAATTCTACATACCAATATTTAAGGGAAGGGGCAACCAACCACGACATATAAAAGGCTCTCTGGAAATATGAAAGCTCTAGGATTTCTGGTTTTATGATTTACAGGAATAACCTAACATTTAAAATTGAGGCCACGCTGGCAAATCTCGGTGTATGGTCAGTTTATATACAGGAGTAAAAGTTTAGGATCACAATCACTGTTCATTGGAAAAGAACGGAACTCTCTAATGTGACCCTTGGCCCTCCCCTCTCTCTGGGTTCTGTGAACATTTTCAAAAGTAAACAAACTATGCTTATTTACCTGTCTGAAAAACTATAAAAGGTAAACGCATGATCTGCCAACACTAAAATGCTATCTTTCCCCAGTGTTTACTTAAGTGTTTATTATGTGACTTACTAGCAGTGAGAAAATCTTATCTCAGTGTAGATCCCAAGTGTCATCTATGGAAAGCCTTTAAAAATTCCAAATTACCAGATTTCAATTTCCTGACTTTAATTATAAATCACTTATTGCAATCAACAATTCCATGATCTGAAAACAGAAGCAATGTGCCACACACATAGTCCCAATGACTTATTATTCTGAAATTTTCCTCTGGGTTCTTTCTGCACAACAGTTAAATTGAGTTCAATCTTACATAGAACTTAATCTAAAATTAAACACAGAATTACATTAGCATTCAGCGCACACACAAAAAATATTTATAATTCAATATACTAAAATAACTAAAGGTAGGTGAGTTTTCCTAGAAATAATCATGAACACTATTTTATGTTTAATTTATTACATTCCATCTGTCTATCAAATGTAGCATCTAAAGCCATAAAATCTGAATTAAGGATAAAAGACCATTAGCTTCTAATTTAACTTCAAAATGCTTTTAAAAATTCACAACATATGGGCTTCCCTGGTAGCGCAGTGGTTGAGAGTCCGCCTGCCGATGCAGGGGACACGGGTTCGTGCCCGGGTCTGGGAAGATCCCACATGCCGTGGAGCAGCTGGGCCCGTGAGCCATGGCCGCTGAGGCTGTGCGTCTGGAGCCTGTGCTCCGCAACGGGAGAGGCCACAGCAGTGAGAGGCCCGCGTACCGCAAAAAAAAAAAAAAAAAAAAAAAAAAAAAAAAATTCATAACATGTAATTTTAAGTGAACTAGATTGCATCTGTTAAAAGACAGAAAATTGTTTTTCTAAAGACCATCCATACTCAAAGGACATAAATATTAAACATTGAGAACATTTAATTTTCTATTAATGTCTAATAAAATACTGAAGTGTAGCCTAATTACAAATTTTCTTTTGAGCAGTTACCAACCAGAGTAATATTTCTCTAACTGGAAGAAAAATGCAAGTCTGACCAATCAGTAAACATCCAACACTCACAAATGCCTGAAACTGCACATGAAAAAAAAAATGAGACCGACATTTATTTTTCTCATTGAATCTTCAATTCAAAAGTAATTATTTAATATCAGTTGAGCTAAGTACTTATTTAGGAAACACAGAATTCAATAACCATACCATACAAGAAAGCCCTAATACTAGTAAGTACAAAGAGATTCTAAAAGGAAGGCTTCCCTGAGTAATATTTAGGCTGAGCTCTACAGGATGGATAAAATTTATTGGCTAACTGTGCTCTAGGCAGACTGAAATGCACTGGGCAAAAGGTTTGCAACAAGGAGCCTGGATAGTTCAAAAAACTGAAAAAAGGCCAATATTGTTAGGTGGTTCCGAACAAAGGAGAGTGTGAATTAAATCTTAGGAGGCAGAGAGAATCCAGATCAGATGTGACCTTGTAGACCAATTAAGGATTCTGCATTTTATTCTAAAAGCCACAGAAAGCCAAAGAATAATTTTAAACAGAAAGTAACAAAGGTAGACTTGTATTTTTAAAAGTTCACTGGTAAAGACAGAATTCTTGTTTATAATAATCTAAAAGAATTAGAAACTAATAAAACTGATGGAGTTCACCCAAGTTAATGGATATAAAATTAACACCAGCAATGATCAAATGTAACAGAAAAAAGATCCTATTTACAGTGCAAAAAAATATGTATAGATCAAATATCTAGGAATAAATTTAACAAGGTATGTATAAAAGGAATTTAGGAAGAAAACTGTAAAATACAGAATGGCAAGATAAACTATGTCAATTCTCAAGTTAATTTAAGTTTCAATGCACTCCAATTAATATCCCCAAAAAAACTTGATACACTGGTTTTAAATTATTATGGAAGAGTGAAAGTCTAAGAATAAAAGTTGTGAAAATTAATAAAGGAGTAGGCTTTGACTCAGACTTCAAAGCTTAATATAAAGCTATTTGAAATAAAACAATGTACTACCAGTGTTTAAAAAAAAAAATTAAAATCAAACCTAAGCATTTGGCAGATGATACAGGTGATATTTTAAAAAATTTAATGGGGAAAAGATTCAATACTTAATGTTGGGATAACTCGTTTTTCATATAAAAACAAAATTGATTACTAATTCCCTCCCAGATGGACCTAAATGCAAAAAAATAAACAACAACAAAAACCTCTCAACTATTTGCAGACAATATTAAAAGGGGATTTCTTCAATAAAAAACAGAAATCATAAAAGAAAAGACTCGTGAGCTTCACTTCAGAAACTGAGATATATCCCAAAAGAGAATATCACAATGGACAATAAGTAGGGTTTTATATTTTATTCTTATTCTGATAACTTTCCCGGCTGCATTATAAGGTAAGAATGTTGGATGAGATGATCTCCAAGATCCTTTACAACATAAACGTTGTATAACACGGTGTCTCTTATTTTCTTTTAAAAAAAAAAAGAGAGAGAGAGAGACAGCAAATATTTAGTGTTCACACAGAATCTTCAATCCAGGAGTAAATAAATTGTTTAATTTCAGCTGAGATAAGTGACCTATCAATATTTTACAACTGGGATCCATCTATTTTTAAGTTCACCCCTCCCTACCCTTCATCTACCCAAAACATGGAAGAGGAATTTTGAGGAGGGAGGAGACTGACTCAGATACTGAGTTAAATGAAATCCTAAGATTTTACTTTTTATTTTGAAGATAATATAAAATATAGTACATTGGGTAATAATTAAATTTAAAGAAATAGATGATTTTAAATGCAGAAATCTAGTTTTATGTATATGAAAGTCTAATGTTTGCTCAGCTTTTCTGATATATTATACTTAAGTGTTTTCATGTCAACATTGAAGTCAACTTTTAAGAAGCAGTTCCACCTGTTTACAGGGCAGAAATAGAGACAGATGTAGAGAACAAATGTATGGACACCAAGGGGGGAAAGTGGCGGGGGCGGTGGTGGTGGTGGGATGAACTGGGAGATCGGGATTGACATATATACACTAATATGCACAAAATAGATAACTAATAAGAACCTGCTGTATAAAAAGTAAAATAAAATTCAAAAAAAACAGTTCCATTTTATCAAGCACAATGTACCCCTACATTAGCTACCAAACTTTATCCATTTAATTTCCTATTTTTCTTCTCTGTTCTTTAAACATGTTTGATATGTGTCCTAGTCCATTTAGGCTGCTTATATAACAAAATACCATACACTGGGTGGTGTATAAACAACAAAAATTTCTCATAGTTCTGGAGCCTAGGAAGTCCAAAATCAAGGCACCGGCAGATGTGATGTCTGGCGAGAATCACCTTCCTGCTTCATAGATGGCCATCCTCTGGCTAGATCCTCACAGTGGCAGAAGGGAAGGAGAGAGCTCTTTGGAATCTTTTAAAGGGTACTAATTCCATCACGAGGGCTCCATTCTCATGACCTAATCAACTCGAAAAGGCCCTACCATCTAATGCCATCACAATGGCGGGGGGGTCAGGATTTCAACATATGAATTTGGGGGTTGGGGGGACATAAACATTCTATAACAATATGTTACAGACATAGCAAAATGTGTAAGAAATTGAATATGAATGAAGCAGCTTAACTAATTAGGGAAGCTTTTCATTTCTTAGGAGCTCTAAATTTGGATTATCTTAAACAGCATAGTTTTCTATCACCAACATGGAATATGGCACATTATCAGCTCACTTCAGAAAACTAGAAAAAATGTTACCTAAATATTCTTTGTGTGAAATGGCATTTATCAATTAGTATACATGTCACATAAAATAGGTGTTCAAAAGACAGGTATTTTTTAATTCTCAAAACAAGAACTTTATTTAGCAAAGGTAAATATTTAGTATCCTTATTCATGGCACACTGTAAGGTTATCAATATTGGCAAATACACACACAAGGCACAATAAGCAGAATTCCTAAGAAAAAAGTACTAAGGTAATTAATAAGCTGGAAATAACCCAAATTTCTCCCTGTGACCCATTAGCTTTATATAGAAAACACTGCTGGGCATCTCATCCTTTCCCTTCCAAAAAACAGGATTATGCTTTACATATGATAAAAGATAGGAAAGTATTTGTTGTATGAAGAAATTGCTGTAGTGGTACCTGCAGTGCTAGAGCTATCATCTGAGAAGAAAATAAAGAACATCCCTTTTAGAGAGGGTGCTAAAGAGTACAAGTGACAAAATGTGACATTTGTCCATACTGAGTGGTACATACACGGTTGTTATATTATTCTTTCTACTGTTTGTATATTTAATTTGGAAGGAAAATTCAGAATTTACACTGCATCACAAAGAATATAAAAATAAATGAGTTAGCATATTGGCTACAGCTCACAAGGGCAATTAATCCTAAGACTACTTTCTCACATTCAAGAAGGAGACTGCTGAGGTAGAAGTCTGAGACTTGAAATGGATAAGCCATTCTTTTTGATACAAGGAGACAAAAGTCAACAAATGAAAAGAATATGTGTAAAGTACTGGTAGCATCTTCATTCAGCCCTTAGCTATGTAATTTGTGTGTAGCACTACTTGTCTCAAATGTGAAAAGGAACATTCTGAATTACTGAAAGTATGAAAAATGGGCACCTATTAAGACCTAAAAAAGAGCTACAAGCCTGCATACCACAAAGAGACAGGTCAAAAAAAAAAAAGTTTCATGTTTTATTTCTGTAACATAAAGGGATCTGTGCTTGACTAACCTCATCTGTTCCCAAAGCGTACAGAAGATCAACTTCTGGAACACAATGAACTGTTAAAGAATCACCACAGTAGTCTCCACACTGGCAAGCCAAGAGTTTCATTGAAAGAAGATTTTTAACCTACTTGGGTTAAGTGTTCAGGGCTTGTACACCACCTCCTTGCTTTATTTGCAGCACAGATGTTGACTTTAATTAATGAAGTCTTACTTAGGATTCTCTTCCACAATCCACATATGACATCTTATGTGAGATTCCAGAAGATTTCCTAAAATTGAACTTCAGGAATAATTTTATCTAGTAAGGTTCTAAGTCTCCAAAACCTCTTTTCCTTTCAGGTCAACCTTATGATTCACTTGCCTTTATCACATTAACAGGAGAGATCAAAAGTAAAGCAAATTACAGAAGTGATTTGACTTTGGACTAATAATACTGAATAATGCATCACTAACTATTAAGATCTACTGTTTATTTCAAATGTAGTTACCAAATATAAAATAAATTCACATACTAAATATTTCCAAAAATAATATTTCTATGGAAAGGTTAAAATGTTAGTAGAGAAAAGCATGAAAATATACCAAGGTTCCAACCGTCTGTCCACCACTAACCAACCTGTTTTCTTGGGCAAGTCACTAAATCAGTTATAAGGTCACTTCATAGAGTACCATTAATTTACTTTTTCAAGAATGATCTCATTTGAAAATCATTCCTCAGAAACAAAGCAAGTATCACCTTTACTTGACAGAAGGAACAGAGCCAAGGCTTAGAAAGCTAAATGGCCTACTCATGCCTAGCTAGGAAGCTAGAGAAGAAGGATGAACCCACAATCTTCTGACACCACAGTTAGTATTTCTTCCTCCACATCAATGGTTCTCCATGGCTTTCGTTCACAGAACCTGTTGAGACTCTAAAGCACTTAAAATTTTATATATAATTTTAGGGCGTTCACAGTCACAAGGCTTAAAATCAAACAGTAATAACTGTCAGCTAACTCTCATGTGCAAACAGCAGTAAAAAAAAAAAAAAAAAAAGTACTAGCCTTATTTCATTTTCAGATAGACCTTATACTTAATGATCTTTTTTTTTAACTTACTATCCATAATGGTATTTATGTGTTAAAGATAACAGATAACTCAGATCAAAGCACTGTGACAATTTTGAGATTAAATGAAAAGTTGGCAAAGAAATTTATCATGTATTTGTAAGTCATCTCATTAAAAAACTATTTAGAGGGACTTCCCTGGTGGTCCAGTGGTTAAGACTCCGCACTTCCACTGCAGGGGGCGCGGGTTCGATCCCTAGAACTAAGATCTCACACGTTGCGTGTGCAGCCCAAAAAAAAGAAAAGAGAAAAAAGAAAAAACTATTTATGTAGCGTCTTTAAGTATTTCAAACATCTCATGCTTTGGACATAGGATATAGGCTTGTAGATTAACACTATTTCCACTTATTGTAATTTTACTTTATTTTCTTTATTAGAAGAAAAAGCCCCACTTCCTCCAGTAACTGCTATGGTCAGAAAGGCATCTTGTTGAAGGTTGCCTTCTACTAATATCATAGAAAACACTCACTTAACTGCAATAAGGTGGGTGGGCATTCTCAAAGCAAAGTAACACTCCTCCCAACAGGTAAGACAGAACATGTACCATTGTGTGCAGAGTCCTGACCTGGAGTCGAGGCTCAAAATGTGCCCTGGCTCTGCCACCTGGTGACTTTTAAGAAAACCATCTTAAAGCTCTGCACTTCAATTTCCTCATGTGTAAAACAGGAATAGCCCTACTCAGGCTCACAACTTCTGTGAATTTATAACCAGAAGACAGAATGATGACTGTCCCAGAAAAATACCAGAGTATTTACAGGCAACTTGCCAAAGTAAATTTATTTTTTTTATACATACACATACACACAAACACTAACACATTATGTGCCAGATATTGGGTGGAGGATTGGGACCAAGATATGAAGTATCTAACATGTGCCAGACAGTGTATAAAGGAAGCAGTAAAACAATATTCTTTAGAACAGGAGATGGGAGTAGGAGGTGTTGAGTCCATAGAACTGCCTGAGGAGTGGAAGGGCACCAGGAGAATAGGGCTCCATTATTTGACAGGGTTTCACAAAAAGTGTTATATGGAGAAAGTCACTAGACTATACACTTCCAAAAGACAGAGACATGAGTCTTGTCTTTATAGCCCCTACACCAAGCTCAGCTCAGAGTAGTCACAGTAGATACCTAATAAATGTTAGCTGATAACTAAGTCATCCATACTCTGGTAACACACTCTCTGGTAAACACTATAAGTCCTTGTCCTTAAAAAGTGAGTTCAAAACCATTAAGCAGGGCTTCCCTGGTGGCGCAGTAGTTGAGAGTCCGCCTGCCGATGCAGGGGACACGGGTTCGTGTCCCGGTCCAGGAAGATCCCACATGCCGCGAAGCGGCTGGGCCCGTGAGCCATGGCCGCTGAGCCTGCGCGTCCGGAGCCTGTGCTCCACAACGGGAGAGGCCACAACAGTGAGAGGCCCGCGTACCGCAAAAAAAAAAAAAAAAAAAACCAGTAAGCAAAATAACAATGTAAAGGATAATATGTTAGAGTCCACTGTCTATAAGGTGCTTTGAGAACATTCAGAAAAACTGGGTAGGAAGACTTCAAAGGATAATACTTACTAAGTGCCTATGTGTTAGGCATTTCACATGCTTTAATCCTCACACCTCTAAGTTAGTCTCATCACCCCATTTTACAGATGACAAAACTTGCAGCTCGAGATTAAGTAACTTACCAAGGGTCAGACAACCAGGGTAAGCCAGAATTAAAAGCAGGATCTAACTCCAAAGCTATTTCCACTATACATACCATAATGTCTTTGGTTTTTATACTTTACCTTTACACTTGCAGTGGGGAGAGAGCAGGGACTGTCAAAATCAGCCAAAACTTTGTCGTCCTGAATCATCATGAAAAGAGCATCTAAAACTTTACCCAAGTATTTTACTTGAAAAATCACTTCTGAAAATTGGTCTTCACTCATAAAAATCATAAAACTAATTTTTTAACAGCTGCATATGTATACTTAATGTCATGTTTCTACATTTTGACCTATACAACTACAGGTCTAAACAAAAGGGCACAACATGACTGAAGAACGTGACCAGTAATCATTTAAGAAAACAGACACTTACTTGTAAGTGTTTGGGCTGAAAAATTTAGGTATGATCCATAGTTTTGTATTATTCCACTGACTGCATATTGAGAGAAACAGCAAATTATTCCAAATATTTTTTTAAGGGGAGAGAGGATTGTTTTTGGAGGGGAGAGAGGAGGAGTCATTTAGAAATGACCTATGGTTTAAGGAATAAAACATTAAATGTTATGTGTCAAAGACACTGTAGGTATCCAACAAATCTTGTTAAATGGACTGGGCAAGTGGGATGAGAATGTGTCTTTCTCTCGCTTCTGACTTAAGAAGCTTTTTTTTAAGCCATGAAAAAAAGTGTATATTTAAGAGATATGAAATACAAGCAGCATATAAAACCTGTGAAAAGGAATCAGAACATTGTAATTTGTGTCTCTGTGTAAACTCCTCAGTAACCCAGCAATGTCAGAAGATGGTGTACATGTTACTCAGCACATTAATGCTACTTAGTAAATACTGACACAATAAGACTTTCATAGTTTACATTCTAATTTTTTAATTTTTTTAACTATTTTTGGTTTGCTATTTAAAGCATTCCTTTAGTGCCACAGGAGTTTAAGTCTTTTTTTTTTTAATATTTATTTATTTGGCTACGCCGGGTTACAGCTGCGGCATTCGGGCTCTTAGTTGTGGCATGCGGGATCTAGTGCCCTGACCAGGGGTCAAACCCCGACCCCTGCATAGGGAGCCGAACGTCTTAACCACTGGACCACCAGGGAAGTCCTGAGATCATTATTTCTTCAAGCTACTTCTTGTTTCTGTTTTTGTCATGATTAATAATTTCTTTAATGGGCTTCTGGTCATTCTTTGGACTTATCAGCACCATCATTAATATTGTATTTTTTCATTAAAAATGTGATAAGCAGTTCAGATTTACAAGCAGGATCTAATTCCAAAGTTATTTCCACTTCTTTTTATCTTCCCAAACTCTAAACTTTTTTACATGGTTTACAAAATAATCTCTTAAGTAAGGGTACTTACTCATCAGAGGTGTGAGATAACACTTCTCAGCCCTCTTGTCCAAATCACTTGACAACATTTACTGGGTATCTCAAGTGTCTTTCACAAGTAACTTTTTAACAGTTGTACTTCTGAACTTTAGGTCGTTTCCATTTCAATCCCCCTTCTCCCCCCTGCCCCCAGATAAAATTTTGGGGTAATCTGCTGCTTCTCTCAATATTGCAGATAGTGGAGTGATCCGAAATTATGGGTCATACCTGTATTCCTTTCTGATTGATGGAGGGTAACTTCGGACTGTAAATCCCATATGCTATTAGCTGACATTTTCAACGGCACCCTAGCCACTTAATAAAGATAATAACAAACAGGCTTTGTAATGTTTCTTTTTTAACATATCCATAGAACGTTTTAAAAAATTCGGAAACTAAATTATCTTTCAAGGATTCTAAGATTAACCAAACAGCGTCCATATTAAAATTATTTTTAACAATTTTATGGATCAAAACGTCTGTCGCATTAAATTCTGACTTTACCAACAAAATCCTCCACACCATGACGAGTCCTTTTCATTTTCTCAACTGGAAAAAAAAGGGCCAACTGTTTGCAGGTTTGCATTTAATAGTCTCCAGCAAACCCAGTAGCTCACGTTTAATTTCAGAATCGCGATGAGTAATCTGTGAACACAACCCCTGGGCTTGATTTACCACTTCATCCGTCCTCCCTCCCCACCAGTCGACCCCCAAAACTCCAACCCACCAAAGCACACTTCTATATATTTCTTCACCAAGAAGGCCAAAATCTCGAAAACAGCGAGGAAGAGCTCCACTTGGAAGGAAAAGGCCAGCCCTTCCCAGCCTGAGGCCCAGGCCGGCCCTGCGAGCCCCACTCCAAGAAGGGCCACCTCTCGACCGCCAGCACGCCCCGCCCCGGGCCCGCTCGTGTCCCCTCGGGCGACAAAACCCTCCCTCCCTGCGGCGCCCAGCCAGGACTGACAGTCACGGCAGGAGCAGGAGCAGCAGCAGCCGCTGCTAGCAGAGGCCTACTTCTGGCACCGGCCTCTCCAGACCGCGCGCGCCCCGAAACACTCGCCCAGGCGGGGGTGGGGGCGTCCCTACCCTCGCCGGAGCCTGCCCCGAAGGGGGACTTGGGCGGCCGAGGAGACGATGGGAGGTGCCACCCGGCCGCCCCGGCCCAGGCCCGGTCCTCAGCCACACTGACCTGTCGTCGCCCCCGCGCCTGGGCTGCGGCCCCCGCAGCAGCAGCCGCTTCACTGGTCGTCGCAGCCCTCGCCCGCCGCCTCCGCCCGCCACCTCCTCGTTCTCTTTCGTTGCCGCCACCGCCGGCGCTCATGCGGGACCCGCGCTTCCTTCTCCGGAGACCGAGACCGGGAAAGGAGGCGCAGGGGCCGCAGAAAACCCCGCGCTCGTCGCCAGCCGCCGCTCCGCCGCTGCCTGTCCGCACAGGGGGGCTACGCGGCCCGCCTGGCCGGGGCTAGGTGCGAGGTGGTCCGAGCACAGACCTGAAGAGGAGCCGAGAGAGGCGCCGCCGCCCGCGGCCGTGAGCGCCGGGTCGGCAGAGGTGAAGCTCAAGTCGGCGCGGCGGCGGATGGCGGGCGCCCGAGCCGGCGGAAGGCTACGCGGAGGCGGGGTGCGAGAGCAAGAGAAGGGCGGTGTGTCGAGGTTCCGGCGAAGGGGAGTCAGGCTCTATCGTCTCCTGCAGTCACCCCGAGCCCAGTGCCACCATCTTGGGAAAAACGCGGATCTCGCGGCCGCGGCGCAAGCGGGGAGGACTGGCTGGGCGGGCCGAGTATCCCGGCAGGCAGCGCGCGCCACCCGGCCGGGCGAGGGCTCCAGGCCTGGACGCATGGACGCGGGGCGGGGCCGGTGTGCGCGCGGGAGGGCGCCGCGCTCTGCCCGCCCTCCACAGCTAGCTCCGCTCCCCTCCTGCTTGCCGTCGTCGCCAGCGCAGGGGCTGTTGGGAAGGGGAAGTAGCTAGCGCCTCCTCGGAGTCCCACCAGGTTGGTCGCCATATTGGCAGTGGGAAGAGGGGGCGATGTCTCTTTTGAGCCACCGTGGTCTGTGGCCCGACAGAAAGCAGGCGGTACACTCCGGAAACCCCCTGGAGCCCTCTGGAGTGTTGGCGAGTCCCGTGGTCAACCCAACCGAGGAACGTGCCTGAACTTGTACGCTCCCGATTTTGTTGGGGAATGAATCGGCTCCGAAATTGCGCCAAGAGGGCTTTGATAGCTGCCAGCCCCGCGGAGGGGCAGAGCGCTCCATATTCTAGGTCTCCGATCCCAGCCCCTTTACGCCCTGAGCTGCTTTGTAAACATTGCAGAGGTAGCCCAAGAGTGCAGACCAGCTTTCAGGGGACCAAGGTCATCTGCTTAGGACTTTTGCCAACACACGATGTGTCACTAGTTTACATGAAGGTGAAAGCCTGTCTCCTGCAATTTTGACTTTCAGTAGGTTGTCGATAAAGAGAAAGTGGCCCCTTAGTTGACCCCAGCTGGATACAGGCTAATTCTGATCCGTATGACGACTGAATCCATTTAAAGCTGTGCGCCTTCATATTTAGCACCAAGGTCACCATCTTGTTTAAAAGGATTTTTTTATGGCTCTGCAACACTTACTAGCAAAGCTGTAATGGGGTCACTAACAATTCATATCCTTACGGTTTGCGGCTTTTGCTGATAAGTCCATAGAATACTGTATGAGATACCATTCATCTAGTATTCAAACTTTTTATATCAACAATAATACATAGCAGTGAATTTAGCTGTCATTCTTAGAACATCTTTTCTATATAGTCAGATATATATATACATATATATATATATATATATATATATATATATATATATATATATATATATACTGCTTCCCAACTAAAAAAAATAAGCTAGTGGAATTTAAATTATTCTAGGACAACTGATGATAAATGACAGTATTAAAGCATGCCCAATTTTAACTCAGTTCCTTATTCTTTTCATTTTCTTACAGATTCTCATTTGGAAACTTTGCAGTTATGTTTTATGGGAGAGATTAGTTAACATCAGTCCCTTAAGAATTTACCTTTGCATATTATCAAAATAGGCAAGTGTAAATCTTTAAAGACTTTATTAGAGTAAAATAAAATATTACTACAATATCTAGCATATGAAGATTCTTTTAGCAATTCTACTTCCTCTTAAGTAAAAATTGTCTGAATAATTAAATATAATTTTTTTTGTAATAACCTGGTATATCAAATGTGGCAGAAAACCATGAGTTCCAAGAAAATTAAAGATGAGAAATAAACCTCTTAATTAAATGTCAGTTAAATGCCAGTTCTTTACTAAGATCAAAGAGGATCCCAATTCCTCCTTGAAATCTGGAGAAATTACCCATAGCCCTTTTAGCTCGTTAGTATTAAATAGGCATTCTTATGTGTGATGCTAGTGTCAGACTTGTTTCAAGAAACCACTGTGTTGTTTGCCTTGTCCATGTTCAAATTTCAAAATGTTTGCTGGTAAAAATTACCAGTATGGAACATTGTCAGGAATCCTTAGAATACTAATAGAATACTAATAGATGGACTAATAATAATCCATCTCCATATATATCAGTTTTTATGAATAATTTTTTTCCCAAGTCAAACCCATATTTTTCTTCAGGTACGTTTTCCCAGAAAAACAACTTAGTAGCTACCAAGTTAAGTAGTAAATTTGTTAGACTATTGTAGGCAAAATGTAGTTTCTAAGTTTCTCATTTCAGGTATAAAGTGAAAGGAGCAGTTTAATTTTTTTAGCATAGTGCATTAATTCCTTTAACAAACTTTGAACTTCTACTATTTACCCAGAAATGTGCCAGGCTTTGGAAAACAATAAAAGATCAACAGTCCCTATCCTTGCCCTCAAGAACTCACAGTCCAAGAGGAAATCACCAGTAAAATGAAATTTATTTCAGAGTAACCCAACAGTTTTTATGGAACAGTTTGCCCCAAATTGCTGATGAAGTTGGTTTTTCAACAAGGCTTTTGTTGCTCAAGATTTCTTTTTGATGTGAGTCACAACAGATGAATCAAAATGCAAAAACACAATTTTTTATTACCTAGCATGCCCCTGGGATCAGGAAGAAGCTTAAAGAATGGAACAAAAAATGGTCGGATATGGTGGGATAAAAGTTACTTTTGCTATATTTAGGTTGCATCAAAATGTTACACACTCAACTATTGAAAAAGACTAGACTTTCAGTATATGAGTAGCTCTCAGTATTTAAGATATACTGTTGTAGCAAAATTAATTCCATGAAAAACATTGCCTGGCATATGACAAGTGCTCAGTAAATGTTAGTGCTTAGTAATAGCTGTAGTGATATTAGCATTATCTGTATCATCGTTTATCATTACGGACTTCAGGCATTAACTCCTTCACACCTTCACCCTTATTCCTACAGATTACCCAAATCTGTACTCCCCCTGATCTCCTGTCCTAAAGTATGAGCCATCTTTCTTCCTTTCTACAGCTAATATATATATTATGTATATATGGGGAGAGGTGCCCCTCAAGACTTAATCCCTCAGTCATTCCCTCTCCTGTTCATTAATTCTCCTATTAACTTTGTCCTTTCTGTTTGGAAAAGCTATCAGATTGCCATTTCCTTCCAAGTCCCTCTTCAACTACTGAAATTTAGCATGTGCCCCCATTTTACTATCAACATATACATTGCTAGTGTTAGTGTCAGTAATGGCATAATGATCAAATTTAAAAGTTGCTTCTCAATTTTCATGGTATCTGACCACTTTGCAGCCTTCCACACTGCTAACCACTACCTACTGGAAACTGCTCCCTTGGCTTCCATCACCCTGAATTCTCCATCTTCTGTGTCTTGGACCACTCTTTCTCAAGTCTTCTTTACAGAATGCTTGTCCTCTCTGCTTTTGGTTCTCTTCACCCGCCATTATTACAGTCTCTCACAGAACTATTTATGTATACTCTTTCTCTATCACTTATATAAGTCAGGAATGAAATCTGAATCTTGAACACTGACCTCACTCAGAAACTTGAGACATGTATCTTCAGCCCCTTATTGAAAATTTGTATTGAATATCCTACAGGCACCTCAAATTCATCCACGTCTGAAATTGAACTGCTGACTGTGTCCCATTTTTCATCATTAACTGAGATGTGGATAATAGTGGAGAGAAGCAGGTTTTGGAAGAATAAGCAGGAATTGGTTTTTGCAAATGTTAAATTTGAGATGCCTATATCTCTGTAGTACAGACTGATTGCTAGTTGGCCCCTAATATGCACTCTACTCTACTCTTCATCCATGATAATGGAATATCTAGCCAGATACACTGTTGCCTGTAATAAACTCTCTAAATGTGGCCACGTCACTAAGTTCTGACTAGTGAGATGTGAGCAGAAATGATGTGAGCAACTTCCAGATCATACTCTAAAAGAAATGAGATGCTCCTTTCCCTTTGTCCCTTTCTGATGATTGGAATGTGGTGGGGTTGTGAGCTACAGCAATAAGATGTGTCCCTGAGGACTTCCTGAGTCACAGTTTGTATACCAGTGAACTTTGGTGTGAGACAGCTACTAACTTCTATAATCTGCCATGGTTACTCTAGATACCTTTCACTGCAGCTGACCTTGTATCCTAATATCCAAATGAAGAAATCAAGGAAGCAGGTGGACGTAGGCATCTGGAGTTAGGGGTGAATGAAGCCAAATCACCCTACATTCTTTGACTTGATTGATGACTGTACCATCTGTGGCAGTCCCCAGTCATAATGTTAGTAATCCTAGATTTCTTCCTCTTCCTCACTCTCCTGACACTTAGGAGGCAAAGTTACATATTCCTTAAAGAATTGATTTTAGAATTAGGTAGCATAGCAAAGTGGTTAAGAGCATAGGTTCACAATTTAGTAACAACTGCAAAAATGCTGGGCAAAATCATAAACTCTGTGATTTGGTTTTCTCATCTGTAAAATTGGATTGTTGTAAGGATTACATGTTAGTATACATAAAAGCACTTAGAATAATGCTGGGTACGTAGTACAAGCTCAGTAAAGGTAAGCTTTTTTTTAATCCCATGCAAATTCCAGTTCTGCCGCTTACCAGACATAGAAACTTCAATTAAATATTCAATTAATCTCTCTGTTTCCTCGTCAGTGAAGCAGGAAAAATAATAGTACTGACCTCATCTGGCTACTGTGGAGAGTGAACAGGGACAGTACATGTGAAGTGTTTAGTGCCTGGCATATGGGAAGCGTCCAATAGATGGGAATAGGCAATACTATTACTATTAGTAGCTGTTATTGTCATTATTATTATAACATCCATTTCCTTCTATATAATCCCACTGCTGCTACCATAATTTAGACCCTTAGTTTTTCTTACTTGAACCAGATAAGCTCCAGAAGGGCAGGGCCATTTTATCTTACTCATTATTGTATCCCCAACACCCGACACAATGCTGGTCCAGTACTTTCCTACTGAAGCATCTCATCATGGAATGTTTTTTAAAGAAACAAATGTGAATCTTATTGCTCCCTTGCTTGAATATAGCAGTGGCTCTTCATAGCTTTCTGGAAAATGTTCAAACTCCAAGAACAAGGCCCATTGGAGGTGGGCCCTCCCTCCCAGCCCCGTTTCCTTCCACTCCCCTCATGGATCCCTTCCTGGAGTGGTACTTTACAGTCATTTGGAGCCCTTTTGCCTGCAATTTGTTCTGTCTTTTAAACAACTTCAAGCACCTCCTCTGAGAAGCCTCTCTAATCTCTCCAGGCAGGCTTGTTGCTCATGCCACTTCTTCCTATCATGTCACTTTGCACATACTGTTGGTTTATGTGCTGTGCTTACAATTCTGTCTCCCCTTAAGTTCCTTAAGAGAGGAGAGTGCCTTTGGTTTGCTTTTTGTTCCCAGTATCTATCTCCGTAGCTAAAACCTGGCAAGTCCTCAAAAAGGGTTTGAATGAATGAGCTAATATATGGTAAAGTAGTGTATCTTTGGATATTTCACTTTTCAACTGTGCCAAGCAGAGATACAAGGTGCAGAAGTGCCTGCCTATACAATTTAGTGGGGACAGAAAAATCAGGCAAGTAAATTTGTTTTGATAAATTATCAAAGTAAGATATTTTAACTTGTTGTGAACTCCAGCAACTAAGTAAGCAACAATATGTCTTTTAATCTTTTGGGACCCTAGTATTATTATGTATAAAATTAAGATAGTGAGCAAGATAACCTACAAAATTCTCTTAAATCTACAACTTATTCAACCACTAAATGTCACTAATTGCACATATATCCAAGACTACTTAAGAAGTCATTCAAGGGCTTCCCTGGTGGCGCAGTGGTTGAGAGTCCGCCTGCCAATGCAGGGGACACGGGTTCGTGCCCGGTCCGGGAAGATCCCACATTCCATGGAAAGGCTGGGCCCGTGAGCCATGGCTGCTGAGCCTGCGTGTCCGGAGCCTGTGCTCCGCAACAGGAGAGGCCACAACAGTGAGAGGCCCACGTACCGCAAAAAAAAAGAAAAAGTCATTCAAGCAGAAACCTGCAAGTCATTAAATCATGCTTTGACTATGGTCATTTCAGTCTTTGTGCCTGCCTTACCCAACTGGAGGGTAGATGGAAAAGAGGAGTTTTATTGAACAGCGGTTGCTGCATTCACACTGAATTCATGCGTCCAATACCATTTTTAAGACATATCATACTGATCCTAACAGGAACTCTAACAATTTTTTAAATCTAAGGAAGTGTGTTGTTTAAATAAAATCTTGGTTAGTAAAAATAGTGTAGACAACTATACTTACTGTTTCTCTTTGGGATCCCTCAACTAAAGAAAATATCTAGCAAGGGAAGAATCATGAATATAGATTGCAATTGATAAGCAATATTTTTTTTATTCTTGCTCGACACAAGAGAATAAAAAATTATCAAAATGATAAAATTTACTATTGGAATTCTTTGGTATTCCTTGAAATAAAGCTTGCCTTCTTTTTGTTGTTTTTATTTTTTCTTTGTGACAGTAAACCATCATTATACTATAAAAAGACAAATTTTTTTTAAAATTCTAACACTGATATTATTCTTGACATAAAATAGTTTATATTGCTTCTTTTTTTAGTCCCTGCTAAGCATGATAGTGATTGCATCTTTATTTCAGTACTTAACACAAAGTTCCTGAAAATGAATTCATTTCCACAAATTGCATTTCTGCACCAATTAAGTGCTAGTTGCTTAAATAAATTGTACTAATTCTGACAACAATCTTTGCTATTATGCATTTCATGGATTAGGAAATTGAGCTTAAAATAAGTAACTTGCCCATGTCCCACACCTAAAACCTAGTAGAGCTAGGGTGTAAATCTGTGGGCGGGGCGTGGGGTGGTGGTGTGTGCATGTTGCTGCTTTCCCAGAAGACAAAGATATGTTTTTTGAATTTCAAAAATATGTTTCATTGAAATGTTTTCTCAATTTTCCAGTCATCACTTTTATTCATTGCTTTCTAAAAGTATTATAAGAACGATATTCTCGAATTGTTACCTGAACAGAAAGCTCCTTTTCCATACTCTTCAGTTCAAAACCGGGCTTCTGAGAGCCTCAGCCAGCCAGCACTGCCAGCACTCCCTTCCAGTACTCAGTCCTAATTGTGTGATTTGGGGCCAGCTGCTTATCTTCTTTAAGCCTCAATTTCTTCATCTATAAAGGGGATGATATTGTGATGATTAAAGAGACAATGTGCTGCTAATGACTTGGCTCAGTGCCTAGCACAGTATAAATGCTCAATAAATGTTTATGAATAAATGGGTGAATGGATGAAATTGTCTCAGTTGGGGATTGCCCCAGAAACAGATCTTGAGAAAATGATTTGGATACAAGTAGTTTATTTGGGAACTGATCCCAAAAAAAACATTAGTAGGGAAGTAAGGAAGTAAGTTAGGTAAGGGAGACAACCAATAAAGGGTGGATTATGAATCAAGCATCCAGTATGGGCAACTAGTATGTATATTTTGTAACTAATAAGTAATCTGAGTGGTGATACTTTGAGAATTGAGTAAATATTTCAGTATTTTTACCCACTAGTTTTAGCATCCATGGGTGATCATTGCCTAAATCAACTTTACACTGGTGATTGTACAATGATAAATTTTCCTCCATTCTTTCTAGGTTTATTAGTCGTGTTCTTCAGAAAAGAAGAAATTTTCCGCCTAACCACCACTTTTCTTTAGTATTAATATGGATTCATAGCTTCTCTTTTTATCCATATGGCATAATATATTACATCATTATTCTTTTTGGTGCTCAAATTGTCCCAGGTTTGTCCAGTTGGGGCCCCTTAAGCCAACTATGTATCCTTTTGACATGTCCCTATCCGCCTGAGCATTTCTTTGATTTTGGCACAATATAATGTTCAGATTTATTCTGCCCCATTTCAGTCATTTCTCAGAAACCTGGTTCCTTTTAGTAAATCTGGGCACTAGTCATTGCATCTAACTTGTCACTTCTTCAATGGCCATACTTATGGAGTATATATATATATATATATATATATATATATATATATATTCATAATGATATTTCATATCCAATGCTGGATTCTTTTGCATTTCCTCTCATTCCATATTTATTTCTCTTCTCCCACAGTGAGAACCCAATGTATTTATCACATGCTGTATCTTACAATACACACAAATTACCAATACCACTATTAACAACAAATCTACTAAGTTCAAGATTTCTTTGCAATTCTTTTAGTCCTTAAACTAAATTCCCATAAAGATGTTCAGAGTATTATGTTCAGAAGTTTTTTGAATTAATTCTTATTAGTTTGATACATAATTAGATTTTTTTGTTTCTGTCTGTAGGAATTTTAGGGCTTGATTCTTTCATCTACATTAGTTTAATTTTAGTTTTTGAATATGTAAAACATTTTGATGTTTCAAATATGAAAACTACATAAAAGATATACCTGGAGATGTTTCACTCTAATTCTCACCCCTTCAACTCCATTCCCACCCACTGTCTATAAGTAGCCACTTTTACTTTTTTAAGGTTATCCTTCCTGAGTTTCCTTTTACAGAAATAAACCTACAAACACACACATTTTTATATGTATATGTAATATATATTATATATCCTTATAATTATTGTCCCTTTTTCCTTTATATTTACTAAGTTTATCTCTTTTGGTATCTAAGAAACATAAATTATGACAGAGAAAACTTTACACTCATACTTTATGTAATCCCCTTAGGATCCTTTATTGAGATTTCTACTATTTGATTCAACAGCTATGCAATATCCTTTGAATTCTACCTATTGTCTATGTAACAATAAATGAGCATATTCTTCTTTCCCTGTTCTCTCTCCCCTCTCTTCTTATTTTAAAAATGATGTTATTTCTACTTTGTAACAACATATTTTTACATACTATTCTTTCACCTAATAAACTGTTTTAGGGTTAGAGTGATAATTAAATACATTTAAATCTTATAATCAGTTCTTTTACTGATGTTTCCTCAGTCATATCTTGGTTTAATAAAGGCTGTCTCTTAGTAAATTCCTCAGGAAGAGATCAGGCATACAGTATTCCCTGAGTTTGTTTATGTTTAAAACTGTTTTCCTACAGCTTTGATATTCAAAGCACAGCTTGGTTGGCTCTAAAAAATTCCTTGGTTCACATTTTATCTTTGATCTTCATGCATATGTTGCTCCACTCCTTCTTAGCTTTTGTTGCTTTTAAGAAATCTGATGGCAACTGGATTTTCTGTCCTTTGGTCTTTTAGTGTGGAGTCCAGATTTTTCTTTATTTTTAATGTCTAAAAGTTTTACTAAAATATGATTTGGAGATGACCAGTTTTCCAAGTTCACAGCGAGGCCTTTTTCAACATACAGATTCAGATCTTTTATTTCCATAATATTTTTTTGAAATGTAGTCATAGGATCAGATAGGACTAGCATCAATTCATCGCAACAGTGAAAGTGATACATCCAAGATCAGTCTTAAGCAGATCCAAACACCACAAATAAGCTGAAAGAACATCTGTCTCTCACCCCCATGTTATTCACCACTGTTGCACTGTTCCCACTCCCTGAGCTCACACCTTTGACCCAGTAAAGTATTCCCTATAGCCAGCTAACAAAGAAGAAAAAGACATGAGCTTGATTCACTATGGGTCAACAAGTGGTGTTGGTATGATCAGAAAATGAAAAACAGTGGTATAGGGTAGTGGAAAGCCTCTCAATGGGTAGAGCTTTGGGTGGTACGTCATCCATTTTGGGGGAGAGAGATACACCTGGACTCGTGGGCAATAGCAAATGACTTAGCTGATTGCAGGGGCTATAGACAAAATTGTTCTAAATAGCAAGAGACTAAGAGCATTCCCTCTAAATTAAGACAAGGATTTTCACTCTCATTATTTCTATTCAATATTTTCCTGGAGGCCCTAGCCAGTGAAATAAGGCAAGACGAAGAAATAGAAAGCATACAAATTAGAAAGGAAGAAGTAAAACTATTATTGTTCATAGATGACAAAATTATATACTCTGCTATAATAAAGAGAATCCAAATGAATCTATAAGCCTACCTTTAGAATTAGTAAGGAATTTAGCAAGATTGTTTGAAACAAAGCCAATACATAAAAATCAATTTTTTTCCAAAACATTAGCAACAAGAAACTAGAAAATGAAAAATTTTGAAAACGTTATTGATTATAGTATTGAAAAAGCAACAAATACTTAGTAATAGGTGTAATAAGCGATATACTACTCCTTAACATAGAAAATTACAAAACATTGCTGGGAGAAATTAAAGACCTAAATAAATAGAAATGTATTCCATCTTTATAGATTAATTGACTATTTTTAAGACGTCAATTATCTTTAAATCAATGTACAGATTCAATGCAAGTGTGATTTTAAAATCTCAGCATTATTTTGTGGAAATTAGCAAGCTGATTTTAAAATTCACGTAGAATAAAATATTTAGGATAAATTTAACAAAAGGAGTGCAAGACATGTACACTGAAAACTACAAAGCATTGCTGAAAGAAATTAAACAAGAACTAAATAAATGGAGAGATATATCATGTTCATGGATTGGAAGATTCAATCTTCCTAAGATGTCAAGTCTCTCTCAAATTAATCTATGGATGCAATGAAACTTTTTTTTTTGTAGAATTAACAAGATTATTCTAAAATTTGTATGGAACTAATAGCCAAAATAATTTCTTGAAAAATGGTTCTTCTGTTTGTTTTTTTTGTAAACTACCTGATTTTGAATTTTATGATAAAGCTAAAGTAAACAAGACAGTTTGGTATTAATAGAAGGATAGATTTATAGATGGATGAATCAGGATAGAGAGTCCAGAAATAAATTCACTTTTATGGTCAACTGATTTTCAACAAAAGTGCCTGAGCAATTCAGTGGGGAAAGCATAGTCTTTTAAACTAAGGGGATTCTGGGTCAATTGGATATTCATAGGCAAAATATGAACTTATACTCTTACCTTATACCATATACAAAAATTTACTCAAAATGAATCATAGACCTAAATGTAAGAATTAAAACTATAAAACTTCTAGAAGAAAACATAGGAGAAAAATTTTTTTCCCCAGCATGGGTAAAGATTTCTTTGATATGACAACACCAAAAGCACAATCCATAAAAGAACACAACAAATTGAACATCATCAAAATTTAAAATTTTTTTATCAAAATACACTATTAGTAAAATGAAAAGCCACAGACTGGAGACAATATTTGAAAATTATCTATCTAATAGAGGATATATTCAGAACATATAAAGAACTCTTACAAATCAAAAATAAGAGGACAGAGAGATTTCCTTGGTGGTTCAGTGTTTAAGACTCTGCGCTTCCAATGTAAGGGGCACGGGTTTGATCCCTGGTCAGGGAACTAAGATCCCACATACTGTGGTGCAGCCAAAAAAATAAATAAATAACAATAAGAGGACAGACAATCCAATTTGAAATTGGCCAAATATTTGAATAGCCCTTTCACCAAATACAATATTCAAATTGCTAATTAACACAAGATATTCAACATCATTAGTTACTAGGGAAATTCAAATTTAAACCACAAAGAGGTATCACTTCATGCCCACTAGGATGACTACAATCACAAAGGCTGATAATATAAGGTTGTTGTCCAGGATGTGGAAAAATTTCTGGTGGATATATAAAATGGTGCAGTCACTTTGGAAAGCAGCTTGGAACTTTCTTGAAAAGTTAATCATGTGCTTGTCATATAACCCAGCAATACTTCTCCTAAGTTTCTATCCACAAGGAATGAAAACACACATACCCACCAAGACTTCTATAGCATTATTCATAATAGCAAAAACTGGAAGCAGTGCAAATCTCCCCCAGTTGGTATATCTGTACAACAGAATGCTAATCAACAATAGAAAGGATCAAACTACTGATACATACAACATGGATGAATGTCAAAACATTATGCTAAAGTGGAAGGAGCCAGACAGAAAACACTGTATATTCCATTTATATAAATTATATAGAGTTCCATTTATATAAAGTTTCTAGAAAAGACAAAACTGAAGAGACAGAAAGATGATCAAAGGCTGCCTAGGGCTGGGAGTGAGAGCAGGGACTGGTTGCAAACGGACATGAGAGAACCTCGTGGAGTGATGGAATTGTTTTAAAATTATACTGTGGTGATGTTTGCAGAACTGTATACATTTACTAAAAATTGTTTAACTGACACTTATGAGTGAATTTCACATATGTAAATTATACTTCAGTAAAGAGACATGAAAACATAAAATATTTGACAACACTAGATTATTTCTACTAGTAGGCAAGGCCCTTGTATTTCTTTTTAAAGATTTTTTTTGATGTGGACCACTTTTAAAGTCTTTATTAAATTTGTTACAATATTGCTTCTGTTTTATGTTTTGTTTTTTTGGCCACGAGGCACGTGGGATCTTAGCTCCCCAATCAGGGATCGAACCTGCACGCCCTGCATTGGAAGGTGAAGTCTTAACAACTGGACTGCCAGGGAAGTCCCAGGGTCATTGTATGTTAAAAGTTGCTTCTCTCTCTCTCTTTTTCTCTCTCTCTCTCTGTCTCATTCCATGTGCCAGGGTATATACGTTCACTTGGGGATCCCCTGGGGTCCCAGCCATTGTACTCTGTATATATGCTTGCTTTTATACTTGCTTGCTTATTGCCTGACCAAACTGGTCACAGGAGTTTAAATACAAAGGACAATAGGTAGTCTAAGCTTCATGCTTTAATATAGCAATTTTTGGAATCTATACTGAGAGTTATTTGGAATATGTTGGTGTGTTAATAAAGACACACTATGATTCTATTTTAGTTAGGATTCCATTGTTGATTACCACAGTAGGAAAATAGTATTCAGGCAAGGGAGATTGGTAAGGCAGGATTTGGGCATGCCTGGGTTCCTAAGAGATACAGTATGAGAAAACACCATAATATCTTTCTTAGCCACAATGTTGGGCTGAGAAGATACATGCATAGGGGCTGGCATTTGGAAACAAGTACCAAGAGGAGAAGTTGAGACTGCTAGTGGCACCAGCAGGTACATAATTAGGGTTGGATTAGTAAGAGAGAACCTTCATTTTGAGAATAGAGTGAGATTGTACCTCAGTGGTTCATGGCCTCAGCCTAGAGCTATATTTATTTGGAGATTATATATATATATATATATATATATATATATATATATACACACACACACACATATATATATCACATTTTCTTAATCCAGTCGTCGGTTGATGGGTGCTTGGGTTGCTCATTGTTTTACATGAGGCTGTCCAGTTTTCCCAGCACCATTGAAGAGACTGTCTTTGCTCCATTGTATAGTCTTGCTTCCTTTGTCATAGATTAATTGACAATAGGTGTGTGAGTTTATTTCTGGGCTCTCTGTTCTGTTCCATTGTGTCCTTTTTTGTGCCAATACCATACTGTTTTGATTACTGTAGCTTTGTAGTATAGTCTGAAGTCTGGGAAGGTTTCTTCTGTTTTTCTCAAGGTTGCTTTGGCAGGCAGAGCCCCCTCGCCTGCCTGCTTTTATCCCTCGCTAGCATCCTATATTAATATATCTACTTCTTGCCTTCACTTTGCCTCTTGCTGAATTCCTTCTGCTCAAAAAAAAAAAAAAAAAGATTGCTTTGACAATTCAAAGTCTTTTGTGGTTCAAAATAAATTTTAGAATTATTTGTTCTAGTTCTGTGAAAAATGTCATTTTGATAGGGATTGCATTAAATCTGTAGATTGCTTTGGGTAGAATGTTCATTTTAACAATATTAATTCTTCCAATCCAAGAGCACCAGATATCTTTCCATTTCTGTTAAACCTTTTGAAATTGCCCTTCATTTCTTTGAAACTCTATCCATTTGTTTTTCAATCTCTTTCATCTCTCTTCTTCATATTAGATGATTTCTACTGATTTATCTTCAGGTTCACTGATTCTTTACTATGTCATCTCCATTCTGCTATTAAACCCATGTAGTTAATTTATTTCAGATACCATACTTTTTCAGTTCTAAAGTTTTCTTTTCTAAAGAAAAATTAAATTTTTTTTTCATTGCAAGTGTATTTTCCTTTACTTCACTGAGCAAAGGTACAACAGCTGTTTTTAAATTCTTGTTTGATATTATCTGGGTCATCTCTTGTTGGCATCTGTCAACTTCTTTTCCCCTGAGGCTAAGTCATATTTTCCTGGTACTTCATGTATCAAATAGTTTTGTATTATATCCTGGACATCAGGAAGACTTATGTTATGGAGACTCTGGTTCATGTTATATTGTTCTGAATAACGCAGGCATTTAACTTGGTTATACTCAAACTGAAAGCTGTCATAGCTGATGTGAAGAGCATGTGCGCACTGTTTTCAGTTTGCTTCATCCATTCATGTTTCAATGATCAGCAAGAAAGTTTGGCTGAGTTTAAACATGGAATTTGCGGTTCACATTCTCTCTCTTCTTTATGGGGTTCCCCCTTATTCTCTGATGACCCTGATTACTTTGGTCTCCTTTCATTGGTTCCTCTCTCCAGAAGATAGCAACCTTTCTGTCAAATGTAACCTGCCCCACATTGTCATCTCCCTAACTGTGGCTGCCCTCGGGGCAAAGCTGGAAAACGTGGGAACTCTCTCCCTTCATGTCACTTGTTCCCAATTTCAGCTCTTTCCCCAAATCTATTTGTTCAGTCTCTAGAGCCCTCAGGCATTTTGGTATTGTTGTTGTTATTGTTCAGAGTTCATAGCTATTATTTGCAGGAAGATTAATTTATCAGGCTTTTGATCTTATATAAATTGCTTCCAATTTCTGATGGAGTGCAGCTGGGCACGGCCAACTTTATGGCTTGGTAGATTAAATAATAGTCCACCATGCAAATTTCAGTTCATGAAGTCACTTGATGTCCCCTTATCAGGCATTTAGTCTCTTTCAGAACCAAGTAGCAAGCTAATTGGAAAATTTCAGAATAGGATAAATATCATTTGCTGTCTACTCAAGAGTCACCATGGCTTACAGTTCCTGACTGAGAACATGCATCTTCCCAAGGTGATAAATGTTGGGAAAGGCCTTCCTTTTTAAATGAAATCTCACTTATCTACTCTATTATCTCTATGTCTTACCCAGGCATCTTTGGTATCTGCCACTCCCAGGTTTCCAGTGTCTCTCAGTAAAATGTCATCAATGTAGCAGACAAAGATGATTTCCTGTAGAACGACAAGATAAGCAAATCCTCTGCAGATTGTTCTGGCACAGAATTGTAGAGGTTACTCCTGCCAGACACAGTGAATTCATTCAGATGTTTTCTGGTCATTGAGACACAGAACTTGTCATCTTGCAGATTCATCACTATGTACCAGTAACCAAGAACTGTATTTATTTGCTCTGGTAAAGAAAATATACCTGGGATAGCAACTGTAATTGTAATCACTATTTGATTGACATTATAGTAATCTGCTGTCATTCTTCAAGACCTATTTTGTTGCAGGCAGGGGGACACCTTCCAGGGCCCGAGAGTGGGCACTTGTCTAACACTCGGAAATGAATTGTCCAAGGAGACACATGTGCTGACAAAGCAAGAGACTTTTTTGGGAAGGGGTACCCAGGTGGATAGCAGCAGGGTAAGGGGACCCAGGAGGACTGCTCTGTCACATGGCTTGCAGTCTCAGGTTTTATGGTGATGGGATTAGTTTCCGGGTTGTCTCTGGCCAACCATTCTGACTCAGGGTCCTTCCTGGTGGCCTGCACATCACTCAGCCAAGATGGATTCCAGCAAGAAGGATTCTGGGAGGTTGGCAGGACATATGGACTGGCCTCTTCTCTCTCCTTTTGACCTTTCCTGAATTCTTACGGTTGGTAGTGGCTTCTTAGTTCCGCGTTCCTTACCAGGACCTCCTGTCACAATATAACTCATGCAAATGGTTACTGTGGGCCTGGCCAGGGTAGGCAGTTTCAGTCAGTGGTTCCCCTAACAATTTGATCTCCAGAGATGTGATAGGAATCACCAACTACTATATATTTCAAGCCTTTGAATGTGGTATGATCTTTGAAATTTTCACAGGCATGTGTTTTTCTGTTTTTTTAGAGAGGCAGCTCCATAGTTTCCTTTGGTCTTTCATCCAATAATATGCTTTGCTCCACTGACTAGGGAGCCAGTTGAGGATTCTGTCAATTGCTAAGGTTAGTCCAATCACACTCTCAAGATCCAGGAAAATAATGTTAGCTTGTTTTCATGATCCTCTGAGACTTAGACACAGGCTCAAAGTCTTTTTCTTTTTTTTGACCCTTAGTGTTCCCTATCTGTTTAGTGAACCACAGAATTAATTCCAAGTGTCCACAGAAGACCTGGGTTTTTCTCTTTCTTCAGCACACAATTGGCCTTGTAATTGTCTGCTACTCAGACTGGGAAATGTTAGGAGGAATATTTACCATTTGTACTCGTGATATTATCAGAAATTGCTTCCTCAAGCAATTCAAGGGGCTCTGGGTCTGTGAAATAACTACAACTTGGGACTTGGTGAAGGATTTTGAATCCTCATGGTATTTGTTCCCCAACTAAGAATTCCTTTTGCAATATGGATTAAGTTAAATTGCTTCATGGATTGCTCCTATATTTTGCTTTTATGTACCTTGTGACTGATTGCCCAACACCAAAGACCCCCTGTAGGGCAAGCCTGGCTAATTATCATTCTGGCCTTGTTGCGTACTATAGCTCCACACTCACCTTGTCTCTGGCAGTGAGTTGCTGCTACTCTGCCTCTGCTTTATCATTTTGCTATAATAATTATCTGAGTGAAAGCAGAGAATTAATGAAGTCAGAAATTCAAGCACTGTAGTACTGGATTAACTTACTAAAATATTTGGGAATGGGGGAGTTTAACACCATAGATTGGGATTCAGTAGGTCTTAGATGAATCTCAGGAACCTGAATTGTTGCCAAATGCTTTAGGTGATTTCAATAGTAATTATCCAGACACCCCTCCCCCACTCATCTCCCCAACCATAACCCACTTCAGAGAACAACTGTCATTAATCATTAATGGCTGCCCCCAATTCTTTTGAACTCCCTGCGGTCACTTTGATATGCTCCGACATTTTGAATTCTACCTCCCAAAGTGGAATTGAAACAATCTTACATTCCCCAGTCTTCTGTATTTCTGTGCAGGGGGACTTAGGCTGTACATATTAGATAGTGGTAGCCTTCCATTTGAGGCAAAAATAGTCTTGTCTGAGACAGCATCTCCATTAGCAGGCCATTTCTATGATATGGTTCTGAGAAATGTTCTCAGAAACCTAACCTAGAGGCAGTCCCTTCTGATTGTACTGTGATCTTTGCAATATTTCTTTATAAATCTTTAACTGCTAGGCAGGAATGGGTTAACTCAATAAGCCTGGGTATTTCAAACACTGCACATTCTAAAGAAGGGCCTGACTTCAAGACTAACCCTTGACTGGAACCCTGGGAAATAATCTTTGAACCCTTGTAACACTCTGCCTTGTAAGGCATTACATGTCTACATGACTGACCCTGAATAAAAAATCTGAACACCAAGGCTTGGGTGAGCTTCTCTGGTTGGCAATATTTCATATGTGTTATCGCACATCGTTGCTGGGAGAATTAAGCACATCTCCATGTGAATACACGGGAGAGGACACCTGGAAGTTTGTGCCTGGTTTCTCCTGGACTTTGTCCCATCTCCTTTTTTCTTTGCTGATTTTAATCTGTATTCTTTTGCTACAATAAACTGTAACCATGAATATAACAGCTTTTCTGAGTCCTGTGAGTCCTTGTAGCAAATCATCGAGCCTGAGGGTAGTCTAGGGAAGCTCTGACACACCTGCCTAAACTGGTTACAATGGATTCTGTTGTCTTCAATCAAGAACTATTACTGACACAGAATTGATCCAGAAAGATCCTCAAAGAAATAGAAATCTGGGAGTAGTGTCTGAAATGGTTGGCTGAAGGCTGTAAGAACACTAGGTAGTGTTAGAGAATGGGACCGTAGTCCACAGCAGCTTGTAACCAAGTAGTTACTTAAATAATAGCCTGTAGTCAACTGGACTAAATTGGGTATTGAAAAAAAGACTTTGATGAACCGAGATTCTTTGTCCGTATCATTAAGAAGGCTCCTAGAGGACATTTACAAAGTCCAACTTAAGAGAAGAAGTTTTAAATAAAAGAGCTAGAATAGAAATCTGAATGGTTTGGCCTACATGGATATTTAACAGAGGCTAATTGGTCAGAAAATACCAAGGACTGAAATAGTTGTGCAGTCCACTATGCCTTTTTTGGTAAGTACAATGTTAGTTCTGGTTAACCAAAGCTTGACTGATGCCATCTGAATAGAGACAACATACTTCCTAGAAAGACACCATGCTGCATCATTTCTCAGTGGTTCCAGTAGGTCCACAAGCCATCCTGAGATTAATTCTCCAGATTCTGAATCTCAGTTGTAATAAGCATGCTTGTCATCTGGCAGGATTCTCACATCAGCTCCCTGACCCATGGAGTGAGGGGCTATTGTGATATAAACATATGCACCTACCCTGGATTCAAAACATAAACCCAAAGTAGTGCCATTTTACAATGGGAATGTTGGTGATTAGTGTTACCACCCAAAACTTGAAGGATACAAAAGTGTTGATTTCTACCACCTCTCCCATTTAACTTGCCTGTATGTCCTGTGCAAAAATCAGATGGATATTGGGGAGTCACATTGTAATTATAATAGATCTAATCAGATGGTGATTTCAATTGCAGTTGCCATTCCTAAAATGGTTATCTGCCTCCCTCGCTTCTCTCTCTCCTACCCCATTTTTTCCTCCATTCCTTCTCTCGCATTTTAAAATTTTACATTGTAGAATATATCATACTTACAGAGAATTGTATAAACTCTATAAGCACTGTTTCATCAGTGATAATAAAGTGTATCCCCATGTAAACACTACCCAAGATAGTATATGAACTAGTGCTAGAAACTTAGAAGTTTCCCACATGCCCTTCTCTAATGGTAAACCTTCCCTCTAACCTAGAGGGAATCATTATGCTGACTTAAGTGACAATCATGCCTTTGCTTTTCTTTATAGGTTTGTTTTCCATATATGTACCTCCAGGGAACATAGTATTTTGAACACTACATAAATAAAATCATACTATATATTTTGCTTTGTGATTTCTTTCTTTACCTTAATATATTAGTGTTCTATTGCATTATAACTAATTACCACAAACTTAGTGACTTAAAAACACACATTTATTAGCTCATAGGTCAGATCATCTGAGTTAGTTGAGTCATCTGCTCATGGTTTCACCAGGTTGAGATGTAGGTGTCAACCAGGGCTGCAGTCTCATCTGAAATTCAGAATCCTCTTTCAAGCTCACTGGTTATTGGCAGAATCCAGTTTATTGCAGTTATAGGACTGAGGTTCCCATTTTTTTACTAGCTGCCAACTGCAAACAACTCTCAGTTTTTACATCCCTGCCATGTGGGTCCCTCCTTTCACAACATGGCAGCTCATTTCTTCAAGGCCAGCAGGAGAATTTCTCACCAGTCTGCTACAGTGGAGTCATATTACATACCATAATAAAGGGAGAGACTATCCCATCATATTCACAAGTCCCATCAACACTCAAGTGGAGGGGACTATTGTGTGTATACTAGGGGTTTGGAATCTTGGGGCTATCTTAGAATTCTGCCTATTGCACTAAATGATATTTATACTTCATTTATTTTAATTGCTGTGTTATTCCATTATATCTATATTATTTATTTACCATTCTACTGTTGATTTACAATTGTGTTATTGTCTAGATTTTTATTATGACAAACAAGTTACGATGAACATTCTTATTTACAGGTCTTGTTACAAACTTCTTGTGCAAGAGTTTCTCTATGATAAGTAACCAGGAGTAGAATTGCTTGTTCATAGGTTATGTATGTGTCCAACATCACTAGGTGATGACCTACTGTTTTCAAAGTCATTTACCAATTTATACTCCCTCCAGCAAAGCATGAATATACTCACTAGTCTACAGCCTTTCCAATTCTTGTTTTATTCAGACTTTAAAATTTTTGCCAACTTGGCAAGGGAGTAATTTTATATCATTATGACTTTGCTTTGCATTCCTGTGATTGCTAATGAAATTGAGCATCTTTTTGTATGTTTATTGACTATCTGCTTTTTCTGAAAATAATCTCCTAACTGGAAGGGCTATGATGAAAGAGTGGTTGTTGGGCTTCTTTGGGTTTTGGAGGCAACATATGCCACATTTGAGCATTCTGCTCCAAAAACTATTTACTGAGGAATCCATTAGGCTGCCAGCTCTTAGTGATCTTGAGCAAGAGAAGGCTCACCAGCTGGAGGCTTCAAGAAAGCATCTCTGCCATCTTGCCGTTAAGAGGCAATGGATCCAGTTAAACTTGAAGTGCCTGTGATTGACTAGATACTACATGGAGTCTGTGGCAAGTCACAAATAGAGAATCACTGCAAAGAACCCAGGGTTTTGAAACAAAGCTAAGTTTTCTTTGGTAAATATTCTCCCTTTCAGAAAGAGCTCTTCTCTTCCCTACTAAGCTTAGGTAGATGGGACATCATATGTCCATGCATTCTGAGTGGCCTTCCTGTACTGCATGTTATCTGGCCCACTAAACAATAAAGTTCCACCAAATGGGTGGTCTACAGGACAATGAATTCAAGCAGCCCATGAAGGTTTGGTAAGTTGCTTGAGCAGTTGGCTCACATTCCCAGTAGGCCAATTCTTGACCCATTGCCACCTCTCATTCAACTCTCACCTATGGACTTATGGAGGTTTTACCATTAGCAGTTGATCTGAGCCTAGTACACAGCTGGTCTGCATGAGATGCTCTCACCAGCCAGAAATGATTGATCATTGCATTGTTTTATCTCTACTTCAGAGAATCTCTGAAGATTAGTAGGAAATAAATCTTTCAGATGGGAAGAAGCTTGAGTGGCTCACTGAGTTGTTCCCCTACTTATAGAGTCAACTGCAGTGGCTAAAGGATAGCTAGATGGCCAGGGACTTGTAAGGAACAACATGGATATATCAGTGACAAGATGGTTTGGTTTGAGGGTGGAACTCTAAGAATGTGCCTACATTGTGAACATATCAGTGTCCCCTGTGAATGCCACCAAAGAGACCCCTTGTGCAGTGTGTCAGTCAGGGTCCAATCAGGAGACAATCCACTTAATAATTGGAACAGGGAAAGTTTAGTGTAAAGAATTATTAACTATATAGGGGATTGGAGTACTGAGGAATTGGCTAATTAGAAGTAAAAAGAACACTAAAGTATAGAGGGATAGTGGATAAAGAGAAGATCTGCTGAACCTGGGCTGACGAAGAGCCCAGGGCCTAAGGATGCAGACCTTGTTGGAGATGGCATGGCCATGGCTCACTGGAGAGCAGAGAAGCTACTGTGGTGCTGTGCTGATGGTACCTTCTGCTCTTCAGGAAAGGTGTCTCACCAGAGGCATCACCTAATGGAGAGTGATGCTGATGGAAGTTGCTGGGCTGCTGACCTCAAAGCACTGCAGAAACAGGGCAATGGAAAAGTTGCCCACATTACAGGAGCCCACTGACCCAGCACTAGAACGCTGTCCTCCTGAAACATCTCTTCAGCACCCTTTACTGACAAAGCTTAACATATACCAGCTGGCATAAATAAATAAATAAATAAATAAATAAAAGGAAGAGAAAGGAAAGAAAATTTAAAGGGTCCAGATCCATTTTCACAGAGCAGGCAAAAAAGAGTAAATTCGGAGCTGAGAGGTAGTAAATCGTAGACCTAGGAGAAGTTGTCAACGACCTGGTGAACACAGCGAACTATTCTGTAGAAGTCAGTCTTCTTCTCTCCTCAGCCACCTCAAGTGCTTCCTCAATGGACTCATGAACAATCAGCCAATGTGGCAAGGGTGGACATTATGCATGGACCCAACAACATGAAATTACCTTCACCAGGGCTGTCTGGCTATAATTAGTAATGAGTGCCTAATCTGTCAACAGCAAAGAACAACTGAACAACTTTGAGCCCCACAAAAAGGAAAAAGCCACCTGATGGCAATAAAATATATTTATCCTATTCCATCATGGAGAGGAAAATGAATAGTGGATTAGATACCCACTTTTGTAAGGAAATTGGAAATCCCTTATCCCAGCTCCAGTTTGAAAAATTACAGAAAATGTCCCTGATTGTCCTAATTTGGATCACAAACCCATATCCTGGTTTAATCACTGGGGCCTATGAAGTACCATGATTGGCCTACATCATGTCTTATGTCTGTGACTAAGAGAATAAGATCTTTATGAAAATGAAAGCTGCCATTCAGACCACATGGATAGGATCATGGAAGATGTGTTAGTTTGCTCAGGCTGCCATAACAAAGTACCAAACATTGGTTGGCTTAAACAACAGAAATTTATTGTCTCATAGTTCTGGAGACTAGAAGTTCCAGATCAGGTTGTCATCAGGTTTGGTTTCTGCCAAGACCTCTCTCTGTGGTTTGCCGATGGTCATCCTCTTGCTGTGTGTTCACAAGGTCTTTCCTCCATGCACATGCATCCCTGGTGTCTCCCTGTCCAAATTTCCTCTTCTTATGAGGACAGCAGTCATAATGGATTAGTGCCTCATTTTAACTTAATCACCTCTTTAAAGGTTCTATCACCAAGTAAATTTACATTCTGAGGTCCTGGGTGTTAGGGCTTCAACATATGAATGGTGGGGGTGGTGGTGCGGGGAGGCACACAATTCAGCCCATAACAGAAAAGGAGTGATTTCCCAAAGAGGAAAACTATTATAGATTATTTGTGACTACTTGAACAATTATCTTGCACCAAGGTGGGAGGGGCACAACTTAGAAGCAGGGAGAACCAGAAGCTGTAATTCAAATGTCATTGGACTCTCTCTCTTACCTACTTCTCTCAGTAGGCTGACTCAAAAATTTTCTACTTGCTTCATGTATGTGTTACATTCAAGAAGCAGGCAAATTTACTTTTATTTTTATCACTCTCTCTCTCCTTGCATTTTTTAATGTAGGGTTGTTTCTTCCCTGTCCCTGGATGAAATTTATGGAAGATTCAATGACTTCTTGGGTCCTTCTTGGGTAAGAAAATATTCTTTGATCACTCCAGTTCCTCCAAAGTCTCAGTTTAATAATTAAATTGTCTAATCCAAGGTAGTAATCAGAAATGCCAAACTTTATTGTTGTGGCATATTCTCCTCCTCCTCCAACTTAGGTTTATTGTAGACTGACCAACTGCATTGGAAAAGGGGGTGTGATTTCCACCTTCTGTCTTCATCTCCTTGAACTTCTACTGATCCTCCTTCTACTACTCCTCCTTCCATCTCTCAAATCTGTTTTTACTTCACTCAGACAAAAGGAGCAGGGAATTCTTACCTGACTAGTTATGAGATGGCACGAGTGCTTCCTGAGATATATGGATTTTTTTAAATGACTATCTCAGGGATGTTTCAGTGGGTTGCCTTGAGACTGTTGATCCACATCATTGAGGATCTCTCCCCTGTAGGTCCCTTGATATAGGAAAATAGATCTTCTGTGACTGATTGTTTTTTAGCTTCTGAGATTTTTGAATTTTCCTCTGCTGTTGAGTTCCTAACATATGGGTGGCTCTCTTGGACAGGATCTAAGATAACTCCACAATGGCTCTTTCTCAGGTATGACCCATCTCTAATCTCTGGGAAATGTTTATCCATTCTTCCCCTGAGAAATATAGGCCTGAAAGTTGTCCAACCCAGTCACACTTTCTTGCCACACAGAGTGACTAGCCAACTATTTTCCCTTTTAAGATTTTTAGGTATGAATCAGTGTATTGGTTTCCTAGGGCTATCATGACAAAGTACCTTAAGCTCAGTGGCTTAAAACAACAAAAATTTAGTTTCTCATGGTTCTGGAGTTTAGAAGTCTGAAATCAAGGTGTTGATTGGGCTGTGCTCTCTCTGAAATCTCCAAGGGAAGACCCTTCTTTGAGTTTTTGAGCTTCTGGTAGCCCCAGGTGTTCCTTGGCTGGTGACAGCATAATTCAGTCTCTGCCTCTGTCTTCACATGGCCTCCTCCTATGTGTCTCTGTCTTCAGTTGGTCGTCTTCTTATAAGGACAGCAGTCATATTGGACCAAGGGAACACTCTACTCCAGTATCACATCATCTTAACAATGACATCTGAAAAGATCCTATTTTCAAATAAGGTCACACTCCAAGGTACTGGGGTTAGGACTTCAACATATCTTTTTGGAGAGGACACAATTCAATGCATAACAATTAGCTACCAGGTCACTCTGTGAGACTGTGAGGAGATGCATTAAGCTCATCTTCTGACTTATGATGAAGTGGGATGCAATACTCTGCAGCCTACCAACAGCTCTCTCCCAAAATTCCTCTAGTAATCTTCAATCTTTTTCACAGTCTCCCCAAATTCTTTTATAGTGGAAGAGTGTATTCTTGAAGGCATCAGAGGGCTGAGAAGTAACTGGGAATAAACAGAAATCTAGAGAGGTAAAATTGGCATTTGGAACGTCTTACCAGGCAGCCTTTTATACCAGAAGAAGTGGCTGAAAATAAGCATCACTTTTTAAAAATTTGTAAGCCTGGGAGACAAAAGTTAGAATCCAGGGCCTATCATGGATGGAGTCACCATGCTTTGAGATGAGGCCCTGAAGGATGGAACCTTACATGTAAGGGCAAACATAAGTAAACCAAGATATTCCCTAAAATTGCAAACCTGAAATTTAATTAAGTTGACCAAGGATTACTAGTATCCTCAGGAAGGATTTAAATATAATGCAAGTGGCAAATCTAAATGGATGATAAATTAATAAAGAAATAATAAAATCTAGTGGGGTTTAAAAATATGTATAGAATTAAAATACATGACAACAATACCTATAGGTTTGGAGAGGGTTAATGGAGTTAAAGTGTTCCACAATCTCTGTAGAGTCCAGAAAGATGACCAAAACAAAAAATAAGTTACAAGGCAAGGATGCAGGATTATTTCCAGCATGACTACTTATAGAATAGTAGAAAAAAAAAAAAAACTTCAAAATTTAGAGTGAAAAATGCAATATAAAACCAATCAATTAAATATAAGAAAAAAGAGAAAACAGAAGCAGAAAAGAAGGAAAAAAAAGATGGGAGAACAAAAATAATTTTGTTAGTAAATACATTAAATGAAAATAGACCAATGTTTCAGAAAAGGGGAAAAAATGGTCACACTGAATAAAATAAAACCCAACTTATGCTATTATCTTAAATATAAGGATACAGATAAAAAGAAGTAGAAGAAAGTTAAAGGAAGGAAAACTCATATGCACTAATGAAAAGAAAGCTAATATTACCATATTAATACCAGATAAAATAAACTTTAAGGCAAAATACTAAATAGAGATAAACAGGGATACATAATGACAATAAAATTTCAAGTTACCCGGAGGGTAGAATTGATCTAAATATTTATGTATCTAATAATAGAGCTTCAAAATATGTAAAGAACAAATCCTCAATCAGAGTGGAACATGTTAATATACTCCTCTCAGTAACTCATGAAACAAGTACACCAAAAATTGATAAGCATATAGAAGATTTGAATAACGCAAATCCAACCTAATTGACATATATATCGGTTTTCCTCACAGGACAGTTGCTGATTTATGAGACAATGTGTGCGACTGGAAACTTGAGCCTGAAAGGCAGAATGGAGTCTCCCATGGTCTCATGGTGCTAAATTCCATTAGAGAGAGAGGCCTGCAATAAACAGATAATTGGTCTAGATTTTGAACCTCATGACATTGGCCAGATTTTGACCCTACGCAGGGTAAAATAATAGCTAAGTTCAAAACCTACAAAGGGGGCTTCCCTGGTGGCGCAGTGGTTGGGAGTCCACCTGCCGATGCAGGGGACACGGGTTCATGCCCCGGTCCGGGAAGATCCCACATGCCACGGAGCTGCTGGGCCCGTGAGCCATGGCCGCTGAGCCTGCACGTCCGGAGCCTGTGCTCCGCAAAGGGAGAGGCCACAACAGTGAGAGGCCCGTGTACCGCAAAAAAAAAGAAAAAAAAAACCTACAAAGGGAAAAATTTCCAGGTTTGAGGAGATGGAAAGTTTCATAGTCTCTTAATCAAAGGGCTGGGAGGACCATCTATGATTAATAGATTTTTTTTTTAAGTAAGAAATGAAAAGACCAAAAAATTGGAGATTTTCAACAGAGAATTGAAACTATAGAAGGAATACTTTCAACAGAGACCTGAAACTCTAAAATATATATACATTTCTAGAAATGAATATTCTAGAAATGAAATGTATATTCTAGAAATGAAAAATACCATGTCTAAAATTAAGAACTCATTGGATGGATTTAACAGCAAATCAGACATAGCAGAAGACAGGAACAATGCAGTTGAAAATAAGTTGATAAAATGTATCCAAACTAAAGTGCACAGAGAAAAGAAGAATGGAAATAAAGATAAGAGCATAAAATATATGTGAAATAAGTAATCAAATAATCTAAACAGTCAACTAATTACTGTACGTTTAATGTGAATTCCAGCAGAAAAGAAGAGAAAAAAATGTAGCAGAATGAATATTTGAAAATAGACTAGCAACAATTTCTTCAAACTGTTGAAAGCTATCAACCCACAGCTTGAAGATTGGTGAACCTTGAGCAGAATAAATAAAAATAAAAATATATGACAACAATAGCACAATAAACAAGAACATTAAATAGATTAAAAATGCTACAAAGTTTTTGCATTGCTCAGGTGGTAAAAATAACTACCTTAAGGTAAACTGTAGTAAATGAGGGATTCATATTGAATCTCTAGGTAACTACTAAAATATTCGAGAATAGCTAATAGAGATGAATAATAGAATAACAAAAAAATGTTTAATACAAAAGAAGCCTCTAAGAAAAAATATGAAGCAAAGAACAGATAGTATAAACAGAAATAAATAGCAGTATTGGAGACTTAGATCCATTTATTTTACTTGTTGTATCATGTATGAATAACTAAATATTCCAACTAAAGACAGAGATTGTCACACTGGATGCAAAACCAAGACTTGAGTATGCGCTGTCTATAAGAGAAGAAGTTTAAATATAAGGACAAAGGTAAATGGAAAGTAAAAGGATAGAAAAAATTATATCATGTAAACAGTAGCCAAGAGAAAACTGGTTATTTGTATATAATATCAAATTAATAAACTTTAATGCAAAAAAATCACTAGAAGCAAAGAGAAATATTTCATAACAATAAAAATATCAACTAAACAGGTAGTCATTCTAAAATGTTCTGTACTTAATGTTTCACATATGTGTACCTAATAACTCGAAAATATACAATGCAAAACTTAACAGAACTAAAAGAAGAAACAGCTAAAATCATGTAATAGCAGTTGGTGATTTTGATACGTATCTCTAAGTAAGTATTAGAACAGCAGTCAAAAAATCAACGAGAATATAACATATTTGAACAACATAATTAATCAAATTAATCAAATTTACCTATGTAAAATACCGTGCTTAACAGCTGCATATCAATTTTCTTTTTATTGGAGACTTAGATCGATTTTTTTTATTAGTTGGAACAGTTACCAAAGTATACCATATGCTGGTCCCTCAATCAAAGTCTCAGAAAAAATAATAATAAATGAAAAGATTTAAGGTGTGCTCTCTGACCACTTTGAATTTAAACTGGAAATAAAGAACAGAAAGATAAATAGAAAATCCTTAATAGTTTAGCAATTAAACAACTTGCATCTAATTAACCCATGATTAAAAGGATAAATTATAGTGAATATTTTAAAAATAGTTTAAACTGAATGGTAACATGTAGGTCATATCAAAGCCAGTTAAATGTAGCTAAAGCAATGTTTAGAGGGAGATTAATGGCTTTAAATACAATGAAATTTAAAAATCAATGATCTGAGTCAGGAGCCAACAAAATTTTTCTGTAGAGGCCCAGATAGTAAATGTTTCAGGCTTTTGGGTCATATGGTCTCTGTCTCAACTACTCGTCTTTGCCATTGTAGAGTAAGAACATTCATAGACCTTAAGGAAACAGACATCATAGACATTGCAAGCTAATATGAAAAAGAACTATGAATAATGCACACTCTTTAGATCTAGTGATCTAAAGCAGTTTATCTGACCAACCCTAAGGACTAGGGTGAAAAAATGAACAAAATCACCTCATAGCATATACAAGGAAATCATCGAAAACTTCCATTGCCTCCTCAGAGAGGTCTCCCCTGGGTTGTAAAAATCGAAATCATATTCCCCCCACAGACTTTTACTTCTACCTCTTTTCCCTGGTACATTTTTTTCTAGTCTAACTACTACTTTAAATTACATCCATACATAATTTTTATTATTTGCCTTTTATCTTCCCATCTCAATTGCAAGTTCTATGAAGGCTGAAATTTTGTCTCTTTCACATGCTGTATCTTTAGCACAGCCAGAAGACTGCCTGGCATCGGGTAGGTACTCATAACTATCAGTCGAGTCTGTGAATAAATGATGGGGAAGAGCACTTTAAGTTAGAAAGTCCTAAAAGCCTCAGAAGTGACACGAAGTTATGTGCATGAATGAAGAACAACTCATAGTCACTTTCAATCATTCTGTAAGAAATGTGGCCTCAGAAGTGGGACATGATAAGTAAACCCTGGCAGATTTTTTTTTCTTTCTTTATATATGTATTTTTTTTATTGGAGTATAGTTGCTTTACACTGCACAGGGAACTCTACTCGGTGCTCTGGTAACCGTGGCAGATTTTTGACTGCTCACTTCAAACCTGTGCTGTCCTTTATACAAGGAAAGGAGGACTCAAATTCCCTTTCCAGTCAGGAGGACATTCACTGATAATTGCTGATATAGCCCAAACACAGTATCCTCAGTTCCCCCGTCGGCATAGACAGGCAAGATCCCTGGCCAGGAAAGGCCAGTATGGAATGATAGACAAACTTGACATAACCCTCTCTCTTCCCTAAAGGAGACATTTATGGAGATAATTTCCTTGCATTTCTTTATACTTTAGCTAAGCAAGTTTGAATTCCTAAACACTGTAGTTTAGTTTTCTTGTTTTTTGAACTTCGTATAAGTGGAATTGGAATCCTATCTTCTTTCACTCAAAACTATGTCCGTGAAATTCATTCATGTTGTGGCATGGGTCTGTAGTTTATTTCCATTGTCATACACTGCAAATATACTACATTTTGCTAATCCACTCTACTGTTGATGGGCATCTGAGTTCTTTCTTATTTTTGGATATAATGAATAAGCTGCTAGGAAGATTCTTGAAGTGGATGTAAACTGCTTCTGCTTCAATCATGACCAAAGGACTCTTCTGCCACAGAAACAGTGTCCCAGGTTCTCCAGGCTTGCTTATTACCATCCAGTTTTATGATCTTCAATAGCTATTTGACTGACTATATTCTTCCATAGGCAGCATAATTCATCAACACAAAATAAGCTTTATTTTCTTTATTGTTCTATTAATATGTTTGCCCACTAGAGAATATTTTGAGAATTAAGGAGATTTAAGATTCTTGAAGTACTTTGAGCCCCTTGGGAGACATGCACTAGATTCACTCCCTGCTTACTTATACTAATGGGATCCAAGTGTAGGACAGATACATGATATCAACACATTAAAATCTCATTTCAGTCATACAGTATATTCTCCTCCAACTTTCTCAATAAAGCTTCTGAGAGCAAAATTAATAGTAAGAACTAGCAATGACTGAATTGTAGACATCTGTAAGATTCACCTGGATAGTCTGCTGACATTCAGCTTCCCAGGCTCTACTCAGAGTCTGGATCAGCAAGTCTGAGGTAGAGCCCAGAAAACACATTTTTAACAAGCACCCAGAGGAGACATCAGTGCAAGTATTCTTTGGACCCTGCTGTGGCAGAGCTATCAATAAGCAAAAACAGGAGGAGAAAACCATAGAAGACCAAAAAGATATAGGAAGATTACAAGAAAACCAACTGTACTTCTTGCTGTTCACAGTGGTGAAGTCCTGACCGTGTGAAGTGATTAGTACACAGGATTCTCCACTCTGGACACATCTCCCTCCCACACCAGGGCTGAGGCAAGTTAGGGTTTTACCTTCCACATTGCCTGGTAGATGAGCTAAAACTTTAATGTTGCATGTACTTACACCAAAAGAAGAAGTCATTTGAGGAACACAGTTATTTCAAAACTAAAAATAACATACTCAATTCTAGATTGTGTCAGATGTAGAAATATTAAAAGAGGACAAATAAATTAAATTATCCCAATAAACACACTTAGTGAGACAAAAGACAAAATTGGCAACGTGAAACCAGAAAAAAAAAGTCTGAAAATAAGCAGAAATATTAGGTAACAAAAATAATACTTACAATAAAGAATACATTCAATGGGATGTGTCTGAGGAATGAGTTAATGAATGAGGAGACAGACTGAGGAAATCTCTTGGAAGAATAGCCAAAAAAAATTTTTTTTAATATATGAAGGAGAGAAATAGAAGTGCCAATGTCCAGATAATAGGAGTCCTGGAAAGAGAAAATATAAATGGAGATGAGGAAATAATTGAAGGAACAATGGAGATTAAATTTTCCCAAATTAAATAAAGATGAAAGACCTCTGTTTCAAAGGTCTCATAGAGTGCCCTCAAAGAGAGGTAAAGAAAAGCTGACATGCAGGTACCATATAGTAAAACATAAGATATCAAAAGTAAAGAGAAATTAGAGGGCTTCACAGACCAAACAAATCACAGATGAGCCCAAGAATCAGATTGACATTAGATTTATTTTTCACTACCACCTAGTTGCAAGAAGACAATGAAGTAGGATATTCAACATATTGAAGGGAAACAACTTAGGATCTAGAATTTTATATCCAAATAAACTGTCATTCAAACTTGGAGACATGATAAGATATTTTCTGAATAGAAGGTCTTAGAAGGTTTGCCAGACAAAGAACTGCATTGGAAACTAGGGTGAAATATTTGTATAAGTGGAGAGAAAAGTCTAGGAGATGCTATAGGAGATGTACGAGGGAACAAGAGATTTCATACCTTGGTAATATTTGTCTTTAAAAATAAGAACAAAGAGAAAGAAAAAAATATATCGTAATATCTATGAATTTTAAATCTAGGTATTACCAACATAAGGAGTGAAGAGTCTGGAATATTTGAAAGTGTGTTAAAATTCTTTCTTTTGGGGGGTGGAGGAGATGTAAACATCAATATCCCCCTCAAAAAGTGAGACATTAAAATAATGGAAAATGTGAGAGAGAACTAAAATAATACACTGAGACTGTAAAAATAGGTTTTGTTAGATCAGATTCCCCCAAAGCACACTCTGATATGAGAATGGATCTGGACAGAACACGACATTGTCTGCTACAAATGTCCAAATCGATCAATAATGTCAATAAACATAAGTGAAATAAGCCTACAGTGAAAACTACATGGATGTGTAAAAGCTGAAAATATAAGAATGGAGAAAACACACAATTGTATAGTGACGCTCTCCAACTCCACTAATATTTATGGTCTTAAACCCTATTTTTACATTATTAGATTAGAAAAGTCACTACATAATGGTAAAAACTTCAGCACATCAGGTTGCTATCTCAGTTTTAAACATGTATGCACCTGATAAAACAGCTTCAGAATATTTCAAGCTGATAATTCAATAATGTAGCATAGCAGGTTAAATAGTTAAGTTGAAAGGCCAGCATAGTATGAATACAATTTATAAAACATGTTTATAGCAGAACTTCTCCAGGTCCTTAAGGTATTTAAATCATTAAAGCTATTGTAGAGCAGGTAGAATGGCCCCCTGGAAAAAATTGTTTCTAGGTCCAAAATGATTGGGTATTAAATTATGTTCTTCATGATATGAAATTATTATATAAATGTAAGCAGTGGAAATTAAGAAGCCCAGATTGTTGCATGGAGAAGGGGTGTGAGGAAAGTGATAATAATCATGACAATTTATAGGGGCTTCCCTGGTGGTGCAGTGGTTAGGAATCCGCCTGCCAATGCAGGGGACATGGGTTTGAGCTCTGGTCCAGAAAGATCCCACATGCCGCAGAGCAACAAAGCCCACGCGCCACAACTACAGAGCCTGTGCCCTAGAGCCCACAAGCCACAACTACTGAAGCCCGCGTGCCTAGAGCCCACACACCGCAACGAAGAGTAGTCCACGTTCGCTGCAACTAGAGAAAGCCCGTGCACAGAAATGAAGGCCCAATGCAGCCAAAAATAAAATAAAATAAAATAAGTAAATTTATTTAAAAAATAATAATAATCACGACAGTTTAAAAGGAGAGCCTGGAGTCAGGACTACTTAGGGAATGATACTGGAGCAAACAGATATGGTTCCAAATTAGAGAGGAAGCCTGAGGCTAGGGGAAGAGATACAACAAGCATTTTTGATGGAAGAACTGCCAACACGGGTGGCTGATGGCATATTTGGACAAAAAGGAGGGAGAGAGTTCAAGGTCCCATCAAAACTTTGCACTGACTGACAAAGAGCATGAGAATGCCATTGGCAGAGGCTGTCATCTTGGGAGGCCCTGGCTGGTGAGCACTGAGATCCCATGTGATAACTCTGTTCAGGCAGCCTCATGGAGATGGTACCAGGGAGACATGTGTTGATTATAAACTATGAATTATTATTCTTTGGACCACCGGAGGGAGGGAGGAAGGAGGGAGCATCTCCACATGGCATGATGTGCATGGTGGGGCAGGTGCCAGCATCTTTGATAGGGTCGTGAGTGGCATAGGACAGGAGCACCTGCTGTCAGCAGGGGACAGGACAGTTGCTTTGCATGTACAAGTGGAGAATTGGGAAAAAGAGAATAACTGGGGCATGGATTCCAGGAGACTGGTTTTATAAGGCCTAAACATTTTCTCCAATCTTAAATATCCCATTAGGGAAAAAAAAGTAAGCATAAAGTTTATATAATGTAAAATGTGAAGGTTGTGCCCGTGGAAAAGGTCTTGAGGTGAAGCTTAACGTATTGTCCAAATTAGTTTTGGGGACTGAAATCCTATAGTATTGAAAGTTAATTTATATTACTTTAGATTGCCAGCTAAGCCCTGGGATGTTTTGTATTATGTGGAATGTCACTTTAACCATGGTCTAGAATCAGATCTGAGTCCCCAGCATGTATTTTAGGAAGTAGCAGGTGAAGCCATTGAGTTTGGCACATTGCTGAAAACTGTGCCCGGGGAATAAACCCTGACATCACCCAGCCATCTTAGCTTACTAAGAATGCATCACACTTCCTTGATCCACAGCCAAAGAACACAGCCAACCTCTGGCACAGAAACCAGGAGAGAAGCCTGGGTGTCTAATGTTCTCTCCACCCTTAGAAATAATCCCAAAATAATTCCACTGGACCCAGCATGAAGTAGCTCACAAAGCAGACAGGACAGCCTGCAGGAAGGGTGTGTCTGCTGGCACTTTCTCTGAGCTGTTTTTTCAGGCCTGGCCATGGTGGCTCGTATTGATGATTATACTTTTTCTTAGATGAGGAACAGGTTACAGCAGCCTGGCCACTGAAGGATTTTTAAATAGAGGTTAAGAGATCAGTGATATATTATGACTCTCACACTAAAATCTGTAGTGGAATTGCTGGAAACAGAAACCACTCTCCAATGCCCCATATCCTGAGTGATACAGTGCCCAGTGACTTGTGAAGATCAGGTCAGCACAGAGCACACAGTCTGTCTAAATCAGTGACAGTGTCAAACAGCACTTGGAATCAGTAGATCTCAGAGAAGGGAACCGAGTCGAGGCAATAAGACTGCCCTCAAAGGCATCACTGCCCCGAGGGGTATCACAGTGATGGATCGGCAGGGTCACCCTTGCCTGAGGACCTCATTGTAGAGGCCATGCCCACCAGCGGCAGCTTCTGTAGCACAGAGCAATTGGAGTTCTTTCTGATCAGAATCCTGAAAGTCATCCTGGTGTCTGCTCTGGAGTCAGCAGATGAGTCTATCAGGGCATGTTAGAAGATGTTGATGTAATTAAAGAAACTTATTTTAGAAACTCTAAGAAAGCAATTAGCTAAGTTTAACATCTACCTGAGTACACAAAATTCCCCAGGAACATGCACCTTCTAAGAGCACTTATTGAAAAGAACTGTCCAGGATATGACTTGAACATGTAATAATAAATGGAAGAGTAAAGAGAAAAGATGTGCTCAAAGAAAATAAAATAGACTTTGGAACAAAATTCTTTATCCTCAATGAGGATTATCAGGAAAATTTTAGGTTGGAAAGGGTAGATTTATGTGGGTATGTGTTTAGACTGTGTCATGTAATATTTAGTTATCAGAACATTTTTTATATTCTTATTTTTAGAAGAATACATTTTGAAGCATAAGTGTTAAAAATGCCACAAACCTTGAAATAATCATCCAATTTTAGGACAAATTTTGTAAATGTTATAAATGATTATCATTAATTTTTAGATGTTTATTATAAAAATAATTAATCTGATTAGAAAAGCAGTAAAGGCTTATATTATTATGCTTTTCTGATTATAAAAGTAAAACAGGGGGCTTCCCTGGTGGCACAGTGGTTGAGAATCTGCCTGCCAATGCAGGGGACACAGGTTCGAGCCCTGGTCTGGGAAGATCCCACATGCCGCGGAGCAACTAGGCCCGTGAGCCACAACTACTGAGCCTGCATGTCTGGAGCTTTGCTCCGCAACAAGAGAGGCGACGACAGTGAGAGGCCTGCGCACCGCGATGAAGAGTGGCCCCCGCTCGTTGCAACTAGAGAAAGCCCATGCACAGAAACGAAGACCCAAGACAGCCAAAAAAGTAAAAAAAAAAAAAAAGTAAAACAGTAATTCATTCCAAAGAAGTAAGAAAATATCTTCAAAGAGATCTACTTCCCTAATATAGAGAAAATAATGTATTTGAGCATTCACACATTCAACAAGTATTTATTGATCCTCTACTGTGTGCTAGATGTGCTCTTAGATTCTGGGATACAAACTTTAAAAGACACCATTCTCATCTTTCAGAAGTGTGCATCCTACAGAGGATACAGGCTGGAATTGGCCATGCTGTGAGAGCTGAGAGGAAGATCAGAAGAGCGAGAGGTGAGAGAAACTTCTTGGGGCAGAGAGAATTTGAAACAAGTTACAAAGAAGAGGCATGATAGGGAGGAGACAGCCCCATCAGGCAGAGGGAACAGCATTGAAAAGGCGTGGAGGTGCAAGAGAATCTGGCAAGTCCAAGCAGTCATTTTCTCTGGCTGGAGGAGGGACACTAGCATTTGATGAGGCTGGAGAAGTGAATCAGGAGAGCCAGCTTGTGAAGGGCACTGTGTGTTCAAGAGCATGAACCTGATTTCAGATGCAAAGGGAACTTTCTGACAGATGACTCAGATGACATAGCCATCCTCCAACATAGAGAACATAGGTTTGCTCTAGGCTTTGTTCCTAATCCCATTGACTAATCTGGGTTTTGTAATGTGTGAGCTGCGGTAGCCTCTGTGTCCAACCCAATTCAAGGCGGTACCATTGCACCCTACAGTTAGCATCTTTCCACCAAAAGAAACCTTAACACAGAAAACAAGCCAGAAGAACACAGTGTCTCAATGTTCAGCCTCAGGCTGAACATCCAAGGAACCATACCTGTCCCACCTGAAGAGAAGATGATGATGGGAGAGATATCATTAATAGGAAATGGGACTACTCAGAGTTAAAAAATTAAGATGATAATGAACTAGTACTGGGACAGAAACTCCTGGATTCTCTCCAAATCTTAATCACTCTTTAATCTGTTTAAACTATCTCCCAAATCATAGGTCAATTTTGTGGCTAAATAATAACAGCTGATGTTTACTGAGCATTTTCTACGTGCCAGGTGCTGGCCAAGTTTCCATGAGATACTCATGCCTGAGCAACTGCTTGCCCCACTGTAACTCTACAAAAGATGATAAAGGGGCTCAGTGCAAGAGTAAGAACATTTTATTCTATTAATGTGGGGAGGTTTAGGAAAATTAGGAGATGAAAGTGATCCCAGTGAAATGACACCTGCAGGGAATGGTGTGAATCTAATTTTGTCTACATATGAAAGGCACATTAAAGAATAAATTTGTTTATCTCTGGGAGGTGGGAGACAAGCAATGTTTATTCCTTCTTTAGACCTTTCTTCTAGGATGAAAACAAGTGATTTTTATCATAAAATTGTTACTTTTATAAGAGGACAATTTTATCTGGCTGTATTGGAGCCCAGAACTATAAATGAAAAAAAAATCTCCATTATTTCTCTAACTGCCCCTTAAACTGTTGAACCCTAGGTATTTATTTGTATCCATTGCTATGCATGAGAGTTTTTGTTCTATCATTAGAGGGGAGTTCTTGGTGGAGTCAGTGGACAGAGGCTGGATTTGAGTTTTTGCAGCTGGAGGAGGGACACAAGAAGTAGACACAACAACTTTCCATGGAAGACTCAGTAGAGATGAGAGGTCAGAAGTGGACAAAGCTACCGAAGGAAAACTTTGGTTGGGTCTGCCATAAGGAGAACTGTTTACGGGCCTGAGGGACTGAAGGTGGCACAACAGTGGGAGGAACCCACTCTCCCCTCTGCAAGAGCCAAGCGGTTGGCATCAGAGCATCCTGAGACCACAGGCTTGGTGTGGGCATTGTCAGATGATAGGCAAGCCTGGGGTGAGAAGGTCAGAGTGAGGCCCCTTTGGGCAGGTGTCTGGACAACTGCGAGCTGCAGCTGAAGACCAGGGCAGGTACAGCTCCTGTGGGGGTGAGAATGAGGTTCCTTTCAGGACCCAGAATAACAGGGCAAACCTTGAGGCCAACTCATTTCAAGCCCTCAAGGGTGGCCTTGTTTTGTGATCAAAGGCTGATGGAGGCTCAGTGAGAGGTTATGTTACTAACACCTGAAAGATGATGCATTTTTGACTGAGCAAGGAATTCTACAACCATTGGAATTCAGCCTAAAGCTTGGCACAGTTTTTAGTTTGTTATATGGTCCTGCTAAGTACCACAGCTGGCAAAGCAGCTGGTGGCTGCTGGGGTCCTTGTGAGGAAAACTGGCAGATGGGCCAACTGCCTGCCTGGTCCAAGATGACTTAGGGAGAGGCAGGCTTGCAGCATCAGGAAAACACCTCCCTGTTAAAGACAAGGTCATGACCGTTTGCTACAGCCCATTCAAACCAAGGGCAGGTGCATTAAAGTGAAGCAAAAATTGATTGAAACGTTTGTCATGTGAATAAGAACTTCCTGATGTGACTGGAGAAGCCTGACTGTGCTTGAATGCAGATCAGGCCAGAGGTCAACATGATGCCCATGGTTTTGGTGAGACATCTGAAGACCTGTCATCCTGATGTGGCCATAGGTGGCTTCCTCAGGACGGCTGCTAAAGTCAATGACCAAATCAACAAAAAGACTGCTCTCCTGAGAAAGAGTTTATTTACTGAGAGAGTACTATTTTCAGATCCCCCTTCCCCAGTACCGAATTAATAAAATTTCAGAAAGAACATGTTCAACCAATGTTTTAACAACTAAATGGATTCAGTAGCCATTACACTATTTCTAGACTCAGGAAAGGACTGCATTTAAAACAATCTTTGTATCCCATTTCAGGGTTTATTGGCGTGATATGCAGATGAAATATAGCTGCTGATAAAAAAAAAAAGAGAGATTTACTGTTCAATCAATGCAGGTAGACGTCACGTTGGCCTGACAACACTAGGCTCCTCCCACAGATGTGGTGACCCGGACCCCAGATGTGCGGAGCTCCTGTGGAGACCCTGGGGTGGTCTCCAGCGTGCTCCCAATTGTGTTCTCCACACCAGTGGCCCCTGGATTGCCCCAGGGTAGATCCTGTCAAATAACACTGACCACAGCATTAGAAGCCTCCTCAGACATTCACAGTGGGCCCTGAGAAGTCCTCAGGTTAAGAAGTATTTTTAAATCTTATTTAGCCAGAAATGCTCAGAGTTTCTGTTTTTCTTTTTCCCCTTGAAACACCTCATAGCAAGGAACACTCCACTTTCTGGTAGGGACTTAAGAATCCCTTTCCCACTGTTTTCTGAGACACACTGTCATTTCCCTCTGAAACTAAACACAGTGTAATTATTTCTCTTTCTGTCTTTTTGATGTGATTGTTCGTCCTCCAGGACACAGACCAGGGCTAACTGATCGTCATGTTATTGCAGCATCTCGTCCAGGACTTAGCCAACAACTGCCACAGCAGGAAGCCACCCCTTGGAGGTCTAGTGTCCACCTGGCTGGGGGGATGGGTTTGGCCAAGGAGAGGGGACTTGGCCTTTGACTTTCTGAGGATGAGGACAGGCCTTTCCAGCTGCTAAATTGTAAGGTCTATGACAAAAATATCTACTACGCGATTTCCTGATAGCTATGCTGTTTGAGTGGTTCATATGGGGGGATGGGGCACCGCTGTCTTGCGAACCACCTTCCACTGGGACAGAGTTATGCATCAAGCATGGAGAAATGGGGTTCCTCTGGGCCCTGTGTTTCAGGGTTCAGTCTCCTGTTGTTGGTGGACAGGAATTGCGCTGGAAGGCAGCTCCTGGGGAAGGAGGCAGCCTACGCATCACTCTGTCTTTAATCAGCTAGACAAATTGCAAAAAATGAAGAAAAAGAAGAAAATTCATTCACCTTTTTCTAAAGTTTATTAATCTTCAATTGATTCAATTAATCTTCAATTAATCTTAATTTTATTATAAACTAATTTGGAATTTCATGAAATTTTTATTTTAAACTGAAATTTTTCAAATTTTGAAATAACTGTAGAATCACAGGAAACTGCCAAAAATAGTACAGAGAGGTCCTCTCACCCAGTTTCACCCAGTGGTAAGATCTTGTATGAATAGACACAATATCACAATCAGGATAAGATGATGATGTTTCCTGCCTCATTCCTTAGGTGGGTAATTTGTATCTTTTCTCTCTTTATTTCTGTCAGTTTTGCCAGAAGTATGTCATCATTGAAGTGTTCAAAGAACAAACTTTTTGTTGCATTGATTTTCTCTATTTCTTTTCTGTTTTCAATTCCATTGATTTCTGCTCTATTTCTTTTTTCCTGTTTGCTTTAGGTTTATTTTGTTTTTCATTTTCTAATTTCTTGAGGTGGGAGCTTATTATTATTGATTTGAGAACTTTTTTCTTAGTTCACTTAGTGACATAAATTTCCCTCAGCAACACCTTAGCTGCATCCAACAAATTGTAATGTTGTATTTTTATTTTAATTCAGCCCTGTGTATTTTAAAAATTTCCTCTGTGTCTTCCATTTCCATCCATGGATTATTTAGAAGTGTGTTGTTTAATTTCCAAGTCTGAGGAGATTTTTCTCATATCTTTCTGTTTATTGACTTCTAGTTTGATTTCTTTATGGTCAGAGAATATACTCTACATGATTTTGATTCTTTTAAATTTGTTGAGGTTTGTTTCACGATCCAGGATATATCGATACATTCACCCCTCCATATTCACAGGCTCTGCATCTGCAAATTCAACCAACTATGGATCAAAAATATACGAGAAAAAGAAAAAAATTCCAGAAAGTTCCAAAAAGTAAAACTTGAATTTGCCATGTAGGCTAACAACTATTTACATAGCATTTACATTTTATTGGGTATTATAAGTAACCTAGAGATGATTTAAATTATATGGGAGGCTGCTGTAGGTTATATGCAAATGCTTCACAATTTTATATAAGGGACTTGAGCATCCTTGGATACTGGTATCTGTTGCGTGGGGGTGGGGCATCCGGAACCAATCACCCATTTATAGCAAGGAGCGACTATAGTCTACCTTGGTGGATGTTCCACGATGATAAATCCATCATAAGTTGAAAATATCATAAGTTGAAAATGCATTTAATACATCTAATCTGCTGAACATTATACCTTGGCCTAGCCCACCTTAAATGTGCTCAGAACACTTACATTAGCTTATGGTTGGGCAAAATCATCCAACACAAATCTTAGTGTAAAGTGCTGGATATCTCATGTAATTTATTGAATACTGTACCGAAAATAAAAACCAGAATTATTATTAAGTATAGGTTGTTTACCCTCATGATTGCATGGCTGACTGGGAGGTGTGGCTCACTGCCACTGCCCAGCATCATGGGAGAGTATTGTACTGCACATCACTAGCCCCGGAAAAGGTCAATATTCAAAATACAAAGTACAGTTTCTACCAAATGTGTATAGCTTCTGCACCATGGTAAAGTCAAAAAATTGTAAGTCAAAACATTGTAAGTCAGGGACCATCTGTATCCTATCCATATTGACTGTTATGTTGTTATTGATCATTATGTTCTATAGATATCTATTAGGTCCCATTGGCTGATGGTGTTGTTCAGTTCTTCTATATTCTTAATAATTTTCTGTCTGGTAGTTCTATTATTAATGTTATAACCTTTGGTGTTGTTTCCTCATTACAACTGCTCTTGATATTCCACTTAACTTGATTTAACCACATACACATTTTGTGTAGGGCTAGAGCCACATACTAGAATTATCTGGGAGCTTTAAAAATGCTGATGCCGGGCTTCCCTGGTGGCGCAGTGGTTGAGAGTCCTCCTGCCGATGCAGGGGACATGGGTTCGTGCCCCGGTCCGGGAAGATCCCACATGCTGCAGAGTGGCTAGGCCTGTGAGCCATGGCCACTGGGCCTGCGCATCCGGAGCCTGTACTCTGCAATGGGAGAGGCCACAAGAGAGAGAGGCCCGCGAACCACAAAAAAAAAAAAAAAAAAAAAGCTGATACCTGGGTCACATTCCAGACTGATTAATCAGAATCTCAAGGGGTGAGTCCTGGGCATCAAGCTTTTTAAAAAGCTCCCCAGGTGACTCTATTGTGCAGCTGTGGTTGAGGACTGCTCGATAAAGTAGCAGTGTCCACAATGTGATGCAACTCACACCTCCCAGGTAACCCACCTGGGTAGAGACGCAATGTCAAATGTAGTGTCTGGAGTAGCCCAGTGAGCTGAGATGGTGGATATGGTCTGTTACTGCAGTGTCCAATGTAGTAGCATGAGCCACTTGTGGCTACTGAGCAGTTGAAATGTGGCGAGTGAGACTGAAGAACTGAAGTTTTAATTTTATTTTAAGTAGCTTAAATTTAAGTAGCCACATGTGGCTAGTGGCTACCATATTGGACAGGCAGCTTCTGGATTCATAAGACATTTTCTGTCTTATTTTACCAGAAAAAGTAATGTGTTTTTGCCCCAAATTTCCAGTGATAAATGATTCTAAGTGGAAATCTTCTCAGTTAAAAGGTATTTTTTTCATACTGAATAGTACTTTATCAGCAAAACACATGAATTAAAGTTATTTCTCTCTGTGAAGTGAAACCTTAGGAAACAGTTCAAAGCACCTCTTTGATGGCAAAATTGTACTGATGGAAAATATTTGTAAATGATGCTGCTAACGAACAACACTTGTATCAGAAAATAAACTTACATTTTCTTTCACGTACTTATGTGCTACCTGTGGCTTTTAAAGCAGACTCCCATTACCCCAGTGGATACTATTAATCTCTCCATTTAATAAGGCTTTTAGTTACCAGGAGCACAATTGTAACAGTAAAAAATTCAAATCCAAATGTGTTGGATCAAAAGAATGCTTGCAATTACACTGCAAGCAGTAGTCAAGGTGCTGTGGTAAAATGCACGCATCTGGGCTTTTCAGTGCTTGCAGCATGATGGATGTGTTTATAAAGTGAGCCAGCCCATGAATTCTTCATCAGGGAGTAATTCCCCAGACAGTGACTTACCATGGCTAGACTGGGCAACAATGGCTTGATAATAAGTCTGAAATGTAGATATTTTACACACCAAATATAAGACAACAGTAAAACAACCTATTTTTTATTTTGAAGCATTTATTCATACTCTGGTTGTTTTTATTTTTTATTTTTTTTAAATTTTTTGATTGAGTTGTTTGTTTTTTTTAATATTGAGCTGCATGAGCTGTTTATATATTTTGGAGATTAATCCTTTGTCCACTGATTTGTTTGCAAATATTTTCTCCCATTCTGAGGGCTGTCTTTTCATCTTGTTTGTAGTTTCCTTTGCTTTGCAAAAGCTTTTAAGTTTCGTTAGGTCCCATTTGTTTATTTTTGTTTTTATTTCCATTACTCTAGGAGGTGGATCAAAAAAGATCTTGCTGTGATTTATGTCAGAGTGTTCTTCCTATGTTTTCCTCTAAGAGTTTTATAGTGTCTGGCCTTACATTTAGGTCTCTAATCCATTTTGAGTTTATTTTTGTGTATGGTGTTAGGGAGCATTCTAATTTCATTCTTTTACATGTAGCTGTCCAGTTTTCCCAGCACCACTTATTGAAGAGACTGTCTTTTCTCCATTGTATATTCTTGCCTCCTTTATCAAAAATAAAGTGACCATATGTGCATGGGTTTATCTCTGGGTTTTCTATCCTGTTCCATTGATCTATATTTCTGATTTTGTGCCAGTACCATATTGTCTTGATTACTCTAGCTTTGTAGTATAGTCTGAAGTCAGGGAGCCTGATTCCTCCAGCTCCGTTTTTTTCCCTCAAGACTGCTTTGGCTATTCAGGGTCTTTTGTGTCTCCATACACATTTTAAGAGTTTTTGTTCTCGTTCTGTAAAAAATGCCATTGGTAATTTGATAGGGATTGTGTTGAATCTGTAGATTGCTTTGGGTAGTATAGTCAGTTTCACAATATTGATTCTTCCAATCCAAGAACATGGTATACCTCTCCATCTGTTTGTATCATCTTTAATTTCTTTCATCAGTGTCTTATAGTTTTCTGTATACAGGTCTTTTGTCTCCCTAGGTAGGTTTATTCCTAGGTATTTTATTCTTTGTGTTCCAATGGTAAATGAGAGTGTTTCCTTAATTTCTCTTTCAGTTTTTTCATCATTAGTGTATAGGAATGCAAGAGACTTCTGTGCATTAATTTTGTATCCTGCAACTTTACCAAGTTCATTGATTAGCTCTAGTAGTTTTCTGGTAGCATCTTTAGGATTCTCTATGTATAGTATCATGTCATCTGCAAACAGTGACAGTTTTACTTCTTCTTTTCCAATTTGTATTCTTTTTATTTCTTTTTCTTCTCTGATTGCTGTGGCTAGGACTTCCAAAACTATGTTGAATAATAGTGGTGAGAGTGGACATCCTTGTCTTGTTCCTGATCTTAGAGGAAATGCTTTTCACCATTAATCTCTGGTTATTTTTAAATGCTAAGTTTTTAGTGATGGAATAAAACTAGAAAGAGAAGGAGTGCTGTCTTAAGTTCATCAAGAAAAAGGACACAGGGACTACCCTGGTGGCACAGTGGTTAAAAATCCGCCTGCCAGTGCAGGGGACATGGGTTCAAACCCTGGTCAGGGAAGATCCCACATGCCGTGGAGCAACTAAGCCCGTGCACCACAACTACTGAAGCCCGTGTGTCTAGAGCCCATTCTCCACAACAAGAGAACCTCAACGAAGAGTAGTCCCCACTCGCTGCAACTAGAGAAAGCCCGAGCACAGCAACGAAGACCCAATACAGCCAAAAAAAAGGACTACAAGTACTCAGTTATGCAAAATAAATAAGCTCTGGAGATCCACTATATAGCATGGTGCCTATAGCTAACAATAGCATGTTGTACACTTAAACTCTGCTAGGAGAGTAGATCTTATGTTAAGTGTTGTTACCACAAAAACTTATAATAATATTAAAGGCATGGGAAGAAACATTGGGAAGTGATGGATATGTTTATGACCTTGATTGTAGTGACGGTTTCACAGGTGTATCCTTATTCCCAAGGTCATCCAGTTGTATACAGTAAATATGTATAGCTTTTTATATGTCAATTATACTTCAATAAAGTGGTTTAAAGACAAAATGAAATAAAATTACAGAAAAGGACTATAACTAAAATTATTGCTTTGATTCTTCCCTCTAAAAACATTTCTGAGAAACAGAAATTATAAAATATAGTATAGCCTGTCAGTATGAGAATTGGATATAATTTTTCCATATTTTGTCTTTTAATAGAAAACCAAAAACAGTGCATGTAAACTTGGCAGAAAATGTTGAAAAAAGATTCTTGATGGAAAGATTATGAATTCTTTCTTTCCACAGCTGCTTTCAGCTCTAGGAACTGAGAGCTGTAATTTTCACTCAGGCCTATCTAAGTCCTGAGAAAACTATAACCAATCCTAAGTCTGTATAAAGAGGCTCTTTGCTAGTTGGTTAAATATGAAATCAGTCTGCAACCAAAAAAGTCTGATGTACGCATTGAGAGGAATGCCCAGACAGGTGGAGAGAGAAGCCCTCTGTGGACTAGCCAAGTCCTAGTTTTCCTCCGTTCCAGTGGAACTTACCTGGTTCTCTCCAGCTCCCACCTCTCCTCCCACAGCTGCAGTTGCACTTTTCTCTGCTCCTAAAGGTGCAGAAATCCAGCTCCAAACTCTGAACTGGTCGTAGAGTCCTGGTGCCATGCTGATGGCATGGAGGAGGTGGACAGAACCATGGAAGAGCTCATATGATTTTATGATAACAAGCTAGATAACAGGGTGAAAAGTATTTCTTTTTTTTAACATCTTTATTGGAGTATAATTGCTTTACAATGGTGTGTTAGTTTCTGCTGTATAACAAAGTGAATCAGCTATACATAAACATATATCCCCATATCTCCTCCCTCTTGCATCTCCCTCCAACCCTCCCTATCCCAGCCCTCTAGGTGGACACAAAGCACTGAGCTGATCTCCCTGTGCTATGCGGCTGCTTCCCACTAGCTATCTATTTTATATTTGGTAGTGTATATATGTCCATGCCACTCTCTCACTTCGTCCCTTCCCCCTCCCCGTGTCCTCAAGTCGATTCTCTACATCTGTGTCTTTATTTCTGTCCTGCCCACAAACAGATGGAGAGATATACCATGTTCTTAGATTGGAAGAATCAAAATTGTGAAAATGATGATACTACCCAAAGCAATCTACAGATTCAATGCAATCCCTATCAAACCACCAATGACATTTTTCACAGACCTAGAACAAAAAATTTCACAATTTGTATGGAAACACAGAGGACTCCGAATAGCCAAGGCAATCCCGAGAAAGAAAAATGGAGCTGGAGGACTCAATCTCCCTGACTTCAGACTATACACACCGCTACAGTAATCAAGACAGTATGGTATTGGCACAAAAACAGAAATATAGATCAATGGAACAGGATAGAAAGCCCAGAGATAAACCCACACACATATGGTCACCTTATCTTTGATAAAGGAGGCGAGAAAAGACAGTCTCTTCAATAAGTGGTGCTGGGAAAACTGGACAGCTACATGTAAAGGAATGAAATTAGAACACTCCCTAACACCATACACAAAAATAAACTGAAAATGGATTAGAGACCTAAATGTAAGGCCAGACACTATAAAACTCTTAGAGGAAAACATAGGAAGAACATTTTATGACATAAATCACAGCAAGATCCTTTTTGACCCACCTCCTAGAGTAATGGAAATAAAAAGAAAAATAAACAAATGCGACCTAATGTAACTTAAAAGCTTTTGCACAGCAAAGGAAACCATAAACAAGACGAAAAGATAATGCTTAGAATGGGAGAAAATATTTGCAAATGAAGCAACTGACAAAGGATTAATCTTGAAAATATACAAGCAGCTCATGAAGCTCAATATCAAAAAAACAAAAAACTCAATCCAAAAATGGGCAGAAGACCTAAATAGACATTTCTCTAAAGAAGATATACAGATTGCCAACAAACATATGAAAGGATGCTCAACATCACTAATCATTAGAGAATTGCAAATCAAAACTACAATGAGGTATCACCTCACACCAGTCAGAATGGCCATCATCAAAAACTCTACAAATAAATGCTGGAGAGGGTGTTGAGAAAAGGGAACGCTCTTGCACTGTTGGTGGGAATGTAAATTGATACAGCCACTATGGAGAACAGTATGGAGGTTCCTTAAAAAACTAAAAATAGATCTACCATACGACCTAGTAATCCCAGTACTGGACATATACCCTGAGAAAACCAGAATTCAAAAAGAGTCATGTGCCACAATGTTAACTGAAACTCTATTTACAGTAGCCATGACATGGAAGCAACCTAAGTGTCCATCGACAGATGAATGGATAAAGAAGATGTGATACATACATACAATGGAATACTACTCAGCCATAAAAAGAAACAAAACTGAGTTATTTGTAGTGAGGTGGATGGACCGAGAGACTGTCATACAGATTGAAGTAAGTCAGAAAGAGAAAAACAAATACCATATGTTAACACATATATATGGAATCTAAAAAAAAAAATTGTTCTGAGAAGTATTTCTAAGTGAATAGTCGTATGGTATTTTCATCCCGTTGTTTCCAAGCTTTTAAAACATATGCTCTTCTGTCTTCAATTACCCTAAATCTGTAGCTCCAGCCCACATCCCTCTCTTAAGCTCCTGATACATATTTACAACTTGCGTTCGTGCTTCAAAGCCTGCTCAACACATCCAAACCCCTATTCATGACACTTCCCATTCAAACCTATTCTTGTCCCTTATTCACAGTGTTGATTACTGATTCCATCATCTATCCTGCGACTCAAACTGGCGATCTTAGAATCATTTATGACTTTTGTTTCTTTAACACTCTCATCAAATTCATTAGATATTGGGAGTTGCCCAGGGATTTTTATTTTTAACTAGGCCCTCAGGGGATCCTCCCACAGAGTTTGGTGGCCTTCTTTGAGAAACGCTTCCTGCTCCCCGGAGAGGGAACATCCATTCTGCATTCTTTTTGTTTTTACTGACTCATTCCTTGGTCTGTAAGTACGCTCAAATTTTCCCCACTAAAAAGAGAATAGTTGCTCAAACGTTTTGCTCTGTATTCTTTTATAGCCAAAATATATTGAAAAAATAAGCCCATGTTGTTTGTCTCTTCAGTTCTCATTCACTCTTCAGTTCTCTGCAATCCAGTGTCTGTCCCCACCACTTCACATATACTCTTGATATGCTTAAAACAAACAAAATCTGCCAACCAACCCAAACCCAAACCCCCTAAAGAAGCCCCCAGAGCCCTGCCACCTCCCCTTATGCAGCTCTGTCCCATTTCCCATCATTTGCTGCCCTACAGCCCTGGGCTTCCTTATAGTTCCTTGATGTGCAGAGCTCTTTCCTACCTCAGGGCCTTTGCACTGCTGCTGTCTGGACTATGATGCCCTCTCCCTGCTTCTTCCTCCCAGCTTGTCACTTGGATATTAGAGTGAGGCCTTGCCTACCCATCTGATTTAAAGTAATGTTCCCTTTTATTCTCCTTTTTTTCAGCTCAGCTCCTGTTCTTTTCCTTGAGAGTGCATTTCCTAGTTTATATATATTTTACTTGTTTATCTATACTGTCTGTTTCTAGACTATGAACTTCAAAAGGGTAGGGGCTACATTAGTGTTGGTTATCACTGTACCTTGCCTGGTTCCTAGAACACAGTAGTTGCCTTACTTGTAGAAAGAGCAAATGAATTAAGCTGTTTTGTCAGAGGCCACCAAGGACTCCATCATTTCCAGGTTCTGTGCCTGGATGCATAAGTGAGCTAGCAGAAAATCCATGACTCAGCAACACCCCCACTCTCTCAACCCCCCACCCCCGCCCAGCTGGAAAAGCCTTTGGGAGTTTTGTTTTTAATGATTTCACTCTAAAAAAAAAAAAAAATCCCAAAGTCTGATTTCTTTCTCTGTACCGAAAGATGGTACTGCTGACGTTACTCTGTGATTACAGGATAACCTCAAAAAATCTTTTGAAATCTTGGTTTGCTTGTTTTTGTAGAACGAATGAATGAATGAAACCAAGGGAGCACTGCAGCACCCACCAGGTGCCATCCTCCCATGTGGAGCTGTGATTCCCATGGTCCCCTTAGAAGTGAAGAGTTGCTGGGTTCGAGGGCTTTGACTCTCAGCATCCCTGCATGTGCCACCCTGGCTCCCAAGTGCAGTGCCTACAAAGTTCTCATTTTTGCTGCATTTACCTTTCCTTCTTTGGGGATGTAAATCTGCTAGCAATACAAATAGCCAACCAGGTAATAACATATGCAAGGTACATTATCAGTGTTCCTAACAATGTTAAATGTTGATGGGACTTGACTGCTATTTTGAAGGGATCCCTTAAAAAACTTTTTTTTTAAAAAAAAAAAGCTGAGCCTGCCTAGATCCCTAAAGTGCATGCACACACACATCCTACAACAAAAACTTTAATAGATCATTAGAACTGCCCTTCAAGATGCTTCCTTAGCAGATGAGACACTCTGGGTGAGACTGGGCACTTTGTTGTTTCCTTTATTATTCAGGAATGTTTTGAAATGTAATACAAATAAAACAGAACTAAGACATATAATTATTCAAAAGAGGAAAGTAAATGACCACTATTGCTAAATAACAGGGCTGGAAAACCCATAAGAATCACTTGCCTAGAACTAGTTTAGTAGAGTGGCTGGATGTGAAATAAAACAAATATTAAAAATCATTATAACATGGCTTACTTACTATATGCTTATAGATATCATTCTATTGTGCTGAACAGATAGAGGAGCTCAAAGCTTACACAAGTCAATTCCTTGTAAGTCTTTGATATTTCTTGCAATTTCCAGTATCACTGGCAACTTAATCCAGGCCCTTCGTATATTTTATCTGAATTATTGGAGGTGAACTATTCCCATTACTAAGACTTAATAGCTGATCAAATGAGGACAAAGGCTCATTCATAAATGTACTTGACATCACTGCTCTGTATTAGGCCCTGTGCTAGATGCCTGGACTGGAGTGACAAAGACCCAGTGCTACCCCAGGGACACACAGGGGAAGGTGTGCCGAAACTCCCAGATTTGGTGATGGGAATAGAAGTAGGATTCACAGAGTAAGAAAGAGTTTTGGGGAAGGTAGTGAGTTCAGGCTTGGACACCAAGGACTTGCATTTCCAAAGAGCAATCCAGAGGGTGATGCCCAATAAACAACTGGGAACAAGGGACTGGATCAGAGACAGAGGCCAGAGTCTGAGGTGGACTCCGGAGCCAGGCCCAAAGCCGTCACTGAAGTTCTGTTTGTTGGTGCTAGTTTCCCTAAGGAAATTCACACAGAAAAGGGGGAAATTCCTGAAAACAGAACTTGAGTAGAGCTTATGAGTTGGGGGCTTCAGGAAGAAATAAAACAGTAGAGAAGAAGCCAAGGTCATTAGAAAAGTTGTGAGGGCCAAGAAAGTGCCCAGGAAACAGGGCCAGGGTGAGTTCCGTGAAGGCTCGGGCACAAGGACACATCAGTAGCAGGTAAGGCCACAAGGCCAGAGAATGTCTTTGATGTTGTGATGAGAGATGCTGGAGACAGTTGTTCATCAGAGGGAGGAGGGGAAAAGTCTCTGCCAAGGGCTAAGGAGTCAAGGCTCGAAGGGTGGAGGCTGCAAGGGCTCTGGTCTGGGCGATGTTGGTGGTGGATGGAAGGGAGGATGTGGGAGTAAGTGAGACTGATGATGCTGGGAGATGATGGGTGATTCTCCACATGGAGGCTGGACTGCAGTGGAAAGCAAGGAGAAAGATTGGTAGAGATAAGAAGACATGAGATGAGATAGAGAGAAGAGAAAAGAGGGAAGGCTTTCCTTGGGTGTCCTCAATCACTTTACAAAACTGGGAGGACAGGTAATTTGATAGAAGTGGAAGGGGCAGAGGTGTCACTGGGGGTATTGAAGGTAGTGACACATGCTTGGAGCAGTCACTTTAGACAATGCACAAAAAAGTTAAGAAAAGATGAACAAAGCTGTGCAGTTCCTCTGAGGGCCAAATTATAGTCAGCACACATTCTGAGAATCAAAACAGCAGAGCTCTGTGACTTCCTCCAGAAATTCTTGGACAAGAAATGGATGGTAGGCTGGAAGAACAACAGTTGTAGGATTCAAAGAGTCTAGTGATTTAAAATGACTTAGGCTGGGGAGATAAGTGATGGCAGAAAGGGCAAGAAAAACCAAGGGGGAACAAGAAAGGCTTTAAGGACAGGAGACTAGGAGACTAAGACCTCTATATCCTTGGAAGGAGATATGCCATTTCAAGGGCCAGTGATGCTTCCCCTTCCCCCTTATCTGCTTGTCCCTTCCTCCTCACAGGTGCTGGTGGCGAGCAGGTTTTAGCCAGAATCAGCCTAGAGAAGCGCATATTCCTGGTGGTGGTTTCCCTGGGATGCCTGCGTCTCCCTTGCCTTATACAAATGTCTGTACTGCAGGAGAGGTTACTGCCCTAATTAAGGGGCAGGGCTTGAATAAACCATATCCATAATGACTGTCAATGTTAATAAACTACCAAATGCATAAAGGCAATTAATAACAATCCTATCCTGCTAGGGATACAGTCTTGCACCATAGTTACATATACACCAAGTCACTGATCTAACCTGTTAGACTTATGGAGAATTTAAGTGGCCTGAGGGGAAACCTGTGCCTTCTGCTTGTCCTGAAAATACAGAAGGTTATAATTAATCATAAAGATGTGGCTGAACAAGCAGTGTCGGTCCTTCTGTTGTTTCCTGTCGCCAAGAATGGAGCCAGCAACCCTGAAAGACCTGTAAAAGCAGCTCTGTTGCCTGGTGCAGCTTTGGCTTTAAATCCTATTCTCAACCCTGCCTCCCTGCTGTCTTGGCTTTCTTCTCTCTGTTCTTTCCCCCTCTTTTGGCTTGCCAAATTTGGGCTTAGTCAGTGCTGTGGTGGTAATACCGCAGCTCTTAAGGAGCCAACTCATGCTGACTCAGAACCAAAGGGCCAGATCAGCACTGTACCTAGAACTGAGGACAGAAAAGGGACCAAACCCTTGGGCCAGGCCTGCTTCCTAGAGCGCTTCTCTTTGTTCAAACTCCTACAGATGCCTGAGTGGAGAGGGCAGGGACAATTAGATAGGTGTGAACTCCCAAGGGGAAAAATACTGTTTCAATAAGAAGGGAAGATTGCAGGCTTTACTGTGGGGGACGGAGGGGGAAGATGGGGAGTGCGAGAGCACATGCGCACATGTGTTTTAAAACAACTGAACATACAAATTACTTTTAATTGAAAATTTGATATAATTATAGATTCACATGCAAATTATTATAAGAAATAATACAGAGAGACTCCCCCATATACATTTTCCCAGTTTTCCCCAATGATAATATTTTTCAAAGTTATAGTATATCACAGCCAGGATATTGACATTGATAAAATCCACCATCTAGTTCAGAGTCCCTGGTTTTACTTGTACTCATTTATGTGTGTGTGTTTAGCGCTATACAGTTTGACTACTGTACATGTACATGTATAGGTTTGTGTGTCCACCGCCACAGTCAAGATACGGAATGCCTTATCATCACTAAAATCCCCTATGTTGTCCTTTTATAACCACATTCACCACCACCTCTTTCTCCACTCTTATGCCACCCCCTAACCCTTAGCAACCACTGCTCTCCATTTTTAAACTTACGTTATTTCAAAACTACTATGTAGGGGCTTCTCTGGTGGTCCAGTGGGTAAGACTCCAAGCTCCCAATGCAGGGGGCCCAGGTTTGATCCCTGGTCGGGGAACTGGATCCCGCATGCATGCCACAACTAAGAAGTCTGCATGCCACAACTAAAGATCCCGCATGCTGCAAACTAAGATCCCACGTGCTGAAACTAAGACCCAGCTCAGCCTAAATATATAAATAAATAAATATTTTTAAAAAACTATTCTGTAAATGGAATCATACAGTATATAACATTGTTTTTTTTTTTCAGCATGCATAATTCTCTTGAGATCCATGCAAGTCATTGTGAACATACATAATTTGTTCCTTTTAATTGTTGAATAGTTATCCAGGGTATGGATAAACCAGTTTCTTTAATCATTTACCCATTCAAGCTACCTATGTTATATTTGAAGTGAGTCTCTTCCAGACAACATATAAAGGGGTTATGTGATTTTTATCTGTTCTGCCAATTTCTGTCTATCGCTGTTATTTAAATCATTTATATTGAAGGTAAATATATGTTGATGCTTGAGTCAGCCATTTTATTATTAGTTTTATGTTTGTTTCTCTGGTTCTTGTTCCTTTATTTCTCTTTCCTTGCCTTCCTGGGGTTACTTGAACAATTTTTTTTATTCCACCTTGATTTATTTATAATATTTTTGAGTATATTTCTTTGTATAGTTTTTTTTTTAGTGGTCGTTCTGGGTATTATAATAGAAATATGTGACCTATCAGAGTCTACTAGTAACAATATTTTACTTTGTGTTAACTGTGGAGTTTCATGTCCACCTAGATCTCTTTACTTTCTCCTCTTTTAAATTTCATTGGCTTGAATATCAGGTGGTGTTAACATTTTTGTTTCAGTTATCAAACATGATTGATGATTTATAAAACACATGAGGAGCAGAATAGTTCACTGTGTGTACACATTTCTGTTATTTCTGTTGTTCCTTCTTTCCTGATGCTCCAAGATTCTTTCTTTCATCCATTCCTTTTTGTTTGATGAATTACTTCAGTCAGTCTTAAAGGGTAGGTTTGCTTATCAACAAATTCTGTTAGTTTTCTTTCACCTGAGAATGTCTTTATTTTCCTCTCATTCCTGAAGGATAGTGTTCCCAGACATAATTTGTGGTTGAATTGTTTTCCTTTCAATGCTTGAAAAATGTTGTGCCCTTTCTTCTGGCTCCACTGTTTCAGGAGAACTCTACTGTCATTTGTATCATTTTCCCCTCCAGATAATAACACGTCATTTCTCTTTAGCTTCTTTCAAGATTTTTTTTTCTTTGTCTTCTGCATAGGTTTCTTTCAGTTGATCCTGTTTGGGATCCACTCAGCTTCTTGAATCCAGGTTTGTGCGTGTCACCAAATTTGGGAAATTTTTAGTTATTACTTCTTCATATGCTCTTTCAGCTGCACTCTCTTTCTCCTCTTTTTCTGGTACTCCAATGACAGAAATGTTCATTTGTTTGTTTTAATAGCCCCTTAAGTCTCTGAGACTCGGTTCATTTTTTGAAATCTATTTTCCTCTGTTGTTTAGATTGGTTGTTGAAATTGGGCAACTTATTTCCTCAAGTTCAGTGATTCTATCCTCTGTCATCACCATGCTACAATTGAGCCCATCCAGTGAGTTTTTCAAATTTTTCTGCTATTATATTTTTCAGTGCTCTGATTTTCGTTTGGTTCTTTTTTTGTAATTCTGTTTATCTGCTGAGCTTTTGTAATTGTTTTTGTTATTGATTATTGAAGCATTTTTATAACAGCTATTGCACTGCTGTTGGAAATGTAAATTGATACAGCCACTATGGAGAACAGTATGGAGGTTCCTTAAGAAACTACAAATAGAACTACCATACGACCCAGCAATCCCACTACTTGGTATATTCCCTGAGAAAACCATAATTCAAAAAGAGTCATGTACCAGAATGTTCATTGCAGCTCTATTTACAATAGCCAGGAGATGGAAGCAACCTAAGTGTCCATCATTGGATGAATGGATAAAGAAGATGTGGCACATATATACAATGGAATATTACTCAGCCATAAACAGAAATGAAATTGAGTTATTTGTAGTGAGGTGGATGGACCTAGAGTCTGTCATACAGAGTGAAGTAAGTCAGAAAGAGAAAAACAAATACCATATGCTAACACATATATATGGAATCTAAGGGGAAAAAAAAAGGTCATGAAGAACCTATGGGTAAGACAGGAATAAAGACACAGACCAACTAGAGAATGGACTTGAGGATATGGGGAGGGGGAAGGGTAAGCTGTGACAAAGTGAGAGAGTGACATGGACATATATACACTACCAAATGTAAAATAGATAGCTAATGGGAAGCAGCCGCATAGCACAGGGAGATCAGCTCGGTGCTTTGTGACCACCTAGAGGGGTGGGATAGGGAGGGTGGGAGGGAGGGAGATGCAAGAGGGAAGAGATATGGGAACGTGTATATGTGTATAGCTGATTCACTTTGTTATAGTGCAGAAACTAACACACTATTGTAAAGCAATTATACTCCAATAAAGATGTTAAATAAATAAATAAATAAAATAAAATAAAATTGGGTCAAAAAAAAAGAATGTGAGGGGGAAAAGTTAATTCAGTTTAAACTAAAAAATTTTTTTTTAATTTAACAAATTAAAAAAAATTAAATCCTTATTGGATAATCCCAGCATCTTATTCCTCTTAGTGTTAATGTCAGTTCATTGTCATTTTTCACTCAAGTTGTGATTTTCCTAGTTCTTGGCATGACAGGTGATTTTTTTTATTGTACCCTGGACATGTTCTCTATAGTGTTAGGAGACTCAGGGTCCTATTTAAACCTTTAATTTTAGCAGGCAGTCACCCTGTTTAGGTTTAGCACTCAAGTTCTGGCTTATTTTTCCAAGCTGTGGTTCCAAATCAGTTATATTTTAATCTTTGGTCTCCTGATTTATCTGCTGGTGCTGGGAGTCCCTCTCCATCTTAGTGCTGTCTAAGGGAGTGGAACAGGATTCCCCAAGTTGGACTACCAAGTGTCTTGGAAGAGGGGGTGGTCTCAGGTATATGGGGACAAAGGAGCTTCCTGAGCTGGGCCACTTGCCATGGTGGCAGCCCTCTTCTTGTTCTGCCCACACACCAGGTATGTGCGTGAGTCTCTGCAGAGTGGGGTCTCTTGTTTGTATTTTCCCTGGGCTGTAAACCTGTGGGGAAATCCACGGCTGGCTGTAGTTATGCAGCTGTAGCCTCAGTGTGTGTGACACAGGACCGACTATGTGATGGTGTGTGTGGTAGGTTGGCTGTGTATTGTTCCCCAACACCCAGGACCTCTTTGAGATTCAGCTTATTCCTGTGACTCACCTGCTTAATGAGAAGCAAGCAGGAATGATGAATGTCACTTACAGGCGGAAGCTTTGAGAGCCAGGAGGAGCTCGCTTCGTACTCTTCCCTGTCATGATCACTGACAATGTTTCAGATGGCAGCTGTTCCATCAGCCCACGTTCCAGAGTGGGGATGATGACAGCTTAGATCAGAGCCCCCGCAGGGCTGGGAGGACATGTGATGTGAGTGATGTAAATGAGCAGGAACCTTTGTGTGTGAACTGTGCAGATCTGGGGCATTGTTTGTCACCACCACATCACCTGGCTTATTCTGCAGTGAATTTTGCTTAAAGAAAAAATTGAGGGAAGAGGCAAATCTTGATAGCCCTGGAGGGGATTAGAAATGCATAAAACCATACATCTTAAATATTACATAAATTAAACATTTTATAATTTAACTTCTGTTCCTTAGTTTACAATAACAAATGGGATTTTACTGTAGAGGAATGAGAATCCATAAATTTGGTGTGGCAACATCTGTCTATATTAGACCCCCTGAGAGGTCTATGAAGACATTTGCAATATAGTGTGTTTTCCAGTTGGAGAATGGAGGGCAGGACTGTTTTCCAGGAAAGCTTTATTTCTGTCTCCACCTGCTATGGTCTAAATGTGTCCTCCAGCCACCAAATTTGTATATTAAAACCTAAAGCCCAATGTGATGGTATTAAGAAGTGGGGACTTTGGGGAGGTGATTAGGTCATGAGGGCTCTGCATTAATTATGACACTAATGCCCTTATAAAAGAGGCCCAAGAGAACTCCCTTCCTTTCCACCATGTGAGGACATAGCAAGAAGTTGGCATCTGCAGCACCAGAACCTCAATGTGCTGGCACCCTGATCTTAGACTTCCAGCCTCCAGAACTCCAGAAATTTCTGTTGTTTATAAGCCACCCCATCTCTGGTATTTTGTTAGAGCAGTCCAAATGGACTAAGATACTACTCCCAGGATGGACTCCAGCATTGACTTTGTGGCTCTGTGCTCATCCCCCAACTTTTTCCACCCATAGCATTTGAATTTCTTTGTCATTCTTCTGCAAAATTCTGTCTCCATTTCATAGCTTGTTTTGGGATCTCCACAGGTCAGTGACAGGATCAGTTCAGCTTGTACCAGACCACAAGTACAGCCTCCAGGTATGAACATGGCCATAGGTAGGGAAACTGGATACCATCTTAGAGGAGAGAAATCAAGTTTCCTCTAGGAACCCTTAGGTAAACGCACAGCATTTATGTTATTACTAGGTGGTGTTTATTAAGTTAAGCTGGCCTTGAGATATTCTGTAATGCTCCTAATGTAATTTGTACTGAGGAAAGGATATCCTGGTTTTTTTATGAGGATGCAGAAATACTTTTTGTCAAATTGTGACAAAGGAAACTGCACCTTTTTACAATATTGAATTGGTGAAAGTGAAATCACTTCAAAATGAAATTAGATGACACTTGGACCTCTGAATCAGGGAACCACAGCTACCTTGGGCTGTTAAGCCCCTGGAGCAAACTCCCCATTCATGGCTGAGCCCAAAGTGCTGTTTCTCCACACATAGAGCATCAAACCCATTATCTTTTCTCTCTATCTGTATTCTACAGCTGCTGCCACTTCTGCTTTGCTCTTGAGGTTTCTGTCTCCTCTAAGTCTAGCAATGGAATAAATTCCTGTTTCTGCATCTACCAGTCCTTTTCTGCTGTTCTGATCAAAGCATATTGTAGACTTTTAAATTTTAAGAATTTTATTATCCTTTAGGTGGAAATAAAGAGAAATAAAATGAAAAATACAAAGATGTGGGCAAAGTTCAACAAGTAAATAGACTCACAATGTCCCTATAGTTCTTATTCTTTGGCATGCACAAAATGGAAATAGAAGCAGACATGTCAGCCCCTTTACTCCATTCCCTGGCCAGACTATTGCTCTTTTAGTCCTGAAGAAGAAGCCCTGATTCCTTCCTCAGCTCACTTATCTCCATCCATGTGTCCATTTCCTTTGTGAATGGTGAACATTTGAGAGCAAGTGCTATTTCTTTCACACATTTAAATCTCTAGGACTTAATCCAGTGCCCAGCAAATACTAGCTGCTCAACAAACATTTATTAAGTAAAATACATGCTCTTTGTGGGTCTATTCTCTTGCAATTTAACGAATTAAAATTTTTTTTTTCTGGATCAGTAGAGTGAGGAGTTCTGCACATGTACCTCTCCAAAGAAGTGATGAACACACTGACAAAAACCGTCAAAATCAACCTTTAAAAGAACTCTTGAAATTAACCAGAGTCCTGCATTAATCTGAAGAGGTTTACTCAGGAAAAACTGTTGAAAATGTGTAAGAACAGGGGGGTTTTAGGCTTTGTAAAGTAACCTAAACCCATCTCCCTCTGTGCAGCTGGGCAGTAAACTTGAAAACCAGCAGCCTTACAACCACAGAAGCTGTCAAAGCCAGTAACCCTGCAGCCACTGGAGGAGAGAGACCAGGTTTGGAGCTCCTTAAAAAGTCCCATCCTCAGAGTAGTATCACTATTTGGTTTGTCTCACAGTGTCCTGGAAAACCCCATTTTTCAGGGTATTATTGTTATTTGACCTGACTTGGAGCTCTGTTACATGGGAAAGTCTTATTCCCAGGGCATTTATCAAAAACAAACAATAGCAAGTATTTAACATTGCAGCTGCCCAACACTGCAGAACAAGTTGGGACAAAAAGAACCTGGCCAGAACTTAAAAGGAAGATCGAGGGCAGGAAGATCAAGATGTCACAGCGCTCTTCAAAAACTCTGTTCTAGGGGATCTAAAATGTGTGCACATGTGTAAGCATGTGTGCGTGCTCAGGAAAGACCTTGAGACCTTTAAGTGAAGGCTAAGGAAGAGTTGTAAACTGCCAGACATTGAAAGAAGGCATTCCCCAACACACACACACACACACATACACACACACACACACGTGTGCATTTGCACACACACACACGCAACACTTTGCATACGACATTCCTTGCCTACTACAAGGAATGCAGAATTTAGCGAATTATTCCATGAAGTCACTAAATTAACAAAGAGCAAAAAACAAAACAAAACAAAAAAACCTCAGGGTATGGGAGGGGAGAATAGGATTTCTAGATTTACCACATTACATATTATTTTAAATGATCAATTTTCAACAAAAAGTTACAAAGTCATGCAAAGAAATAAGAAAGTATGACACATACATGACTAAGGCAGTCAATAGAAACTGTCTCTGAGGAAACCCCAATGCTGGACTTACTGGACAAAAACTTTAACTCACAGATATGCTCAAAAAACTGAAAGAAGCATGTTTAAAGAATGAAAAGAAAGTATGAGAACAATGTTTCACCAAGTCTCAAATTTCTATCTCAATAAAGAGACAGAAATTATAAAAACAAAGGACTGAATTGAATTCTATAGATAAAAATTCATAAATTAAATGAAAAAATTTGTTAGAGAAATCCAACTTCAGGTTTAAGGTGGCAGAAGAAAGAATTAATGAACTTGAAAGACAGGGCAACTGAAATTATTCGGTCTGAGAAAAAGAAAGATAAGAGAATAGAAAAAAAAATGAACAGAGTTGCAGAAATCTATGAGACACCCTCAAGGATACCGACATGTCCACAATAGGAGTCCCAGGTGAAGGGAACAGAGAGAAAAGGGTAGAAGAAATATTTGAAGAAATAATGGCCAAAAACTCATAAATTTTAATGAAAAGCACTTAGGGACACATCCAAAAATATCAAATTAGGTAAATGGAAATAAATTGATACATATACATATCATAGTCAAGCTGTTAAAAGATAAAGAGAGAATTTTGGAGAGAGAGAAAAATGATTCCTCATATACAAGTTATCCTCAATAAGATTAATGACAGACTCTCCATAAGAAACCAAGGCCTTGAAGTGATATATTCAAAGTGCTGAAAGAAAAATAATGTCAATCAAGAATTCTATATACAGCAAAAGTATTTTTCAAAAACAAGGGAGAAATTAAGGGAACCGTGGATAAATACTGGAAGAGTTCATCACTATCAGAGCTGCTCTACAAGAAATAAGAAAGGAGTCTTTCGGTTAAAATTAAAAAACACTTGAGAGTAACTTGAATTCACATGAGTTTGTAACACTCCTTTTCCCTTCTAATTTAAAAGATAACTTCATGAAGCAACAGTTCTAAAACTGTATTTTATTTTATTTTATTTTTTTGCGGTACGCGGGCCTCTCACTGTTGTGGCCTCTCCCATTGCGGAGCACAGGCTCCGGACACACAGGCTCAGCGGCCATGGCTCACGGGCCTAGCCACTCCGTGGCATGTGGGATCTTCCTGGACCAGGGCACGAACCCATGTCCCCTGCATCGGCAGGCAGACTCTCAACCACTGCGCCACCAGGGAAGCCCCTAAAACTGTATTGATGAGCTTATAATGTATAAATATAATATATATGATAATAATGCAAAAAAAAGAGAGAATGGGGCTATAATGGAGCAAACTTTTTGTATACTATTGAAATTAGGTTGATATTAGTCTGAATGAGATTGTTTTAAGTAATCAGGTTATTAACCACTCAAAAATAACTAAAAAATCTGCAGTAAAAGGAACAAGGAAATTTAAATGGCACACTAGAAAATGCATATTAATATAAAAGAAGGTAGTAATGAAAGAGTACAGGAACAAAAACCACATAAAACATATAGAAAACAAATAGCAAAATGGCAGACATAAACCTTACCTTTTCAGTAATTACATTAAATAAAAATGAATTAAACACTAAGCAAAAAAGGCAGAGTCTAGAAGGAAAATTTAAAAACATAACTTAACTATTCTGTCTACAAGAGAAACTTTGGACTAAAAAGTCTAACAGATTGAAGATGAAAACTTGGAAAAATGTATACAATGCAAGCAGTAATCAAAGTAGTGTTGGAGTGTTTATACCAACAACAGACAAAATAGACTTTAAGACAAAACTTGTTACTAAAGACAAAGAAGGATATTTAATGCTGACACAGTGTTAATCCCTCAAGAAGACACAACAAAATTACCTATATATGCAAATATATAACAGATCACAATGAAAAAAACCTTAAAGTACATGAAGCAAAACTGACAGAATAGAATGAAGAAACAGATAATCCAACAATATTTGGAGACTTCTTTTGAAGTATCACATTCAATAATGGTAAGAACAAGTAGGGAGAAGATCAACAAGGAAATAGAACACTCGAACAACACTGTGAAACAAATAGACCTAATTTACAAACCATTAGCTAGACTGAGCAAGAGAAAAGATAGAAGACACAAGTTTTAAAATACAGAAACAAACTTACAGAAATAAAAAGCATTATGAGGGAATACTGTGAAAACTGTATGCCAATAAATTAGATAAACTAGGTGAAGTGGACAAATTCCTAGAAAGATACAAACCACCAAAACTGATTCAAGAAGAAATAGAAAATGTGAATAGACCTATTAGAAAGTAGAAAGATTGAACTAGTAATTTAAAAAACTTCCTACAAGGAAAGTTCCAGGCCTGGATGGCTTCACTGGTGAATTCTACCAAACATGCAAAGAATAATACTTTTCTTTCACTAACTCTTCAAAAAATAAATAAATAAAAAGAACGCAACATTTTCCACTCATTCTACAAGGACAATTATTACCCAGATACTAAAATCAAACAAAGACATCACAAGAATATTGACACAAAAATTCTCCAAAATTACTATCAGTTTGGATCCACAAATATATAAAAAGGATTATACACCATGACCAAGTGAGATTTTTTTCCCAGAATATAATGTTGGTTTAAAATTTAAAAATCAATCAATATAATATACCACTTAATAGAATAAAGGACAAAAACCACATGATCTTTTGAATAGACACAGAAAAAGTGTTTGACAAAATCCAACAGCCTTTCTTGAGAAAACATTCAACAAAGAAAAGAATGCAAATTCCTCTAACTAACCAAGCAACCTATGAAAATCCCACAGCTACCATCACATTTAATGGTGAAAGACTGAATGCCTTCCACCTAAGATCATGCACAAGACAAGCATGTTTACTCTCACCACTTCTATTCCACATTGTATTGGAGGTTAGGGCCTCAGCAATTAGTCAAGAAAGAGACACATATGACCCAGCAATTCCACTCCTGTGTGTATATCTGAAAAAAACCAAAACCACAAATTCAAAAAGTGCACCACAGTGTTCATAGCAGCTTTATTTTTTTTTAATTTTTATTGGAGTAGAGTTGACTTACAATGTTGTGTTAGTTTCAGGTGTACAGCAAAGTGAATCAGTTATACATATACATATATCCATTCTTTTTTAGATTCTTTTCTCATATATGCCATTACAGAATATTGAGTAGAGCTCCCTGTGCTATACAGAAGGTTCTTATTATTTACCTATTTTATATATAGTAGTGTATATATGTCAGTCCCCATAGCAGCTTTATTTACAATTGTCATGATGTGGAAGCAAGCTAAGTGTTCCTCAACATATGAATGGATAAAGAAGATGTGGTATATGTACACAATGGAATACTACAGAGCCATAAAAAATAATGAAATTTTGCCATTTGCAACAATGTAGAAAGACTTGGAGGGTATTATACTAGGTGAAATAAGATGGAGACTGTATGACATCACAGTATTTGTGATACGTGGAAGCTAAAAAATATAACAAACTAGTAAATATAATAAAAAAGAAACAGATTCACAGACATAGAGAACAAACTAGTGATTACCAGTGGGGAGAGGGAAGTGGGGAGGGGCAATATAGGGGTAGGGGATTAAGAGATACAAGCTATTATGTATAAAATAAGCCACAAGGATTGTAGCTTATTGTACAACACGAGGAATATAGCCAATATTTTATAATTACTAAAAATGGAGTATAACCTTTAAAAATTGTGTACACCTGTAACTTACATAATATTGTACATCAGCTATAGTTCAGTAAAAAAAATAACATGCAAGTTATCTTGTAATTAAAAAAAAAGAAAGAAAGAAATGTGTTCAGAGTAGACAGGACAAAGTAAAATAATTTCTATTCACAGATAAATCCTAAACTAATTTGAACTTCATGAAAATAAAACTTTTATGTTTCATGCTTCAAAGGATACCATCAAGAAAGTGAAAAGACTACTCACAGAATGAGAGAATATATTTGCAAATCATGTCTGGTAAGGGTCTTGTGTCCAGAATATATAAAGAAATATTACAGTCCACAGTAAATAGCCTATCCAATTTTTTTAAATGGAGAAAGGATTTGAATAGACATTTCTCCAAAGAAGATATACACATTGCCAATAAAAACATGAAATGATTCTCAACAGCATTAGTCATTATTCATTAGGGAAATGCAAATCAAATCCACAGTGAGATACCTATTTGTGCTCACTAGGTTGCCTAAAATAAAAAAAGAAAACAATAACAAGTATTGGCAAGGATGAAGAGAAATTGGAATCCTCATACATTGTTGGCATAATTTAAAATAGTACAGAAAACAACTTGGTAGTTCCTCAAGATGTTAATCATAGTTTCCGTATGACCTGCCAATTCTACTCTCAGATATATACACAAGAAAAATTACAAATGAAAAAAAAAACATATGTTCACATAAAACTTTACACAAAACAGCATTATTCATAATAATCAAAAGTTAGAAACAACCCACATGTATATCAAGTGATGAATAGATAAACAAAATGAGGTATATCCACACAATGGAAATTACCCAGCATTAAAAAGGAATGAAGTTGGGACTTCCCTGGTGGTCCAGCGGTTAAGAATCTGCCTTCCAATGCAGGGGATGTGGGTTCAGTCCCTGGTCAGGCAACTAAGATCCCACATGCCATGGGGCAACTTAGCCTGCGCGCTCTAGCCTAGAGCCTGTGTGCCACAACTAGAGAGAAGCCGGCACACTGCAACGAAGAGCCTGTGCGCCACAATGAAAGATCCCACGTGCTGCAACTAAGACCTGACACAGCCAAATAAATAAATATTTTTCTTAAAAAAGGAACCCAACTCACCATTTAAAAAAAAATTAAAAAATAGAAAGGAATGAAGTACTAATACATGCCCTTTTCTGTGCCTCCACCTCCACTCAGACCCTAAGAATGACCTATTCAATGAGTGTGTAGCTCTTATGAAAATGAGAAGAGCCTCGCGGCATTTCTGATGACTAAGGGCCCCTCTGCCTGTTGAAACAGAGGGAGGGAATACTATTATATTAGGTAACCAAACACAAATGAATGTTTAAATTAAATGTCCTGACACTTGGGGGCGAGGCTGGAAGGGAGCGGGCCCCACAGCCTGCATGGTGGCATCACCACGTACCAGCCTCTTCCTCGTTCCCTTTCCTGGCTGATGGCATCTGATCTGAGAGAAGAGAAACAGTGTCTAGAGTCTTGTGGGACTGAGAGACTTTGAGGTCTCTTTGTATTTTCCTAAACCTTCAAACTCCAAGATGTCTTAAGTCCCTTGTAGTTCATTGCAATTCTCTTCTTGCATGTGACCTGCCATGATATATCTATTATTTCTTCAGATTCAGCAAAACCATGGGCAATTACACTCACTTACCCTCAGGATTACTCAGATGTCCAGTTAGGCAGAGCCTTCTGGTTTCCTTCTAGAAATGGTTTTCTCTTCTGGGAAACAGTCTTCCTGCTTTCTCTCCAGAGTAGTTCATTTGATGGCCACACAATCTGTGTTCATGACTCCCACTGACTTCACACAATACGTGATCCTGGAGTTGTGTGTGTGGCTACCCTGGTTCTTCTGGTCTTGGCAACTGGCTCTTTCCCATTGTCTGGGGCTAGGAAAGACCCTAGACCTTGGAGCTACCCAGATGGTGGATGACTTTCCCACTACCACAGACAATATAGAAATGTGGTATTTGTGCCCAGTTTAGTTTATGGACAGATTCAGACTCACTGAATTTGACTTCTTGGTTGTAAGAAACAGAAATTTTCTTGGGGAAGCTGAGTAAAAAAGGTGAGTCCTTTTACATCCTGAGAAAATAAGGATGCACAGCTGGAGACCAGGCTTGCACTGACCCAAGAACAGGAAAATCATCCTGAATCTGTCTTGCATCTCTTTCTTTCTGATTTATTCATTAAAAAAAAATCGCTGGAGACCAATTTTTGTTTTGACCCTTCACAAGGAGGAAAGATAGTCTATTAGGGGATACTGACTTTCTCTGACCCAGTTCCTAGGATGGAGATTCTTAGTTGTTCAGTTTAGTCAGTGCCCACCCTTTGTGTGGGTTAGGCTGTCCAAAGACTACTTCTGCACATTTAGGACAATCTGAGGCAGGGGAGATTTGTGAACTGAGTCAACCATCATTACACTGTTTTTATGAGAGAAAGACAACATTTAAAAAAGAGCATGGGGGCTTCCCTGGTGGCGCGGTGGTTGAGAGTCCGCCTGCCGATGCAGGGGACACGGGTTCGTGCCCCGGTCTGGGAAGATCCCACATGCCGTGGAGCGGCTGGGCCCATAAGCCATGGCCGCTGAGCCTGCGCGTCCGGAGCCTGTGCTCCGCAACAGGAGAGGCCCGCGTACCACAAAAAAAAAAAAAAAAAAAAAAAAAAAGAGCATGGGACTTCCATGTAAGGAGTTTAGAAGTCACCAGTCCATTCTAACAACAAGGAAACAGCTGAACAAATTTTTTTAAAAATCACAACTCCTTTCAGATCCATCAGAGAAGTGAGGTCACCAATTCTGTACCCGGCAAAGTTATCCTTCAAAGGTGCAGGAGAAATAGAGACTTTCTCAGACAAACAAAAATTGAAGGAATTTGTTGCCAGCAGACAAGATGAGCAAGAAATGTTGAAAGAAACTCTTTAGAGATAAGGAAAATGAAATAGGTCAGAAACTTGGATTTACATAAAGAAAGGAAGAGCATCAGAAGGAATAAGTAAAGATAAAATAAAAAAACTTTACTTTTCTTATTTTTTTTTTTTTTTTTTAGTTTCTGCTTTATAACAAAGTGAATCAGTCATACATATACATCTGTTCCCACATCCCTTCCCTCATGCATCTCCCTCCCTCCCACCCTCCCCATCCCACCCCTCCAGGCGGTCACAAAGCACCGAGCTGATCTCCCTGTGCTCTGCGGCTGCTTCCCACTATCTATCTACCTTACGTTTGGTAGTGTATATATGTCCATGCCTCTCTTTCGCTTTGTCACAGCTTACCCTTCCCCCTCCCCATATCCTCAAGTCCATTCTCAAGTAGGTCTGTGTCTTTATTCCCGTTTTACCCCTAGGTTCTTCATGACTTTTTTTTAAAATTCCATATATATGTGTTAGCATACGGTATTTGTCTTTCTCTTTCTGACTTACTTCACTCTGTATGACAGACTCTAGGTCTATCCACCTCATTACAAATAGCTCAGTTTCGTTTCTTTTTATGGCTGAGTAATATTCCTACTTTTCTTATTCTTAATTGATCTAACAGATAACAGTTGTTCAAAAATAATAATAGCAACAATATATTAGACTATTAACAATTTTATGAACAATACATTACATGTTTATGTACGTTTATGTATATGCTTCTATATATGCTTATGTATGTAGTGCAATGAATGACAGCAATAATACAAGGAACTTGAGGGAGAAAGAGTGATTATTTTGTTATTATAAGGTACTTGCACTGCCCATGAAGTAGTATAGTGTTATTTGAAAGTGGATTTGGATTAGTTTCAAATGTATATTGCAAACTCTAGAGTAACAAATTAAAAAGTAGAAAATAAGCATAACTGATAAGTGAAGAAGGAAAGAAAATGGAATCATATAAAATGCTCAATTAAAACCACAGAAGGCAGACTGAGTGTGGAAGACAAATATAAGAACAAAAAACATTGGTAACAAATAGAAAATAGTAATAACTATGGTAGATATTCATCCAACTATGTCAATAATTGCTTTAAACTTCATTGGTCTAAATATACCACCTAAAGACAGTGCTCATTACAGTGGATCAAAAACCAAAACCCAGTTATGTATGGTCTACAAAAAATCTACTTTAGGGAGTTCCCTGGTGGTCTAGTGGTTAAGATTCAGCGCTTTCATTGCTGTGGCCTGGTTCAATCCCTGGTCGGGGAACAGACCCCACAAGCCGTGTGGCACAGCCAAAAAAAAAAATATCTACCTTAAGTATAAAGTTGTATATAGATTAAAAGTAAAGAGATGAAGAAATATATACCAAGGGGGGCCGGAGGAAGATGGCGGAAGAGTAAGACGCGGAGATCACCTTCCTCCCCACAGATACATCAGAAATTCATCTACACGTGGAACAACTCCAACAGAACACCTACTGAACGCTGACAGAAGACCTCAGACCCCCCAAAAGGCAAGAAACTCCCCACATACCTGGGTAGGTCAAAAGAAAAAAAGAATAAACAGAGGCAATAGGATATGGACGGGACCTGCACCAGTGGGAGGGAGCCGTGAAGGAGGGAAGGTTTCTACACACTACAAGCCCCTTCGCGGGCGGAGACTGCAGGTGGCGGAGGGGGAAAGCTTCGGAGTAGCGGAGGAGAGCACAGCAACAGGGGTGCGGAGGGCAAAGCAGAGAGATTTTGACACAGAGGATCGGTGCCCTCAGGCACACACCAGCCCGAGAGACTTGTCTGCTCGGCCGCCAGGGCGGGCGGGGCTGGGAGCTGAGGCTCGGGTATCGGCTTTCAGTCGGAGCGCAGGGAGAGGACTGGGGCTGGCGGCAGGAAGAGACCCTGAAGGGGTTAGTGCTAGCCCGGAGGGAGTCCGGGGAAAGGGTCTGGAGCTACCGGAGAGGCAAGAGACTTTTTTCCCTTTTGTTGCCTGGTGCGCGAGGAGAGGGCATTCCCCTCCCTCCCCTCTGCCTGAGTGAGCCAGAGCCCCCGAATCAGCGGCTCCTTTAAACCCGTCCTGTCTGAGCGAAGAACGGACGCCCTCCGGCGACCTACGCGCAGAGGCGGGGCCAGGTCCAAGGCTGAGACCCGGGAGCTGTGAGAGCAGAGACAGGGAAATCTCTCTGTGCAGCCTCCGAGGCAGCGGATTAAAGCTCCACGGTCCATTTGATGTGCCCTGCGTCTGTGGAGTGCATGAATGGACAGCGAATCATCCCAAATTGAGGAAGTGGACCTTGAGGACAAGATTTAAGACTTTCCCCCCCTTTTTTTTTTCCTCTCTTTACAACGAATTATCTCAAATTAAGGAGGTGGACTTAGCAAGATTTCAGACTTTTCGCCCTTTTCCTCTTTTTACAACGAATTATCCCAAATCGAGGAGGTGGACTTGGAGAGCAAGATTTTTGATTTTTCCCCCTGCTCTCTTTTTGTGAATGTGTATGTGTAATCTTCTGTGTAAGATTCTCTCTGTATAGCTTTGCTTCCACCATATGTCCCAGGGTTCTATCGGTCCGTGTTTTTTTTCAATAATTACTTTTTAATTTTAATAACGCTACTATATTTCATACTTTATTCTATTTTACTTTACCTGCTCTTTCTTTTTTTCCTCCCTTCCCTTCCTCCCTCCCTCCCTCCGCTCCTCCTTTCCTTCTTTCTTTTTCTTTCCTCCATCCCTCCCTCCCTCCCACCCTTCTTCTTTCCACTTTCTTTTTCTTTCCTTCCTCCCTCCCTCCCTCCCTCCTGTCTTTCTTTCTTTCTTTCCTTCCTCCCTCCCTCCCTCTCTTCTTCCATTCACTCTTCCTTTTGCTTTCATTCCTCCCTCCCTCCCTCCTTTCTTTCCTTCTTTCTTTCCATCCTTCCTCCCTCCCTCCTTTCTTTCTTCCTTCCTTCCTTCCTTCCTTTCTTCCCTTCTTCCTTTCTTTCAATCTCTCTTTCTTTCTTCTACTAATTATTTCTCTCTACTTTTTCTCACTGTTATTCTGAGCCGGGTGGATGAAAGGCTCTTGGTGCTGCAGCCAGGAGTTAGTGCTGTGCCTCTGAAGTGGGAGAGCCAACTTCAGGACACGGGTCCACAAGAGACCTCCCAGCTCCACATAATATCAAGCAGCGAAAATCTCCCAGGGATCTCCATCTCAACACCAGCACCCAGCTTCAGTCAACGACCAGCAAGCTACAGTGCTGGTCACCCTATGCCAAGCAACTAGCAAGGCAGGAACACAACCCCACCCATTAGCAGAGAGGATACCTAAAAACATAATAAGGCCACAGACACCCCAAAACACACCACCAGACGTGGACCTGTCCACCAGAAAGACAAGATCGAGCTTCAACCACCAGAACACAGGCATTAGTCCCCCCCACCAGGAAGCCTACACAACCTACTGAAACAACCTTAGCCACGGGGGACAGACACCAAAAACAACGGGAACTACGAATCTGCAGCCTGCAAAAAGGAGACCCCAAACACAGTAACATAAGCAAAATGAGAAAGCAGAAAAACACACAGCAGGTGAAGGAGCAAGATAAAAACCTACCAGACCTAACAAATGAAGAGGTAATAGGCAGTCTACCTGAAAAAGAATTCAGAATAATGATAGTAAAGCTGATCCAAGATTCTATTTCCCAGATCCAAAATCTTGGAAATAGAATAGACAATATGCAAGAAACAGTTAACAAGGACCTAGAAGAACTAAAGATGAATCAAGCATCGATTAAAAACACAATAAATGAAATGAAAAATACTCTAGATGGGATCAATAGCAGAATAACTGAGGCAGAAGAACGGATAAGTGAGGTGGAAGATAAAATAGTGGAAATAACTGATGCAGAGAAAAATAAAGAAAAAAGAATGAAAAGAACAGAGGACAGTCTCAGAGACCTCTGGGACAACATTAAACGCACCAACATTCGAATTATAGGGGTTCCAGAAGAAGAAGAGAAAAAGAAAGGGACTGAGAAAATATTTGAAGAGATTATAGTTGAAAACTTCCCTAATATGGGAAAGGAAATAGTTAATCAAGTCCAGGAGGCACAGAGAGTCCCATACAGAATAAATCCAAGAAGAAATACGCCAAGACACATATTAATCAAACTGTCAAAAATTAAACACAAAGAAATCATATTAAAAGCAGCAAGGGAAAAACAACAAATAACACACAAGGGAATCCCCATCAGGTTAACAGCTGATCTCTCAGCAGAAACTCTACAAGCCAGAAGGGAGTGGCAGGACATAATTAAAGTGATGAAGGAGAGAAACCTGCAACCAAGATTACTCTACCCAGCAAGGATCTCATTCAGATTTGATGGAGAAATTAAAACCTTTACAGACAAGCAAAAGTTGAGAGAGTTCAGCACCACCAAACCAGCTTTACAACAAATGCTAAAGGAACTTCTCTAGGCAAGAAACACAACAGAAGGACTATACCTACAATAACGAACCCAAAGCCATTAAGGAAATGGGAATAGGAACATACATATCAATAATTACCTTAAATGTAAATGGACTAAATGCTCCCACCAAAAGACACAGAGTGGCTGAATGGATACAAAAACAAGACCCATATATATGCTGTCTACAAGAGACCCACTTCAGACCTAGAGACACATACAGATTGAAAGTAAGGGAATGGAAAAAGATATTCCATGCAAATGGAAATCAAAAGAAAGCTGGAGTAGCAATTCTTATATCAGACAAAATAGACTTTAAAATAAAGACTATTAGAAGAGACAAAGAAGGACACTACATAACGATAAAGGGATCGATCCAAGAAGAAGATATAACAATTGTAAATATTTATGCACCCAACATAGGAGCACCTCAATACATAAGGCAAATACTAACAGCCATAAAAGGGGAAATCGACAGTAACACAATCATAGTAGGGGACTTTAACACCCCACTTTCACCAATGGACAGATCATCCAAAATGAAAATAAATAAGGAAACACAAGCTTTAAATGATACATTAAACAAGATGGACTTAATTGATATTTATAGGACATTCCACCCCAAAACAACAGAATACACATTTTTCTCAAGTGCTCATGGAACATTCTCCAGGATAGATCATATCTTGGGTCACAAATCAAGCCCTGGTAAATTTAAGAAAATTGAAATTGTATCAAGTATCTTTTCCGACCACAACGCTATGAGACTAGACATCAATTACAGGAAAAGATCTGTAAAAAATACAAACACATGGAGGCTAAACAATACACTACTCAATAACGAAGTGATCACTGAAGAAATCAAAGAGGAAATTAAGAAATACCTAGAAACAAATGACAATGGAGACACGACGACCCAAAACCTATGGGACGCAGCAAAAGCAGTTCTAAGGGGGAAGTTTATAGCAATACAATCCCACCTTAAGAAACAGGAAACATTTCGAGTAAACAACCTGACCCTGCACCTAAAGCAATTAGAGAAAGAAGAACAAAAAACCCCCAAAGTTAGCAGAAGGAAAGAAATCATAAAGATCAGATCAGAAATAAATGAAAAAGAAATGAAGGAAACGATAGCAAAGATCAACCAAACTAAAAGCTGGTTCTTTGAGAAGATAAACAAAATTGACAAACCATTAGCCAGACTCATCAAGAAAAGAAGGGAGAAGACTCAAATCAGTAGAATTAGAAATGAAAAAGGAGAAGTAACAACTGACACTGCAGAAATACAAAAGATCATGAGAGATTACTACAAGCAACTCTATGCCAATAAAATGGACAACCTGGAAGAAATGGACAAATTCTTAGAAATGCACAACCTACCAAGACTGACTCAGGAAGAAATAGAAAATATGAATAGACCAATCACAAGCACTGAAATTGAAACTGTGATTAAAAATCTTCCATCAAACAAAAGCCCAGGACCAGATGGCTTCACAGGCGAATTCTATCAAACATTTAGAGAAGAGCTAACACCCATCCTTCTCAAACTCTTCCAAACAATATCAGAGGAAGGAACACTCCCAAACTCATTCTACGAGGCCACCATCACCTTGATACCAAAACCAGGCAAGGATGTCACAAAGAAAGAAAACTACAGGCCAATATCACTGATGAACATAGATGCAAAAATCCTCAACAAAATACTAGCAAACAGAATCCAACAGCACATTAAAAGGATCATACACCATGATCAAGTGGGGTTTATTCCAGGAATGCAAGGATTCTTCAATATACGCAAATCAATCAATGTGATACACCATATTAACAAGTTGAAGGAGAAAAACCATATGATCATCTCAATAGATGCAGAGAAAGCTTTTGACAAAATTCAACACCCATTTATGATAAAAACCCTGCAGAAAGTAGGCATAGAGGGAACTTTCCTCAACATAATAAAGGCCATATATGACAAACCCACAGCCAACATTGTCCTCAATGGTGAAAAACTGAAACCATTTCCACTAAGATCAGGAACAAGACAAGGCTGCCCACTCTCACCACTCTTATTCAACATAGTTTTGGAAGTTTTAGCCACAGCAATCAGAGAAGAAAAGGAAATAAAAGGAATCCAAATCGGAAAAGAAGAAGTAAAGCTGTCACTGTTTGCAGATGACATGATACTATACATAGAGAATCCTAAAGATGCTACCGAAAAACTACTAGAGCTAATCAATGAATTTGGTAAAGTAGCAGGATACAAAATTAATGCACAGAAATCTCTGGCATTCCTGTACACTAATGATGAAAAATCTGAAAATGAAATCAAGAAAACACTCCCATTTACCATTGCAACAAAAAGAATAAAATATCTAGGAATAAACCTACCTAAGGAGACAAAAGACCTGTATGCAGAAAATTATAAGACACTGATGAAAGAAATTAAAGATGATATAAATAGATGGAGAGATATACCATGCTCCTGGATTGGAAGAATCAATATTGTGAAAATGACTCTACTACCCAAAGCAATCTACAGATTCAATGCAATCCCTATCAAACTACCACTGGCATTTTTCACAGAAGTAGAACAAAAAATTTCAAAATTTGTTTGGAAAAACAAAAGACCCCGAATAGCCAAAGCAATCTTGAGAACGAAAAACGGAGCTGGAGGAATCAGGCTGCCTGACTTCAGACTATACTACAAAGCTACAGTAATTAAGACAGTGTGGTACTGGCATAAAAACAGAAAGATAGATCAGTGGATCAGGATAGAAAGCCCAGAGATAAACCCACGCACATATGGCCAACTTATCTTTGATAAAGGAGGCAGGAATGTACAGTGGAGAAAGGACAGCCTCTTCAATAAGTGGTGCTGGGAAAACTGGACAGGGACATGTAAAAGTATGAGATTAGATCATTCCCTAACACCATACACAAAAATAAGCTCAAAATGGATTAAAGACCTAAATGTAAGGCCAGAAACTATCAAACTCCTAGAGGAAAACATAGGTAGAACACTCTATGACATAAATCACAGCAAGATCCTTTTTGACCCACCTCCTAGAGAAATGGAACTAAAAACAAAGATAAACAAATGGGACCTAATGAAACTTCAAAGCTTTTGCACAGCAAAGGAAACCATAAACAAGACCAAAAGACAACCCTCAGAATGGGAGAAAATATTTGCAAATGAAGCAACTGACAAAGGATTAATCTCCAAAATTTATAAACAGCTCATGCAGCTCAATAGCAAAAAAACAAACAACCCAATCCAAAAATGGGCAGAAGACTTAAATAGGCATTTCTCCAAAGAAGATATACAGACTGCCAACAAACACATGAAAGAATGCTCAACATCATTAATCATTAGAGAAATGCAAATCAAAACTACAATGAGATATCATCTCACACCAGTCAGAATGGCCATCATCAAGAAATCTAGAAACAATAAATGCTGGAGAGGGTGTGGAGAAAAGGGAACTCTCTTGCACTGCTGGTGGGAATGTGAATTGGTACAGCCACTATGGAGAACAGTATGGAGGTTCCTTAAAAAACTACAAATAGAACTACCATATGACCCAGCAATCCCACTACTAGGCATATACCCTGAGAAAACCATAATTCAAAAAGAGACATGTACCAAAATGTTCATTGCAGCTCTATTCACAATAGCCCAGAGCTGGAAACAACCTAAGTGTCCATCATCGGATGAATGGATAAAGAAGATGTGGCACATATATACAATGGAATATTACTCAGCCATAAAAAGAAACAAAACTGAGCTATTTGTAATGAGGTGGATAGACCTAGAGTCTGTCATACAGAGTGAAGTAAGTCAGAAAGAGAAAGACAAATACCGTATGCTAACACATATATATGGAATTAAAAAAAAAAAAATGTCATGAAGAACCTAGGGGTAAAACGGGAATAAAGACACAGACCTACTTGAGAATGGACTTGAGGATATGGGGAAGGGGAAGGGTAAGCTGTGACAAAGGGAAAGAGAGGCATGGACATATATACACTACCAAACGTAAGGTAGATAGATAGTGGGAAGCAGCCGCAGAGCACAGGGAGATCAGCTCGGTGCTTTGTGACCGCCTGGAGGGGTGGGATGGGGAGGGTGGGAGGGAGGGAGATGCATGAGGGAAGGGATGTGGGAACAGATGTATATGTATGACTGATTCACTTTGTTATAAAGCAGAAACTAATAAAAAAAAAAAAAAAGAAATATATACCATGCTAACACTAATCAAAAAAAGCATGAATACCTATATTAATTTCAGATGGATTAGACTTCAAAGCAAGGAAAGTTATCAGAGATAAAGAGGGGCATTACATAGTGATATGTCCAAAGAGACATAACAACTTTTTTTTAATATAAATTTATTTATTTTATTATTTTATTTTATTTATTTATTGTTTCTGGCTGCGTTGGGTCTTCGTTGCTGCGTGTGAGCTTTTCTCTTGTTGTGGTGAGTGGAAGCTACTCTTCGTTGTGGTTAGTGGGCTTCTCATTGTGGTGGCTTCTCTTGTTGTGGAGCATGGGCTCTAGGCAGGCGGACTTCAGTAGTTGTGGCGCATGGGCTTAGCTGCTTTACGGCATGCAGGATCTTCCTGGACCAGGGATGGAACCCGTGTCCCCTGCACTGGCAGGCAGATTCTCAACCACTGCGCTACCAGGGAAGCCCAACATAACAACTCTTAGTGTGTATGCACCTAACAAGAGAGCACCCAAATACTAGAAGCGAAAACTGATAGAACCACAGGACTAGTAAATGAATCCACGATTATAGTTGTATACTTTAATATCCTTCTATCGGAAATAGACAGATTCAACAGGCAGAAGGTCGGTAAGGAAATAATTGCATTCAACAGTACCATTAGTTAACTGGAAATGGTTGACATCTATAGAATACTTCATCCAATAACAGCAGATTAGACAGACTTCTGAAGCTCAAATGGAACATTCACCAATATAGAACACACTTTGGGCCAAAACACACCTTAATACATTTAAAGAATAGAAATCATACAACGTCTGCTTTCAGACCATAAAGGAATTAAACTAGAAATCATTAACAGATAGTAGCTGCAAAATCCTCAAATACATAGAGATTAAACAACACACTTCTAAAGAACACATAGGTCAAAGGAGAAGTCTCAAGAGAAATTAAAATAATTATTTTTAAGGAAATGAGAATGAAAATAAAACATCAAAATTTCTGGAATGCAGTGAAAATAGTGCTTAGAGGAAAATTTATGGCATTTAATGCATATATTAAAAAAAGAGAAAGACCTAAAATCAGTCATCTGAGATTCCACCTTTGGAAGTTAGAAAAGAAGTGCAAATTAAATCTCAAGTAAAGAGAAGAAAAGACATAATGTTAAAGCTGACTTACCTCGAGCTAGCAGTTCTCGATGTGTCCCACAGCCATCACTGTGTTTCCCTCCAAAATTTAAAATATCCAGGAGGTAAAGAAGATGTGGCACATATATACAATGGAATATTACTCAGCCATAAAAAGAAACAAAACTGAGCTATTTGTAATGAGGTGGATAGACCTAGAGTCTGTCATACAGAGTGAAGTAAGTCAGAAAGAGAAAGACAAATACCGTATGCTAACACATATATATGGAATTAAAAAAAAATGTCATGAAGAACCTAGGGGTAAAACGGGAATAAAGACACAGACCTACTTGAGAATGGACTTGAGGATATGGGGAGGGGGAAGGGTAAGCTGTGACAAAGCGAAAGAGAGGCATGGACATATATACACTACCAAACGTAAGGTAGATAGATAGTGGGAAGCAGCCGCAGAGCACAGGGAGATCAGCTCGGTGCTTTGTGACCGCCTGGAGGGGTGGGATGGGGAGGGTGGGAGGGAGGGAGATGCATGAGGGAAGGGATGTGGGAACAGATGTATATGTATGACTGATTCACTTTGTTATAAAGCAGAAACTAATAAAAAAAAATAAAAATAAAATAAAAATAAAAAAAATAAAATATCCAGGAGGCTCTGTGAATCCCCTGAGGTGGCTACCCCAGGACACAGTCTGTTAATGCTGAGAAACAAGTGTAGGTAGTCCTTTTTCCTCTACATGATGATATTAGATATGGAGAAAATCGTGGATAGGAATAGAGGAAAGGAAAAAAAGGCTGGGTTGGGGGGGATACAAATAGAATTTTTTTAAAAGCTAAAGAAGTGTAGTTTTTATGCAGTACCACACACATAAGCTTATATTTTTTTACAAGGTATTCAACTGAATACAATTTCAATTGAGATAAATTGCATTATCTACTTGACTTTTCTATAACTCAAATAATAAGTGAAGTGTAATCCCAAAGGGAGAGAGACACTGCTTTTTAACATAAATGCTTTCTCAATTTGAAAACTAGTAATGCTCACAAGTGTAATAAACTCCAAGAATCAGGTGATTCTTTAACAATTGTGAGCAACCTGTGGGTTCCATTTATTTTTTCCTTCAAGAATGTTGGTGTGTGGAAAACAAGCTATTTTCAACCATTCATTTAAGTCTAGCTAAATTCAACAGACAAGGGGAATTAGGATTACCTCTAATTCTTCTAATAAAAACAAAACACAAAAGCAGTTGTTATTGATAATTTGTAATAAGTAACATGTTATTAATGGGCTGTTGGTTGATTTTATCTAGTAGTGATTAGGTAGGTGTGTTTGTTTTAATTCCATGTTACTTCAGGAAGGATGGGTGGATAACTTGTTTTTTGATGAGGACAGAAAGATTTTACATCTCATTTCACTGGTAATCCTTTTCTTCTGAACTTTGGACTTCTAGGTGCTTATTTAAAAAAATATGTTGCTACTGCCATCTGTTGGATGGAATGTAAGAGCTAATTAGACACAGGGACCTTTTAAACAACCAAATATCTGTCCTTTCCTTTTAACTTCAGCTTGCCTCCCAAAGGAAAGATTCTGCTTTTACTCTGTAGATGTGAGGCATGGATGCTGACTCCCAGCCCTGGAGCCTAATTTAGTTTGGGAATATCTTCTATTGTAGTGGGATGCTTTCTCTTCAGAAGTTTAAATTCTTTCTGCTGAAAAGAGAGTGTGAGGTTTTTATCTTCTCAGTAAGAAGGCAGGCTTGTGGAGGAGGGGTTGCTGTGTGTGAGTATTTTTAGGAACAACCATATTTTTAACACAGGGTAGTAGAACCTACACTGGACTAATGGCAAAGGAATCAGTCAAAGTTCCATTGTTAGATTGTCCTGCATTTTTGAAGCCAGTGATTTTACTTATCTGGCTTCAGTTTTCTCAGCCATAAGATGAGATGGCTGGACTAGAGCTGAGAAAATGTTACAAGCTCAAGATCCACGTGGTTCTATCTATGGAGTCACATTCAAAGAATGACAGTCACAACAGCAAATACAAATTTAAGAAGAAATGCCAATCTGCATCTCTTGAAAAGCATGAAAAAAGAACCAATCTACCAATCCATGGGAAGCACATCTTACTCCATGCCCCTTTTCTCTCCTCCTCAAATCTTATTTTCCTATTTTCCACATGCTCTGATGGCCCACCATTCTTCCGTCATCACCCCTCTCCACACTTTGTCCAAGCATGGCTGTTTTCTCTCTCCTTCCCATTATCACTCTTGTTCAGCCTCTTTCTTAGTCCCTACCTTCTCATCTAGCCCCTCAGATCCCATATTTCTCTTCCCATTCTCAGATTCTGAATGACAAAGTTCCAAGAACCAGTCTTGGAGAAATAGCCTCTTCTCTGAGGTGGGGACAGGTGGAGAAGCTGAATGAGGTGAAACACATTTCATATAGGTCTTGGGAGAAAGGAGCAGTTGGAAACTCATACACATCACCAAGCACCCACCCACCAAGAGCTTGCAACCCTGTGCATGATATGACCACAGCACCAATAGCAGAATTACCTGGTTAAAAACTGCATGATAGAATTTGTTTCCCTTGGATTGGAGATTTATGAATGTATAGGCTATTTTATTCCTCCCTCTTGCATTGCTGAAGAAAGAAAGATTGGGGTCATTATAGACCTCATACTTAATTTTCTTTCCTGAAATTTGATGTCCAGAAAACCAAGAGTTTATTCACTTTCTCCTGTTCTCCTCCCTTCACTCAATTAGTCAGTTATTCCATTCATTTATACCAGATTGGGGAAGGGGACCATTTAGGAGAAATTCCTTTAAGGTTTCTTCTCTGAGGATGAAGTCTTGGTTGAGACTTCAGTGGGCATTGCCAGAATGAGAGCCTGAGAGTGGGACTGTACTTCCCTCAGGGCAAATTCTCCAGCAGAGCTATCTCCAGGTTGTCCTCAAAACCTTCCTTGGGGTAGGTGGGCTCTCATGGCCCTTTACTGCCACTCATCTGCTCTCTGCCCACCCTCCTCTTCTGGGTGGGCTGAGATTTGCTATGGAGGAAGGGAGGGCAGTCAGTCTGCACTCAAACTTTCACAGAAATGAAAAACAGTTTCTCCTTACAAAAAGTTTAGGGAGCTACCTAGACTTGTCTCTTACCGGTGCTGTCAGTGAAGAGAGTGTTCAAAGGACTCCAGGCAGTGGCGATGGAAGGGAATGACCAGTGGTGTAACCAGCATGAGGCCCACCCCAGAGGAGGTCTGCAGAAGAGAGATCTTGTTTGTCATCCATGGAGAGTAACAGCAAGTTCTGCATTTGGTGATGATGATTCATTCATTTCCTCAGTAGAGGTTTGGGAGGATTATAGCCGGAATTTGAAAAAGTCATTTCTATATCTGGCGACAAAGTGACTCTGAGTGATCAGCATGTACTGTTTTGTCATCTTTGGTAATATCACCAACATCACTGTACTGAAAAAACTGTAAAATTGAGCTGTCACATTAAAAAAGAAATTATCCAAACAAAACTCCAAACTATTATAACAAAGCTCTACCACCACCAGCCTTCTTAGGTTAAAGGTACAGGCAATATATACATATATGCGCACACACACGTATATGTTTATTTGTATGCATGTGTATGTATATATATATGTATGTGCATGTATGTATATGTGTATGTATGTATATATGTATGTGTGTGTATATATATATATATATATATATATGTTTTTTCTGAGCATTCATGCTTTGGATGACATAATAAAACAATGAGCAATGCCCTATTCACAGCCTCCAGACCTAGTGCACGTCTCCAAACACTGGCTGGGTGGGGAGGATGCTTTAAGGATGTCCCATATGTCAACAATGTCCTCTCCAGCTTTGTTTGAGGAAGAGGATGAACATTTCTTTGACAAATTGACAGCATAGAAAATGAGCCTGCCGGGAACCGAGTCCATCCACTCCAAGTCATATTGCCTCTGCTGGTGCCAGAGCATCTCTGTCACTCACAGTCCTCATGGCGTAGAACACATCACTAGTGCAAATGCTCACCAGGTCCTTCCCCTGAGATGGATGGCTCTAAATCCATGCCCAGAGGAGTGTGGCTTTTTTGTTTCTAGTATCTTCTGTACTGGAGGAGCAGCTATTGAGGGCTAGTCTGTGGAGATAATCATCTTCCAGTATATGGAGGCAGTTCTACACTGTTAGAGCTAAGAAACCGGAAGGGTCCTTGAGGCTGTGCTGCCCTCTAGTGCCATCCCTGTGCAAAGATGCCTGGTTTGTAGGAACTGACGGCACTGGCATGTGGTGCCTGGATGGACCTGGGCACTGTGGGTGCAGAGTAGTCATCCCATCCATGGATCTATGCTGTTAGGGGATATCTTGGCAGGAGATGGGGGACAACCTGAAGTATTCAGGCACTCCAGTGCCTTTAAAACACTATTATGGGATGGAATATAATATAATATTTTAATATGGGCAGAGGGAGGTAGGGTTTTAGCGGATTAAATGAGGATTTTTGACTTGAAGTCTATGGAATTCTCTTTTGTGTATGTATATATGTATTTTTACTGAGGTATATAACATTATATGTCACTGGTATGACACAACAGTATATTAGTTTCAGTATCATGGTTTGAATACTTTGCAGAATGATGACCACAATATGCTTAGTTAACATCCATCATCATACATAGTTACAAAAAATTTTTCCCTTGTGGTGAGAACTTTTAAGACCTACTCTCTTAGCAACTTTCAAATATGCAAAACTGTATTATTAACTGTAGTCACCATGCTGTGCATTACATCCTCATGACATTTATTTTATAACTGGAAGTTTATATCTTTTGACCTCCTTCCCCCACCTGCTCACCCTGCCTCTGGCAACCACCAATCTGTTCTCTGTATCTATGAGGTTTTTGTTTTGTTTTGTTTTAGATTCCACACATAAGTGAGATCATATGGTATTTGTCTTTCTCTGACTTTTTCCACTTAGCATAATGCCCTCAAAGTCCTCCATGTTGTTGGAAGTGGAAGGAATTCTTTCTTTCTCACGGTTGAATAATACCTATACCTCTATCTAACTATCTATCTATCTAGCTATCTATCTATCCATCCCACATTTTCTTCATCCCTTCAGCCATTGATGGACACTTAGGTTGTTTCTGTATCTTGGCCATTGCAAATAATGCTACAATGAACATGGAGGGATGAATATATCTTTTAAAATCAGTGTTTTTGTTATGTAGAATTGAAATTGCTGGATCATATGGTAGTTTTGTTTTGTTTTGTTTTGTTTTGTTTTGTTTTGTTTTGTTTGCGGTACGCGGGCCTCTCACTGTTGTGGCCTCTCCCGTTGCGGAGCACAGGCTCCGGACGCACAGGCTCAGCGGCCATGGCTAACGGGCCCAGCCGCACCGCGACATGTGGGATCTTCCCAGACCGGGACACAAACCCGTGTCCCCTGCATCGGCAGGCGGACTCTCAACCACTGCGCCACCAGGGAAGCCCCATATGGTAGTTTTATATTTAATTTTTTGAGGAACCTCTACAGTTTTTTCCATAGTGTTTGCACAAATGTACATTCCCACCAACAGTGCACAAGGGTTCCCTTTATTCTACATCCTCGCCAACACTTGTTATTTTCTGTCTTTTTGGTTAATAGCCATTCTAACAGGTGTGAGGTGACATCTCATTTTGGTTTTGATTTGCATTTCCCTGATAATTAGTGATGTTGAGCATCTTTCCATGTGTCTATTGTCCACCTGTATGTCTTCTTTGGAAAAATATCTATTCATATCTTCCGCCCATTTTTAAATTGAATTGTTTGGTTTTTTGCTATTTGAATTGTATGACTTCTTTATATATTTTGGATATTTATCCCTTAACATATACATGATATGCAAATACTTTCTCCCATTCGGTAGGTTGCCTTTTCGTTTTGTTTCCTTTATTGTGCAGAATCTTTTTAGGTTGATGTGGTCCCACTTGTTTATTTTGGCTTTTGTTGCCTTTGCTTTCAGTGTCAAATTCAAAAACTCTTCACCAAGATTGATGTCAAGGAGCTTACTGCCTATGTTTTCTTCTGGGAGTTTTATGGTTTCAGGTCTTACATTCAAGTCCTTAATCTATTTTGAGTTAACTTTTATGTGTGGTGTGAGATAGTGGTCCAGTCTCATTCTTTTGCAGGTAGCTGTCCGGTTTTCTTCAACATCATTTATTGAAGAAGCTGTCTTTTCCCCATTGTATATTCTTGGCTCCTTTGTCTTAAATTAATTGACCATATATATGTGGGTTTATTTCTGGGCTCTCTATTCTACTTATGGAATCCTCTTTTAGATTATATCTCATTGTAATATTTTTTAAACTACAATTATCAGATTTCTCTATTAAAATTGCCTATAGGTTAACTTTGAGTTTATCAGAAGTCTGTATTTTTCTACTTTGACAAGGCCTGGTGACCACTCTAAGAACAGAGTTACAGTCATCACCAGCAAGTCATCACCAGTAAGACAGAAGCTGAGACATGAATGATAATCACTGCAGGAACGTGATAGCTGCCACTCATGGAGCCTTTCTAATTGCTGTGCTGAGTGCACGTGGTTATCACATCTATATCCCAATGCAATTAATGGGACTGGGATTCCCATCCCTATTTTCAGAAAGAAAATTGAGACCCAAGAGAGGCTCACATGGCAGAACCAGGTTTGGATTCAGGTACTGTGATCCCAAAGCTTTGATCTATGATGGGGAGTTCTGCTTCTTCCTAGGGTTTCTAGCAAGCAGCTTATAGATTTCCCTCTATAGTGAGTGAGAGCTCCTACTTTATGGTACTAAATCGGTGACAGGCTCCAAATTCGTTTGGCAGATGTAGCTGTATCTATAAATGTAGTTTCTGACCTCATGAAACTTACAGACTTGTTTGTCTAATGGTAGAGACACAACACTGATGTAAAATAATAACTATTTATTAATCATTTACTATTATTCAATAAACAATATTGCTCTATTATACCATAACTGATTTCTTTTATTTGTATGTCTGAAATCAAATAAATATATTTCCCTGAATCCTGAGAGTTAACTTAAATAGATATTTTCCTTATTAACTTATCCATCATTCATTCATACATTCAGCAAATATTTGTTGATTTTGACTTAGTCTCAGGTAGCTTTGCTAAAGATTAAAGGCCATACAGAGATATTAAAAATCAAGCATTGCTTCTTCTCCAAAGGTGTTCAGAGTCTAGATGAGGGAGAACATCTACACAGAGCATTGCAATTGCCTCTCTATATCCACAGGTTCCTCATTCATTAATTCAACCAACCACAGATCAAAAATGTCTAAAACAAAATTCCAGAAAGCAAAACTTGAATATGCTGTATGCCAGCAACTACTAACACAGCATGTACATTGTATTTACAACAACTAGATAGCATTTACACTGCATTAGGTATTATCAATAATCTAGAGATGATTTAAAGTATATGGGAGGGACTTCCCTGGTGGCGCAGTAGTTAAGAATCCACCTGCCAATGCAGGGGACACAGGTTTGATTCCTGGTCTGGGAAGATCCCACATGCCACAGAGCAACTAAGCCCGTGTACCACAAATACTGAGCCTGCGCTCTACAGCCTGTGAGCCACAACTAATGAGCCTGCGTGTCACACTACAGAAGCCTGGGAGCCTAGAGAATGTGCTCCACAACAAGAGAAGCCACTGCAAAGAGAAGGTCACTCACTGCAACAAAGGGTAGCCCCTGCTCGCCACAACTAGAGAAAGCCCGCGCACAACAACGAAGACTCAACGCAGCCATAAATTTAAAAAAATAAAATAAAATAAGATAAAGTATATGGGAGAGACTTCCCTGGCGGTCCAGTGGTTAAGACTCCGCACTTCCACTACAGGGGACGAGGGTTCGATCCCAGCTTGAGGAATTAAGATACTGTAATGCCAGGTGGCACGGCCAAAATAAATAAATAAATAAATAAAGTATAGGGGAGGGTGTGAGTAGGTTATATGCAAATACTATGCCATTTGATATAAGGGCCCTGAGCATCTGTGGATTTTGATATGAACGAGAGCTCCTGGAACCAATCCCCCAGGAATACCGAGGGACGACTGTATAACAATACGGGAGAGTAAACAAGTGTTGTGGAAGAGTTTGTGAGAGAATGAGCTCTCCCTGGGGAATCACAGAGGTCTTTATAAATGGGCAGGGTTGATGAGCTGGTGGAGAGACCATTCCAGATGAACAAAGGAAGCTTGGACTTGTGTGGGACTTGGGGATGTTAATGGAGGGGAAGAGCTGGAGCAAGGTTAAAGAGGCAAGCTAAGGCCAGGTCATAGAAGGCTCGAGCACCAGGGTAGATGGCTTAGGCTGAATTCAGTAGGAGTGTGGTCCATGAAAGCTCTTATAGCAAAGGAAATCCATGACACGGGGTTAGTGGGAGAAGCATGCTCTTTAGCGTCAGACAGATCCAGGCTAGAGTATTTTTAATGGTCTCCACTGATAAGTTGCTCTCTGAGCCTCAGTTCCCACGTCTGTAACTTGAAGGAAATGATGCCCACTTTGCGGTCTTGTTTGGAGAACTCAGTGCAATCACGTGTGCAGAGTGTCCACTGGGGGGGCCTGACCCATGGGGACACTCTGTAGATGGAGCATTCTGATGGGGTTAGGAGACTAGTGCTCTGGGAAGCCTCATTGTCAAGGTGGGTGGTGGAGGTTGGCAGCCTGGTTAAGAGAACTACAATGGTATTGGAGGAGCCTGAGGCCTGCAGGCAGTGGCAGTGGAAATGGAACCCAAGCAGGGACAGATCTGAGAAACAAGGAAGGATGGATGGAAACTGAAGTTTGATGGGAGGTGTGGTTGTAGGGTGAGGGGGCTGTGGAAGCAGGTGTGACCAAAAAGGATTCTGGGGCTGCCTTCCCAGCAGCACTCAGCTCAAGGAAGTCACAGGGGCGCCATGAGCTTAGAATAGTCCTGTGGAGCTGGACTTTTTCTTTGAAGCCAGAGCAAATTCCAGGAGTTCTTATTTTCACACAAGCTTCTGACATCTGATGCCAGATTTATAGCTTGAGGTGGCAAAGGATTTTTGGTTTTCCTTAGGTCTCGAACCACACAGGGCTGCTTGGCTTCCTCCCATGAAGCCAGGTTGGCCAGAAAACTATCCTTTGTTTTGCTTTGAATGGAAGGCATGCTACTTTGTGGTTCTTTACGTTTACTTTACCCCGAAAACAGAGCTTCATCTTGGCACACAGCAGTGGTGGAAGCAGTGTTAGAAAGACGGCTCTCAGCAGGCATATTTTCCACTTTTGGCTATTAGTCCTCAGTTTCAAACACTTTTATCCCTGGTGGCACTCTTTAAACCATGCTTGAAAAACAATTAGTGAACAAAATTCACTCATGATGACTGAACTGTGAGGAGATGGGTGCTTGTAACCACTTCCCCCAGAGAAGCCAAGTGGGCATCTACCATGTGAAAACTTTATCACAAAGGAAGACGAAAGTTGAAACTAGGCTAATGAATCTGATAAAGGAAGAATTGTTTTAATTATTGGTTCATTCATTGTCTTAATTAAATTGTGTGATGTTGCAGAATAACACTGCTATGGACATCAAGTATGCGCCTCTGTTCTGGGGTTTTCACAAGGGGCCTTTGGGTGTTCTGGTGACGAGAAGGCCATGATGAAAAGACTCAGAAATTCATGCTTCTTAACCAGAAACCGCTTTGTGGGCTTCCAGACCCCATGTAAACACTTCTGTATTTTTACCAGCAGATGTCACTGTTTACACATAAAATGGAAACAGGGGTGGGTACCAGGAAGGAAGTTACTGACTAACACTGATAAGGACCTCAGAGAGGTGGGAGACCAGACGCCACCACAGGGCTATTGAGATGGATTAGAAGATCCTGGTCTGTTTAGGAAAACTTGACCTTACTCAAACTGGGTTATCACTGGCCACCTGCCTCCCAATTGTGAATACCCAAGAGTGTTTAAATACTGCAAAGGGTCTGCACTGGAAAACAGTTAAGGTTCCTTCCAAAGCTGAGTTCCTTTGAATATTCTCAAAGTGCTCTGAGGCTAAAGATATCTTGGCTTTAAAGGAGACCCTGATTAAAATGTTGGTTCCTGTCTTGCCCAAACCTGAGGATATAAGGTATAAAATCAATGGGCAAACATTTGTCCTATTTTTGAGATGCAGCAATGGCAGCAGCAGCTGATATTTCAGAGGCTTTCAGAGGATGACAGTTTGAGTTTCCCCCCTGGATTCAGAAGCTATTTTTATTGCTTGCTAGCTGACAGTGAGTGCTTATATCCTGGGAGGTACTAACACAACAGAGGTTTCATGACCAAAATGGTTCCAAGAACCAAAACTACTTCAGAGGGACAAGCACATCTGTTGAATTTGGCATCCAGTAGGGAGAAAGAAAGAAAACTGAAAAGAAGCTATTGGTTACCAGATCTTAAGTTTACGTTGATTGCAAAATCAAATGAGATGCCATTCATGAAAGTACCTTGTGTTCTGCTGCACATGCACTCTATTGTATAAGGCATTATAATTTAGCAGCACTAAGTGAGAGCTCCAAAAATATCCCTTTGGACCTTCTTTATAAACATATGAAGTCCATGGCAGCATCTGTCATGTGGTATATGTATTGTGGGGAAAATTGTACACTGTTAGTCATGCAGGATTTATCTGCAAAGATCTCCTTGCCTTTTGACCATAATGATGATGATAATGATGATTGTGATAATTGTTTCCTAATTGCTTCATCTAGCAGAAGACCCATCAGTCCCAACATGCTAAGAGCTGCCCTGGTTTGGGTTGCATGGGTGCATGATATGCCAGTCCTTCTATTATATGCAGCCTCATCCGTAAGGCTCATCCCACCTCTCAGAACACTGAGTCACAGATCCAGCTGCTTCTGGTCTGAGGATTTCTTTAACACCCCCATCACACCCTAGATATTGGTTGCATGAAACTTGCCTTACAGAAGAGATTGGGCATGCCACTTCTCTTGGAGCCCAGTACTGGAGGACCTAGGGACACACAATGTAGGAAAACTCACATTTAGGAAAGTGTCAATCCATTCTACCTGGCTCTAGTCCTTGCTACTATTAATATAAAGAGGTAAACTTTATTGATCAGACATGTCAGACATTGTGCTTTACATACATTAATCTTTATTGTGAGATAGACATTATTATCCCCGCTCCCAATTATACAGAAGAGAACACTGAGGCTAAGAGAGGTTAAACAACCTGCCTAACAGCACACACTAAAAAGTGACAGAGCCAAGACTCGAAGGAAGATCATATGTCTCTGAAGATATTATACTTAAGCCCTAACAGTATAGGAACAGTTCATATTCATAACATAGCTTTGGGTCATTATTCAGGTTTGCTGATTTCTACCAGGGCTGTAGAATCCTCTCCCCCAGTCCCTTCCCCTTCCTACCTGCAATAGCTTTACTGAGCAAAGGTATCCATCTTCAGCTGCTGAAAGGGAGATCCTTGGTAGGTATTCAATAGATGTTTGTTGAATGAATGCATGCCTGCATGTTTTCTGTGGGTCACCGAAGAGTCTTCACCCAGTTGGAAGCTCATGAGTGAGGCATGGGTGGCTCTTGATGTGCAGATAAATCCCCCAAGCAGTACAGATCACCACTTCGAAGGCTCATTGCTCTCCATTGAGTTAAAGTAGCCAAGTTTCATGTCTTCAGGAGCCAGTTCATTTTATTAAATTGCATGTATAAATAAGGAATATTTAGGAAGAAAGATAACTAGAAATGCCATTCTTCTCCCTGGTGTTATTTTTTCTTTTTATTATTGAAATATTGTTGACACACAGCATTATGTTAGTTCAGGTGTACTGCATAGTGATTTGATTTGACATTTACATACATTATGAAATAATCACCACCATAAGTCTAGTAACCATCTTTCCCCATATAGAGTTATTACAATATCATTGACCATATGCTTTATGCTCTGTATTACATCCCTGTGGCTTATTTTATAACTAGACATTTGTACCTCTTAATCCCCATCACCTATTTCACCCCCCACTTCCAATTCTTTTCCCTTTTGAATCACCCATTTGTTCTCTGTATCTATGAGTCTGTTTTTGTTTTGATTCATTTGCTTGTTTATTTTGTTTTTTCAATTCCACATATAAATGAAATCATACTAAATTTGTCTTTCTCCATCTGACTTATTTCACTTAGCATAATACCTCTAGATCCATCCATGTTGTCACAGATAGCAAGATTTCATTTAAAAATATATTTATTTATTATTTTTGGCTGTGTCAGGTCTTCGTTGTGGCATGAAGGATCTTTCATTGCGGCACGTGGGCTCTTCATTCCAGCGCACAGGCTTCTCTCTAGTTGTGGTGCGCAGGCTCCAGAGCATGCAGGCTCAATAGTTGCAGTGCATGGGCTCTCTAGTTGGGGTGCATGGGCTCCAGAGCATGTGGGCTCAGCAGTTGCAGTGCACAGGCTTAGTTGTCCCACGGCACGTGGGATCTTAGCTCCTTGACCAGGGATCAAACCAGCATCCCCTGCATTGGAAGGTGGATTCATAACCACTGGACCACCAGGAAAGTCCCTCACTTATATTTTTAGGGCTGAGTAATACTCCATTGTATATGTATACCACATCTTCTTTATCCATTCATCTGTTGATGGACAGTTAGGTTGATTCCATATCTTGGCCATTGTAAATAATGCTGCTATGAACATAGGGGTGCACGTATCTTTTTAAATAGGTTTTTGTTTTCTTTGGGTAAATACCCAGAAGTGAAATTGCTGGATCATATGGCAGCTCTATTTTTAACATCCATACTATTTTCCATAGTGGCTGCACCAATTTACATTCCCACCAACAGTGAACAAGGGTTCCCCTTTCTCCACATCCTCACCAACATTTTTGTTTCTTGTTTTTTTTGATGATAGCCATTCTGAGGTAATATCTTATTGTGGTCTTGATTTGCACTTTCCTGATGATTAGTCATGTTGAGCATCTTTGCATGTGCCTGTTAACCATCTGTATGTCTTCTTTGGAAAAAGGTCTATTTATGTCCTCTGCCAATTTTAAAATACAGTTGTTTGGGTTTTTGATGTTGAATTGAATGAGTTCTTTGTATAGTTTTGATATTAGCCCCTTGTTAGTTATATCTTTTGCAAATATCTTCTCCCATTGAGTAGGTGGCCTTTTCATTTTGTTAATAGTTTCCTTCACAGTGCAAAACTTTTTAGTTTTGTGTAATCCCATTTGTTTATTTTTGCTTTTGTTTCCCTTGCCTGAAGAGACATACTTAAAAAAATATTGCTAAGACTGATGTCAAAGAGCATGCTGCCTGTGTTTTCTTCTAGGAGTTTTAAGGTGTCTCATGTTACATTTAAGTCTTTGAAGCATTTTTTAGTTTATTTTTGTATATGGTGTGAGAATGTAGTCCAGTTTGAGTCTTTTGCATGTAGCTGTACAGTTTTCCCAACACCAATTATTGAAAAGGCTGTCTTTTCCTCATTATGTATTCTTGCTTGAAAAGGCTGTCTTTTCCTCATTATGTATTCTTGCTTCCTTTGTCATAGATTAATTGATCATATAAATGTGAGTTCATTTCTGGGCTCTCTATTCTGTTCCATTGATCTCTGTGTCTCTTTTTGTGCCAGTACCATACTGGGTTTTTTTGTTGTTGTTGTTGTTTTGCGGTACGCAGGCCTCTCACTGTTGTGACCTCTCCCATTGCGGAGCACAGGCTCCGGACGAGCAGGCTCAGCGGCCATGGCTCACGGGCCCAGCTGCTCCACGGCATGTGGGATCTTCCCGGACCAGGGCATGAACCCATGTCCCCTGCATTGACAGGCGGACTCTCAACCACTGCGCCACCAGGGAAGCCCTACCATACTGTTTTGATTAGTGTAACTTCATTGCATATTTCAAATCAGGAAATGTGACAGCTTTGTTCTTCTTTCTCAAGATTGCTTTGGCTATTCAGGGTCTTTTATGTTTCCACAAAAATTTTAGAATTATTTATTCTGGTGAAAAAATGTCATTGGTATTTTGATAAAGATTGCATTGAATCTGTAGACGGCCTTAGGTATTGTGGTCATTTTAACAATATTAATTCTTCCATTCCATGAGTATCGTATATCTTTCCATTTGTTTGTGTTGTCTTCAAATTCTTTCATCTGTGTCTTTACCCTCCTTGTTTAGATTTTATTCATTCTCATTTTGATAGTTTGTTATCAGTGTATTGAAACACAACAGATTTCTGTATATTAATTGTGTATTCTGTAACTTTACTGAGTTCACTTATTAGTTCTCATAGTTTTTTGATGGTATCTTTAAGATTTCTATGTATGGTATCATGTCATTTGCAAATAGTGATAGTGTTACTTATTTCTTTCCAGTTTGAATTCCTTTTATTTCTTTTTCTTGTCTGATTGCTGTAGGTAGGACTTCCAATACTATGTTAAATAAAAGTGCTGAGAGCAGGCATCTACATCTTATTCCTAATCTTAGAGAAAATGCTTTCATCTTTTTGCCATTGAGTATGATGTTGCTTGTGGGTTTGTTATATGTGTCTTTATTATGTTGAGGTATGTTCCCTCTACACTCACTTTGTTGAGAGTTTTTATCATAAATGTGTGTTGGATTTTGTCAGCTTTTTTTGCATCTATTGAGGTGATCGTATGATTTTTATACTTCAATTTATTAATGTGGTGTATCACATTGATTGATTTGCAAGTGTTGAACCATCCTTGCATCCTTGGGATAAATCCCACTTGATTATGGTATAAGATCCTTTTGATGTATTGTTGAATTTGGTTTGCTATTACTTTGTTGAGGATTTTTGCATCTACATTCATCAGTGATATTGATGTCAAAATCTCAGCCTCTGTGCACCAGTGCCAAACCAAATCTTGGAGACAGAGTTTTGGGTGAAGTAGAAAAGAATATCTTTATTGCTTTGCCAGGCAAAGGGGAACACAGCAGGCTCCTGCCCTTGAAACCTGTGTGTCCCAACCCAGGGAGTTTGGTGAGGAGTTTTATGACAGTGATTCAAGGATGGGGTTGCTGATAAGATTAGGGTGTGTGCAGGGCCTGCACTCCTCTAATTGGTCTCAGGTAATCTTTTTGATGAGCTTCTCTGGTTCCTTTAATCTTGTCTCAGATGGTTTCTTGACTGCTCCTCCCTTGATTAACAACTGTTCTTATCTGCGCTTTGGAACTCAGGGAAGGTCATGGAGGCTGGGGTCTGTTCCCTACAAATAAGAAAACAGGGAATAGGAAGGCTTCCATGCCCAGGAGCCCCACATGGTCCTGCTTGGTTTCAATATTGGCCTGAAATTCTCTGGTTTTTTTGTGGTGTCTTCATCTCATTTTGGTATCAGGACAATGCCAGCTTCATAGAATGAGTTCAGAAGCGTTCTTTTCTCTTCAATTTTTTGGAATATTTTGAGAAGGATAGGCATTAATTCTTTAAATGTTTGGCATAACTCCCTTGTGAAGCCAACTGGCTCTGGACTTTTGTTTGTTGGGAGTTTTCTAAATTACTGATTCAATTTCATTACTGGTAATTTGTCTGTTCATATTTTCTTTTCTTCCTCATTCAGTTTTGTCAGATCATATGTTTATAGGAATTTACCCATTTTTTCTAGGTTGTCCATTTTATTGGGGTATAACTGCTTGTAGTAATCTCTTACGATCCTTTATATGTCTGTTATTACATCTCCTCCTTCATTTCTGATTTTATTTAATTGGGCCCTCTCTCCTTTTTTCTTGATGAGTCTGGCTAAAGTTTTATTAATTTTGTTTATCTTTTCAAAGAACCAGCTCTTAATTTCATTGATCTTTTCTATTGTTTTTTTAGTCCATATTTTATTTATTTCTGCTCTTGCCTTTATTATTTCTTTCCTTCTACTAGTTTTAGATTTTGTTTGTTCTTTTATTCTAGTTCTTTTAGGCAGAAAGTTATATATTTTAATTGAGATTTTTCTTATTTCCTGAGGTAGGTTTGTATCACTATAAACTCTTCTGTTAGTATTACTTTTACTTCATACCATAGATTTTGGATCATTGTGTTTCCATTTTCATTTCTCTTCTGGTATTTTAAAATTTCCTCTTTGATTTCTTCAGTGACCCATTGGGTGTTTAATAGCATATTATTTAGACTCCACATGTTTGTGTTTCTTAATAGTTTTTTTCTTGTAGTTTAATTCTACTGTCATACTGCTGTGGTCAGAAAAGACGTTGATATGATTTTAATCTTCTTAAACTTATTAAGACTTCTTTTGTGGCTTAACATGTGATCTATCCTGAAGAATGTTCCATGTGCACTTGAAAATAATGTACATTCTGCTGTTTGTGGATGAAATACTCTGTTTATATATCTATTAATTCCATTTGATCCAATAGGCCTGTGTTTCCTTATTGATTTTCTGTCTGGGTGATTTATTCATTCATGTATGTGGGGTCCCCTACTATTATTATATTACTGTTAACTTCTTTTATGTTTCTTAATATTAGCTTTATGTATTTAGGTGTTCCTTTGTTGAGTGAATATATGATTACAATTGTTTTGTCTTCTTGTTTGATTGATTCCTTTATCAATATGTAGTGTTCATCTTTGCCTCTTGTTGCAGTCTTTGTTTTAAAGTCTATTTTGTCTGATATAAGTATTGCCACCCCAGCTTTTTTTGTATTTCCACTGGCATGGAATACCTTTTTCCATCCTCTCGCTGTCAGTCTGTGTGTCTTTAGATCTGAAGTGAGTCTCTTGTAGGCAGCATAGATTTGAATCTTTTTAAAATTCATTTAGCTACTCTATGTCTTTTGACTGGAATGTTTAGTCCACTTACACTTAAATAACTTATTGACAGGTATGTACTTATTGCCATTTTGTTAATTGCTTTCTCATTGATGTAGTTATTTTTGTTCCTTTCTTCTTTTGCTCTCTTCCCTTGTGATTCGATGACTTTCTGTAATGTTATGTTTGGATTCCTTTCTCTTTTTTGTGTGTGTATCTGTTATAGGTTTTTGGTTTGTGGTCATCGTGAGGTTCATGTGTAACAGCATAACCATATATGTGATTATTTTAAGTTGATGATCTTTTCAGTTTGAATGCATTCTGACAACCTTACATTTTTACTCCAACACTTTCCCCCCAATTTAATGTTTTTGACATCATATTGTACATCATTTTGTTTTGTGGATATAGATGATTTTACTACTATTGTCTTTTAGTCTTCTTACTAGCTTTTTATTTTTACTGTATGTTTTCCTAATTTTCATATTTCTGGTTGTAGGCTTTTCTTTTCTTCTTAGAAAAGTCCCTTTAACATTTCTTGTAGATTCAATTTAGTGATACTGAACTCATTTAGGTTTTGCTTGTCTGTTAAACTCTTTTTCTTCTTCAAATCTGAATGATAACCTTGCTAGGTAGAGTATTCTTTCTGTAGGTTTTTTTCCTTTCATCACTTTGAATATATCATGCCACTCTCCTCTTGCCTGCAAAGTTTCTGCTGAGAAGTCATGTAATAGTCTTAGGGGAGTTCCTTTGTATGTAACTAGTTGCTTTTCTCTTGCTGCTTTTGAGATTCTCTCCTTATCTTTAACTTTTTTCATTAATTTTAATGTGTCTTGATGTGGACCTCTTTGGTTCATCTCTTTTTTTTAATTAATTTATTTTTTTTGGCCATCACCTGGCATATGGGATCTTAGTTCCCCGACCAGGGATTGAACTTGCACCCCCTGAAGTGGAAGCATGGATTCTTAACCACTGGACCACCAGGGAAGTCCCTGGTTCATATTTTTTGGACTATCTGTGCTTCCAGGACTTATATGTCTGTTTCCTTCCCCAGGTTAGAGAAGTTTTTAACTATTATTTCTTCAAATGAGTTCTGTCTCTTTTTCTCTCTCTTGTCCTTCTAGAATCCCTGTAATGTGAGTGTTAGTATGCTTGATGTAGTTCCAGAAGTCTTTTTTCTGTTCAGCTTGGGTGATTTCCACTACTCTATCTTCCCATTTGCTGATCTGTTCTTCTGTATCATTTAATCTACTGTTGATTCCTTCTAGTGTATTTTTATATCATTTATTGTATTCTTTAGCTCTGTTTGGGTCTTCTTTCTATTTTCTACTTTTTGCTGACATTCTCACTGTGTTCATCTGTTTTTCTCCTGAGTTTGTTGAGCATCTTTATGATCATTATCTTGAACCCTTAACAGGCATATTTCTTATCTCCACTTAATTTAGTTCTTTTTTCTGAGGTTTTATCTCTTCCTTTTTCCCAGTTCTCTGTGTTTATTTCTAGGTGTTAGGTTGGCCAGTTATGTTTCCCAATTTTGGAGAAATTACTTATGTAGGAAATATCCTATGGGGCCCAGTAGCCTGCTCCTCTCTGGTAACCAAACTATATGTTCTACAGTGCTCCTTATGTGGGCTGCATGTCCCCTTCTGTTGTGGCAGGGCTGACTACTATGGGCACACTAGTAGGTAAGTCTTCTACTCGCCTGGTTGGCAGTGAGGCTATGTGTCATGTGGTAGCTGCAGGCCTGCTGAAGAGTGCAATAGACTTCCCATGTAGTTGGCTGTGTGGCCCAGGATGGCATAGGGCATTTGCTGACCTGCTGGTGAACAAGGCTGTGTCTCCACATGGCTGTCTGCTTGATCTGGTAGGGGGACATGGGCTGGTGCCAACCTGCTGGAGGGTGGGGCTGGGTTCTCTGTGTGGTTTCTTATATGCCCAGGGGGTTTGGGGCTGGTGCAGCCTGCTGGGGGGCAGATAAGCCCCTGGCATTTGAGGGAAGATTACAAAATGATGCTTGCCAGTGACGGTATTATTATGGAAGGATGAGCTCCCCAAAATGGCTGCTGCCAGCATCTCCATCCCCAGGAGGCTCTCCAAGATCAGCAAGTGGGTCTGATCCAGGCTCCTTTCAAACTACTGCCTCTGTTCTGGGACTTGGACTGTGTGAGAATTTGCATGTGCTCTTTAAGAGCAGAGGATCTGTTTCCTATAGCCCTGTCACTCTCCCAAATATAAGCCCCGCTGGTTTTCATAGCCAGATGTTCTGGGTGCTCATCTTCCCAATGCAGGACCCCTGGGCTAGAGAGCCTGATGTGGGGCTCAGACCTCTTGCTCTTTGGGCAGGACCTCTACTATTGTGATATTCCTCCAATTTGTGGGTCACTGACCCAGGGGTGTGTGTCCTGACGATATGTGTCTCCACCCCTCCGACTCATCTTGTTGCAGTTCCTTCTTTATATCTTTAGTTGTGGAAATATTTTTTCTGCTAACCATCAGATTGTACTCATGGATAGTTGCTTTATACATAGTTGTAATTTTGGTATGCTTGTGGAGAGGAGGTAGTTCAACGTCTTCCTACTCCACCTTTGAAAACAAGCTGGGATGCATTCTTAAGAGCAGATGTTCCCTCCAATCCCTTATCCTTGCTGCATTTATATCATGGGAATTCATAGCCAGAAGCCTTCAACTTGCACCCCTCTACCCATTCCAGGGTTTCACTACAACTACCTGTAACCCCCAAAGTTCTCTGTACTAATCAGGTGCCCATTATACTTGCTCACCCTTTCAGACCTCTGGGAAAGTGACTTCTTATCCAATGTGGAAAGTCTTGTTTTTGATATAGTTCACTTCCTGAATCCTATGAGGAAGGAGTCTTTCTTTTTAAGATTCCATTTCCTTGGAGGTCACAGATATGTCTTTTCCTATTTGAATGTTAACACCCTTCTCACAGGCAGGTAAGGAGAAGCCCCTAATCTGATTCTGTCTCAGAGGAGCAGCACTCAGCATGTGATCAGGGAGTAATGTGAGTGGATTGATGGTCATCTTCATTTCCATGGTTACCAGACCCTGCTGTTGGGAAAGGTTCACTGCTCCTCCATCCTGTGGTACTTAATGTTTTGTTAGTATAATCATCTCTTGGTACATGCAGAGGATTGGTTCCAGAACCCCCCATGGATACCAAAATCCATGAATGTTCAAGCCCCTTACAGTTGGCCTTCTGTATCTGTGGGTTCTGCATCTGCAGATATGGAAGGCTGACTATATTTAATCAGTGTCAGTTAACACCTACAGGATGCAAAGATTATGTCAACTTTCTCCACAAAATGTTCATAATTCTCTAGTAATACTATACCTCCAGGTTTTTGCTGGGAGCAGCCTTAAGGACAATAAAGACTTCCTAAAATTATGCATTTGATGTTATAATTGTTCACTATTAGGCATATTTTCTATCTATCTTGGAAGAAGCATATTCTTCCTTCTGTAAAGAAGTGAGGTGATCAGCCTCTTCTGCTCAGAGAGTGAGGAACAGCTTATTTGCTCTGGATCTTAGTTTCCATGTTCTTATCACAGGATGGCAATCTCATGCCCATGGGTTCTTGTGACAACTGATGATGGAGCAGTAAGGGGCGATGATTGAAAAACTGGGCCTTCAAGTTAGACAGAACTGGGTTGAAATTCAGCTCTAATCCTACATTTTCTACTGATTCACTCTCTGAACCTGACAAGTGCCTGAATAGATCTGTTCCTTAGTTTGCTCAACTGCAGAATGGGAAGAATAATGCCTAACTCTCAGGGTGGAGTAGAGAGTGAGACATGTCAAGCCCAGCAGGGGTGCATTGTTAGTAGTCATATGCGTTAGCACCAATTTTCTGGTTTTCACATTGGGTGGGTATGGGGAAGGGTGCAGAATGCAAATGACAGAATCCCACAGTAAATCTGCAGTTGGCATAATTAGTGAAAATGCAAGTTAAATATTTGACCAGAAATAAGAAATTTATGAGCATGAATACCACAGCTCTGATCACATAGCCTGTGTGTGTAGTAAGAGGCAGCATTTCTTTTGTTTAAAACCCTGTGTATTCAATTTGCATTCAAAGGAAGGTTGTGGAATCATCCAGGCCCACTGCAAACAAGAAATTGGGATGCCAGCAAGGCCAATGTTTTTGTGAGAATGTTGGGCTATTAATCATAAAATAGCAAAACAGGGCACTTTTATTTATAGCAAACTGTTGCTAGGGAGATAATAAGAACCCCTTTCAAAACTCTCATTTTTTTTTCTCCCACAGAGGAGTACTTGGCTTATACAACGATTTTTTTAGATGAAACAAAAACCCCATACATGCATGAGCCCTGAGTGTTTGTGGTTTTTAGACCTTGCCATCAACCAGCCCCTGCAGGATGGGGAGGTGTGGAGCAACCCTGTGAAGGGAGGCCAGGGTGTAGCTAGCTCCCTTTAATAGTGACTGGGTACGTGAAACCCCGTTAGGTTGGAAATGAGTGAGTAGCCCCAGGAAAGCTCAAATGACCTTTTGCATCTTCCTCTGCTGGATGACCGAGAAGTCCCAGTTTACCTCCTGTGTGCTGGGAGGGGCCGGTGGCCATCACTAAATCAGATGTCCCTTTCCTGATCCCTCTAGAGTTAGATGCTGCCTCCTTCCAAGAAGTTTGTGGGGAGATGTCAGTTCATGAAAGTTCACCTGTGCTCAGTCCCTGCTATGATGGTCTCCAAACTCCTTGAAGCCCAAGGTCTGAGCTTTTTCAGTTTCTGGATAGATCAGACACTTAAATATTTGTGGAATTCATGAATGACTTTATGCATGCCTTTGGACCTGTACTCTAACAAATAGAAGATGTGGTAGGCTGAAAAATGCACTGCCCCACAAAGATATCCACATCCTAATCCTTGGAACTTGTGCATATTGGCTTTTTGGAAAAAGGGTCTTTGGAGATGCAATCAAGAGATGAGAAGATTATCTTAGATTATGGAGTGGTCCCTAAATTCAGTTGCATGTGTTTTTATAAGAGGGGAAACATGGGGAGATTTAACTACAGACAGAAGAGGAGAAGGTGATGTGGAAATGGAGACAGGCATTGTAGTAGCGCAGTAGCCGCAAGCCAAGGATTGCCGACAGCCACCAGAAACTGGAGGAGAGTCTCCTCAGTGCCCCGGGAGGGAAGGTGACCTGCTGACACCTTGGTTTCAGACTAGTGAAACCGATTTTGTATTTCTGGCCTCCAGGACTGTGAGGAATAAATTTCTGCTGTTGTAAGCCACCAAGTGTGTGGTAGATTGTTAGAGCATCCACAAAAAACAAACACAGAAGACATAGCCATTTCCTCATCAACAACCAAACTCTGCCTTGTTACAATGTCAGGGACAAGCTTGTGTCCTACACAGATGCTACTGGGGTGATAACTACATTCTATTCACATTCTGCTAAGAAGAGAATCTTTAAAAATAGTTTTCAAAATTATTTTAAAAGTATAATACATTCATCAGAAAAAGAGGCCAAACACTACAGTAAAGTACAAAGTAAGTGTGTCCTCTACTCATTTCCCAGAGGCAGTCCTCTAGCTGTATTTGTATTCTTCTTTAAATTATTATGAATAGAAGTGTATTTACATCTACTCATTTAGACACAAACCAGATCATTCATTCACATCACGCAGTTCCTTTTTGTTCATTAAAAATTAAATTTTGGGGGATCTTTCCATATTTATATATAGGTATTTCCTCATTCTTTTTAAACAATTGTGTAAACATTTTGTTGTATGAATCTATCACAATTGATTTACTTGGTCCAAAATGGCAAATTATTAAGGTAACTGAATATGCTTCTGTTTTGATAAGGACAGGACGCTTTAAACTGTACTTATAAGAGCATAGACTATCTTTCTTTCCCTAAACCATGGCAGACTATTGATTGTGATCAAAAGGCAGCACGGTTAATGAACAGGTCTGGGTTCCTTGCAGTAACCGTGGAATTGGGGAGCAGTCTGGGATTTGCTCTCTGTTTTTGCTCCTAAACTCTCTGTGCAGAGGACAAACACCCCAGCAATTTGTTCATTCATTTCTTCATGCAACCAGTGGGTTTCAGAGCCTTCTATGTTCCCAGAGTTGTGCCAGCATTCTGCAGGGGATAAAGATGAGTGATATAAAACATACTGCCTCCAAGTAGCTTGTTGCCAAACAACAGGAAACCTGTGGCACTGTGTTTGAGCACAAGTGCGGGAAGTGGGGTAGTGGGAGATGAACCGAGGAAGGTCAGGTGGGGCTGAGCCCACCTGTAGCTTATTTATCTTATATATAGTAATTTCTACATCTCAATCCCATACCCCTATCACGCCCCTCCCCCCTTCCCTCTCCCCAGTGGTAACCACTAGTTTGTTCTCTATATCTTGAAAATATTTTAAAGTGTGTATGTGTGTTTTAATCAAAAGATTTAGCAAGAAGAGGGCTGAAGAGCTATAGGCTGGTCTATTTTTAACCACAAAATCAAAGGTGGAGCAAAGAAAACTGATGAGACAGGTTTTCCTCTGCACCAGGAGAACAGGCCCAGGTGGGCTCTCAGGGTTTGCAAATACAGGTGGGGGTGGGGTCTGGGCTCCTCCCCCTCACCCTAAGGGCACTGGGAACAGCTTCCTCTTTGAGGCTGGCAGAGGTAGGCATCTGTGCTCCTGGGCATTGCCCTTGGCCCTGAGATGAGTTCTGAGTGGGCTTCCCCCTCCCCCAGCCAACCCAGTACCCTCCTGGGACCCCTCCGGAGCCCCTTCTCGGTGCTGCACCAGTAGGGCGGGCACAGCTGCGGTGGCAGCACCGCAGTCATTACGGGAAGAATATGCTAATGACAGATGCCTGTGATGAATTTGCCTTTTCTGTCCCCCGTCAAGCCCAAGCTGCACTTGTTGGAAAGGATAATTAAATCGGAATCAAATGCTTGCAGTCAATATTGAACTCGGAGCGCTACATAACAATAGAGGAAGTAATGAGTCCAGCTGTAAATGCCCACCTTTGCTGGAGACCCTGGCCGGGCTCGGGGTGTGTGCTCAAATGAGCTTCTCGGTAAACAATCAAGGGCTCAGTGGTGCGGGTCATGTTTATGAGCTTGTTAGTGCTCGTGCATTAGGGTAAGGCTATTTGTTCTCCTAAGACTGGACAAAACCTGACTCAGAAAGTGTGGGATCCAGAGCGACTAGGCCAGGCCAATAGGGGGATTTGTCACGGGCACTTACCCACCCTGGGCCTCCTGTTTGCTCAGGCTTGGCCCGGGTTGGGGGTGGGGGTGGGGGGCGCTGCACACGAGTTTCTGCCTCCCTGCAACTTCTCACCTGCTCTGGCAAAGCGGCGGTTGTGATGATGACCCGGCGGAGTAAGTGCCCATGACAAATCCTGCCAGATGCCTCTTCCTCATGTGATGTGTTCGCCCTGATGCATCGTGCAGTATTGGAAAGCGAAAAGTGCGTGGGTGGCAAGTGGCTGTTTCTCTGGGGTCCAAACGGTAGTGTTCTTTAAGGACTTTCTTTGGGGAAAATTTTGTAAGGAGAAGGCAACGTGTCCCACCACGCCTTGCTCCTAAGTGCCAGGTGCTGCCGCTGTCCTAACGCCTGGGACCCGGGTGGGGACGGTAACTGGTACAGTCCCTTGTTTGTTAGCAATGGCCAGGGAAACCCAGAGAGTGAAATGCAGCACAAGGGGCCCCACGTGTTAGACAGAGAACAAGGACCTGCCCATCCGCCTCTCACACACGGGAGTCAGACAGCTTTCCTCAGTGTCCCTAGGAGTTGAGTCGCTCCTGCTCCATTTCATTTATATTTAGAGATGGGGAAAAGGGGCTTCTCCAGACCACCTCCTTCTACACATCTGTCTGTCAAGAGGGAATGCATTTATTATATATAGGATGGATAAACAACGAGGTCCTACTGGATAGCATAGGGAAATATATTCAATACCCTGTGATAAACCATAATGGAAAAGAATATGAAAAAGAATGTGTATAGGGACTTCCCTGGTGGCCCAGTGGTTAAGACTTCGCCTTCCAATGCAGGGGGTGTGGGTTTGATCCCTGGTGGGGGAGCTAAGATCCCACAAGCCTTGTAGCCAAAAAACCAGAACATAAAACAGAAGCAATATTGTAACTAATTCAAAAGACTTTAAAAAAAAAAAAAAGCAGTGGTGTGTGTTTTAAAAAAAAAAAGAATGTGTATACATGTATAACTGAATCATTTTGCTGTACAGCAGAAATTAACACAACATTGTAAATCAACTATACTTCAATGAAATAAATTTTAAAAAGAGCAAATGCATTTAATTGTAGTCTTCTTTAGCGCTAAAGATCTCCCCCTATTTCCTATGCATCCAGTTTATTTATAGAAGATAATTCAACAATGTTAATGAATTCAACAAATATTTATGAGTCATATCATGTGCCAGGCAGTCTTCTCAGTGCTGGGGATGCAGAGCTGAATAGGACAGGGGTGAACAGCATGCAACTTTGCCTGGGGAAGGTATGCAGCCTCTGTGATTAATACAACTTGTGGTCATGTGTCCTAAACACTATGAATCTAGGCTAATGGGGAGACTCCTAATGTCTTACTTCCCTGGGCAGACTCAATGACTTCTTTGGGTATCTTAAATATTTTACTGGAGAAATATGGTGATCTCTTTCAAAGGTGTCCTCACAGATGCAGCAAAGCCTGTCATTTGAGGTGTAAGGAGCCAGGGACTGCTTACTTATTCATCAACAGTCCCACTGTCTCGGCCTGGCCCAGCAAACACTTGGATACCAAATATTTACTTTTCCATCTCCATGTCAACTGCCTTCCTCCCCTTTGAAATTCCAAACATCTACATCCCCTCTCCAAATCCTCTTTTGTCTTTAATTGAAGATGGTATTTAAGGTGAGGGCTTCAGTCATTTGGGCAAGTTACTTAGTTTTCCTGGGTCTCTCCAATGTATACATGTTATTAAACTTTTGTTTGATATTCTCCTGTTAATCTGTCTCATGTTAGTTTAACAAAAGAACCTCGAAGGGTCAAGGACATGAATCCCATTCATGAGGTCTCCACCTCATGATCCAATTATCCTGCAAAGGCCCTACCTCTTAACACCATCATACTGGGGTTAGAATTTTAACATATGAATTTGAGGGGGATGCAGACATTCAGTCCGTAACAATTTTCTTGTTCATCTCTGAAGTATCTGAATGTAACACAACTGGAATATTTTTCTAGGTTTGTCTTTTTTGCCATGAGCACTTCACTCTTCAATATAAAGAGAACTGTGCAATCCCTTAAAATCGCTAGTATAGAATAGATGGTTAAGTGATATTACTGCCTTTCAACCTTCTGAATTAGAACCTGTTAAATAACAGCTAACTGCAATATGTCACTTTTGTTATTTTTCTCTTGTGAAATTCACTGACACTGCATCTGCTTCTCACATTAAACTTAGTAGTATTTTATAATTTATAAGATGTAGCAAATTATTGGGTGAGAAATTGGGAACACACCTCTTTGATTTGGAAGAACTCATTTCACACCAAGCTAGATGAGTTTACTCTTAGAGATTATAATAAGCAGGTGTCAACAAAGTTACCAGTTAATGGGCAAATATTATTCACTACAGACAGGAACTGTGTCCCAGGCATGTTATTTACAAGGTAGTGGCTGAACTTGGAATCAGAGGTAGTACAATCACAAACAAAAGAAAAAAATATTTTCCTAATTTTCTGTTCTAAAATCAGCTGACAGTAGAATTCCAGGTGGTTCATACAGCATTCTACCACCAGGCGTCCATGCTCAACTGCATTTAGACTTTGAGGGAGGCCTACTTTAGCCTACGAATGTTAAACAGCCCTGTGCTGGAGTTACTATTAAGGGGTGGATATAGCCCCAGCTTGCTGTGGACAGTTCAAGCTGCCAGCTTTATTTCCCAGGATAAAACTGATAAAATTATCTGTGATTCTAACAGCTTTTCAGATTTCAGAAGATTAAATTCTGTGTACTTGGGCCAGTAACAGCTTTAAAAACGCTCTGATCCTGAGTAGGTTCCTGGTTTATTTTGGCTTTGATCTTACTTCAGAAGTATAGATTTAAGTATTTTAAAAAATAGAATGAATAAAGAGGGGGACTTGCTAATGAGAATTCAAAGCAGGGGACTTGGTGGGAAATGAGTTTGGAGCAGAAATTTACCATTCATTCCTTTGCAGTTCAGTGTTTAATGGTGGCCGGGGGATCACCTAGGAAAGACTGGAAGATGTTTCTAAAACTTTGACTTGTAAAAACTGTTTCTCTTCCACGTTCAGATTTTTCAACTCTGTACAAGCAGAGACTTAGGACACTGCACAGGAAAATACCAATGATTTACCAAGATCTCAGCTCTTACAAAAGTCAGTAAAGATTCCTTTTATAAAGTTTCTCTCCAACTAAACTGTCTCTGATATTCTTTTTTTTTTTTTATAATCTTTTTTTCTTTTAATTTATTTATTTTTATTTTTTTTTGGCTGTGTTGGGTCTTTATTTCTGTGCAAGGGCTTTCTCTAGTTGTGGCAAGCGGGGGCCACTCTTCATCGCGGTGCACGGGCCTCTCACTGTTGTGGCCTCTCTTGTTGCGGAGCACAGGCTCCAGACGCGCAGGCTCAGTAGTTGTGGCTCACGGGTCCAGTTGGTCCGTGGCATGTGGGATCTTCCCAGACCAGGGCTCGAACCCGTGTCCCCTGCATTAGCAGGCAGACTCTCAACCACTGTGCCACCAGGGAAGCCCCTCTGATATTCTTTGTGATTCTTCCAACTTAGGGTCCAGGCAGAGAGAAGGTGAAAATAATCTTCTTAGGCTTTTATCAAAACAAAGCACTCAGTACCCAATCTAATCTCTCATTTACTTTTCTCCCCAAACTGGCACAATACTCTATGCTTCTGTTAACTCTAAGGGGACAATATTTTCAATTGGTTATACTTTTCTTACAGCAGAGAGTAGAGTTATAGAAGGAATATCTGTTCTCTTAGAATCAAGAGTTTTTGTAAGTTCAAAAGAGACTTTTTAGAAGTCCTCTACTAACCTTATACATAAAACTACAGGAGCTGCTGTAAGAGAACCAGAAGCAGCCTCAGCCTCTGCATTTTAGGAATCAGCACTTTCATTGAGAGCAAATGAAACATGCAGAATACAGTCAGACAGTTAAAAACTGCTAGGGAGACAAAGGAGGGATGCAGGCAGGGGTTCTAAGGGAGCCCACCAGAAGTGAAGACACTGACAGAGGGATTAAATCCACCCTAAATATGAAAATACTTTAAAAAGTAACGGCAGGAAATACATCAGAACAGATGTAGGAAAGGAATCACAAAGTACCTACCATTTAATGGGTCAGGCAAATGACTTAAAAAGATAGACCCAGTTTAATGAAGAATACATGATTAAAGGGATAGTCTTCCAAATATATAGCTACTGGGGGAGATTAAAAGAAAAAAAGAAGAAAGAAGGGCATCTTGTCACTTAAACAATGATGGGGGAAAGAAATAAAAGGGAAAAAATAGCTTTGCCTGCAAGACAACAGATAATCACAATATATGAGGACTCATAAACCCTCCGCCACCATAGAAACAAGGAGTCAAAGAAACAAAAACCCTACTAAAGTACTCAGCCTTTGCTAGACAGAAAAAAAGTGCCACTAAGCTAGAAATCTTGTAAGACACCTCAATATCATAAAAAATGAGCAAGCAGGAAATTAAATCCATAGAGAACTATGGATTTGCAGAAAATCAGGAAATAAATTTTTACAGAAATTTGTCCTCAGAAAAGAATCATAAAGCAGAAGAAAACTGTAAACCTACATTCCAACTCAGAAACTAAGAACATAAGTAGACAATAAACAAGGAGAAATTTTTTAAAGTTGATTGAATTCAGGAAAGAAATGGAATAAAAATACAAAATTAACTCAGAAATGAAAAATAAATTACAAGATACTTATGAAAGAACAGACGCAAAAGAAAATTTAATAGGGGCAACAGAGAAAAGAAGGAATACAGCACATACAAAGAAAATGGCATAAAGAAAGAACTGAAATGGATGGGAGAAAAAGTAGTGGAAATGGAAAACAGGCAAAGAAGAAATAATATTCCTATCAGTGACGTCCCTGAAGCAGGAAGAACAAATCAACAGAGCAGAACTATATTTAAGCTATAACCCAAGAAATAGTTCCAGAATTATAAAAAGACCTGAATCCATGCATTGAAAAGACTGACTGGCTACCTCAGAAAATTAACAAAGAATGATCAGCTCTGAGGCATTTTCTAGTAAAACTATTAGATTTCAAATATAAAGATAAAATCCTCAAGATCTGCAAACAAAAAGGAAAAATAATTTTAAAGAGCAAAAGAATTAGACTGGCAACAAACTTTTCAAGACCAACCTACAAAACCAGGCAATAATGGAGCAGTATTTTTTAAAAGCTTAATGAAAGAAAGTATGAGTCAAGGATTCTCTACTTCTCTTTTTCTGTATGCATTAATTAATTGGAATACTACTATTAGGTAAAGATATCTCTTTTCTCCCATTTATTTATTTGAATATATATATATATATATATATATCAGCATTGATTCATGACTATATGTTTTATCTTGTTTTCTGGGTTAAAATCCATTATTATTATTACTATTATTATTATTATTATATTAATTTTGTTGTTCAAATTGTTCTGGCTTTGGCAATTAGAGGCTCCTTCAGGTTGGCTCCTTGGTTTTTAAATTTCCAAGAGAAAGTCTTTCTCTTATTTGTTTATTTGTTTTTGTTAGTAAATTTCAGATTTATTGTATTTTGATCAGAGTGTGTTGTGTGAAATATTTCTGCATGAAAGTTCCTAATGTTCCTTTTTTGTGACCCAACCCATAGAGTAAACTATTCATGAGTCAGTACTGATATAAATGTGTAATCAAATAAATAAATAGAAGAGACAACTCTTCCTTACCATAGAATTTCAATTACTTAATGTAGACAGAAAGAGGGAAATAGAGAATCATCATTAGGCAAACATCACAGAATTAAAAGTGAGGTTCATCAGTGGATGTTAAAATTAGTGGCAAAAGTTTGAGAAGAAACACTGAGGATTTGTATAGTCTCAAAACACCTCCCTCAATATGCTTACCAACTACAGAGTGAACAACAGTAATCTTACAGTGGAAACATGTAGCAGACATCAACTTAACCAAGTGATCAAAGTAAACAAGACTGAGGAACTGTTACAGACTATAATAGAATAAAGTTATTTTATAAATAAATAAATACAATAAGGGATCCTGAATAGGATCCTGGAAAAAAATGAAAAGTTAAAAAGAATTCAAAATCACACAAAAGATGCTGAAAATCGTTAGTCATTAGGAACCAAAAATTAAAACCAAAATAAGGAAGCATTAAGTACATATTAGAATGGCTAAAATAAAAAATACTGATAATACCAAGGGCTGACAAGTGAAGCAACGGGTATCTGCTAATAGGAACACAAAATGGTATAGTCATTCTGGAAAACAGTTTGGAAATGTCTTAAAATGGTAAACATACAAAACACCAAGAGTGAACTCAAACGTGGTACATCCACACAATGTTACACTACACACCAATAAAAAGAAATGAACTACTGGTACTTAGAATAGCATGAATTAATCTTAAAATTTATTTTGCTAAGTGAAAGAAGCCAGTTTCAAAATATTGCAAGCTGTATTATTCTATTTATACAGTGTTCTGGAAAAGGGAATAAAAAAAACAGAAAAAGAAAATAGATCGGTAGTTTCCTGGGGTTAGAGTTAGGGTGAGGGTATAAATACAGAGGGGTAGTATGAGGGGATTCTTTGGAGTATTAGACTTTTTCTGTATTCTGTCTGTGGTAGTGATTACAAGAATCTATACATCTGTAGAAACTCAAAGAACTGTAACTGCCAAAAGTAAATTTTACTGTATGTATATTGAAAAGTAAAAAAAAAAAAAAGGTATCACTGTGATAGACCCAGGCAGACTCCAGTTGTTCCTGTTTTCCATGATTCAGTTATTCCTGTACTACCAGCATGATTGCTTGCCCCATCTATGTACCACCTGATGTCCAACCACCATTACTTAATACTTTCATTTAAATCATCTAATTCCTTTCAAAAGAGATTATATAATATCTTTGAATTCACTGGTTTGGTGTGCTAGTTATGTTTCTTCAACAAAATTTAATATAAATATATACCTATTTGAATGACAACCACAAAAATAGCCGGAAACAATGTTAGGAAGGATTGATAGACCATTGACTCTTGAAAGGACCCATAAAGGTAATCTGGTCCAATTCAGTCATTTTTCAAATTGTGTTTATACAGACTACACCATTTCATCTGAGCGTTGCTAAAGAAGTTTGCTTCTCAATGATTCAGAGCAATTGATTCAGAGCAATGTGGTAGACATTCTGACCTGACCAATAACTGGCAGCAATATAAGGAAAGAATGTTTTGTTTAGACAAGAAAGAAGTCAGGGGAAATTGAATAAGCCCTCTGTATACCCACCTTTTGTACATAAAATCATTTTATCCATTTAAATAAATTATGTCTTTATTTTTTTTAAGTGCTGGTTTTACAGGAAAATAAACTAGCCATCCTAGTTTATTAAACATTAGACAAAATTGTATTGTAGCCTGGTGTGTGCATGGCTGGGTGTGAAGAATTAGTATAGAAACCCATATACAGCTGCCTGGATGGACCTGTAATATGAAAGATGTAGTCTACCACACAGCAATGCCTGGGATACAGGTTTTTTTCTGCCAAGGGCTAAAGGCCAAAGTCTATTTATCAGCCCAGAAGGTTGGAGATGTTTTGGTTGAAGCCTTACTCAGCATATTCCTCTATCGAGTAGTAACTTCTTTTCTTTATTTGAAAATAAACCTCATATTGCTACAGTGTTTTTATTCAGGGGGGAATCCAAGTTTTGGGAAGCCTGTAGCTCATACAATTTTTGTAATCCTCATTAACAAAAAGAATAGAAAATTACAAATACAAAACTAGGTACAAAAGAGAATATTTATTTATGATGTGAAAATAAATTTCAACACATTACACATTTTAAGGAGCTGAAAAATATCACAAAATCCAGGAAAACATCATATTTTTATTAACCCCCTGTCATACCTGTATCATATTTGTTTCCTGCATTTTTTGACTACATGCTCTTTGATCAGTTTTGTAATGCCATTTCTATAGAGAGTTTAAAAAGATAATTCAGCATTTCTTCTCATTGATTTACATTTTTATTTATTACTGATAGTCAGTATGCATAAAACATGCAACTCTACATACAGATATCCTGCTTCCAGTACTGACTGAAACAACCTTATAAATACAGGAATTTTTATTAATACTCTTTTGTGCAATTCCTGTCAAAAAAGAAAAAAACAAACCATCTGGTTTATGTTCCTTATCAAGTGTGTTTCTGAGAGAAGAGACATTCTATTTTGACTTGTCTATGATAATGGACTCTTAACGCTTACTATTCTCAGGGTTAGGTCTGAACATTTCACTGACCACACATTTCTGTTTTGGGGAACAATGGAATGTGTTTCTGTTATGATATGTCCTCTGACCATACCTAGAAGAGTTTCATTTCAATAATTAAGATGTCTAATCCTGTGTAGGAATCAACTCTGTGAACTCCATCCAGGCTAGAGCTCATACCTGCTTGAGGCTTGGAAGTCTGCAGTGTGGGCAGGGGACTCATATCTTTTGCAAGATGTAATTTCTGACCACCCCCACCCCGGGGTGGTGCCCGGGGCAAATGAAAAATGCACAGCTTGCCTGGCTGCAGGTGTCATTTTGGCATTAGAACTTCTAGGTGACTGTAGGCTCTGCTGACTCTCTCATGGGTGATTTTGTGGATTATTTTGGAGAACTCTCAGGGCATCTTGTAATGCAGGATATGCATCCACAAGCAGTCACTTTCAGTGCTTTGTTCTCTGGGCTTCTCAGCTACCTCTATCACCTTCCTCTTCTAGTTCAGTTTACCCCTCCCGGTGGCCTTCTTTGGCAAAGTATCCTTCAAGTGGCTTCAGGCCAGTTGCCTCTGTGGATCCCATGTTTAGTCCCTGGGAAAAGTGCACACTGGAGGAGTGAGCTGCTCCCATTGAAACTTCTCTCAGGGAATTCCCTGGTGGTCCAGTGGTTAGGAGTCGGTGTTTTCACTGCCATGGCCCCGGGTTCAATCCCTGGTTGGGGAACTAAGATACCACAAGCCACACAGTGTAGCCAAATAAATAACTAAGAAACCTCTCTCTCCCTGGTCTCAGGTTTTTGAAGGCACAGTCTCTTTCCTGTATAAGTCCTTTTCTCCCAGACACCAGAAGACATATGCTATCCATGTGCTCTCCTTGGTGCCAAGCACCTCTCACTTGGCAAAAGATAAGGGAGATGAAAATTCTTTCTGCCACCATGGGATAGAGAGAAACATCCCAGCATCCTCATGGGAATGCTCTCTCTCTCTCCATTTAGTTGTAGTCACTCATAGCTAAGAGAAGGGTGAAGGATTCCTGCTAGCAGAACTGATTTTAAAATCACTTAGTAAATTCAGCATTGGTGCTTTAGCACCTCGGTCTAGGTTATAAGGGTATTTGCCATTTTATTCTATTTTCTTCAGCCTGAACTAAGACAAAAGCAGTTCCAGCTTAACAGCATATTACAGAAGCATATATATCTCTATCCATTTTTTTTCTTTTACTCAGTCAAGATTATATCAAATATTACTGGCCTTGTACCACTGAAATTCACCTCTAGAAAGCCCCTACTGAGTATTCCCTTCACCCCCTAATCTAGTTGCTGTTTTTCTTGTCCTCATTGCTCAGGACTTTGTCTTACCATCTCTTGTCATAGTTCTGTCAATTTCTGACCTAGCACCATGTTGCTTGAGATACTCCTTTTTCTTTTTTTTTTTTTGCGGTACGCGGGCCTCTCACTGTTGTGGCCTCTCCCGTTGCGGAGCATAGGCTCCGAACGCGCAGGCTCAGCGGCCATGGCTCACGGGCCCAGCCGCTCCGTGGCATGTGGGATCTTCCCGGACCGGGACACGTACCCGCGTCCCCTGCATCGGCAGGCGGACTGTCAATCACTGCGCCACCAGGGAAGTGATACTCCTTCTTAACAGGTATACAAAGGTTTCTCATGTCACACAACTTACTGAATCTCAGGAGTTTTCTTTGCAGTCATACAAGGTGAAATGTTTGGGTGGTGGTGATGGTGGAAATGGTAGTACTGGTGGTGGAGATGATGAAAGTGGTGGTGTTTGAAGTGTTTGTGGTGGTAGTGGTAGAGGTGGTGATGGTTTGGTGGAAGTGGAGGTATTGGTGGAGGTGGCGGTGATGGAGGTGGTGGGCTTGGCAGAGGTGGAGGTAAAGGCAGTGGTGGTATTACAGGTGGAGGTGAAACCTGTGAGGCTGCAGCAGAGTGAACATGAAACAATCCTGAAGAAATCTTCTGTGCTCCAGCGTGCACCTCCACAAAGCACTGTCTCTACTGAGTATGCGCTCATAGTAAAACAGTGACAAACTGTAGCAGGAAATGAATTATATGAAGGAGAGTCAGTAGACAACACAAACGGGAGAATTTGCATCCCAAGACCCAGATTTAAGACCTAAAAGAGACCTGGGAAGGACAGAATTGAGATCATAGAAAGAGAATATTGAAAAAAGAACTCACTTAGTCCTGAACAGAATGAATAAAGACAAATCCATACCTAGTTATACTGTAGTGGAATTTCCACATTTCAAAAACAGAGGAAATCAGAAAAGCCACTGAGATACATGACAGATTGGTGAAAGGAGGCCGGCGGGCTTTCAAGGACTGTGGCTCCTAGAAGACCAGCAAATAGAGATTCAAGAAGAAAAATGGAATCAGACCTTACAAGTGCTGGGGGAAAACTAACTCCTGGGCACAAAAGATATTTTCAGGCACAGAGATTCTTCAAGTGTGGACACTAGACAAGGTCTCCATTTGAATATAAAAAATAACTATAGCTTGAACTTCAGCAAAAAAAAGAAATTCATCTGAAAGGAAGAGAGTGGAACACTGAAAATGATGAAGAAAAAGCTCCATGAACATGTTGGAAAATCCAAATATGTATTAATTAAAAGTAATAACATTAAAAACTGATCTGGGTAGGTGTTTTTTGTTTTTGTTTTTGGCATTGCAGTAAGCTTTTATTTGTGACAATGTAAAACATTTATTAATACTGTACAAAAAGAGTATGTCAGTATTTTGAGATAATATTAAAAAGTAGTTTATAGAGATGGGTCAATCTGATGAGTACAGAGAGGAAGAAATAATCTCGTATTTTCTAATTTCCAGCAGAGATTAAAATTATTCCCAAAGACACATTCAACTTTTGATGTGATTCGCAGACAAAACTCATCATGAAAATTTTTAAGAAAGGTCATTACTTTCTTTTCCTCAAAAATGATTTGCGTGGAGACACTGTAATGCTTCCCTGTCCTTAAGTCTCTTTTGAGAATATTTATTTTATGAAACTATAGTAAGAGAAAAAAAAAAAACCCTGTCCAATGGAACGATGCTTATGTTCCAAAATTAGAAGAATTCTAAAGCTCTCCAAGCGGAAAACAATCTGAAATTGAATTATCCAAGGCACCATGGTTTTGTTAATACTCATAAAATAAAAAAGGAGATTCCTTGAGAGAAATTCAAAATCAACATCTGTGGCAACTACTCACTAGCTTATATAAATAAATAAAATTAGCTGTATTTTGAAAAAATAGGAAGCATATAATGAAGTACCTGCTTTAAACTGATTCTTAAGTCAGATGACTTCTAGCTAGGTGAAAAAAATAGTGAAAGGAAATATCCGGCTTATTTTTGATAAAAGATTAATCTAGTGTCTCTTTATGAAATTGTTATTATTTATTACAGAAAGGTTAATATTTGTGACTTCTCTATTCAGCAATGTGGTTGAAGAGTAAAATTACCTTGCTGCAGATTTCAGTTATTTGCATTTATTTTTTTAAATGTGGTAAAACTAAAATATTAGGAAACGATAAATATAGGACTTTATAGGGAACAAATTTTGAGAGTCCTATATTCTATGGGGCCAGAAAAGAGATCCCTATTAGCTTTCAACTGTGTTAAACAACCATGTTAAAAAGCTAAAAATAATCTCTCAAAGAATACAAATGGGATATATAACTTCCAAACCAATTGGAATAACATGGGAACAAAGAAAAGTTATTAATAAAATGGAAAACGGGGAAGGAGATGGGCAAGGAAGCCAAGAACATGCTGGTGAGTAAACATGTAAGTGAGATGGCAGCAATCACTCCAGGTGGGCAGTGGCAAGGCCAGGTGTGGGCTGGGGGAGGCTGTCTCCTACAGCACCTGGGTGAGCCCCAGTTCAGTGGGACATGGTGGTCCTGGAGCCTCACAGGAGGGGCAGGAAGGAGAGGCCCGGGAGACACAGCAACGAGTAGATTCATTGGCCCACTGTGTTGGGTTTGACTCATGTCTTCATTTCACACAACCATCCTTTCTTCCAGCTCTTGTCCGTATTTCCAAACCAGCACATTGTCTCTGGACATCCCTGCAGGCCCCTTAGGGTCTGGTCTATTGCTGGGTCCACAATCAGCTTAGACTGATGGATAATGAAGCCAGTCTGACCTGAGAGAGCATGGTACATTTTCCATTTTTCAGAGGAGATGAGCCACACACAGTATAAATTTACTGTCTATTCTCTGCTCATCTGTGCTTCCTGGGGGGTTGCACCACCCCTGAAGTTTCAGAAATAAATGTATGCTAAATGTGGATGAAAAGCAAAGAACTATAGGATGAAAAGCAAAGAACTTTGGTGCCTGTGAGAGAAATGGATTCCTTTCTGCTCACTTTTTCAAGTAGTCACAGAATTAAACATTTCTTTTAAGCACATGAACTCTATAACCCACATAAGGCACAGCCTGTTCCTATTTTAGGATACTATTTGAAATCTATTCCATCAAAGGATAAACCTTTTGCTTCCTTGCTGAGTCCATTTCATCTTATCTATTTGTTTCTTTCTTTTGAAAAGAGTCAAAGCAGAGGCTGGAATAAGCACCTCTCTGCCTGACCCTCTTTTCTTACATTGCAAAAGATCCTTCTTGTTCTTGCCAACCTGGAGTGAGAAGAAAAGAAACTCGGTCCTTCAGTGGAAAGAGGCTAGACTACTGGGGAGAACCCTGAGCTGGATTTAAAGAGACAGTTTTGACAAACCTCTGTAGGTTCTGAGTGATCCATTGAAGTGACTGAGGGCACACAGTATTGGGGTATGTGGTATTTATGCCCTGGAGGGGGCTCTACATGTCAGCTCCCCTTCAGCATTTCAATATGAGCCCCACTAGCCTTCCCTGTGCCCCTGCCTGACAGCAGGACTCAGCCATTTGTTCTTTCCCCACATACAACACACAAGCTTCTCCCTCATAAACCTTAAATGTCTTTCTTGCAGGCCCTTTTCCTTCCCTTCCCTTCTTTTCCTTTCCCTTTCTGCCTTCATTCCCTTCCTTCCTTCCTTCTTTCCCTCCTTTCTTTAAATTGTATTTTATTGTGGTAAGAACACTTAATATGGCATTTCCCTTTTAACGCATTTTCCACTGTGCAATGCAGTGTCATTGTCTCAGGCATGATGCTGTGCAGCCCACCTCCAGAACTCATTCATCCTGCTTGGCTGAAACTTTATGTCTCTTGGTTAGTGACTGCCCATTCCCCACCACCCCCCAAGCCCTGGCAGCCACCATTCCACTCTTCGATTCTATGAATTTGACTACTTTAGATCCCTCATATAACTGGAATATACAGCATTTGTCCTTCTGTAACTGACTTATTTCGCTGAGCATAATGTCTTCAAGGTTCATCCATGTGGTCACATATTGTAAAATTTTCTTCTTTTTTAAGACTAGATAATATTCCATGTAAGTATATACCACATTTTCTTTATCCACCCATCTGCTGTGATTCAGCAATCCCACTTCTGGGTATTTATCCTCTTCTTTTTCTGTGTTAAGCACATTTTCAAAACATCTTCACTTTTTTTCCCATAAGAAATGCCACGTACATTAAAAAAAAATTCTTGTTTAATTTAGTATTATGACTGTTTTTTGAGCTCCTACTACGTGTCTTTACAATGCAGCCTCAGCTGGGAGTTGGTGAGGAACATAGCACCGGGCCAGCCCACCCTTACCAAGTCTGCATTTTCACATTCATTTAATTGAATCTGCCTCTAAGAAAGAAATCCCCCATATGTAAAATAGCTGGCTGCTGCCCATTAAGCTACAACTGCTTTCTCTTAGTCTTTATTTTTAAAGGGACCTGAACTGTTTTCTTTTTGATTTTTGATCTTGCTTCTGGCTATTAGGAAGGAGCTGGCAGTAGGCACTTTGCTCACATATTGGCCAATTAGTTCCCCATCCTCCACATTATGCTCCTAATTTCCCTAAGGCAATCATGCCATTATCCTCCACACAGTCAACAAAAAATGATGCCAGGCCATTGGATAGAGAGGGTGAGCAGGAAACACCTCTCCGCAGAGCTGTCTTCATTTCCCTGCAGAAAACAGTGTCAACATATTTACAGAGCTGGCTGTGCATTACAAAGTGCATCTGCTGACTTGAGTCTACGGTATCCTTTTATCCTTTTTGAAATCTACTGGATAGTCAGAGCATGCAATGTGTATTAGACAGGACTTTTTTCCTTTTGGACTAGAGTGCTTAAAGAAAATTTGCCAGCTCCATTGCTGGCAAAAAAACCCACATTTTTCTCTATGTAGGTCCCAGATGATACAGTCCCCAATTCTCTCCTGAGCACCAAAAATAGAACCGGCCGAGCCAAGATAAGCAGATGTCTTACCTCCAAATCCCAAATAAGGTATTTAAGCCCTGGATACAGCAAGTGGTGTGATGGCTGGAGTATCACCCCTGTCAGATTCTTTCTTTATAAAACTGGGCAGGGGACAAGGTACCCCTTATTGCATGTGATATATGCATGACTTAAATACTGTTTTTGAATTTAAATGTTTGCCATTAAACTACTTTGTAAATGGGGAGCTTATTATTAAAAGAAATCTTATGATAAGATCTCTTTATAAAGCAATACATCTTTTATGTTTATTTGACTGTAAAATCCATACAAGAGTCTTACAGGAAGTGTCAAAAATGATAAAAATTAATCATCTGCCATCTCCTAACTCAAATGTGACTCATTTCAATTATGCTTTTTTCTAGCTTTTGTGTATTAGATGTATATGTTTTACTTAATTGAAATGACAGAATCGATTAGCATCAGGTTCTTCTTTTCCCCCAAAGTACTTCATTATACCTTAAATAGTATCCACTTTTTTACTATTATACATTGAACTAGTTTCTAGTTTGTTACCGTGGTAGTAAATGTGGTGACTGTTTTGAGCCCCCCAAACCCCGCCCCCACCTGTAATTAGCTCACAGCAGAAGCAATGGTTTCAGCATTGTCATTTCATGAATATACAAAGACCGCTCAGTGGGGCACCAAGATGATACATAGAAAACACTTGGCTGCAAATGAAAAGACCTCCCCATCCTTTTTATGTCTTCTGTAGAATACGTTTCTTAAATTCCCAGGAGCAGTATGCTAGGCCAGAGAATTCCTTTATTATTACCAGTGTATCTCACGACCTATCTGAATTTTTTATATTTTTTATATTTTGAGTTTGTTTCAATGGAGCCAACCACTGTGGCATAATGTTTCCTAGTTCCTGTATGCCTTCCTCTGGTTCATAAGAATGGCCTCTTGTGAACCTTTCCATTTTGTATCTTCTACGTGGAACGTGCATCAGTCAGGTAATTTCTACAGAGAAGGCTTTTTAGAAACCAGTGTGGCAAACACAGTGCACTTATTATTTTGTTGGTAAATTGAGGTGTAAGTGCTGACTTGCTGCCTTATAGGATCCCAAAGCAGGAAAAAAAAATATCCAAACTCTTGCATTTGCCATTGGGAGTTAGTGTGCGGGGGGGGGGCACTTCAACCTGACTTCCTACAGAGGGGAGCCAATTAAAAACAGAAAGACAAGACCCTGGATCTTCTTATAAGATAGTCATTTGCTGGAGGCTCTGAAGTGAGGCATCCACACTCTTCTGTCTGTCAGGCAGGTTTGAGCTGCTTTCATCTAATTTGAATCCTTGGGGAAACTGTGCCTTCCTGGGACAAATATATGCCTGGGTCTCAGGCAGTAAGCCTCTTGTGGGGATGGCTCTGAGTATCTTGCCTCTGTTCCTCATTAAGTAGAAGTTGTGTGTGTGTGTGTGTGTGTGTGTGTGATATAACACACGTGGAGAAAAGCACACACAAAATAAATGTAGGATTCAGCAAAAGTTTGTAAGAAGCACCTAAAATCCAAAAATAGAATACTTCCATGACATCCCCAAACCTCCTCCCCCTACACTCCCTCCTTTGGAAATGACACTATATTAGTTTTCTGTTGCTGTTGTCACAAATTATCACAAACTCAGTGGCTTGAAACAGCACAGATTTGTTATCTTATAGTTACGGAGGTCAGAAGTCCTAAAATCAAGGTGTTGGCAGAACAGCCTTCCTGTCTGGAGGCTCTAAGGGAGAATCTATTTCTTGCCTGTTCCAACTTCTAGAGGACACCTGCATTCCTTGGGTCATGGCCCCTTCTTCATTTTTAAAGCCATTGCTATGGCCAGTTGAGTATTTCTCTTAGGACACCATTCTGACCTTCCTTCTGTTGGTACCTCTCTGATTCTGACTCTCTTTCTTTCACTTTTTAAGGACCTTGTGATTATATAGGGCTTGTGAGATAATTCAGGACAATCTCCCCACCTCAAGGTCCTTAACCTTAATCACATCTGCAGTGTCCCTTTTGCCATGTTTATAAAATCACAGGTGTTGGAACATTAGAGCATGGACATCTTTGGGGAGCCATGGTTTAGCCAACCACCTTAACACTATCCTAACTTTTTGCATTATAGTTTGTGTTGCCTGAAATTAGACTGTATGTTCTTTTTGTGTGTGTGCCTGCCTTTTTTTCTCAACGTGGTGTGAGATTCATTCTGTAACTCTAGTTCATTGACTCCTTATTGTAATATTCTACTGTGTGAATACATCACAATTTATGTATATACTTTAAGTGGATGGATATGTGGGTTGTGTCCAGTTCTGTGCTTTTATATATGCTGCACCTTCTTGAGCCTGTGTTTTGGTGTTTCTATGAGTGGCATTGTTGGGTGAGAGAAAACACCACAACTGATGTGAACATACACACTGGTTTGCCTGGGACCGTCCAGATTTATGCCTGCTGTCCTGGTGTCCTATCCAGTTAGAGACTCCCTTCACTCTCCAAAATATGGTCACCCTAGTCATAGTGAATGCTTATTTTCAACTCCAAGAAATGATGCCAGATAGTTTCCATTCTGACTGTAATTTATGCTCCACATCCTCACCAACATTTATGATCAACCATCTTTCAAAATGCAAAATGAATTTGCATTCCCCTGATTACTGATAGGGTTGAGAATCTTTTCATATACTTACTGTCCATTTGGAACAATAAATCTTTCAGGAAATCCCTGTTTGAATCACTTTCCCATTTTTCAATTGACTCATCTATCTTTTTCTTATTGATTTGTTAGGAATGCTTTTCATATTCCGGGTATGAGTCTTTTGTTGTTTACATGAATTGCAAATATCTTCTCTCACTCTATGGTTTGCTTTTTCACTCTAAATTTGAATGTATTTTGAATTATCAATCTTTTCCTATATAATTAGCCCTTTTTGTGTCCTATTTAGGAAATCTTTCCCTGCCCAAAAGGTCATGAAAATATCTTCCTTTATTACTTTCTTGATGATTTATTGTTTTGCCTTTTCTACTTAAGTCTACAATACACTGCAACTTGATTTTTGTGTAAGGTGGCTAACTTTAATTTTTTTCTTCTAAAGAATATATAGTTGACTCAGCACCATTTATCTAAAATACTATCCTTTTTTTTTCATTGTTTGCTGTACCAAGTTTTCAAAAATCAAGTGTTAAAATATGCATTGGTTTGTTTCTAGGCTTTCTATTCTGCTTCATTAGTCTGTCTATCTCTGGAACAAGATCATTCTGCCTTAACTACTGCAGCTATATAGTAAATTATGAAATGTGCAAAAGGAAATCCTCCCTCATTGTTTTTTTTGTTTTTGTTTTTGTTTTTTGCGCTACGTGGGCCTCTCACTGTTGTGGCCTCTCCCGTTACGGAGCACAGGCTCCGGATACGCAGGCTCAGCAGCCATGGCTCACGGGCCCAGCCACTCCACGGCATGTGGGATCTTCTTGGACTGGGGCACGAACCCGTGTCCCCTGCATCGGCAGGCAGACTCTCAACCACTGCACCACCAGGGAAGCCCTGTTTTGTTTTAAGAGTGTGCTACCATGCACCCCAATGTTCACTGAAGCACTATTTACAATAGCCAGGTCATGGAAGCAACCTAAATGCCCATCGACAGACAAATGGATAAAGAAGTTGTGGTACATATATACAATGGAATATTACTCAGCCATAAAAAGGAACGAAATGGAGTCATTTGTTGAGACATGGATGGATCTAGAGACTGTCATACAGAGTGAAGTAAGTCAGAAAGAGAAAAACAAATATCATATATTAAAGCATGTATGTGGAACCTAGAAAAATGGTACAGTTGAACTGGTTTGCAGGGCAGAAGTTGAGACACAGATGTAGAGAACAAACGTATGGACACCAAGGGGGGAAAACCGCAGTGGGGTGGGGATGGTGGTGTGCTGAATTGGGCGATTGGGATTGACATGTATATACTGATGTGTATAAAATTGATGACTAATAAGAACCTGCAGTATAAACAAACAAACAAACAAAAAACAAACAGAAAATAAAGAGTGTGCTACCTCTTCTTGACTCTTTGCATTTCCATTTAGATTTCAGAATTATAATATTAATGACCTTCACAAAATTTGCTGGGGTTTTTATTGAGATTTCATAAATCATTTTAAGAAGAACTTACATTTTTAACAGTATTTTATTTTTCAATATGAGATTGTTTTGAAATAAAGGAGAAAATGTCAATAATATTTAAAAACCACAATTCTAAATCACTAAAAGAGACGATGACTTTACACATAGATCCATGGGTACCATGGTATTGGTATTTGAAGCTGGGAAGTCTGGCTTAAGACTGGCTTTCCTGAGCCATTTACACAACATTTGCCTTTAACATTTTTCTTAACCAAATTAAGATTTATTTTTTTCTCAATGAAAAAGAAATCTGGAAGTAGGCAGCTGCTGGCAGTGGTTCAGAATTTCCAGGTCACAGTTTGTATCTCTGTCATTATCTTAGTCTTTCTCTCATGGTCACAAGATGGTTGCCAGGCTCCATGCCATCTGCATGGCAGGCAGGACAAAGTGGGGGAAAGGGTGGTACCAGCAATGTCTGCTTTGTTAATAGGGATGGTTTTCCCCACACACACTACCTGCAACAGGCAAACATGTCCCTCTACCAGAAAAGTTGCTCTTCTGTAGTACTGGTGGAGGAGGGAGACTGTAGGAGGGAGGTGATGTGCTCTAGCATCTCCACAGAGTCAGTCTCAACTTCCAAGACTTGTGCCAGGTCTCTGGCAGGCACCGCAACAAAACCTCACATTAGAATGGGCTGTAACTTGGCGATCGCTGAAAACTACCATTTCCTTTTAGTTCTTCTCAAAATTTTCGAGTCTCTTACTATAAGTGAAAAGTTTGAAGTTTCTTCATTCTTTATTTAAATTAAACAATTTGATTCATCAGAAATTTGCATTGGGAAATTTGCTCTGACACTCCAAAAGCAGAGAACTTCTTGTGTTTATCTCTGTAACTCCCCACAGAAATCAGCGCAACAGAGTCCTAGACAGAAGATCAGTAAACATTTATTGATTTCAATTGAATTTATGTATAAGTAGGGCAAAGAAATGATGTCTTTGATATAGACATTGGATAAAAATGGACAATGAATGCATAAAGTCAATTATATTAAGTGACAAACAAAATGGAGATCGATTACCTGAGCTTTGAAAACTATCTCAGGATTAAAGTTTTCACAAAGTATAAAGTTTCTTTATGCCGGTCATTATCATAGCACCTCCCATCTTTTCTTCCCACCTCTCCCTTTAACCAAAAATTTGGTCTGATTATGAGTATCTGTGACCCAGTCAGAAGCAACTACTTCAAAGAATGAATCTTCTTCCTTCCACAGAGGAGAGTATAATGATTCAGGACTGGAATGGGGCTGTTCATATGGGGTTTTCAACATGCTTTTCACATCAACTTATGGAGCACAAGGATAATTTAGATTGCGTGTTCCACAAGGACAGAGAGGAGGAGTCTTTGCCTGATGGTAACATGAAGTCAGGGTGATATCTCAAAATCCTCTGTTTTTTCATGAAGTGGATAATTGATGGTGGTGATTTTAAACTCAGCATGACTTTGTGATGAGGAGAGAGAGTTGATCAATTTTACAAAGGAAAGGAGGGAAGGAAGGAAGGAAGGGAGGGAGGGAGGGAGGGAGGGAGGAAGGGAGAAAGAAAGGAAAAGAAAAGGGAAAAAAAAAACCATGGCTTAGAATTGAGGACTCTTGACCTCCTTTTCTACTTTCATCACTAATTGTACAAACTTTAGGTAGACTCTTCCATCTCCCAATGCCTGAGTTGAAGTAGGAACAAGAGTGCTTCTTTCTGAATTTATTCTAAGGGGGCAGTGTTCTGAACTACTTGAAGGATACAGATTGATTGTCTGACTGATTGACTGCATATCCCTATTGCCTTTGTTTTGTGTCCCTCTAGTTTAGCCAGATCCTCAGATCTGTTCTTCATCTGCAGGCTGTATTGCTTTATCAAAGATGGCCTATTTCTAAGATCTGGGCTATGAGCCAAAGTTTGGTAAAATGTAACTCAAGAGGAAAGAGTCTCATTCCTCCTCGCTGTTTCGTTTGGGTCTGGCTGTAAGTGGCAGATAAGGCAAAGAGGACACATTTACCTGCTATGTTGCTAGCCTTTGAAATAGGGCTAAAAAGGGACCCTAGTCTGATCATGAGCCAATGGGACAGTCTGATTACCCAGTCACCCACTGGTTTCTCCCTAAACCTGCTCCCTGATTTTTTATTTTCCCTTGGCCCCCCATCAGAATTCAACTTCTCATCCTTCAAGCCAGTATTTATCCTGTTTTTACATTTCCTCTCCTCTTCCCATCTATCTTTCCAGTTTTATGTCCCTCTCTTTCCCTGTTTCTGGTCTTCTTTTCCTTCCCCTCCTTCCTCATGGTCCTTCCCCTTGATTCTCTATTCTTCTCATTTGCTCTTTGATCTTTCTCTGTGTTTGTGCATTAGAGCTGCTAGTATCATTCGTGGACCTTAAAGGAAATGTGGAATCTCAGAATCATCAGAGACCTCTGGAGACAGTTAAATCAGCCTCTACCTGGTGCTTGGGGACACAGCCTGAAGGGGGCTAGTGCGCCACAGCTAGCCAGAAGGGAATCCAGGAAAAATTCTGGACTTGCCTAAGAGGAAAGAGACCATTGTTTTGGGGTGTGCGAGGAGAGGAGCTTCCTTACCTGTCTGCCCGCAGAAGGCAGAGCACAGCTTAAACGAGCTCCAGAGATGGGCATGAGCTGTGACTATCAGTTCAGACAACAGAGACGGGCATGAAATGCTAATGCTGCTGCTGCGGCCACCAAGATCCTGTATGCAAACACAGGTCACTATCCACCAACCCCTCCAGGAGCCTGTGCAGCCCGCCACTGCCACGGTCCCGTGATCCAGGAACAACTTCCCTGGGAGAACACATGGTGTGCCTCATGCTCTTGCAACAGTCATGCCAGCCTCTGCCACCACAGGCTTGCCCTGCATTCCAATTATAACTACAGTACCCGTCCCTCCACCACAGCATGAGTGAGCAAGAGTCCCCTAATCAGCCGCTGCTTTAACCCCCTCCTGTCTTAGAGGGGAACAGATGCCTGAGGGTGACCTACATGCAGAGATGGGGCCAAAATCAAAGCTGAACCCCAGGAGCTGTGCAAATAAAGAAGAGAAAGGGAAATTTCCCCATGCAGCCTCAGGAGCAGTGGATTAAATCCCCAAAATCAACTTGATGTACCCTGCATCTGTGTAAGGGTAGATACCTGAATCTACCCTTGCCTGAATAAGCAGAGAATCATCCCAAATTGAGGCAGTGGACTTTGGGAGAAACTGTAAAACTTGGGGTTTGCCATCTGAAGCTGACTTCTTTCTGATTCTTATCTTTATCTTAGTATAGCTTTTAACGCTTCTTATCATTGGTGGATTTCTTTACTGGTTTGGTTGTTCTCTGCTTTTTCTTTTTATTATTATTACTTTCTAAATTTTTTATTTTAATAATTTAACTTTTTAAATATTTTTTATTTCTTATTATTTTTTTCTTTCTTTTTTTCCTCCCTTTTCTTCTATGCCATGTCAATGACAGGGTTTTGGTGTGCCAGCCTGGTGTAAGGCCTGAGCCTCTGAGGTGGGAGAGCCAAGTTCAGGACATTGGACCACCAGGGACCTCCAGCCCCACATAATATCAGTCAGCAGGACCTCTCCCAGAGTTCTCCATCTCAAAGCTAAGCCCCAGCTCCACCCAACGGCCACCAACCTCCAGTGCTGGACACCCCAAGCCAAACAACTAGCAAGACAGGAACACAACTGCACCCAATAGCAGAGAGGCTGCCTAAATTCATACTAAGTTCACAGACACCCCAAAACACACCACCAGATGCAGCCCTGCCCACCAGAAAGATAAGATCCAGCCCCACCCACCAGAACACAAGCACCAGTCCCCTGCACCAGAAAGCGTACACAAGCCACTGAACTAACCTTACCCAGTGGGGGCAGACACCAAAAACAATGTGAATTATGAAGCTGCAGCCTGCAAAAAGGAGACCCCAAACACAGTAAGTTAAGCAAAATGAGAAGACAAAGAAATATGCAGTAGATGAAGGAGCAAGGTTAAAACCCACCAGACCAAACAAATGAAGAGGAAATAGGCAGTCTACCTGAAAAGTAATTCAGAGTAATGACAGTAAAGATGATCCAAAATCTTGGAAATAGAATGGAGAAAATACAAGAAACGTTTAAAAGGACTTAGAAGAACTAAAGAGCAAGCAAACAATGATGAACAACACGATAAATGAAATTAAAAATTCTCTAGAAGGAATCAATAGCAGAATAACTGAGGCAGAAGAACAGATAAGTGACCTGGAAGATAAAATAGTGGAAATAACTACTGTAGAGCAGAATAAAGAAAAAAGAATGAAGAGAACTGAAGACAGTTTCAGAGACTTCTGGGACAACGTTAAACACACCAACATTCAAATTATAGGGATCCCAGAAGAAGAAGAGAAAAAGAAACAGTCTGAGAAAATGTTTGAAGAGATCATATTTGAAAATTTCCCTAATATGGGAAAGGAAAGGTCAATCAAGTCCAGGAAGCACAGAGAGTCACATACAGGATAAATCCAAGGAGAAACATGCCAAGACACATACTAATCAAACTATCATAAATTAAGTACAAAGAAAAAATATTAAAAGCAGCAAGGGAAAAGCAACAAATAACATACAAGGGAATCCCCATAAGGTTAACAGCTGATCTTTCAGCAGAAACTCTGCAGACCAGAAGGGAGTGGTAGAACATATATAAAGTGATGCAAGGGAAAAACCTACAACCAAGATTACTCTACCCGGCAAGTATCTCATTCAGATTCAATGGAGAAATTAAACCTTTACAGACAAGCAAAAGCTAAGAGAAATCAGCACCACCAAATCAGCTTTACAACAAATGCTAAAGGAACTTCTCTAGGCAGGAAACACAAGAGAAGGAAAAGACCGACAAAAACAAACCCAAAACAATGAAGAAAATGGTAATAGGAATATACATATAGATAATTACCTTAAACCTGAATGGATTAAATGCTCCAACCAAAAGATGTAGACTGGCTGAATGGATACAAAAACAAGACCCATATATATGCTGTCTATGAGAGACCCACTTCAGACCTAGGGACATAGACTGAAAGTGAGGGGATGGAAAAAGATATTCCACACAAATGGAAATCAAAAGAAAGCGGGAGTAACAATTCTCATATCAGAAAATATAGACTTTAAAATAAAGACTGTTACAAGAGACACTACATAATGATCAAGGGGTCAATCCAAGAAGAAGATGTAACAGTTGTAAATATTTATGCACCTAACATAGGAGCACCTCAATACTTAAGGCAAATGCTAACAGCCATAAAAGGGGAAATCAACAGTAACACAACAATAGTAGGGGACTTTAACACCCCACTTTCACCAATGGACAGATCATCCAAAATGAAAATAAATAAGGAAACACAACCTTTAAATGACACGTGAAACAAGATGAACTTAATTGATATTTATAGGACATTCCACCCAAAAACAACAAAATACACTTTCTTCTCAAGTGCTCATGGAACATTCTCCAGGATAGATCATATCCTGGATCACAAATTAAGCCTTGGTATATTTGAGAAAATTGAAATTGTATCAAGTATCTTTTCAGACCACAATGCTATGAGACTAGAAATCAATTACAAGAAAAAACTGTAAAAATACAAACACATGGAGGCTAAACAATATGCTACTAAATAACCAAGAGTCCACTGAAGAAATCAAACAGGAAATCAAAAATATCTAGAAACAGGGTTTCCCTGGTGGTGCAGTGGTTGAGAGTCCGCCTGCCGATGCAGGGGAAACGGGTTCGTGCCCCGGTCCGGGAAGACCCCACATGCCGCGGAGCGGCTGGGTCCGTGACCCATGGCTGCTGAGCCTGTGCATCCGGAGCCTGTGCTCTGCAATGGGAGAGGCCACAACAGTGAGAGGGCTGCATACCGCAAAAAAAAAAAAAAAAAAAAAACCTTGAAACAAATGACAATGAAAACATTATGACCCAAAATCTATGGGATGCAGCAAAACCAGTTCTAAGAGGGAAGTTTATAACAATACAATCATACCTGAAGAAACAAGAAAAATCTCAAACAAACAACCTAACCTTACCCCTAAAGCAATAAGAGAAAGAAGAACAAAAGAAACACTCAAAGTTAGCAGAAGGAAAGAAATCATAAAGATCAGATCAGAAATAAATGAAAAAGAAATGAAGGAAACAATAGCAAAGATCAATAAACCTAAAAGCTGGTTCTTTGAGAAGATAAACAAAATTGATAAACCATTATCCAGACTCATCAAGAAAAAAAGGGAGAAGACTCAAATCAACATAATTAGAAATGAAAAGGAGAAGTAACAACTGACACTGCAGAAATACAAAGGATCATGAGAGATTACTACAAGCAACTATATGCCAATAAAATTGACACCATGGAAGAAATGGAAAAATTCTCAGAAAAATACAACTTAGAAAAGTTCCTAGACTGAACCAGGAAGAAATAGAGAATATAAACAGACCAATCACAACCACTGAAATTGAAACTGTGATTAAAAATCTTCCAACAAACTAAAGCCCAGGACCAGATGGCTTCCCAGGCGAATTCTCTCAAACATTTAGAGAAGAGCTAACACCTATCCTCCTCAAACTCTTCCAAAATATAGAAGAGGGAGGAACACTCTCAAGCTCATTCTATGACACCACCATCACCCTGACACCAAAACCAGACAAAGATGTCACTAAAAAAGAAAACTACAGGCCAATATCACTGATGAACATAGATGCAAAAATCCTCAACAAAATACTAGCAAGCAGAATCCAACAGCACATTAAAAGGATCATACACCATGATCAAGTGGGGTTTAACCCAGGAATGCAAGAATTCTTCAGTATACACAAATCAATCAATGTGATACACCATATTAACAAATTGAAGGGTAAAAACCATATGATCATCTCAATAGATGCAGAAAAAGCTTTTGACGAAATTCAACACCCATTTATGATAAAAACTCTCCAGAAAGTAGGCATAGAGGGAATCTACCTCAACATAATAAATGCCATATATGACAAACCCACAGCCAATGTCATTCTCATTGGTGAACAACTGAAGCCATTTCCTCTAAGATCAGTAACAAGACAAGGTTGCTCACTCTCACAGCTATTTTTCTAAAACTGTCCAGAAAGTCATAGAGGGAATCTCCCTCAACATAATAAAGGCCATATATGACAAACACACAATCAACATCGTTCCCAATGGTGAAAAACTGAAACCATTTCCTCTAAAGTCAGGAACAAGACAAGGTTGCCCACTCTCACCACTATTATTTAACATAGTTTTGGAAGTTTTAGCCACAGCAATCAGAGAAGAAAAAGAAATAAAAGGAATCCAAATTGGAAAGAAGACAGAAAACTGTCACTGTTTGCAGGTGACATTATACTATACATAGAGAATCCTAAAGATGCTACCAGAAAACTACTAGAGCTAATCAATTAATTTGGTAAAGCTGCAGGATACAAAATTAATGCACAGAAATCTCTTGCATTCCTATACACTAATGATGAAAAAACTGAAAGAGAAATTAAGGAAACATTCCCATTTACCATTGCAACAAAAAGAATAAAATACCTAGGATTAACCTATCCAAGGAGATGAAAGACCTGTATGCAGAAAACTATAAGACACTGATGAAAGAAATTAAAGATGATACAAACAGAAGAAGAGACATACCATGTTCCTGGATTGGAAGAATCAACATGAAAATGACTGTACTACCTGAAACAGTCTACAGTTTCAATGCAATCCCTAACAAACTGCCAATGGCATTTTTCACAGAATTAGTAGAAAAAAAAAATCACAATTTGTATGGAAACACAAAGACTCTGAATAAGCAAAACATTTTTGAGAAAGAAAAACGGAGCTGGAGGAATCAGGCTCCCTGACTTCAGACTATACTACAAAGCTACAGTAATCAAGACAGTATGGTACTAGTACAAAAACAGAAATATACATCAATGGAACAAGATAGAGAGCCCAGAGATAAACCCACGCACATATGGTCACCTTTTCTTTGATAATGGAGGCAAGAATATACAATGGAGAAAAGACAGCCTCTTCAATAAGTGGTGCTGGGAAAACTGGACAGCTACATGTAAAAGAATGAAATTAGAACACTTCCTAACACCATACACAAAAATAAACTCAAAATGGATTAAAGCCCTATATGTAAGGCCAGACACTATAAAACTCTTAGAGGAAAACATAGGAAGAACACTCTTTGACATAAATCACAGCAAGAAATAAAAACAAAAATAAACAAATGGGACCTAATGAAACTGAAAATTTTTGTACAGCAAAGGAAACCAAAAACAAGACAAAAGGCAACCCTCAGAATGGCAGAAAATATTTGCATATGATGCAACTGAAAAAGAATTAATCTCCAAAACATACAAGCAACTCATGCAGGTCAATATCAAAAAAACAAACAACTCAATCCAAAAATGGGCAGAAGACCTAAATAGACATTTCTCCAAAGATATACAGATTCCCAACAAACACATGAAAGGATGCTCAACATCACTAATCATTAGAGAAATGCAAATCAAAACTACTATTAGGTATCAGCTCACACCAGTCAGAATGGCCATCATCAAAAAATCTAGAAACAATAAATGCTGGAGAGGGTGTGGAGAAAAGGGAACTCTCTTGCACTGTTGGTGGGAATGTAAATTGATACAGCCACTATGGAGAACAGTATGGAGGTTCCTTAAAAACTAAAAAGAGAACACCATATGACCCAGCAGTCCCACTACTGGGTATATACCCTGGGAAGACCATAATTCAAAAAGAGACATGTACCACAATATTCATTGCAGCTGTATTTACAATAGCCAGGACATGGAAGCAACCTAAGTGTCCACTGACAGGTGAATGGATAAGGAAGATGTGGCACATATATACAATGGGATATTACTCAGCCATAAAAAGGAACAAAATTGAGTTATTTGTAGTGAGGTGGATGGACCTAGAGACTGTCATACAGAGTGAAGTAAATCAGAAAGAGAAAAACAAATACTGTATGCTAAAACTTATATATGCAATCTATAAAAAAAAAAAAAAGAAATGGTTCTGAAGAACCTAGGGGCAGGACAGGAATAAAGACGCAGATGTAGAGAATGGAGTTGAGGACACGGGGAGGGGGAAGGGTAAGATGGGATGAAGTGAGAGAGTAGCACTGACATATATACACTACCAAATATAAAATAGATAACTAGTGGGAAGCAGCCGCACAGCACAGGGAGATCAGCTCGGTGCTTTGTGACCACCTAGAGGGGTGGGATAAGGAGGGTGGCAGGGAGATGCAAGAGGGTGGTTCTATGGGGATATATGTATACATATAGCTGATTCATGTTGTTATACAGCAGAAACTAACACAGTATTGTAAAGCAATTTTACTCCAATGAAGTTATTAAATAAAAATAAAATTAAAAAATAAGTTGAAGATATATGTGTGGGTAGTTTTGGATTCTCCATTCTGTTCCATTGATCTATATATCTTTTTTATGGATATTTTATATGAAGCCTTAAAATCTGGTAATGCCATGAGTTTTTATTGAAATATCTTCATTGTATGTATGTTGGAACTGAGACTCAGAGAGATAAATACCTTATTTAAGGCCAGTTAGCTAATAAGAGCTAAAGGTAGGATTCAATATCAGATTTGCCTATTCAGCCATGAGAAAGAAGGAAATCCTGCCATTTGAGACAACATAGATTTACCTCGAGGGCATTATTCTAAGTGAAATAAGTAAGACAGAGGAAAATAACTAGTGCATGGTATAACTTAATGTGGAATCTATCTTAAAAAACAGGCACTCATAGAAATAGAGAGTAGAAAAGTGGTTGCCAGGGCCCTGGGGGTTGGGGGAAATAGGGAGAAGTTGGTAAAAGGGTACAAATTTTAGCTACAAAATGAATAAGGTCAGAGCAACTATAGTTGATAACACTGTATTATATAATTGAAATTTTCTAAGGGAGTAGAACTTAAATGTTCTCACCAAATATATATAGTGATGAATTCATCAATTAATCAGTTGAGAGGAATCCTTTCATGATGCATACATATATCAAATAATCACAATGTACACTTTAAATATCTTATAATTGTATTTGCCAATTATATCACAATAAAGCTAAAAATACATAGAAAAAAGCAACACTGAATTATAAAATTAGAAAATTATGCAAGAAAAAAATTGAAGATGCCACTATTATGGAATTATAAATATGTTCACAAGTTTTCAACAGATTTTAATTTAATTGTTGACATTCAGATAATGAATTCAAGGTATAAATTATAGCAAAAATATGTACTGCCTTTTTGTTGTTGGTAAAATTTTTTATATGGAGTTGATAGGCTTATATTAAATAGTTAATATCAAAGAAATAACCTTTTTTCCAATTGTAGTTTTTTGTTTTAATTTTAGATCAGTCCTAATTTGTATACATGCTTCTGACTTTACTGGGTTTATAAATGCAAAATATGTAAATAAAGTAAAACTCTAATCCTACACTTAAATATAACGTAGATTTTTTTTTTTAAAAAAGAGAAGCAGACTCAGCTCCCAGCTCCACCACCCTCCTGACCCATTGAATTAGAAGAGATTCAGGAGTTGCTTCGCAAATTAAAGTTTGAGAAGCACTGTGCTCACTGCCCAATGTGTTGTTTCTATGAGTTCCATATTCACTCTGTATGTTATTGGACCACACTATGAATGAGATAGAGTTGATATATTAAAGTACAAATGAAAGTCGTTTTGAACAGCAGATGTTGTAAAAAGAAATGGAGATGGTTTAAAATTTTATATTTTTAGATACCTGTGTAAAAGTACTTGGCTAAATCTTATGTGTTGTAAAGAGGTCTTGGTGACAGTCCTTGGGGGTGGGAGATAAGAGTTGGGTAGGTGAGCAGGTGAGGCGTGGTATCTACCCCTGACAAAAGCAAGAACAGTGCTGCTCTTTTACACTCTGGCTTTCACATATTGAATTCTTCACTTTGGCTTCCATGATTTCAGATGAGAAATCCACTGTCATTCAAATTGCTTTTCCCCTAAAAGTAATATGTCATTTCTCTCTAGCTGCTTTGAAGATTTTTCTTTGTCTTTAGTTTTCAGAAGTTTAATAATGATGCATCTTGTCATGGCTGTCCTTGGGTTTATCTTATTTGAGGTTCATTCAGCTTCTTGAATCTGTAGGCATGGGGTACTGACAAATACCCTCCTCCAAAAGAGATCTACGTCAAACCCCTGGAACCTGTGAACATTACCTTAATTTGAAAATGGGTCTTTGCACCTTTAAGTTAAAGATTTTGAAAGGAAGAGATAATACTAGATTATCTCAGGTGGGTCCTAAATCCTTGTAAATCATCTATAAGATATTCTTATAGAGAAATGAGGAGAAGATAGACACACAGAGAAGACACAGAAAGGAGAAGACAGTGTGACCATGGAGGCAGAGATTGGAGTGATGTAGGCACAAGCTAAGGAACACTGACAGCCTTCACAAGCTGGAAAAGACAACAGATGGGTTCTCTCCTGGAGCCTCTGCAGCCTGCGAACACCTTGACTTTGGTCCAGCACTTCTGATTTTGGACTTCTGACCTCTAGAACTGTGAGAGAACAAATATCTGTTGTTTTAAGCCATCAAATTTGTGGTAACTTCTTATGGCAACCACAGGAAACTAATATAATAGATTCATACCTTTTTTCAAATTTGAGAGGTTATCAGACATTATTTCTTTGAATGCTTTTCAATCCTGAGGCAGGAGATAGATGGGCCCCAGGCTGAGCAGCTGGAGTTTGTCCCCTGTGGACAGATATTCCGAGATGAAGAGGAGGAGGAGCTGAGCCCTGCCCAGACAAGAGACCACATATTCCTCATTCTCAAGGTCAAGGAGACCTTCCCAACTACACATGCACAGAAAGGTTCCTTGGAGGCCAAAAGAGAGGGGGTGTAACCCCATAGTATGTGATGTCAACCTACTCATAGTCCTCTTTGCTAGAATCCATCTTGGCTAAGAGATGTGCATGCACACATGGGAGAACCCTGAGAAAAACCAAATACAGACTCAGAGCCAGGGAAAGCAAGATGATTGGCCAAAGGAAGCCCAGAAGAAATGCCCCATATAAGTGATTCAAACTACTACAGGTGTGTGACTCTTTCTAGGAGTCCATCTGTGTGTGCCTATTCACACGTACTCTTTTTCTTCCTAATAAACACTTTACTTGTTTCACTACTTTCCATCTCTTTGTAGGAATTCATTTCTACAAAGCTAATGGGCCAGGGCCTTGTCACTGGCCACTGGCCCTGGCAGTCTAGTAGCTAGGATTCAGCACTCTCACTGCTGCACCCTGACTTCAGTCTCTGGCTGGGGAACAGAAATCCTGCTTCAAGCTGCTGCAGGCGGAGGCCACTCAAGATCAGTCTCATTTCCTCTCTCTCCTCTTCTTCTGGGACTTTGATGATTCGAACATTAGCTCTTTTTATTATTACCATATCACAATTCTCTGAGTCTCTGTTCTTTTTTTTCAGTCTATTTTAGTCTTATCCAGCTTGGGTTAATTCTACTGATCTGTTTTCCAGTTCATTGATTCTACCTTTTGTCATCTCCACTCTACTATTAAGTTTATCCAGTTAGTTTTTTATTTCAGTTATTGTATTTTTTTCAGTTCTGTAATTTGCACCTGATTCTTTTTTAAATAACTATTATTTCTTTTTGGCAATTTTCTATTTTTTTTTATTTGTTCCAAGAGAATCAGTAATTGTTTATTAAAGCATCTTTATGATGCCTGCTTTAAAATCCTTGTCAGAGAATTCCAACATTTGATTCATGTTGGTATTGGTCTGTTGATTGCCTTTTCTCATTCAAGTTCTGATTTTCCTAGTTCTTAGTTTGATGCACGATTTTCACTTGTATCCTAGCCTTTTGGGATATTACATTATGAGGCTCTGAATCCTATTTAATCACCTTTTTGTAGGCATCTCCCTATAGAGGTGCAGCACAAAGGCCTGCTGGTTGTGTGTATTCATCTTTCCACTGAGTCCTGCCAATGCCTCACCACAAAAGCAGAGCACACTGAGTCACCTGCCTCCCTGTGGAGATGTGGGTGAAAGTTCAGCCTCCCTTCCACCGTTGACCCCTTCTGGGGGAAAATGTTGTATAACTCACACTAGCACATTTGCCTCCTAGTTGGGGGGTGGGGGAAGGTGTATAAACTCAGCTCCTGGCTATGCTGTGCTGACCCGAGGGAAAGGAAGCAGAGAGCTGACTCATACTGTTGGGGTAGAGACAGCTTATCCTGAAGAGACTGCAGTGGGGGAAATTGGTGTCCTGTCCACATCCCTGGGCAAGGGATGGACAGTGAGCTCACCACTCAGCCCCATGACAGGATGGTAGTCACCTGCTCCATGGTGCAGGGAGTAGGTGGAAAATCAACTGAAACCAAGGAAGGAGCAGTTCTTTCCCTTGGCATTTGGCTGAAGAAAGGAGGGTATTGCCAAAAGATTTTCCATCCTTAATTCAGCCTTCCCAGCTTTTGGCTCGGAGGGCCAGCCTGCTCAAGGCTCTCTGCGTCTATGCCTGCAATGGCCCAGGGGAGGCTCTGCAGCCCTACCAGGGCTCTGGGAAGCAACAACACATGTGGGGCCCCAGGTCCCTAGTCAGCGCCTCCCCTTTTCCTACCTGCCAGCCCTCCCAGGTGCATTTGTTTGGTTACATCCAGGGATTTATAGTTGCGAGGGGAAGACCTGGGAGGGATGGTATTGCTCTGCTTTGGTGGAACCAAAAGTAATCAAGTACTGACATTTTAAAATCCCACCTGGGGCTAAAATTCTCAGTCTTTGACATTTCAACTAGGCTGGAAAAAATTCCCTTTCTTCATTCATTGCATCCCAGAGCTGTTGGTCTTTGTGCTGCTACCCCAGATGGGGGGACAGTGGGTGGTTTAGATTAGAATGTCCAGCTCCACCTCCTGGCCCACCCACTTACCTGCCCACAACTTTAGGCAAGTTACATAACCTGTCTTTGCCTCAGTCTCCACATTTGTAAAATGGGGATAATAATGGTGTCAGAAAGTGCTTGGCAGAGTAAGTTTAACTGCCATTATCATTATTGTTTCTTGGCCTCTTCGCAAATTTTATGTCCGAATACCCTCCTCCTTTGGAATCCTCTTCTTTTAGTTCCATGACCACCTAGTTTCCCATTCTGCTACTACTCTGATTCTTTCTTATCTAAATTAACACTAAGTCTGAGCCAGGAAGCATCAGGTGAAGTAAAACATTAAATCAAGGATATTTTATTGTGTGTCAGGAGCAGGAGATTCTCAAGAACAGCCTGGAAGTTGATGATGGGTCACCACCTTGTCCACTTGAATGTTTGTATTGAACAATGAACTTCATGAAGATATTTGATATAAACAAATAAGGTTTTCATCTTTATATGAGTTCTCTCCTACAGACCTTCATAAATACCTTTCAACTTTTTTGTCCATGCAGCAAAATCTAGTCCTCCAGAAGTGAGCAGCTGAGTGAGAATTCATCATTTCTCAGGATCCTTCATAAATGACTGCTCAGTAAATGCTGTGGAGGGAATAGGTGTTTGGACTTTCCTCCATCTGCTCTGTCAGGAGTGATCTACAGGAGGCTTTTAGCCCAGAGGGTTACCTTAGTTATTTTAAAGATATTAAAAGTAAACCATTTACATAATTCTTTCATACACTTATAAGAGCCAATATTTGTGGAACAATTTCTTCTTAAACCAAATTCTTTTTTTGTTTTGTTTTTTTTTAATTTTTTAATTGAAGTATAGTTGATTTACAATATCATGTTAGTTTCAGGTGTACAGCAAAGTGATTCAGTCATACATATATATTCTTTTTCAGATTATTTTCCATTGTAGGTAATTGCAAAATATTGAGTATAGTTCTCTTTGCTATACAATAGGTCCTTCTTGGTTATGTGTATTTATATATAGTAGTGTGTATATGTTAATTCTAACCTCCTAATTTATTTCTCCTTCCCCTTTCCCCTTTGTTTAACCATAAGTTTGTTTTCTATGTCTGTGAGTCTATTTCTGTTTTGTAAATAAGTTCATTTGTGTCATATTTTAGATTCTACATATAAGCGATATCTTATTTGTTTTTCTCTTCCTGGCTTACTTCACTTAATATGATAATCTCTAGGTCCATCTATGTTGCTGCAAATGGCATTATTTCATTCTTTTAAATGAAATTCTTATTCTAGTGTTTTTGATCATGAGAAAAGCAATGGCCCAGATACTTTTTAAAGCAAAACTGCTTTCTGTATATTACTGAAGAAACCTGATGTGAAGGAGTGGGCTTTTTGTATCAGTATAAACAAAATGCAGCAGGGTATTTCAGAGAATCCATTTTTGACATATTGGATGAAAGACCAGAGACTATACAGCAAGTTCCATTGTTCTTTTAGGGGTAAGCATCAGAATGCACCCATGTTAGCTCCTACTATCAGCTTATTGAAAAATTGCTACCATCAGAACAACACATTTGGAGGTATAAGAAAGTCACTTCTGGAAACTTCTAGGTAGGAGTGAGGTTATGGGGAAGGTTTCTTACATCCACTCATAGTGATGGTCTTATCCCTCTGTCCTTGCCATACCTCTTATAATAGCTATAAACAACCCATGCTTGACCCACTTGATCACTGGATTGGAGATGGGTCAGAGGTGGAATGACTTTACCCCAGAGCAGGGGCTCATTGTCAACCTGTTCCTTCTGGGTGGGATGTGTCCCCTAAAGGACTAGTCTCCTTCGGACTACTAGGAAAAAGAGAGCTGACATTACCCTCACCTGGACATCTCAGCAGAACCATGTTTCCCTGATGAATATACCTTGAAACAAACCTTACTTTCCACATCTCCCCCTGCAGCTCCTAGAGTATTTCCCTGAGCAGAACTGCTTCCTGATACCTGCTAAGCGTAGCACAACAGCCTGTGGCCATTCTGGTGAATCTTTACATTTCCAGCATTTCCACACCTTCCCCGGGCGGCTTCACAGTCTGTGACCTGGGCAGTCACACAGGGCCCACCCTCGGTTTAAAGCTCTCCTGTCACCATTTTGAAATTTTTAATAATTTTTGATGGAAGGGTGTCTCCCACTTTCACTCTACCCTGAGCCACACCAATTATGTACCCAGCTTGACAATCTGTGTTTTCATCCATCAAGGTCGTCTCTTTTTAACAGAAATACTGCCCATGTGTTTCCAACAGTCACGCGTCTGGATAGCAAAGACCCCTCCATCAGTCTTTCCTTTTAGTCCTTAAATTTCTGGAGAATAGAAAGTACAAAATGGTTTGCCATTTTATCTACAAATTCTGGCCAGAGCCTTCCCACAGTCTGGCCTCAATACATAGCTGAATGTATGAATAAAGGTTCCTTGGCAACTTTATCTGCTATCTCTTACCCACCCTGGATTCTGTAACTGTAAACCTTACCCCACCACTTTCCTCTGCCTTCTAGGTCCTTAGATCTACTAATACAATATCTAAAAATAAAATCTGTCTTGTTGGAAATACAATATAAAACCCTTTAGGGAATTTCTTCCCGGTCCAGTGGTTAGGACTCTGTGCTTTCACTGCAGAGGTTGTGGGTTCCAACCCTGCCTGGGGAACTAAGATCCCGCAAGCCTCAGCAGCTCGGCCAAAAAAAAAAAAAGAATATGTGTGTATATATATATATTACCCTTTAATTCACAGACCATCTCAATCTATGCCCCCAAAGAATTGCTGGTTCTATAATGCAAAACGGTAGCAAATTCACAAGACATTTCCAAGTGACCTTAGAGTACATTACACAATTTGGCTTTGTTTGCCTGATTAATGATATCTGACTTGGACTGCTAAGAAAGAAATTTCCACAGCAGACCACAACCAAAAATGTGGTGTGTGGGGCCCCAGGTTGTGCTGGGGCAGAGCCTGGCCTACCGGTCTGAGTCCTGGGAGGACGCCCAGCAGACACAGGACGGGGAGCCCCAGGGAGAGGGGTGGAGGGAGGGGATGGCTCCCACCAATCAAGGGTCTGAAGGGCGCCTCCAGGTGGATCGAGGGGACCCAACCTGCAGGAATAAGGTTGGTAGAGTGGAAAAATGGGGTCCCTCGGTTAGGGAGGGCGAGACCCCTAGAGCTGACCCTTCCTGGAAAAGCCTGGCTCTGGCCGAGCAGCAGAGCAGGGCTCCCGTGGGGGAAGAGCCTTTCCTCTCCTGGCGCCCCTCCCTCTTAGTCTGATAAAACCACTTTAAGATGGAATGACGATAATACCGACCATCTCAGGCACACTTGCACTCTCACTGGGGCCCGAGGGAGGCAGACAGAGCTGCAGAAGGAGCGTCCTCTGGGTGGGGAGGGTCTGCGGTCCCTCGGACGTTGCTGGGATGCGCTCTCTCTGCGTCACCGGCACATCATCACAGACCATGGCTCAGCTCCTGCGCCAGGGAAGCTAAAAATAGCAGCGTAGCGGGGGCCGAGCTGCAGAGGCTGAGCCCCGCCAGGCTCAGCGCCGGGGAGGACAGAGGACGCAGGGATCACGCGGCTGCCAGCCCAGATCGCACGGACCCAGCCACCGAAGAGGGAGGAGGATTGCAGGACAATTACATCCCGGGCCGGCTCGAGCAAGGCGAGGATTGCCGTGGGCGGTGCTCGCCTCCCGCCCTTAGTTTCTGGGCTCTAGGTTCAAAAAACGGCTTTGTCAATGTCAGTGACCGGAATCCCAAGCCCTCTATTATGGGCCTAATGCGTAGCTATTTTGAGAAGATTCTGGGTTTATGGATCTCGAAATTCTTCTGAAAAGACTAATACCAGAAGACCAAAGTAGTCCCCGTCTGACTTCTGAGAAGCGCTAAGGACAGTTTAAGCACACACAGGGCTCCCTGGAAAGACAGTGGGATCTAAATGTTGTTGACTGGATGCAGAGTGGGATGTGAGAATACAGCCCAAGCAGTGCTGATTCTGCCCCTCCTTTAAGAAAGCGTGTGGGTGTGGAGGAGCAACTTTCATTTAGGGTAGCTTGTCTACTTTTTAGGGCGTTCCCGGATGTGCTGGGCTTTTGTGTAATTTTTGGAAGAGGGGCTGCCTGAGTAGTGGAGACAGAGGGGTGTGTGTGTGTGTGTGTGTGTGTGTGTGTGTGTGTGTGTGTGTATTTACATGACAATTAGGGCTGGAGCAGTGGATTCTAGGTTTTCTTTCAGCTCCTGTGGCTCTGGAGCAGCATGTTCACATGCTGAGAAACTGAATATAAAAAGGGACAGTGACCAGATCATATAATAAAAATACAACTTAGACCCACAGCTGGCAGCAACCTAACTAACCAAGGCCCTGGTCTACAGTGACCAGTCCAGAAAGCAGCCTGCTGTCAGTCAGACTTGCAGGAGGCCAGACTGCCATCTCTAGTCACTGTGACAACCCAGGAAGCTAAACAATAATTTCTGTAACAATCGGTAAAATTGGCCAGGACTTGATTAATGACTGGCAGTTTCCCTAGTTTTTGCCCCCCATTCCAATTCGGAACCATCCAGAGAAAACCAAATATGCACCCCTACTCAACCGCACAGGACACCCTACTTCCAGGGGGCCCACCTCCAGCCTCCCCAGGCCGACAGGGCACACCTGAAGCCCTCTCTTTTTTCCATTATAAAGCTTTTCTCCTCCTCTGCCTGCTTGAGTCTGCCAAATGCAGATGACGGTGATTGACTGACTCCCGTGCTTTAGCAAGCTCTGAATAATAGCCTTTGTTATTATTCAGGGAAAGGATTTTCTCCCAGTAGAAAGCTTGCACCTAATTTCTGGTTTTACTTGGCAAAATAACCTGTGCGTATGCATGATAGGAAACCACATATTCCCCGTTTTGATTTATCATGAGGGATATAATTCTTATGGGGATGTAAAAGGCAACAAAAAAGTTACTTGCCTGCCAACATTTAGTCAGAGGCTCCTGCTGTATGCCAGACACTGGAGCAGATGCAAGGTGAATGACGTCACTCTGTCCCACCACTGCGTCTAGGGTGTTCACAGTCTCTAAGGCCTGCAGGCATGTAAACATTGTTAGATCTCAGCCTCCCAACAGCACAGACAGAGGGAATGGGGGGAGTCACTGAAGCCTTCTCCGAGGAGGAAGACTTATCCCAAGGATGCTCAGGAAGAGTTGTGCCAGAGAAGAGTCAACTTGTGAGAAATGAAATTTGGCATTCATAAAACCAATTTCTTTTCTCAACTTGTCTTGCCTTTAATTAAGATTGCAAATAAGTACTCCGAACTTGGTAGGCTCAGGGAGATGGGGAAGATCTGTAGTCTAGGGCAGCCCAGGACAGAGGACTCTTCTCTGCCAGACAGACCCTATTCTGGAGACCCTGATAAAAAGGGCCAAAGAATTCCAGGATTACTGGATCCTGCCCTGGATGTGAAACCACAGAAATGTGTTTCAGGGGGCTCTGAGGAGTCCTGGTTCTTTATGTCTCAGCACAAAAAGAATTCAGCAAGAGGCAAAGTGATAGATAAGAAGTGATTTATTGGAACAGGACGCATGTGAGGTTTACAAGCAGGAGGCAGGAGGGTGCCACCCCGAGAACTTAGTGGGCTACAGTTTTATAATCAAAGGAAAAGTGGTGAGGGGGAGAAGACTATCTTCTTCCTCATTCTTTTTTTAATTAATTTTTATTGGAGTATAGTTGCTTTAGCATGTTGTGTTAGTTTCTGCTGTACAGCAAAGTGAATCAGTTATACATATACATATATCTACTCTTTTTTAGATTCCCATTTAGGTCACCACAGAGGACAGAGTAAAGTTCCCTGTGCTATACAGTAGGTTCTCATTAGTTATCTATTTTATATATAGTAGTGTATATATGTCAATCCCAATCTCCCAGTTCATCCCACCTCCCCTTCCCCCATTGGTAACCATAAGTTTGTTTTCTACATCTATGACTCTATTTCTGCTTTGCAAATAAGTTCATCTGTACCATTTTTTTAGATTCCACATATAAGTGATATTATAGGATATTTGTCTTTCTCTTTCTGACTTACTTCACCCTGTATGACAGTCTCTAGGTCCATCCATGTCACTGAAAATGGCACTATTTTTTTCCTTTTTATGGCTGAGTAATATTCCATCATATTTATATACCACATCTTCTTTATTCCTCTCTTGATGGACATTTAGTTTGCTTCCATGTCCTGGCTATTATAAATAGTGCTCCAGTGAACCTTCTCCCTCATTCTCAAGTAGACATCAAGCTTCTATCATCAGCTCCTCCTCCTCCTCCACGTTGGGTGGGGGAGCTTTCTTGACCTACATGGTCAAACTGGGACTTTCATGGTGCAATGGAAATGAACAAAAAGGTGGTAACATATACAAAAATATGGTAAATCATCTCAGGTTTCAGTATAGTGTCACCTTTTCCTTATATTTTTGTTTTTAGTGTGCACAGAGAAGCATGTCCTAGGACTCATTAACTTACTGAACTCACTGGGCAGGATGTGGGTCTCATTCCACTATTGTTTTATTGTTTTTGAGCATATCTCATGCTTCTGTTGCATGGTTTTGTTGCTAAGCAAGCCTGCTTGGTTTTGTGGTTAAGCAAACCTGCTTTCTTGAGTGATCATTAACTTACAGGGGTCTTCCATACTTTTTCTTTACTTACAATCCCCTAGTGGGATTAGCTATTTAATCACCTACTTTGTCCCTTTACCCTGTCCCTATCAGATGGAAAAGCTTAAAGGAGGGGGAAAAACCAGCAATGAGCTTCCTAGGCTTCCCCCAGGTATGGGTTTCAGATAGTGCAGATAAAAGGAAGATTTGGAAGATAAGGAAGCAGATTCATACTGCAGGGTGGGACCCAGCATCTAAAGGATGGAGACATGGAAACTGCTGATGACAGACCAGCAGAGATCCATCATCTCAGGCCCCCTGACAACCCCCACCCCCACCCTAGTTACATACAATATCACATTGTGGTCAGGTGCAACCCTTTCTGGCCCCTTAGTTTGGAGGCTGTGCAAGTTTGGTGCACCTCCTTCAAGATTTCATTCTCAAATGGAACCTTCCAATTCCTCTAGGCAGTTCAGCTCTTAGTCTGGGCAATCATCAAGGCCTTGGAGAAGGGGAGCAACTTGACAGGAGCAGTCAAAGATCACCAAGACCCCATGCTGGAAGAGCTTGGCATTTGGGGGGAGGGTCCTGATCCCCTTACAGACATCGGTATATGCCTGACCCTCAGCCACTGGGATGAGGAGCCCTACCTGGTACCTCCCAAGCTGGGAAGAATGCCCTTAAATTGTACCTAAAGTTTTATATTTGGTCACCCTTCAATTCATTCAATAAATATTTTGCTCATCTATCACTTATATTTATTTAAACAAACATTTATTGAGTACCTACTATGTGCCCAATACTACATGCTAAAGCCCTGGGCATACAAATGAGACACATGTTCTATTATCATTCAGATTAGTGATTTTCAGTAGCAGCTGGGGGAGGAGATAGGTGTGCACATCATGTAGAAGGCCTTTCCACTGCCTCTCCCTACCAGGTGGGACTTTCTGTTATTGACTATAGGGAGAGATCATGTTCCTCGAGCAGATTGGAGCAGAAAAAGAGTCAAGAACCACTGACTTAAGTGCCAAGGCCAAGAAAATAAAATATCTGTCAGAAACCATAAGAATAAGAAATATGTCTAGTGATGTGTTACAAGGAGTTTGGAGCAGTGCTTCCCAAAGTCCTGGAAAACAAGGCTCTTTCCAGGGGCTGCTTGTACACATAAGGGCTCTGGGATCTGGGCAAGGGCTGTGTGAATGGTGGGCCTGAGTCACAGGCCATCACTCAAGGACAGCTTCACGGAGGAGCTGGAGTGAGCACGTCTCCAAAGGAGGCACCTTGGAGAGGTCCCTGGACTCAGGACTGGGACCATGTCTGACCTGCCCAGGACTGCCTGGCTTGGGTCCCTCGAGCTGTTTTTGTGTCCTCCTGGCACCTTCTAGCTCCAGGAATCTCTGATCATAGCTGCCTGGCTGCTGGAATAGCCAGCTGCTCCCCCAAGACCCCCACCCTCTACTGCTACCAACGTCCCCCTGAATCATGAAGGTGCTGGCTGTGTCTCCACTTTCCTGGATGAGTCCAGCTCCTGCCAGGGGTTTGAGCACCCCTCCTTCTCCTCAGTCCTGGTTGGCAGTTTGGGCTTCCTATTCCTCCCTGTCTTCTCCTTGTGGGCTGGGCAGGCTGGTAAAAAACAGCCCTGTTTGGAAGAAAGAATTCCAATGACAGAGGGACTCTAGAATACGGCGTCTTCCCACCCAGCCGACTCTGCACCCTTTCCCTGAATCATTTCAGATTTTCTTCCAACTGGAAGTGTGTGTTGCCAAAGGCAGTGGCGGGTTCTGCTTCACACTCACAAGGAAGACACGGGAAACATGATGATTCGGCTGCCTTAGGAGGAGGTGCGCCAGTGCTGGGGGGCTGTCCAGCCTGCAGAAAAGGCTCAAGAAACTGCTGCATTTTCCATGTCTAGATAGGGATGTGCATCTATGGCACAGGAACACAGAGGTCCGTGGGTTTGCTACCCCCATGTGTCAGGGATGTGTGTGGAACTCACGGCAGGCTATAGAGTGAGCAAACATACATAGTATATGTAATGTGCTGAGATCCAGGCAGAACACCCATAGACAGAATCTGGCCTTGAGCAAGCAAACCTGCTTGACCCTTGGTCCTTTTACTGCCACCTGACCTGAAGATAGCGCTATATATATATATATATATATATTAGCTGTTTATATTTTTTAATTAAAAACAAATGTCCAGGGCTTCCCTGGTGGCACAGTGGTTAAGAATCTGCCTGCCAATGCAGAGGACACTTTTTCGAACCCTGGTCCGGGAAGATCCCACGGAGCAACTAAGCCTGTGCGCCACAACTACTGAGCCTGTTCTCTAGAGCCCGCGGGCCACAACTATTGGAGCCTGCGCACCTAGAGCCTGTGCTCCGCAACAAGAGAAGCCATCACAATGAGAAGCCCACACACTGCAATGAAGAGTAGCTCCTGCTCGCCGCAACTAGAGAAAAGTTGCACGCAGCAATGAGGACCCAATGTAACCAAAAAGAAAAATAAATAAAATAAATAAATTTGTATATTAAAAAACCACAAATGTCCAAAGCAATAGTCCCCAGGTGCCAGAACCTGCGTGGTGCCTAGCATTGGTGAGGTTTTCCCGGGCCTCTGTCAAAACAGATAAAGCAAGACAATGAATTTGCAGAAAACAAAATATAATCAAGTTGAGATTATGTCCTTCTTACTTTTTGGTGTTAGAATATTCTTTCTCTAATCAAATAATAGTGACAATAAATGGTATTTTAAAAAAATTAAATTCTTATTGACAAAATTAAAAGACACCATCCACCACCTTTTAATATGCTGCTTTGTGAAAGTGTGGAAACTACAAATGTGATGGGTAAAATTCTATTTGGGGTAATGTGTTTGGGTTATACATTGTGTAGTTATTGAGCTAGAGAAGTCTTGATAGTGTTTTATCAGCATGGAAAGGTAATCTTGTCCTAGAAATCCACATATGTGGCCACTAATCTTTCTTCCTCAAACTGTAGTCCTTTTGTTATTGTTGGCAAGATATTGTCTAATTTCGTGTATGTATGTAATTTTTTTCTACATCAGCCTGCCACCTCCTCCCTCTCAGATACACACATATCTTAAACTATGCACATTTCCAGTGGCTGGGGAGATAGGAACGTAGTAACTGAGGCAAGTATGCTTTCCCAAGAGCAAGACCAGGGACGGGAGAAGGTTCTCACCCTCCTGCTGCCAGAGAAAGTCCTGGGGTGGGGTCTTTAAGGGAGAAGCTGCAGGGTGTGGCCAGGAAGCAGGCCAGGGACACAGGCTCTGGTTCTTTGGTGAGTCTCAGGGTCTCAAGGAGGGCCCACCCCCACTGAACAGGGCTGCCCAAGGAAATCACAGTGCTTTTTTATTTTTAATTTTATTGAAGTATAGTTGATTTATAATGCTGTGTTAATTTCTTCTGTATAGCAAAGTGACTCAGTTATACATATACCTATTCTTTTCACATTCCTTTCCATTATGGTTTATTACAGGATATTGTATATTGTTCTTGTGTTATACAGTATGACCTTATTTTTTATCCATCCTATATATAATAGTTTGCCTCTGCTAATCCCAAACTGCGATTCCTTCCCTCCCATACCACCCCTTCCCCTTGGCAACCACAAGTGTGTTCTCTGTATCTGTGAGTCTGTTTTTGTTTCATAGATATATTGATTTGTGCCATATTTTAGATTCCATGTATAAGTGATATATGATATTTGTCTTTCTCTATCTGACTTACTTCACTTAGTATGATAATCTCTAGGTCCATTCATGTTGCTGCAAATGGCATTATTTCATTCTTTTTGATGGCTGAATACTATTCAATTGTATATATATACCACATCTTCTTTACCCATTCATGAAATCAAAGTTCTTAAACCAAGTAGGAAGAGGGCAGAGATGTCTGCCTCTGGTCCTGGGGGAATCACCCTTTGTCCTGTAAAGGTTGTTGAGATTTGGGTTTCTGAGACCAGGCCTTCCAGGTACCACAGGAACTCAGGGAAGTCAGAGCTGCAGGCTGGCAGCCCATTACGTGCAGAACTCAGAAAACTGCAGCAATCCTGATAAGCAGGCCCAAAAAAGAATTGGAAACTATATTTGTTGTCCTTCAGAAGCACACATCTTGAGAAGAGAGGGGTGTTTAGCCTGAGCAGAGGCTAAAGTGTAAGCATCCAGCCTGGAGTCAGTAGCTTCCAGCTCCTCCTGGGTAGCCTTTGGTGTGGGGACCAGTTGGGGCACTCCATATCCAGCAGCTCATGAAGTGGTTGAGGAGGAAACAGAATATCTTCAGTTTGCCAAAGCAATCACAGTGAGGAAGAGAGGCATTTCATCTGGTGAACCTTGACATAATATTAATCAAACACACACACACACACAAAAAACACTACCATTTTAGTTGATAGTGACTTTTCTTGCATTGTGGATCCTGTTGCAGTGTTTTCCTTAAATTCTAGTCAAGTTGGATAAGAATCCTCCATTTTTGTAAGTACTCTTGCCCCTTGTAACCTTCATTAAGCCATGTGACTCACTTCTCAGAGGGCCTGCCTGCCCTATCTGTGCAGCCCTGGGGGAATCTCCTGGCTCTCAGAGCCACCACTTCCAGCTACACAGTTGGGTTAATTATACCACCTGATGACTTTATCTTGATGATTGGATGAAACAGTATATCTGAAAATTCTTTATATATTAAAAATGTTCATAAATGGGAATACAAGCTGGTACAACCACTTAGGAAGACAGTTTGGTGATTTCTTACAAAATTAGACATACTCTTACCATACGATCCAGCAATTGTACTCCTTGGTATTTACCCAAAGGAGATGAAAACTTATGTCCACACAAAAACCCACACATGGATGTTTACTGCAGCTTTATTCATAATTTTCCAAAACTTGGAAGCAACCAAGATGTCCTTCAGTAGGTGAAGAGATAAGGAAACTGTGATACATCCAGAAAATGGAATATTATTCAGTGCTGAAAAGAAATGAGCTATCAAGCTGTGAAAAGCATGGAGGAAACTTGAATGCATTTTAGTAAGTGAAAGAAGCCAATTTGAAAAATCTTTATATGATTCCAACTCTATGACATTTTGTTAAAGGCAAACTATGGAGACAGTAAAAAGATCAGGGGTTGACAGGGGTTGGGGGGAGGGAGAGATGAATAGGTGGAGCACAGAATTTTTAGGGCAATGAAACTACTTTATATGATTCTATAATGGTGGATACATGGAATCATATATTTGTCAAACCCATAGAATGTACAACACCATGAGTAAACCCTAATGCAAACTATGGACTTTGGGTGATAATGATGTGTTAATGTTTGTTCATGGATTGCAACAAATGTCCCATCTGGTGAGGGATGTCGTTAATGGAAGACACTGTTCATGTGTGTGAGTAGGGAGCATACGAGAAATCTTTGTATCTTCCCCTCAATTATACTGTGAACTTAAAACTGATCTGAAAAATAACATCTGTTAGCTTAGAAATTGCCAATATGCACTGTTAGTTACTTATCACTGTTTCATCTCTGCGATGAGGGAATGAACTCAGGGACAGAGATGCCAGCCAAGAAAGGAAGTGGCAGGCGCTGGGATGGCATCCATCACTCGGGCTGTGCTCTGTGCCCTGTGGCCTCCCGTGATCCCAGCCCAGTCCCGGGATCCAGGACTCAGATTCATTCAGCCTCAGGTTTCATATGTGGCACACCTGGACACCCATCCAGTGTGCCTGACTCTGGAGCAACCCTGGAACCATTCAACTCTGTTCCCTGAATGGATCATTCACACTTCTGGGACTGTAGCTCTGTCCCCACCTGAGATGAGGCAAACCCTCCTTCACACTCCTCCTGCCCTTGGGTCAGCAGCCTCCTGGCAGGAAGTGGCTAGTCAGGTTTCTTTCACTGGTCACTCTTAGACCTGGCACTGTGGTTTCTTTCAGGACTCTCTCCGCTAACCTGGCAGGGCCCCACTAATTTGGCACAGGTGGAGCTGACAATCAACTGGAGCTTTAGCCATGAAGAGAAGCCCAAAGGACAGCATGTTTTCTGGGTGACACCAGCTGACTCGGCTTCATGTCTCCTGTTTGTAGTTTAACCACAATAAATTAAATGTTTATTAATCACAGAACCAATTTAATTTTTAAAAGGGCTTCTTTTAATTTCTTTTAAAAAGGTTAATATAAAGGCAGATAAGAAGGAGACATCAGAAACTGCATGTCCATAATGCTAAAATATAAGCAAATTAACCCAAGTGGATTGAGCAAGGAAACTGTGGAGGCCTGGACTTTCTTCTTACACTTTTCATCCAGTGTTTGCCAGCCGAGTGTACGGCTGCTGGCCTCTCCGTTGCCCTAAGAGCCATGAGCTCCTCGCAGTGTGTGCAAGAGTTCCCATTGACTTCTTTGCGTGGCAGTCCGTGGAGCAAAAACTGGTCTTTGTGAAATGGAGCAAGAAGGAGGAAGCTTGCCTATTCCTCAGTGCCAGGAGCCACCCCCAGGGCTCTGCTTCTCCCATCCTAGACTGGCTGTGAGCGCCAGGAGCAGGTGAAGTCCTCTGGTGACTCGCTTTATTGCATATTGTCCCCGTGTTGTAACAGTCATGACATTTCACTGAAGTCAGGCATCCAGGGAAGATCTCTGAGGAGCAGGCCAAGGTCTGAGCAGAGAGGATGAATGGCAGCAAGAGCCATGCAATTAAAGGGTGTGTGTGCTGGGCAGAGCGAGCTGTCATTTCCTGACATTTTACATAATCACTTGTTAAGTGGTTTATGGTCTGACTATCCCAGCTAAACTGCTGGCCCATGAGGGTTAAGACTCAGCAGTGCCTACAGCAGTGCCGGGCATAGCTTGGATGTCTAAGAACAAACAAAGGTACCAATTGTCCTGAGGGTGGCCACACCAGTGGTGTCACAAGTGGGGCTACACTTTCAACTCCCATACTCCAGCCCAGCTGTTTGTGATGAGCAATCTTTTGGCTCCAGGAGTTTGGAGGGGGCGGTTCTGACCCCTGCTTGTCATAGTCTTGGTCAATCTCTTCCTAGCCCAGATTCTCACTGGGAAAGGAATTTCCCCAGAGTGTGCAATGGGGTGATATGCTGGCACCATCCCTGGTATGATGCTCCTGATGGGAATTAATCACTCGGGTGTGTGTGTGTGAGAAAATGCAAGCTTATTTTTTTTTAAATCTCTACTTTTCTGGTCTCATTTTACTTTATTTTTTAAAAAGAGTTAGGAATTGTTTGCAGTTAGAGGATCTTCCCTTTCCACACTAGTATAATTATGGCAAGAAACTCTGACGATGCTTCTTCAATTTGTGTTTTCCACATCATCATTTTAGGTTTGTGATCTCCTTCTTTTTCTTGAAGTGGCTGTATTTTCTCCTTGAAATCACTTGAAAAGTGGACAAATAGACTGTGTGTGTGATGAATCCCAAATCAGGGAAGGTACTCTACTACCTGCCGAAAATTCACACATTCAGGACAGCAAAGACTGTCCCAAATTTTATGCTTTTGTTCTTTTGCCAACTTGCAACCCATGGAATTTTTAAAAACTGAATTTTAAAAATTTAGAGTCAGTTACAATTTACAGGAAGTTTCTGAGATAATATTGCGGGGTGGGAGGCATTGGGAGTGAAAACTCTGTAGATCTGAAATTGGGTCATCACTTCCCCTGTGGGTGTCAAGAGAGACTGAGCACCTTGGCACAGACTTGAACTTTAACCTAAAGAGACAAAAGGCAGACTGATGCTTTTTGACATGGAAATGGCTCCCTTTGATCTAATGGTGCTTTCAACTTGTAATGATGTAAAGGAATTAAGATGCAGGGAGGAATTCCAGAAGGACCCATGAAAGCTAAGGCAGTGCCCTGTGTGTTCCTAAGTGAGCTGTCAGCTCTACAGAGGAAGCTGAAGTTTGCAAGCTCATCCCCAATCAGTGTCCTGGAGGGCTGTCCAGACTAAGGGGAACATGAGGGCAACATGCATGAGACAGTGCCAGTGTGCGGACAGCTGAGCTTGCAGGGAATTAAATGAGCAGTGTTGGAGACATAGGAGTCATTTCCATGGTCCTAAATTCTACTACATATCCATTACTTAATATATCATCTGGAGAACACATCACAGAATCTTGCTCCTTTTAAGCCACGTTTGCACGTGCATACATGTATTTCTGAAGTTAGGTGGGAAAAAAGACATATGGGACAAGTCCAAAAGGTGCTTTTGCAAGCTCCCTGTTGCATATTTTCTTGGCGGCATTGTGAAGATAGTGTGCCACTTGGACAGAAAGTCATTGCCTTTGGGACCTTGGAAAGAACTGAACACTGGCATGCACATGTAGAAGGCTGACGACATGTCCAAGTGCCTTTGAGGACAGCAGAGACACTCAAGCCTGCAGACGTTTTACCTTCATCAGGAGGGGCACCTTTAAATCCTTATTTAGAAAGTTAGATTACTTGGCTGCTCACACAAAGGATAGTTTGAAGAATAACTGAACTGCAGAGAACGCCCAGATGTGACAGCATTCAGAGAGATGGGTGAGTGACTGGTTGGAGGAACCAGGATATATTTCTGAGGCTCAGGGGCCTGCTGCCAGGACTCTTATTTAAAACAGGCCTCAGAATGTGGGTGCCAGCAAGACCTGTCTCAGAATACTTTGGAATATCCTCATGCTTTCATGGCCAACGCTGTACATTTCTGGATGACAGGCTTCTGTTTGAAACTTGTCACTGTGACCTGAAGACCAAGTTGGCTTGTGGCTGTTGCCAATCCCACATAGTTGCATTTTTCTCCCTGCTTGAGAAGCCAGAAATGGATGCACAGCTGAACTCTCGGCATATTGAGAAATTTCCTCACCCTTTGAATGAAAATGGTAACAATTGCTTCAGTTAGGATGTTAGATACTTTTGGTTGAAATTAAAAACATAAATTCAGATTCTAGCTACCTAAACCATAAAGGGAAGTATTGTCTTGAGTGACAGTCTGTAGATAAAGTAGAATGACCGACACCACTAGAACTTCTCAAAATCTCCTTTTCAGGCAGGTGACCTCTTGACGTTGGGCATGTCACATTATGGACAGCAAACATGATGTGTGCTTACTTCTGGGGGAACAGAAGTGTGTGAGTCTCCATGCTGTCTTGTGTTGATATGAGGGTTCCACAAGATCAAAGCAGCTGGGAATACTGAACCACCACTAACGGATGGTGTCCTGGAGCATCACCTAGGCCCACAGCTGAATGTGCGCATGAGAAACAAACTTTTGCAAATCAACACTGAAATAGTGGTTTAGGGTGACCATGTATTTTTGCCCATCCTGGCTGGTACAGTTTTGAGAATGGGTTTAATTCAGGACTCAACAGTGTCATCATGCCTACTGAAGTACCAGACCTTTAATCCCACCATCCAGAAGGTCCCCAACAACTCTCCTCCCATCACATTTGCCCAGTTCCTGAACAGAGATTATTATTCAGGGAATGCCATAGACTTAGGTAAAGGGTTAACCATGGGGCAAGACTGGAGCATGGAATTACACTAATTGTGTTAGATTAATCAAAGTCAGCCCCTGGGTCTAGGGATGGAGATGTGGGAGAGAGTGGAAGAAGGTAAGGATTAGGGTGGAGGCTGAGTCACTTGCAGGGTCACTAAGTGCCCAGTTAGGATTTAACCTATGTGTCTCCCTGACTCCCCTGCAGCATAGTAGAGGTTTCATTTTTCTCAATATCAATGAAACAGAGAACTGAATTCACAGTAAAGAATGGACCTTTAAAAAACAAAAGCTATTCTGAGTCCATTAAGAAAAGAAGAAAAAAATGTTAAGTTGTGCAGTTTTTCAAGGAGTAGCATACAAATCAAGTGCAGTATCATAAAGTCTTATTAATGATACTTATTTTTATGGGACTGGTGATGTAAGTATGAGAGGAATAAGGAGTAGTGTGAAGGTAGCAAGCAAGAAAGATTCATGTAAAAATATTAAACCCACTTAACTGATGGCATAAATTGGAACATATTCGTTTTTAGAATATTACCATGAATACCTAGATACCAGTAGTAATATTTCAGTTTTAGACCTTCCTTAGGTTATCTCTTTTTAATTGTACCCTTCCTGTCTGTATATTTTATATAATGGATTGCAAATTTTCTTTTCCCCAAAACTTATTATCCATTTTGAAATTCCTATAAAATGAATCTGTCAACAAAACTGAGTTTAGTTTGAGAACAGGTGTGAAGAAATGGAGTGATCTGTTGGATATCTCAGCTGTTCTTCCATCAGGATGGTGTCTCAAGCTTGTTTAAATATGCTACTATGCATTACTGCTATCACCTTCCCCACTTTATGAGCTTAAAATGTCTTCTGCCTTAGTGGCAAAGTTTATGAAGAAATTAAGTGAGCCTAAGAAGCATTAGAATAAAAGTAGGAAATGGTAAGGAAGGGCAAAAAGAGGAAAAGAAGTCACAACTACTAGATGCCAAATATTTAAAAGAAATATTAAATGGTACAGACAAAATGATTGCTGTGGCTCATGAGTGTGAGATCATGATAAAAACATCACATTCACAAATGAAATTAAATTACAGCCTTGTGTTACCAGCAGCTGTATAATGAAAGAAAAAGGAATACAACAGGTCCTATTTGAGGGCTGTTCTTTTTTAATCCGATGCTTTGTTTATGGCTTCAGACTAGGGTTCAAGGCCATCTCTTGGAGTCTTAAGTGCCAAGAAAAGCAGACAGCCCACCAATTCCCTGGATTCAAACATGTATACCCTCAGGCCTTTATTATTTTGTACCCTCCTTTACAATCCACTCTCTTGACCACTTTCACCTACCAGCTTATCAGAGACCACAGATCCATCTCCTTCCTCTTGCCATCAAACGTTACTCAAGCAACTTTTCAATTAAGGAATAAAGTGTGGTTGATGGGTAACGGTCCCTTAAAGATGCCATGCCCTAATACCTGGAACCTATGTATATGGTACCCTCAATGTCAAAAGGGATTTTGCAGTTGTGATTAAGGTTGTGGGCCTTGAGATGGGGAGATTATCCTGTTGTCCAGGTGGGCCCACTCTATCACACGTGTCCTTAAAAGTGGAGACCTTTTCCTAGCTGTAGTTAGAGAGAGGTATGCCTTTGGAAGGCAGGGTCAGAGAGAGGTAACGTGGCTGGCTTTGAAGATGAAGGAAGATGCCACGAGCCAAGGAATGCAGGTGGCTTCAGGAAACTGGTGAAGGCAAGGACATGGACTTTTCCTTAGAACCTCCAGAGGAATACAGTCTGCTGATACCCTGATTTTAGTCCAATGAGACCCCTGTCAGACTTCTAGACTACAGAACTAAAAGATAAAAATGTTCTATTGTTTCAAGCCAGCAATTTTGTGGTAATTTATTATCGCAGCAACAGAAAACTAATACAGAAAGCAATTCAGTTTTTACTTTCTATTAAGGTATAAATTATATGTAGTAAATTGCACAAATGTTGACAGCTGAGTGAATTTTTTACATATGCATACATGTAACCACTACATGGATCAGGAGATAAGAATCTTCCATCACTTGGAAGCTTCCTTCCTGCCCTTTCCCAGTCAATACCATCTACCTCCCAGGTAACCACTATTCTGACTTCTATTACCAGAGATTAGTTTTGCCTGTTCCTGAGCTTCACATAAATGGAATTATTCAGATATATTTGTTTTTGTGTTTGGCTTCTTTTACTCAGCATATTTCTTTTTGAGATTTATCCACCTAGTTACATGTATCAACAATGTGTTCCTTACTGTGGTGCAATTTTCCATTATAAATATCTCTATTTATTCTTTAATGTATATTTGGGTTACTATTAGCCTTTTTTTATTATAATAAAAGTACCATAGGCATTCTTGTACATGTTTTTTCTCTTGGATATATGTATAGAGGGGCATTTATATATCATGGGTATATACCTAGAGGGGCAATTTCTGGGTTTTGGAGTAGGCAATGTCAAGTTTTAATAGGTATTTGCAAAATTTTCAAAAGTTATTGAGAGACAGTTCACTCTCCACCAAAGTATGAAAGTGTAACTTTCCTCAAGTCTTCACCAATATTGGTATTGCCAGACTTTGCATTTCACTGATGAGTAATGATGATGAACATTAATTTATATGATTATTGGACATTTGGATATCCTTTGTAAATTGCAGGTTCAAGTCTTTTTTATTTGAATTGTTTATATTTTTATTATTTATTTGTAGGCATTCTTTATATATTCTAGAGGAGTCTTTTGTCATATTTATTTATTGCAAATATATTGCTCCAGTTTGTGTCTTGACTTTCCATTTTCTTAATGATGTCCTTTGTTGAACAAAGATCTTCATTTTAAGAGTCCAAATTACCATATTTTTCTTTTGTGGTTAGTGCTTTCTATATCCTGTTTTTAAAGAGTCTTAGCCTATCATAACATCATGAAGACATTCTCTGTTTTCTCCTAAAATCTTGATTTTTTTTTTTAGGTTGCACACTGAGATATATGATCCATTTTAAATTAATTTTTGTTTAGAGTGTGAGATAGGAGTTAAGGTTTATTTTTTTCTCAGACAGATAGCCAATTGCTTTATTTATTAGAAAGACCGTCTGTTTCTGACTGATTAGCAGCAGCACCTTTGACATAAATCATGTGTGTGTCTATTTTTGGACTGTGTATCTGTTATACTTTTCTCTTTGTCCATCCTCCCTCCAATACCACTCTGTCTAAATTACTGTAGCTTTAAAGTAAGTCTTGAAATTCTTGAACTTTGCTTTTCTTCTTTAAGTGTTCTGTTTCTTCTAGGTCCTTTGCATTTCCACATATATTTTTGAATTAGCTTGTCAATTTTCTTCATTTAAAAAAACTAGTAGATTTATTTGAATTCATCAGGCAATATGAGAAGAATTGACATACTAACAATGTGAGCTTTTCAATCTTACGAACATAGAATATCTCTCCATTTATTTCAGTCTTCTTTCATTTCTTTCAGTGAGATTTTCTAGTGTATTAGTCAGGATTCTCCAGAGAAACAGAGCCAACAGGATGTATATATAGAGAGATATATATGTATGTATACACATATAGAGAAAGATATTTATTTTAAGGAATTGACTCATGAAATTGTGAAGCTTGGTAAGTCCAAAATCTGCAGGGTTAGCCAGCAGGCTACAGACCCAGGGAGGGGAGGGGTTGCAATTTAAGTCCAAAGACAGTCATCTGGCAGAAATTCTTCCTGCTCAGGAGAAGTCAGTCTTTGTTCTATTAAGGCTTTCAACTGATCGGATGAAGCCCGAGTATAATATACAGAGTATAATCTGTTTTACTCAAAGGCCACCAATTTAATCGTCAATACCATCCAGAAAACACCTTCACAGAAACATCCAGATATTTGATCAAATATCTGAGTACTGTGGTGCAGCTAAGTTGACACATAAAATTATCCATCACAGGTCCACCCTGTCAACTTGGCACCCATATGCATCTCCTTAAACAATACTTAATCTCCAGATAAAGATAATAACAAGGTCATACGCTGCCTAATACTATAAAGCTATCCTACATACAACCAAAAATGCCTTTTCCCCAGAAGAAGGCACAAAGTCCTTGAGTGATGCTTACTACTGTTCTTGATATCGTATCATTTGAATGCTATCATGTAAATTCAACAATACTTAAATATTCTGATATAAAGTCAACACATCTTATGTTACATGACAATTAAATAAGAGAGGGAAGAAGTCAAAGATATTTGCTATACACACATACACACCCAGACAAACATATTCAGAACAAAATAAGGAAGAAAAACTCATGACAATTAAAGACCTCATTTTGGTAACTGGTCAGGTGGTTGTAGCTAGTATTTCTTCCACTACTCATTCTTTGCCCTCAGCGACTACCTCACATGATAATGTTTTTCTCAGCTGGAGAGATGATCCAAACCTCAATTACTGAAGTGTCTGGGCCTTTAATAGTTCTGCCTGAATTGGGTGGCTGTAGTTTTACATTGACCTTAACCACAGGGCATGTTTGCCCCAAGGAACATTCTCTTCTCTACCTCCATTGTAGATTAGTAGTTTAATTTTCTCTTGGTAGTCAAGATCAATCACCCCAGCCAGCACCGTAACTTCCTTCTTGTTGATTCAGAAGCACGAGGAACCTGGAGTGGTTCAGTGGCCATCTTAACTCCAAGTTCAATGAAATAATTACTGTGTATCCTGGTGGAAGCATTCCTCCTTCTGGAACTAAGGTTTTAGGCAAGCAGAGCATAAAGTCATGGGAACAGGCAACAAAAATTTTGCTAGTGGGTCAGTAGAGGTAATAGTGGGTGGTGTCAATCCCATTTCTACCCCTTGATTCCTGGACCTATGACTTCTGACTATGCAGGAAGTAACACCATATACGGATTCAGAGCATATATAGCCTCCTAGAGAACCTTGCCCCAGCCCTGCAAGGTGTTGTCCCCTAGCTGATGCTGTAATCTTCAAAAGGCCATTCCACAGTTCTATCAAGCCAGCCGCTTCAGGATGATGGGGAACATGGCAGGACTAGTGAATTCCATGAGCATGGGCCATTGCTACACTACTTTTGCTATAAAGTGGGTTCCAGAATCAGAAGCAATGCTGTGTGGAATACCATGATGGTGAATAAGGCATTTTGTAACTCCATGGCTGGTAGTTTTGACAGAAGCATTGCACACAGGAGAGGAAATCTGTGTCCAGAATAAGTGTCTATTCCAGTGAGAACAAAATACCACCTCTTTCAGGTAGCTGGCTGGTCACCATGGGAAATGGTGCCATACTGGGGATTTAGTGTTTCTCTCTACTGCTGGCAGATTGGGCTCTCAGCAGTGGCCATAGCCAGGCCGGCCATGTTGAGGGGAAGTCCATGTTGCTGAGCTCACGTACAACCTCCATGTCTGTTATTCTGGCTACCTTATTCATGAGCCAATTGGGCAATGACAGGGGTGACTGGGGAAAAAGGCAGACTACTTTTATTTTATCTGTACGTTTCATCAGTTACTGAGAGAAGAAAGTTAACATATCAACTCTGATGTGGGTTCATCTCTCTCTCTTTAGTTTTGTCAATTTTTGCTTCACATATTTTGAAACTATGATATTAGATTATTATGACTTTCTTTTGATTTGACCTTTTACCATTATGAAATGTCACCATTTATCTCTCACAATGTCTCTTACCTTAGAGTTTATTTTAATTAATATTAATTTCACCATGCTAGATTTCATTTAATTAGTATGTCTTTTTGGTCTTTTATTTTCATCCTGTAATTTTATTTCTGTAAGTTTATAATACGTTTATTGTAAATAGCATATAGTTTGGGCTTCTAAAAAAATCTGTCTTTGTATTTTAATTTGTGTATTTATTCAATTCATATTTAATATAGTATTATTGTTAGGCTTATTACTTTACTATTTATCTTTTATTTGTTCTGACATTTATTTCCTTTTTCCTCCTTTCCTGCCTTCCATTGTATACATTAAGCAAGTGTTTTTGGTTTTTTTTTAATATTCTGTTTTACCTACTAGCGTTTTGTAATACATTTTAGTATCAGTCTCTTTTTGGTTACTAGAAATTACAAAATACATCCGTATTATGGTCTACCTTAAATTAGCATTTTAACTCTTCTCAACAATAAAACAACCATGCAACAATTTAACTCTATTTACCATCTCCTCCTTTCTATTGTTTTCTGTTGTTGTTGTGCGGTTTACTTTTACATAGATTACAAAATATGCTTTTTATTGTTTTTTAAACATAGTAGTCTTTTATATTTATACATATATTTACCCTTTCCAATGCTGTTCACTTCTTAAACTTCTATTTTTCCATCTGAGATCAATTTCCTTCAGCATAAAGAACTTTCTTTAGTATTTCTTGAAGTGTAGGTCTGCTGGAGATGATTCTCATAGCTTTCATTTGTAAGTAACATCATTATTTCATCTTTATTTTTGAAGACTATTTACACTGGGTATGGAATTCTAGGTTGATAGGTTTTTTTCTTATAACATTTTAAAGATTATATTCTGATGTCTTTTGCTTCTATTGTTACTTTTTTTCCAATGATAATGTCTTTTTTTCAGGGTGTTTTAAGATTTTCTCTTTCTCTTTTTCAGTATTTCTGACTATAGCATGCTTATCGATATTTGCACATATGTGTGTGTTGTATTAATCCTGTTTGGGGTCCTCTGTGATTCTTCAATTTGTGAGTTGATGTATATAATCAAATTTGGAAAGTTCTCAGCCATTGTTCCTTCCAATTTTGCTTCTGTCTCTTTCTCTTTATTTTCTCTTTCTGGTACCTGATTATGCCTATTTCAGACCTTTTGAATGCATCCTACATCTTTCATACTGTTTTATTTTTTAATCTTTTTTTCTTTCTATTTCAGTTTGGATATTTTTACTAACATATCTTTGTATATACTAATGCTGTATTCTAACATGTCCACTATGCTATTAAAGCTATTTAATAAGTTCTTAACGTCAGATATTATATTTCAAAGTCCTAGAATGTTCATTTAGTTCTTTTTTGTAGATTTGAATTCTCTTTTGAAATATGCCTTTTCATCAGTTTCCAATCTTTAATTCTATTTTATTTAACATATTAATCACAGTCATCTTGACATCCTTTCTATTTATTCCAACATGAATGAGTTCTGTCTCTGAAGATCCAACATGAATGTGTCTCTTCATTGACTATTTATTTCTTGATGTGTGGCTCCTATTAAGGCTTAGTTTTAGGCTTTTTTAAGTTGATGTATTTCAGTTTTGTTTTAGTCCTGGAGCATAGCTCTTGTTCCTCAGACATAGTTCTTACTCCTAAGCATGGCCTTTCTGGAGTCTGTACTGAATGTCCAGTATTTTCACCAAAGTATCTCAACACTGGCTGAGATGGAATTCCCATGTCTCTCCAGCACTGTAGGATCTCTGAAATCTCTGCCTCACATGCTCTTTTCCAAAAACTGTTCTCTGCCAGGTATCCTGGAGTCTCATCCTATACTTGTGCAGCTTCAATTTAGGACAAGAAGCCAAAGGTGCATTGGCTGAGATTTTGGAGTGTACTTTCTCAGAGGCGCCCTTTTTTTCAGTACCCTCCCCCACCATCCCACTGCCTTCAAAGCTCAAAGTTTCTGTCACCCACTGAGACTGCTGCTCTCTGCCTGAGTTCCCTTTCTCTGTGCCTCCATTTGGAAGATGAACTCAGGGTACTACAGGTGAATGTAGGCTCATTTCTTGTGCTCTCCTTCTTTCAAAGATTTTTGAAAGTTTTGCACTGACTGATGCCCAAGACTACTATCCAGTGTCCAGTTGTTTTATATATTATGTTTATATATTTTGTCTAGCTTTTATAGTTATTTAAAACAGGAGGATATCTCATACCAGCTACTTTAGAAATGGATTAGGAAATCAGGAAGTAGCTCATTTTAAAAAATTGTTTTCTTTGTTATGTTTTTCTGCCAGGTGTTATTGCATTCATTGTATATCTTTAATATGCTACTTCACTATTTATTTACTTTACATGCTTGTGTAAGAAGTAAATGTAATCCATATTTTATACAGACAGGATTAATACACAGTACTCACAAGCATACTCATTAGTGAGTCTCTAAATGTTAGATTATTTACTACTTGGTCTTTTAAATGCCATGCATTTTGCAGAAATGCATGATGAATTGCTATGTATGTGTTAAAATGTGTTTTAGTCATATTTGGGGAAATCGTTTGGAGTTTTGGGGTGGGGTTAGGAATGCATTACTATTTTTTTACATTCAAACTAGTGGCTTCTGAAAAGTCATGTTGAAAATATTTTCAGGAATCAATACAATTTAGATAACACCCACAAAAATTTGTCTACCACTATTTCCTTGATTGTTTGACTTATATACATTTATTACCAGCCCAAAACTAGCCTGATTATAGGAATCCACAAAGCCCTTCAACTCATGGAATATAAATTACACCGTGTTTCCTGTCTACCCTGCAAGCATGTCTTATTGTTCTGGACCCCACTTCCCTTAGCACTTGCTCCTTCTTCACCTTCCTTGAGTTCCAGATCTCACCTATTCCACTGAGGACATGCAATCTTCTCCGTTACAATCCTGAGAAGACAAAGGTTGTTCTTTCAGAATGCTGTTGCTTCATTTCTGTCTGTACTTCCAGATATTGCTGGTTTACTTCTTTCAGCTTTCTCATCTGGCTTAGCAGAAGGGTTATTCTGAATAACCAAGTCTCTCCTTCTCCAGGGCAGAACTTTATTCTCTCCATTAACTTTTCTGCGTTTGCCTTCAACTGTGTGTCATCTTCCTTTTTCCTAAAAGTCTTTATGTGACCTTGTCATTTCCCAAGTTAGCCTCTTCTTTTTTCACATTTATTCATTTTTCAAAATTCTGGCATCTGGGCTATACTTACTGCACTCTGTCATAAACACTCATGCCCTCCTCAGCCCTCTGTATTGAGATTTCTTCTCACTATGTAACTGAGCTTTACTCTTGAAGGTGACTTTCTGATATGAACACTCACACATTTCTTGCAGCACTTGACACCATTTACTGCCTGCACCTGAAATCCTTCTTGCAAGACCTCCCTGTCAAGATTCCATATTGGTGGTCTGCCTTCCTCTTTGCATTCTTTGCTGATTACCACCATTTCTTTTTCATCTGTTTACAATGGAAATCATCCCAAGTTTCAGCCTTTGGCTCTGTTTTTTCCTCTTTTATTTTTTTCCCCTTTAGAACATTAATTTTTCCTCATTAAATTTACCTTGTCCTGCCAAATATGCATCCCTAGGATGGATTTTAATCTAGAACTCTCATGAATTTCCTCAGGTAATTTTTCTTGGGTTCTAACCTTCCCACCTCTACAGAAGAATTGACCATCTCAGCTGCCCTATGAAAGCTCCCTTTTAATGTTTCTTCCTCTTTTCCTTGTGAACAGAAGAAGTCCACCGTTGTTCTGACAGCTTCTGCCTCACTTCACTGGGTGGGTAATGACTGGTGTTTGCCAGAATAGCAGTCTTGGAAGTCTTGGAGGACTGGCATCCCCTCCACTAGTGAGTGGCCTGAGGTGTGCATGTGACCCAATTTTGGCCAATGAGACATGAAGGGGAATGTGATGAGCACATTGGGAATTTTTTCCTACTTGATAATAGTTATGAATATGGAGAGAGAGAGAGATTTTCCCACTGCCCCTTGCTTTCTGCTTTGGATGCTTTCTGTAAAGAGGTAGATGCTTGAAACGGCAGTCACCTAAGATGATGAAGAGAGAGGTGTGCCCAACGTGTGACAGATTAAAGGATCCTGTACAACTGGTGACTTTGTGGACCCACAGAACTACGTCTGTGGTTAGAATGATTCTTCAGACAGAATCTTGGGACTGCCTGCATCCAGACTTCTCATCCAGTAACTTTATCCACTCCATTATGCTCACTTCAAATATAATGATATAGGCAAAGTGAAAGGAAAAAGGTGGAAAAACATACCTTGCTAATACATTTTTTTAAAGCAGGAAAGGCTATATTAATATCAGATAAATTAGACTTCAGAGCAAAGAAAATTAAGGAAAGAGATGGACATTACATAAAAAGATTAATCCACCAAGAATACATAGCAATTCTAAATATATATGCATCAAACAACAGAGCTGCAAAATATATGAAGCAACAAGTGATAAAACTGAAAGGAGAGGTTGACAAATCCACATTTACATTGGAGATTTCAACATTACTTTCTCAACAACTGATAGAACAGCCAGAAAAATCATCAGAAAAGATATATAAGAACTGAACAAACAATTACAATCTAGTTAACATTTATAGAACATTTAATTAAACAATAGCAGAAAATACATTCTTTCCAAGAGCTTCCAGAACATATACCAAGATAGATCAGAATGTGTACAAAGATAAGCAGGTAGGTTGTTTTAGTCTGTGTGATAAAACAACTTAATAAATTTATAAGAATTGATCACACAGTGTATGTTTTCTGACCATATGGAAACAAAGTAGAAATCAGTGGCAGAAAGATAACAGGAAAATCTCAATATACTCAGAAGCTAAATAATGCACTATGGATCAAAAAGAATGCCTCAAGGGGAATTAAAAAATTGATTTGGATGTCCTCACTCCCTTCTTAAGAAAAAACCTTAAGAAACTGAAAATCAATGAATTATCTTGGACTCATTAGAAAACTGAGGTCACAGGGCAAACAACCACCCTGATATCTGGAGAGGTAGATGACTACAAGGAATCACATGGAGATCAGCTTACTTGTAGCAGAAGCTACCGAAAGGAACACTTAAACAGTAATTCTGATGAATTGCTGAAGGCTGAATATGGACTAGTGTGAGAGTTAAGAGATTCCTGGGGTTATAGGTTCGGTGGACCCCAAAAACTTATGGGTTTTAACCTACAGGAACCCCACCAGCTTCTCACTGTGAAAAGCCAAGGCAAATTCCCTCATGTCTTTGGCAGGGGGTTCAAAAAAAAAAATTATGAAATATGCCCAGAGCATTCTTCATAACAAATACCTATTCTTTATGGGGAAAGTCTTTACCAGAGCCTTCTTGTTTCACCCAAGGGAGGAGATAAAGTAAGAAACAATTGTGAAAGTCATAACCTGGGGACACAGACCCACTAAAAGACTGAGATTTAATCATAAGACTATAAAATGCTTTTCCTTTCCCACAACTGATCATCACATCAACAGGGCTGTAGCATAATATCAGTGGATTACAACTGAAGGAGCCACAAGACATAGGCTCCATCTAAGGATAAGCCCAAAGACAATGGAAACAAAACAAGGAATTTGATGCTCCTACAGCTACAGCAAACATAAAACAACACCCACTTCCTGGCCAGATTAACATCAAACTTCACACTTAAGGCCTATTTACCTCAGGTACTATTTCCCAAAAAAGTCAACAAATTACAGGGCATGATAACAGCAAGAAAAAATAGTCTGAAGAGGTGAAGCAAGCATCAAAACAAGACTGACATAGATATTGAAACTATCAGATGAAGAATTTAAAATAACTATGATTAATAAAAAGGGGAGAAGTAGAAATATGCAAGAACAGATGAGTAATGTAGGCAGAATGATGGAAATTCTAAGAAAAAAATCAAAAGGAAACGTCAGGAATCAAAAGACTGTAATAGAAATGATGAATGTCTTTGGGCTCATCAGTAGACTGGCCATGGCTGAAGAAAGAATCGGTAAACTTATGATATGCCAATAGAAACTTCCAAACTAAAGTGCAAAGAAAAAAACACACAATATTCAAGAACTACAGGACAATTCCTAAAGGTATAACATAGGCATAATTGTAATACCAGAGGCAGAAGAAGGAGAGAAAAGCAGGAAAATATTTGAAGTAATAGTCTGAGATTTTTCTAAAATTAATGATAGACACTAAACCATAGATTTGAGAAGCTCAGGGAGCATCAAGCAGTACAAATATTAAAACAACTACACCAGAGCATGTCATATTCAGACATCAGAAAACCAAAGAAAGAAGCGTTGACTGAAAAAAAATGCACAACCAGAAGTTGAGAATTATGTTTTATTTGGCAGACTTTCTGAGGACTTCAAGCCCAGGAGGCAGCCTCTTAGATTGCTCTGAGGGTCTGGCTCCAAAGAGGTAAGGGAGGAGCCAGGATATATAGGAGTTTTGCAACAAAAACCAGGTAGTCAGAATATCAAAAGATTACTGTTAAAGAAAAACAGACATCTCAAGTTAATGAATTTAACACTTTTCTATGTAAGGGAAGATGCAAGAGTCTGGGCTCACTGAAATCATTTCTTTGATATGCACCTTAGCTATATGGGGCCAGTATCCTGTGCTTTCCCATCCTGAGTGCCCTCAGGGTGCACTGTTGGGGGTGGCTGCAGTGGCTGATGGCTTTATGGCCACAATATCCTTTGTTTACTGATATTCTTTGTGCACAGAAGACAGAAGGAGGAAATCTGAAATATTTAGGTATTAATCTAACAAACCATGTACAGGACTTGTATGTTGAAAACCATGAAATACCGATGAAAGAAATCAAAGAAGATCTTGTCAACTACAAATTGGCGTTTGCCATGGGCACTTGCCATCTACCTCTACTAGGATTAAACTAAATGCCACTGCAGCTGCTGACCTTCAACATTCCCAGAAAGGAGTTCAGGGTGGAGGTCAGGAATGAGGCACTAGCTGCTCTGAGAAAAACTAGCAGAACAGGTCTTCAGATAGTTAGATATTTTCAGGAGCTGATTTTATGAGCCCATTTCTTGCATTCCCTCTAGAAAAGCATTAAATTCCTTCATGGTGAAGTCTGTTCCTTGTGACTAGCATTAACCCTCAAGACACCCTCTGCAAAAATATGTGCTTGATTGCATGTATTCCCACTTCACCAAAATCACATACATATTGACCCACCACCTCTTTGGAGCAGTTTCTCAGAGCTATCTGAAATGCTGTCTCCCAGGCTGCAGTCCTCATTTTGCCCCAAACAAAACTTAACTCGCAACTCTCACGTTGTGCATTTTTTTAAGTGGACCATCTAAATAATTGGAGAGATATTTTGTGTTCATGGATTAGAAGATTCAATAAAGTAGAGATGTCTTCTTTCCAAATTGATAAACAGTTTTAGTGCAATTCCTATCAAAATCTCAACACGATTGTATATCAATATATGTATATATCAAGTCTGGAAAACAAGAGTAAAGCGAGAGAAATCACTCTAACCAATATTAGCTACACTAATCAAGACAGTGTGGTATTGGCAAAGCGATGGACACATAGATTATTGGAACAGAATAGAAAACCCAGAAAGAGTCCCCAAAAAGTTGGCTACTCACTTTTGACAAGATTGAAAAAAAAAAAATCAAAGGAAGAATAGTCTTTTGAAATGGTCCTGGAACAATTGGATATTTAAAGGCAAAACAATAAACTTTGACCTAAACCTTACACATTAGACAAAAATTAATTCATAAAAGGATAATTGATTTAGTGTAAATTGCAAAACTATATAACTTTAAGAAGATAACATAGTAGAAAATCTTTGAAAACTGGGTCTAAGTGAGGAGTTCTTAGAGATGACTCAAAAGCACAATCTATAAAAGGGAGTAATTGATAAATTGGACTTTATCAAATTTTAAATCTTTTGTTCTTCAAAAGACTCTGGTAAAAAAATGAAAACTATAGACAGAGAGAAAATATTTGCAAACTGAATATCTGACAAAGTAATCATATCTAGCATATATAAGTAATTCTCAAAGGTGAGAATTTTTTAAAAAGCAAACAATACAATTAGAATGTGAAAATGGGCAAAAGACATGAACAGACATTTCACTCAAGAGAGTTTATATATGGCAGATAAGCACATGAAAATATGTTCAATACCATGATACCACTAATCATTGGAGAAATGCAAATTAAGATGATGATGAGATATCATCATACATTTATTAAAAAAAGTAAAATAAAAGACAGTGACAATACCAAATGCTGCAGGGGGTGTGGAGAAACTGAATCTCTCATATATTACTAGTTGAGAACGTAAGATGGTACAGTTACTCTCGAAAATAGGTTGTCAGTTTCTTAAAAAAACCAAGCATAAACTCACCATACAATTCAGCAATTATGCTCATAATGAAAACTTATGTCAGCAAAAAAACCTGTAGGTAATTGCTAATAGCAGCTTTATTTGTAAAGCTGGAAACAACAAAAACATCCCTCAATAGGTGAATGGTTAAACAAACTGTGGTTTATGTGTCATCCATACCATGGAGTGAATACACAAACTTTGATGGATATCAAGGGCATATTGCTAAGCGATAAAAAAAAAAAACCTCAAATCATTACATTATATGACTCCATTTGTATAACCTCGTGGAAATGACAAAAATATTAAGATGGAGAAAATAGGTTAGTGGTTTCCAGAGGTTAGGGATGATTGGGGAAGGGGGGAGAATGTGTGACTGCTCAAGGGTAGTTCAGAGAAATGTTTGTGGTAAAGAAAGTTCTTGTGATGAGGATCACACATTATAAAATGACAGAACTGTACACTCACATTGTCCAGTGCCAAATTTCTGGTTTTGATAGTGTACTATAATTATGAAAGATATAACCCGGAAGGGAAATTGAGTGAAGCATGCATAGGACTACTGTGCCATCTTTGCAAGGTTCTGTGAGTTTACCATTATTTCAAAATTAAAAGTTTGAAAAACACAGAGAATGGAGTAACAGCCCTGCAGGGGTGGGAAAGATTTAGTTGTGGAAGCAACATATGAGCCTAGTCCCAAAGGTTGATGGGGGGCCTTCAGGGGTGGCAGGAAACTTTTAGGGAGAGATCAAAACAGCCTTTCCAGAAGTACAGAGGTGGAAAAGGGTAATTCTTCAGTCAGGATGTTTTGATCAAAAGTAACACAAGACTCACTAAAAGTGGTCTGATGGAGAGGGGTTTGCTTTAAGTGTTGGCTATTCTCTGATCACCCTTCTAGGTCCATTCACTGCACTTCTCTGTGCCCTGGGAAGCTGAGCTCCATCACCTGGGCCCCCTTTGGGTTTCAGCTAGTGGGAGGCATTGGCAGGAGATCAGACGGCACCAGGAGAGAGAGGTTGCAGTATTAGTTCCACCCTTTTCACACTGGGCTGTGGTTTTGAAAGTATCTGAGTTACTCTATTCCCAGCCTCATCCTCTCACCAAGGTCCAGTAACCACCCACTCCCTGTCCTTGCAGACTTAGAGTCATAATGGCTTCCTACTGTTGCCAGTTTCTGGATGCTTCAACAACCTTTTCCAGTTCCTTTCATTCTACCCACACATCTGCCACCAGCCCCTTTATGAAACTCTTCAGTGAGCCCTTTGAGGGTGGTCTATGTTCTGCAAAGATCTTGAAATATACTTATATATTCTTATTTATATATAAGTATATATATATATAAATATATAAAAGTATATATAAATATAAGTATTTATATATAAGTATATATACTTAAGTATAAATATATACTTAAATATTCTTATTTATATTCTTATATAAATAAGAATTCTGGAAGTAGATTGTTCTAGGGTTGGTTCAGCTACAAATTCAAAGGTAGACACAGCCATATCCTGTCCAAGAAGAGAGACACTGGAGTGGTGTGTGAGCATGTGTGTGTGTGGGGGGGTGAGGGGATGGAAAATCCTTCCATCACATTTCTGTTCAGATTCTGTGGACTAGGGTTGGATCTCATGCCCATGCTCTGGCTGCAGGGGGTGGGGAAGTAAAGACTTGGTACTTTATCATCTCTGGTAGAATGTGCGCTAAGGCAGCAAGGAAGAAATGAATGGGAAAATTGACTGATGGTAGGCAATTGAAGATGTCTTCCCCGCTGAGGAGATTCTCAGTTGGCTGTACTCTGACATGAGGTTGAAGGAGAGAGTGGAAAGAGTATAGCCAGTTCACAGAGAGCTTTGTGTGACAAAGAGGGAATCCAAGAGTCACTCAGTTTCACATAAGGACCAGGAAGGAGGAAGGAAGCAGTCTTGCCTCTGTACCTGGTAATGGTCAATTTCAAGAACTTGCACTGGGGATAAAAGAAGGAATAATCTAGACTAGAGAGGGGCCAGAAAGTTGCCAAACTGTTTTGTCATCTGCACAACTCTGATCATTTTGGGGGGCCCTTTGGTCTTTTTTGTCTGTCTCTGTACTGATATCACACCATTTTAATTATTATGGCTTTATAGTAAGTTTATAATAAACCCAACTTGCATTTATTTTTCCAGAGGGTCTTTAAAGGTCTTGGCATTTTGCAGATGAATACATATTTTAGAATCAACTTGTGAAATTCCACAAAATCCCCTTGGGGACTTTGACTGGGTTTGCATTTAATCTATAAGTTAGTTTGGGAAGAACTGAGATCTTTATAACAGCCTGTCTTCCAATTCATAAAGATGGTATTTCTCTATTATCTTAATCATCTTTGATGTCTCTCAATAAAATTTTGTAATCTCTCATAGTATTTTACAATGTAATTCACTAAATTTATTACTAGGTTCCTGCTATTTTAGATGTGTAGCTAATTATATGTTTTGAGAAACATTTTATAAATATTTGTCACTGATATATAAAAAACAATTGATTATTATATGTTTACTTAAAATACGACAATCCTGACAAACTCTTTTACAAACTCTAATATTTTATTTACAGATTTTCCCATACAAATCATATACTTTGTGAATAATAAAGTTTTATCTATTTAGTTTTTATATCTTTGATATATTTTTCTTGTTGTCTAGCATCTTCAATAAAATGCAGAATAAGAGTGGTAATATAGGGGAATTCCCTGGTGGTCCAGTGGTTAGGACTCGATGCTTTCACTGCCATAGCCCAGGTTCAATCCCTGGTGGGGGAACAAAGATCTCACAAGCCTTGCAGCGTGGCCAAAAAAAATAAAAATAAATAAAAAGTGGTGTTAGAAAGCACCCTTATTTTATTCTTAATTTCAAAGATAAAGCTTTCAATGTATCATAAACAAATACAATATTTAATATATTTATATTTAATATGTATTTAATAAGATATAATATTTAATAGACTTTTTATTGGGTTAAGTAAATTCATTTCTATTTCTTATTTGCTGGGGAAATTTAATCATGAATGAATGTTGAATTTTTTTTTCCTTCTGCTAACTTTGGGTTTTGTTTGTTCTTCTTTCTCTAGTTCCTTTAGGTGTAAGGTTACATTGTTTATTTGAGATTTTTCTTGTTTCTTGCAGTAGGCTTGTATTGCTATAAACTTCCCTCTTAGAACTGCTTTGGCTGCATCCCATAGGTTTTGGATCACCATGTTTTCATTGTCATTTGTCTCTAGATATTTTTTGATTTCCTCTTTGATTTCTTCAGTGATCTCTTGGTTATTTAGTAGTATATTGTTTAGCCTCCATGTGTTTGTGTTTTTTACGTTTTTTCCCCTGTAATTGATTTCTAATCTCATCGCGTTGTAGTCAGAAAAGGCGCTTGATATGATTTCAATTTTCTTAAATTTACTGAGGCTTGATTTGTCACCCAAGATGTGATCTATCCTGGAGAATGTTCCGTGCGCACTTGAGAAGAAAGTGTAATCTGCTGTTTTTGGATGGAATGTCCTATAAATGTCAATGAAATCTATCTGGTCTATTGTGTCATTTAAAGCTTGTTTTCTTATTAATTTTCTGTTTGGATGATCTGTCCATTGGTGTCAGTGAGGTGTTAAAGTCCCCCACTATTATTGTGTTACTGTTGATTTCCTGTTTTAGAGTTGTTAGCAGTTGCCTTATGTATTGAGGTGCTCCTATGTTGGGTGCATATATATTTATAATTGTTATATTTTCTTCTTGGATTGATCCCTTGATCATTATGTAGTATTCTTCCTTGTCTCTTGTATTATTCTTTATTTTAATGTCTATTTTATCTGATATGAGTATTGCTACTCCAGATTTCTTTTGATTTCTATTTGCATGGAATATCTTTTTCCATCCCCTCACTTTCAGTCTGAATGTGTCCCTAGGTCTGAAGTGGCTCTCTTGTAGACAGCATATATATGGGTCTTATTTTTGTATCCATTCAGCAAGCCTGTGTCTTTTGGTTGGAGTATTTCATTCATTCATGTTAAAGGTAATTATCGATGTGTATGTTCCTATTACCATTTTCTTAATTGTTTTGGGTTTGTTTTGTAGGTCCTTTTCTTCTCTTTTGTTTCCCACTTAGAGAAGTTCCTTTAGCATTTATTGTAAAGCTGGTTTGATGGTGCTGAATTCTCTTAGCTTTTGCTAGTCTGTAAAGCTTTTGATTTCTCCATCGAATCTGAATGAGATCCTTGCCAGGTAGAGTAATCTTGGTTGTACGTTCTTCCCTTTCATCACTTTAAATATGTCGTGCCACTCCCTTGTGGTTTGTAGAGTTTTTGCTGAGAAATCAGCTGTTCCCTTGTATTTGTTGTTTTTCCCTTGCTGCTTTTAATAATTTTTCTTTGTCTTTAATTTTTGCTAATTTGATTACTATGTGTCTCGGCATGTTTCTCCTTAGGTTTATCCAGTATGGGACTCTCTGTGCTTCCTGGACTTGGGTGGCTATTTCCTTTCCCATGTTAGGGAAGTTTTTGACTATACACTCTTCCAATATTTTCTTGGGTCCTTTCTCACTCTCTTTTCCTTCTGGGACCCCATAATGTGAATGTTGTCACGTTTAATGTTTTCCCAGAGGTCTCTTAAGCTGTCTTCATTTCTTTTCTTTTTTTTTTTCTTTATTCTGTTCTGCAGCTGTGAATTCCACCATTCTGTCTTCCAGGTCACTTATCCGTTCTTCTGCCTCAGTTATTCTGCTATTGATTCCTTCTAGTGTATTTTTCATTTCAGTTATTGTATTGTTCATCTCTGTTTGTTTGTTCTTTAATTCTTCTAGGTCTTTGTAAAACATTTCTTGCATCATCTCAATCTTTACCTCCATTCTTTTTTTGAGGTCCTGGATCATCTTCACTATCATTATTCTGAATTCTTTTTCTGGAAGGTTGCCTATCTCCATTTCATTTAGTTCTTTTTCTGTGGTTTTATCTTGTTCCTTCATCTGATACATAGCCCTCTGCCTTTTCATCTTGTCTATCTTCCTTTGAATGCAGTTTTTGTTCCACAAGCTGCAGGATTGTAGTTCTTCTTGCTTCTGCTGTCTGCCCTCCGGTGGATGCAGTTATATAAGAGGCTTGTGCAAGCTTCCTGATAGGAGGGACTGGTGGTGGGTAGAGCTGGGTGTTGCTCTGGTAGGAAGAGCTCAGTAAAGCTTTAATCCTGTCTGCTGATGGGTGCGGCTGAGTTCCCTTCCTGTTAGTTTTTTGGCTTGAGGCGACCCAACACTGGAGCCTACCCAGGCTCTTTGGTAGGGCTAATGGTGGACTCTGGGAGGGCTCACACCAAGGAGTACTTCCCAGAACCTCTGCTGCCAGTGTGCTTGTCCTCACCATGAGCCACAGCCACCTCCCGCCTCTGGAGGAGGTCCTCCAACACTAGCAGGTAGGTCTGGTTCAGTCTCCTATGGGGTCACTGCTCCTTCCCCTGGGTCCCAATGTGCACACTACTTTGTGTGTGCTCTCCAGGAGTGGAGTCTCTGTTTCCCCCAGTCCTGCCAAAGTCCTGCAATTAAATCCTGCTAGCCTTCAAAGTCTGATTCTCTAGGAATTCCTCTTCCTGTTGCCAGGCCCCCAGGTTGGGAAGCCTGACATGGGGCTCAGAACCTTCACCCCAGTGGGTGGACTTCTGTGGTCTAAGTGTTCTCCAGTGTGTGAGTCACCCACCCAGCAGTTATGGGATTTGATTTTATTGTGATTGTGCCCCTCCTACCATCTCACTGTGGCTTCTCCTTGTCTTTGGATGTGGGGTATCTTTTTTGGTGAGTTCCAGTGTCTTCCTGTAGATGATTTTTCAGCAGTTAGTTTTGATTCCGATGCTCTCACAAGAGGGAGTGAGTGCACATCCTTCTACTCCACCATTTTGAACCAATCTATTGTTTATTTTGTGTTTAAAGATATAAGCTCACATATACATACATACATACATACACATATATATATTACCCCTACCCTGACCAGATAAATGAAGACATGCTACAATGTTACAAATTTTTCCATGTTTGTTTTTCCCTTAACAATAAATCCTGGAGTTCACTCTCCAGCAGAATCACTTTTAATAGTGACAAAGTATTTATGCATCAAAATGCGGGTGCACCTCTCATCTAGGACTCCTTAAATCCAAGTTCAAAGCCTGAGGCTCCTTAGGCCACACAAGCAACTCAAAGCCAGGCTGCAAGTCTAGGCACAGGCTCATTTTTGTCCACTTTGCTCTCACCCAGAGAGTGTTGGCCTTTGGAGTCCTAACTCCCCATCAGTACAGTCTATTTGCAACCTTATTTTAGGATGCCTGGAGATTTGCCTTTAATTCCTTCTGACCTAAAATCAGTTTTCCTGCTGTTTCTTTGTTTATAGAGAAAATCCCCAGGGCAAAATAGCTCTGAGCCTTTGGTTTACTTTTTTCTGGTTTTTGTCTTCTTTTAAAGTGTGGTCTAATGGTTCTTTACTCTCTTGTTAGCTCTTGTATGCTTTTATTTATTTATTTATTTATTTTTAGCGTATAAAACCCAGAAATTTATTTCTCATAATTCTGGAGGCAGGAAATCCAAGATCAAGTCGCCAGAACAGTCACATGAAGGTTCTCTTCTTGATTCATTGCTGGTGCCTTCTCACTGTGTCCTGTTTTTCTTCATCCTGAATTCCCCTCAGGGGCCTACCGTTGGGGATGGCTACAGTGGCTGATGGCTTGGTGGCTGGGCAACATTCGTTGTTTACTGGAGTGGCAGGCAACATTTTTTTTGTCTCCAGCTATGTTAATATATGTATGCATATATATATATATATATATATATATACACACACACACACAGAGATTTTAAACTTGCAGACTTTTAATATTTCATAAGATGTAATGGCTTATATTTATATTAGATGAATATTATATCTATATTTATAAGGCCTTCCCATTGGTATACAGTTATACAATTTTATTTTATTTTTTATTCTTATTTTTTTATTGGGGTATAGTGTTTTTACAATGTTGTGTTAGTTTCTACTGTACAGTGAAGTGAAGTTCCCTGTGCTATACAGCAGATTCTCATTAGTTATCTATTTTATACATATTAGTTAGTGTATATATGTCAATGCTTGGATGCTCTTAAGATGATATATTTTAACATCATCCAGGTAGTTTAGTTTTTCCTAGAGCAAGAGCTGGTCTGAATTGCTCAGTCTGCCATTACTGGAACCATTTGTTACTTTCATAGTTGGGGAAAAAAATTAAAAAGAAACATTCATGATAATTTGGCCTTCAGGGTCAGTTTTGACTTATGGATACTGAACCAAAAAAATCATATTAGCATTAGCATTTTCCCCCTTTGTGTATATAATATTCTTTCCAATAACATAAGCTTAAACACTTTGGAAGATAAAGCTTCTATGTGTGCCTTGGGATGTTCCAAAAGCAGTTACAGGTTAATGGACCATGATTTGTAGGGAGGTACTGCAGATCTTTTTAAAGAAAACCTCCCAATACACCCAAATCTCATTATCCCAAGCTGAGAGGGAGACTGCAGAAGCAAGGTATAGACCCAGAGCACACTCATCATCTCTCAAATAGAGAAGTGAGGGAATGAACAGATAAATGAAAGAATGTACAAACCAGAGATCACCTGTTTCTAAGCCTGAGCTTGGTAAGGAGCTCAGTGTTACACTGTGATCTGAATGGTCACTGAGACAACATCATGGACAATTTACATGGACTATGAATGCAATTATCATGAGCCCAATTATGCACCCCATTTTCTACACTAAGGCCATTTTCAGGAGATGCTGTAACACTTGATTTTAAAAGTCAGATGAGGGCTTCCCTGGTGGCGCAGTGGTTGAGAGTCCGCTTGCCAATGCAAGGGACACGGGTTCGTGCCCTGGTCCAGGAGGATCCCACATGCCGTGGAGCGGCTAGGCCCGTGAGCCATGGCCGCTGAGCCTGCGCATCCGGAGCCTGTGCTCTGCAACGGGAGAGGCCACGACAGTGAGAGGCCCACGTACCGCAAAAAAAAAAAAAAAAAGATGAATGACCTCTCCAGAAGGGCCCTTTGTCCAGTTTATTTGTGGCAGGGACAAGAAAGAGGTGACAGGCATGAGCCGCACAGTGTAGTCAGTTGTCTCCCAGGAGAGCTGAAGGCAGTGTCATCAGTAGTCATTGAGTGGGGAGAAAGCACGAAGAGAACAGAACTGACTTGAGCCACATCCGTCCCCACCAGCATCCTGGGCACCGTGGACCCCAGGAGCAGACAGTTCAGACAGCCTGATTCTCTAGACCTGAATTTCCATTCTATGATGGTCCCCAAGGCTGAATGGGAACATTGTAGGCCAGGGGTCCAGAAGACTAGGAACAGTTAGGCAAAAGTGTGTCTAATTTTGTTGAAAAGAGACACAGGGTCCCATCTGGTCTCTGTTACTGATTCCATATGACAGAAAGGGTGGCATGTGAAGGGGTCTGTGGGTGGTGCAGCATCTGTGTGAACAGCAGCTCCTCTGCATGACTCTAGCTGTTGTCCATGTGGAGGACAATGGAATGGAAATTAAAACAGCAGAGGAAAGCCATGCTGGTGTTCGTGATCTAATCTCGTCTCACGAGGAAAACCCTCTTGAGCTGAAGTGACTTCTGTTTGTAGTCCTTCTTCTCAGTCACCCAGGGTCAGCTTGGTGATTTCTGCTGTCCATGGAGAATCAGTGTTCTATCGGGATGGTATGTGGACCAACAGCTCCCCAAGCACTCTGTCTGGAGAACATCGCAACCTCAGATTCTCAGATCGGGTCCTGAGCTGGAAGAGCCGAGTGTCTCTGGAGGGCTCTAGTTTCCAGAGTGAATAATTCGTCTCCTATTTGCAGAGACAGGCTGCTGGCCTTCCCTGTTTTGTCCCTGGGCTACAGGACCTCCTCCACATCATTCGGAGGACTGGCTGATGGTTCCCTACCTTCCTGCTCCAGAGTTCAATGACAGCTTTCAAAGTGTCTGCTGGCAACGGAACCCACTGATCCCAGATAAGAAAGTATATATGTGTGTATATATATATATATATATATATGTATATATATATGTGTGTATGTATGTATGTAAAGCTATCCATCTGTTCATTAGCTGCTGGTTCACCTCCATTTCTTTTGCTTTCTTTGTTGTTTTTTCCCTTCTTCAGATTTCAGTCTCTTCTTCTTCAGAAACCATTTTATTACCAACATCAAAGAGTAAATTCTCCTCAGACTTCTAGTCTGACTTTGGAAAGGAATGAAAACCAAAAAAAGAATTGAAAAAAAAGAGACTGGCCCAGTTTCTGACATGCTGTGTTCTCTGTTGCCTTGATTAAAAAAAGATGGCTAGTACAACAAAGAGAGCTGCATTCTGCCTCAAAGCCAGAATGATTTCTTCCTGAGTTAGCATATCTGGACCAGTGTCTAAAATTTACCTCCTTTCTTCCTATTAATAACATCTCTGGAATTTGTACCTTGCAGGATCTGGAAGCTTTGATGAATGTTTTTGTCATCTATCCTATTGGTTCTTACAATTCACTGTCCATCTGCCTGGACTATTTTCTGCAGATTGGCCCACTTTGGAAGTGCTTACATGGGTCCTAATGAGGACTATGCACTGTTCACTGAGATGATGGTCTTGGAAACTGAGAGCAAGAAGCTGCTTCATAGGTTCTATTTACCTGAGGAAAAGGTGACCTTAACTGAAATGTGTAAATTGTCCTTGTGATTTCTTTAGTATTATATAAGGAACTTTCACCATATTTTTATTTGCCACACTTAAAAGTTATGGTTATTCTCAATAAATTAAAACAAAACCTAGAATTACCCATATAATCCATCAATTCCACTTCTGGGTATATACCCAAAAGAGTTAAAAGCAGGGACTCAGACATTTGTACATTTAAGTTCATAGCAGCATTATTCACAATAACCAAAAGGAAATAATTCAAAAGTTCATTGAAAGATAAATGGATAAACAAAATGTGGTCTATACCTACTGTGGAATAGTATTCAGCCTTAAAATAGAATGACACATGCTACAACATGGATGAACCCTGAGAACTTTATGCTAAGTGAAATTAGCCAGTCACAAAAGGACAAATATTGTATAATTTCACTTATATGAAGTATCTAAATGAATCCAAATCGTAGAGACAGAAAGCAGAATGGTGGTTGCCACAGGCCAGGGAGTGAGGGGAGAATGGGGAGTTGTAGTTTAATGGGTACAGAGTTTCAGCTTGGGAAGCTGAAGAGTTGGAAGACGGATGGATGTTGGTGATAGTTACACGACAATGTGAGTGTACTTAATGCCACTAAACTGTATAGTTAAAAATGGTTAAAATGCTAAATTTTATGTTATGTATATTTTACCACAATAAAAAGTTATAATTAATTTGGATTTATACACATTAAACCATGCTCTACCTACAGTGCTAGAGTTTGCTCTGGAAGGGAAAGACCTAGATGTGAGGTTTTTAGGCAGCCTGCAGTCACCCTGGGTTACATTCATCTGTAGAATTGCCTGTGTACACAGCATGAGGCTTATTTGCATGATCTTAAAAGAACTACTATATCATTTTGCCACTGTTACCAACCAGTTTAGTATGCCACTGCTGAAACTCTCTTCTCCTAATTGATTTATTTTTTATAGTTTGGAGGAAATTAATTTTCATTTGCCTATAGTGTTTATTGCAACACCAGAAGAAAAGAGTGAGTTTTGTATTGACCTTGATTTTACTTCTTCAAGTAACCTTAGAAGATATCAATGTAGAAAGAAAGTGAAAAGGAGAGGTCTGAAAAAGTCTCCCATTTAGGGTTTCTTGTTAAAGAAAACTCAACGAACCAAAGTGCTAAACTGAAGCTCCAGGGTTATTTTGATTCAAAAGCATCTTTGAATCCATATCTGCAACCTGATTAACAGTGGTGATGTTCATGGATTGTTCAGTGAAGTAACTTATCATAGTTCTGACACCCAGACACAGACAGAGGAGTGAGGAAGACCCTTCCACATGGCTACAACATGACCTTGTTGTATTCTTGGAGCAATCAAACTCGATTTGGTATGGTTTGAAAACTTGGGAAATATTTTAGTCAAGTTAAAGTATTCTTGATGAAAATGTTTACACTAAATCTAAAGGAAGCTTTTTTTTTTTTTTTGCGGTATGCGGGCCTCTCACCGTTATGGCCTCTCCCACTGCAGAGCACAGGCTCCGGACGCGCAGGCCCAGCGGCCATGGCCCACTGGCCCAGCCGCTCCGCGGTATGTGGGATCTTCCCAGACCGGGGCACGAACCTGCATCCCTGCATCGGCAGGCAGACTCTCAACCACTGCACCACCAGGGAAGCCCCTAAAGGAAGCTTTTGTTTTGACTTCTGGTTTACAGAGGAGCATCAAATGATGCCATAAACGATATCACCCTCAAATCCAGAATGTGGACATTTCACGAGGCAATTGTCCTGGTCTCTTCAAAACGTCATGATCAAAAAGGACTAAGAAGATGCAACCACCAAATGCAAAATGCAACATGTGAATCTTGGTTGTATCTACATTTTTTTTAAAATTGAGCTATAAAAAACATTTTGGAGACAACTGGGAAATGCTAATATAGAGAGGATACTAGAGGATATTAGGGAATTGAGGTTAAATGTGATTCTATTCTAGTCACAGAGGAGAATTTCTTTTTTCTGGGAGATGCATGCTGAAGAGGTAAAGGTAAAGGTAACATATTTTCTAATGGTTCAAAAAAAAAGTGCAGATAGGTTAGGTAGAGAAGTACACATGACAAAATGTGGAATATTGAATATTGTTGGTGGATATATGAATGTTCACTGTAGTATTCTTTCAAATCTTCTTTATGTTTAAATTTTTCATAATAAAAACTTGGGAGGAAAATTGATCACCAAGTTACAATCATGCAGTTGGCATAAGCCACAGACCCCTTGCTAGGTAGTCAAGTCCAGGTTTGTTTTCTGGCCTCCTGAAGAATCTGTTTGCTGACATAAAGATGAACTTCTCTTGCTTCAATCTGAGCAAGAGAAGTGAAGCTCAGAAGCAAGTTAAGACCTGAAACTCAGAACAAAAAAAAGAATTTGGAGTGTGGAAACATGGGGTTACTCTCACTGTCCTTTCACTCCAAGTCTGAATGGGAGGAGACGTTAACCCAGAGCCCTGTCTTTAAAATCTATAGGGGACTGAGCTTACAGCATGATCAGAACAGGGCGGAGACCCCCCTGTGAGCAGTGCCTGGGAGGGAGGGTGCAGGGCTGAGGGTCTCTGCAATTTTGCCAGGGACTGAACTAATGCAATCCTATCACTGTTGTTGGGGTCTTTTTGCACATGCTAAGCTGGTGTTTTCCTTTACCACAAATTTCTAAACTGAATAAAATGTAACTGGGGGAGTGCCAATTAGGATGGATGAAAAAATATTTTCAAAGTGCAATCTTGATTCTTGAAGAAACACAATGCATCTTTAAGCAGCCTGATGAGCATTCTTTCTGCCCTGCCCTCCTCCCACACCTGTCTGCTTGGCCTGGCCACCCTACTCAACGTTCCCACCCTATTCCAGCTCTCCCCAGTTTTCTAAACTGGTCTACAGCCTCATCCCTTGTCCAACCCTCCAACCCCCTTCCCTGCCCCACGTCCATCTGGCCTACCGCTTCCAGAACAATCTTTCCAATATGTAATGCCAATCATGTGTTCTCTCTTTCTTAAAATACTCTTAAGATTCCCCATCACCCCTTCAGTAGGAAGCCCAGACTCTTTATTATGTCACACCAGGCTCTTTGCATCTGCCTCCCCTAACTTCTAATTTCACCTCTTCCCTTGGTTTCTCTACCTCAGGTCTATTAGACGAGCCACTCTCCCAGCTGAAGGGTCTTTCCTTGTGTTTTTTCCTTCTCTTCTTCCTCACAGGAAGTATTTACCTAGCACTGGCTGTTTCCCCATCCTGTAGGGACTAAGGAGGGGGTGGGTAAGGTAAATGGAGACTTGGCCATCTGGGGATGGTCAGACAAGAACGGAGAAAGCGTTCAAGTGTTTCCTCTGCTGGAAGGTCCTTCTCTCCCTTGTCCATCTGAAGACCACTGATCTTCCCCTGTAGCACTTCTCTTGACTTTCCTCCCCTGCCCACACCCTCCTACCCACTCCAGAACCTTCTGCTGTCTTCAGCCCCTTACTCCCTTGTTTGGGACAGTTTGCATCTTTCCCCCACAAGCATAGCTCCTTGGGGATCAGGATTTCTGTCTCCTTCACAAATGAAGGGAGTATATCTTAGTGACTTAGTGACCTGTGTCATTGGGACATTCCGGTAAATCCCTTAGAGAGGACTTGACTTCCAAAGCAGTGAGACTCGGATGCAGACAAAGGAGGGTGAACATGGGATTAGACAGGACCCAGTGGGCTCTGTGCTGGAGACTGATTAGACCAACCCATCAGTTCACTAAATTATGTGGTTGACTGATGGGAAATGCACGAGAATTAAAGGAGACTTTCAGCTCTCCTCCCTGGTGCCCATCAAGTATAGTCGTTCCTTAGTATCCACAGGGGACTGGTTCCAGGACCCTCTCCCCCATGCCGCCACCCTCAAAGATAGTAAAATCCATGGATGTTCAAGCTCCTTTTATAAAATGGTGTGGTATTTCTTATAATCTGTGCACATCCTACCGTATACTATAAATCATCTCTAGATTACTTATAATACCTGATACTATGTAAATGCCATGTAAATAGTTGTAGATATAATGTAAATGACATGTAAATAGTTGATGCATGTGGCATATTCAAGTTTTGCTTTTTGGAACTTTCTGGAATTTTTCTTTTTTAGAATACTTTTGATCCAAGTTTGGTTGAATCTGCAAACAGGAACCTGTGGATACTGAGGGCAGTCTGTACTCCCATCCCCCTTGCCCTGCTCTATTATTTCTCAAGCACTGACCACATGCAACACACTACATCATTGACCATCTGTCTTCTCCTTGCAAGAAATAGATCCTCAAAGGTGGGGATTTTTATGTATTTTTTGTTGCTGCTGTTCACTGGTGTACCCCGAGTGCCTATAGCTGGGCCTAGCACATAGTAGGTGCTTAATAAATATTTCATGAGGGAATGAATGTATGTGTCTTAGTCTGTTTGGGCTTTATAAAACATGCCACAGAATGGATGACTTATAAACAACAGAAATTTATTTCTCACAGTTTTGGAGGCTGAGAGTCCAAGATCAAGGTATAAGTAGGATCTCCTTCTGCTGAGGGTCTGTGTCCTGGTTCATAGCTTGTACCTTCTCACTGTGTCCTCACATGACAGAAGAGACATCTCTCTGCTCTTTTATAAAAGTCCAGTCCCATTCCTGAAAACTCCATCCTCATGGCTTAATCACATCCCAAAGGCTTCACCTCCTAATACTATCATCTTTGAGTGTTAGGATTTCACATATGATTTTGGGGAGAAATAACATTCAGACCATAACAGTATGAAAATATAATCTGAGTTTGGAAATAACTTCAGACACTTTGGTCGCACTGAGAAGGATCCCATACAGGTGCGCCCTGCTCATGGCTGAGGCTGTGAGGCCCTGCTGGCGATGGGCTTTGTGACTGTAGCTCCGAGGCAGGAGCCAGTGGGGATGACAGACGAGGAAAGGAACGTTACCATTCTCTTCATGGAGTTTCCACCAGCTGGCACTGGGTTCCTCTTAATCCACATTCACGGTGTGGTTGCATCCCTTGAAAATGTTGGATGGTGAAGTTTGTCAATAAACTAGGCTCCCAGACCTGGCCATCCCCACCCTCACTTCCATACATCAGGACAGGGCACAGGAACATCCAGTGCTTCCTGCAGCTTCCCCCTCCTCTGGAAGTTCTTGCCCTTCCTCTCTGTTAGGCCCTCGTTTCCTCTTCTGTATACTGTTAAAGCCTCCTAACAAGTCTGTCTGTCCCTGCTATTTCCCGTTCTTATCCTTGGAAGGCTAGAGGGCTAGGAGCAAGGCCAGAGATCAGAGCTAGTCCTCTTGCCCTGAGGTGGGGCCCATGGTGGGGAGGGGAGCACCTGATGGGTAGACAGGGAGGCCAGAGCTCAGAGGCTCCCCCTCCTCAAAGAGAAGCAGGACCCTCCAACCCCCACCTGCCCCAAATGCAGGAGTCGCCCTCTCTAGAGGTGGTGCCCAGTGGGTGTTGGACTCCCTCACCACACACAGAGAAGAGCAGAAAACTACTTCTAACCACACAAACAAAGACAGCCACCCTTGTCCTTGTGGAGTTCCTACCACACAGTGTCACTTTTCCCCAGAGGTGGGCTGAGTCTGCTTGGATGGCTCAGGAGAGCGACTGTGCTCATCTCAGCCCAAATCTGCCTTCAGCGACCTCCTGTTTTAGCTTGAAATCGGCCACAGTGGGAGTATTTACACCACGGAAATTGGCAGATGCTGCAATCAGAGCCAGTTTCCCAGAGAGTCCCAGTTAAATCAGCATGTAATGTGCCATGGCCAGCTCTGTGCAGTCGCTACGTTATGGTGGAGTGACAGTGAAAGGCACACCCATAGTGATTCTCCCAGGGTCACATGCATAGACCTGGACTCTAATGGACAAACGGGGATGTATCTCAGTCTAATTTTAAACTCTTTGCCAGGTTTATAATTATTATTCCAAAGCATAATAATCTTTTAGCTGCACAGCATTCCTTCATCTGGAAATTTGGAAGATGTTTTCATTATTGAACTGGGTACATTTTTTCTAAAGTAAATGATATTTCAATAAATGTGTATTAGAATAATTTCCTAAGAGTGTAATTCCAGGGCAGAGGGTATAAACATTATTAAATTAAAATTCTAGATACATGTTGCCAAATTGCTTACCCAGAAGCTATCAACATTTACACTTTCTCTGCAGTCAGCCCAATTCACCAACACCTCTCCAGCCCTTGGAATTAGAACAGAGAGAACATTCTCCAGCCACCTCCATTCCTCCCATGTAGGCTCTACTTTCCAATTAAGATGGGGAGATTCTGGGAACCCAGCAGGCTCTGTCCTCTCCAGCTTCCATCTGCTCCTCTGCTTCTGTGTTCCTTCCACACAGAGGCTGTCCCCTGCCTCTCTTCTACCCAGCCAAGTGCTGCAGGCACCTCACAAGCGGCTGTCAGCCGGTGACAATCTCAAACATACACAACAGGCTGCAAAACGAAAACATATGGGTGCAAACTACTATGTATAAAATAAACCAGCTACAAGGATGTGACGTACAGCAGAGCGAATATAGCCAGTATTTTATAATAGCTATAAATGGAGTATAATCTTTAAAAATTGTGAATCACTATGTTGATATGTTGGTATACAATCAGGTATACAATCACTATGTTGTATACCTGAAACTAATATTATATTGCAAATAAACTATACCTCAATTTTTAAAATATGTAAGAAGGGATCCATTGGTGAGGGAAACATGTGTGACCTTCATTTTGATGGGACTGACACAGAAAAAAAATCCCTGGTGACAAGTTTCCTGACTTTCATTTACATTACAGGGAATGGTGAGTCCAGAGCACTCAGCAAACCCTGAAGTACAATGCTCTTCTGTGTAAATCTCAGAGACATCTCTGGAGACTGATCAGCACCCGCCATCTACTCCAGCACCCCCCTTTACACACTAAATGAAGGCGGTCAACACCTGCATCTCTGCCCAAGGCTTTCACTCAGTTTCCCTACCTGGCTTGGCATGAACGTACCACATGTGGGTTGTGATGGATAAATACCCCAACCAGGACCAGCCTCCCAGGGGGCCCCACACTGAGAAGGGCCTTGTGCCTAAGTCAATGCTCTGCTGTCCTTGTCATGAAATTCTAGTTGTTCTATCCTTGGGCTAGTATTTTGTAAGTGAAGGCAATGAGGCCTGGGTCATATGTGTGAGCAGAGGTGATTCTCATGATGTATGTGGCCCCCACCATCATTCCTTGCCTCCCCAGTTCCCACAGAGCATTCCCAATGCCCCACAAGCCCAGAATTTAGGGACCCAGGATGCCGGGAGAAAGCGAGCACAAGGTAAGTGTGTCACATTCATGACTGAGTAAAGGGGTGCAAACAGCCCCAAGAGGCCACACTTTCTGATCACACCAGAACTTGTTTCACATGCAGAGAGAAGATTTGGAAACAGCTAGGGAACAAACCCTATCACATCTTTTCTTACTCTTGCTACTTCCCCGTATTAGCCAATCAATTATGCCAACAGTGAAGAGATAGAAGGAAAGGGAAAGATAGGCCAACCCACCTTTCCCTTCAGGCTGTCTTTACTCACCAGTGAGCCAAAGGTAGCCGGTGGGCGGGGCGGGGGGTGGGGGGGAAAGGACACCTATGGAGAAATAAACCCAGATGAGCTAGTTACGTGCGGCCACCATTCCGGTAAGAGATATAAATGTATTGTGAACTACCAAATACAAATTGTATAATTTTGATGATTCTGCATGAGTTAAATGCTGATATTTGCATTTAAAACTGACACTGCATAGTATAAAGATGAACATTAAAATTTATGGTAATAATTTACAATTCTTCCTTGTCCCTTGGTTGGAATAACTTTGAGATGTCTTCTCCATTGTGGGTAGAGACCCCCAGTGGGATGAGCTCCAGTGGGATGGTTACTTGCTTAATGATACCTCACTTCCCCCCCACACCCCAATCTGGCTGGCTGTCTTCCCTCCCTTTTGACTTCCCCACCCCCCAGCTGTCTTTCCTGCATCACTTTCCCAAAACAATACTTGCACTCTAAAGCTTGAATCAGGGCCTCTCCCACACAATCCATCAAAGACACACCTCTCTACACTGAGACTCCTGGCAGGGATGTCTTCTCTGTGACTTTATTTTGATCAGATAAATCTTGACAAGCCAATAGACAGATTTGATGTGCATCTTCTTGGCCCACCTTGGAGCTTACTCTAGCTCAGACAGGCCAGGAAACTGCAGTGATTTTTGAAATTTTGTTGATATTTTTAAGGAAAATGTTAAGTTACTAGTTATAGAAATACTGAAGTCAACAATCAAATTTTTTTTGCGAATATCAGGATATCCCAAAATAAATATCCTTTCATCATTTCATCACCTTTTGGAATTTGTATTGTAGACACCTGGAGGAATTCTGTTAGCCTTGTGAGACCCTTGAACTTCAAGGGGTGTAGCCAAAGTGAAGCAGGAGCCTGTATCGAATGTGGATGGACCTGTCGTGCCATGATGGATGTAGGCCATAGAGGCCATCTCTTGTCATAACTCTTTTCTGAATGTCAGGACATTCCCAACACAGTCCAGGGCATGGAGGGGGTGGCCTTCTCAATGAGTTGAGAGGAGTTGTCACCTTTGTCCTTAGCTCAGGGCAGCCCTCCCATCAGCACTGAGTCACTGAGCAGCCAAGGTACAAGTCATTCCCAGGACAAAGGTGCAAGGCACACCCCTGTCTGGAACCAGAGAACCCATCGAGCACCAAGACGGCACTGAGGCTTCACATTCTAATTCTTATTGAAGGGGGGTGCCGACTGTCATATAAGTGACACAAGATGACAAGTGCTGTTCTTGCTCTCCCCATGAGAGCAAAGGGGACACATTTTAATCAGAACAGATTTTACTCCAGGCTCTTATTACTGACATGGGAAGCCCAGTCTAGTTCTAACAATTTCGATTCTTTTGAGTCTCCCTTACAGAACAAACACTCCACACATGCTTTGAGGTGGGCAGCATGCAGCATGCCAGGGATGCTCTATGTGTTATTCACAACCATGGAGTCATGTTTTTCTGGCTCTGCCCTCACCCACCCTCTCTCAAGGCTTCCTGGAAGTCTCCAGGAGGGCTTCCAGGGCACAAGAACCTTGCCACACCACTGGACTTCCATTGGGTGCCAGTATTGTTCAAAAACTATGCATAGGGCTTCCCTGGTGGCGCAGTGGTTGAGATTCCGCCTGCCGATACAGGGGACGCAGGTCTGTGCCCCGGTCCGGGAGGATCCCACATGCCGCGGAGAGGCTGGGCCAGTGAGCCATGGCCACTGAGCCTGCGCGTCCGGAGCCTGTGCTCCGCAACGGGAGAGGCCACAACAGTGAGAGGCCCGCGTACCGCAAAAAAAAAAACAACAACTATGCATATATATAAAAATGCATAGTTTCAGATAAGTGATTTTAAAATGCAATTGCAGTGATGTTAATATTTTCAAGTGATTTATAAAATTTTGCTGACCTGAAAGAAAAAATATGAACTAAACGAGATGACCCTTGAATACAGAATTCCCATTAATATCCCCCTTCTATCTCTTATCCTTTGACAATCCTTAGAGAGGCACCATCAAAAGGTAGTCACCCATATACAAGATAAATGGTACTATTTTGTTGTATGTTGAATAGTCTATCCTGGAAAACACAAATTTCCCAAAGATCCTTCTTTTGTTCATGTTTGTATAATCCTGTATTAGTTATCTATTGCTTCATAAAAAATCATCCCAAGTTTAGTGGCTTAACATAGCAATATACATTTATTATTTCACAATGTCTGTGGTTCAGGAATCTGGGGTTGGTTTGGCTGAGTGGTTCTGGCTCAGGGTCTCTCATGAAGTTGCAGTCAGGTGTGGGCCAGGGCTGGAGTCATCTGAAGGCTTGACTGGGGCCAGAGGGCTGTTTCCAAGCTGGCCATTCACATGGCTGGAGGTTGGTGCTAACCTTTGGTAGGAAACCTTATTGCCCCTCTTCAACGCCACTCCACAGGCCTTCTTGAGTGTCCTCCTGGCATGGTGCCAGCTTCCCCAGAGCAAGTGATTCCTGAGGCTGAGGTGGAAACCACAATGCCTTTTATGGATGTTACACATCGTCACTTCTGCTGTATTTGATGGGTCACACAGGCCAGCCCTTCAGTATGAGCAGAGACTACACAGGACGTGAACACTGTGGGGTGGGGGAGCATCTTGGAAGGTGGCGACCACAAATTAGATGTTGTGTTTGTGCATATGACTTTCTAATTCTGAGAAGGAGGTCATATAAAGATGAAGGTAATCCAGCTGTAAGGATTTGTGAGCTGTCCTAAGGTGAAGGGTCTTAAATTGCCCAAAGTGGCACAGACCTTCAAACCCTAGCTCTTTAATTCAGGCCAGACTCCATACCTCTCCTTTTGACCCATACACAAATCACACATGCTCACACTCACTCACACTCACATTCATACAAACTCATATGCACACTTGTGTGCTCATTCACACACACAACCCACCCACGCACCAGCCAACCCACTGTACTTAGAACATCAGTAGCCCCACCTCTTTCCACTGTGCTCCCACAGCCCTCTACACACACCACAACACACACCTCTTTCCTGATGGTTCACTTACTTTGCCTCACTTCATACTCCAGGCTCTGGGCTTCACCCCTGCGTTAAATACATGCCTTGGGCTTATATATGCCCACCAACCTACACTCTTCTGATTTTTTAAAATAAATTAATTTTTTTATCAGAGTATAGTTGATTTACAATGTTGTGTTAGTTTCAGGTGTACAGCAAAGTGATTGAGTTATACATATACATATACCTATTCCTGTTCGAATTCTTTTCCCATTTAGGTTATTACAGAATATTAAGTAGAGTTCCCTGTGCTACACAGTAGGTCCTTGTTGTTTATCTATTTTATATAAAGTAGTGTGTATATGTTATTCCCAAATTCCTAATTTATTCCTCCCACCCACCTTTCCCCTTTGGTAACCATAAGTTTGTTTTCTTTATCTGTGAGTTTTGTATATAACTCTCTGTGAGTTTTGTCTGTTTCTGTTTTGTATATAAGTTCATTTGTATCATTTTTTAAAGATTCCACCTATAAGTGATGTCATATGATATTTGTCTTTCTTTGTCTGACTTACTTCACTTAGTATGATAATCTCTAGGTCCATCCACGTTGCTGTAAATGGCATTATATCATTCTTTTTTATGGCTGAGTAATATTTCATTATATATATATATATATATATATATATATATATACCACATCTTCTTTATCCATTCATCTGTCAATGGACATTTAGCTCCTACACTTTTCTGAGATTTGAGAACTTGGCCTTCCTACCCTGTTTTACAATTCTTCTCCTCCAAACTTTCCTTTGTGTCAGGTGGGGACCCCCAATCCAGCCCCAGATCCTCTGACTGTTTCTCTGCACTCCAGTCTCAAGACCAGGGCCCTGCTCAGGCAGCACCAGCCTCTTCCTTGCAGAAATTCGAGGATTTGGACATCCAGGCTGTAAGGTCCATCTCACGTGGAAACAAGTCGCAATCTGAGCTGACACTCTATTCCAGACATTTTCCTGAACCTATTTAGCTTTGATTTGAAAATCATCCCTGAAAGCGCAGACTAGTGCCCATTAGCCATGTGAGACACGGAGAGACAGCCCTCCCCTGTCACTGTTCAGACATGCTCCCTGCATTCTCCACAGCTCACTATTCCACACTGGGCTCATTTTCTCAGCACACGTTCCTGCCTTTCACTAACCTGCCTGTGGGGATTTGGAAACATTCCAGCTTAGAAGGAGATTTATTTATGTATCTCTGTGGGAGTTAGGGCAGAGATAGAGCCGGTGAGCAGACATGAGAAATGGCTCATCCAGTAGTCCACAGCAAATCTCATGAGGCAATGTAGCAAGAGAAGATAAAGGGTTTTTCTGCTCTGTGTGGAAAGCCCATGTATGGATGAGAAGGGTATGGAGAGTTTGCTGACTCAGTGGTAGTAGGTGGATGTTTCTGGAGAAAGCATGTCTGGGGTCAAGAGCTCCAGGAAACGCACCGTTCCCAGTGTCCCCTGCTGTGTGCCAGGCTCTTTACTAGGACCTAGGAATATAGGGATTACAGTGACAAGCCTCATAGCCTTCTCCATCTGAGACAGAGTCAAACATGCAAGTACATGTGAGCAAGCATGTATCTCAGGAACATGAAATACTGTACCAAGAAAGGTATTTCTGTGTCTACCCAGCACTCTGTTCATCTGAGTTCTTTGGCCCTAAGCATAAGAACTTCCCTACTTCCTTTATTTAGGGATTAAAAAATATATACATTATTCACACCCATTAGGATGGCTACTACTATTTTTAAAAAATCAGAAATAACAAGTGTAGGTGAGGATGTAGAGAAATTGGAATACTTCTGCTTTGCTTGTGGGAACGTAAAATGTTGTAGTCACTGTGGAAAACAATAGGGCAGTTCCTGAAAACATTAAAAATAGAATTACCAATATGATCCAGCCACTCCACTTCTAGATATAAATGCAAAAGAATTGAAAGCAGGAACTCAAACAGATATCTGTATATGTTCATAGCAGCATTATTCATAAAGCCAAAAGGAGGAAACAATCCAAGTGTCCATCAACAGAGGAATGGATAAACAAAATGTAGTCTATACATACTATGGAATATTATTCAGCCTTAAAAAGTAATGAAATACTGACACTTGTTACAACATGGATGAACCTTGAGGACATTATGCTCAGTGAAATAAGCCAGTCACAATAGGATAAATACTGTTTGATTTCACTCATATGAGGTCCCTAGAGTAGTCACATTCACAGAGACAGAAAGTAGACTGGTGGTTGCCAAAGGCTGGGGGAGGGGAGAATGGAGTTTGTGTTGAATGGGGATGAGTTTCAGCTTGAGAAGATGAAAACTTTCTGGAGGTGGCTGGAGGGCATGGTTGCACAACAATGTGAATGTACTTAAAATCACTGAAGTATATACTTAAAAATGATTCAGATGGTAAATTTTATATGTGTATTTTGCCACAATTTTAAAATTAAAAATACATTTTTTAAAAGCTATGGGAAAAATTAAATATTTTTTAGAATTTAAGGAGGAAGGAGTGATTTTCTGAGGTGGCAAATCTGCCAAGACCTTGCCCAGACTGCCCTGACTGGGGCCCAGACTGGAAGCAAGGCCAAGCCATCTGTGCCTGGATGCAGACCTGATGGGGTAGACACCAGGCATGTCAATCTGCCTTCTCTTCTTTCTAGAGGGCCTTGGCCACAGCCAGCTCCCTCTCGAAGGCACTGCCGGCTCCCATGAGTTCTGCCCTGTGCTCAGGTGTGAAAGAGATACTTCCATATCTAGGGCCTGAGAGTCTTTCTCTGGCTTTGGACTGTGCTGGGACCACCCTGAGGATGCTGTCCAGCTCCTAGAGGTCTCACCCTCTCTGTAGCTGGTTTCTCTCCATCCTGGCTTGTGTGTCGGCAGCAGATCCTTTCGCCAGCTATTGGGGCAGACAAGCTTCCTGATCCATTCTGCTGACCCAGGGGCCTCTGGTCTCTAGGAGCCAGCCCTGACTGGAGTTGCCTCATTCTTCAAGTTGCTCCTACCTTCTGCTTCGAGCCTTGTGGTGCACCTGGTAAAGCTCTCTTATTCAAATGTCCACTCCCTTGAATTCATAGGCCACTGCACAGTATTCCTCGTCGTGTGTTTGGAACCAGGAACACATAACCTTGAGCTTGGCCTGCCCATGACCTGACCCTTTGGTTTCCTCATTGGTAAAGTGGGGGTCTTGCAGGATGAAACAAAAATAGATGATGTGTGAATAGCCTGCAGTGTGGCACACACATAGGAATTCGGTCAATGGCAGCTCTGAGTGGTGTGGTTTGCAGTTTGGTGTAGATCTCTGGTTTTTGATCACGAACTTGGGGGGCCTGACCTCCTCCTATCGGCACAGGTGGTGAGAACTGCGGTCGTTTACTTGGCAGGCAAGGGTGCTCACACCAGGGAGGGAGTCAGCTGACCTGTGGTTCTAAGAGGAAAGAGTCAGTAGTGTTTATGTTTCAGGAAAGCAGTTTTACTGTGGTTATGTTAATGAGGACTGAGGCTGGCACGGTGGATTAACTGATTGGTTGCACCAAGTGTCATGGCTCATTGGTCAGGAAGCATCTTCATTTAGTACCCAGGAGGGTCTGTCTGCCCAGATTTGCCTGGTTGTGTCCAAGAGAAACAGCTCTGGAAACTTGGTAAAAGCAGCAAGATGGATTTTTTCAGACTATTGAGATCGTGGAGAGAGACTTCAGTATAAACTGAGCTCAACCAGCCAAGACCTAATGGGAGGACCAAGAAGGAACAAAAAGGGGTCGTGGGAAAAAAAAAAGGGGGCCGTGGGAAGTGGAAAGTTGGGGAACCAAAAAGGAGAGTGGGGGCTCTGAGGAGACGGAAAATTGTAGAAAGGCTAAGTGAAGAATTACTGAAAGTGGTTTGGCAATGTAGGTTGGGATGATGAACATTTTGCAGTTTGGCAGCATCGTGTTTTCTTGAGCAAAGACTCAACACAGAGGCTGAGGTCACCTTCAGGGACCGGCCCAGTGAGGGCTGGAGCCAGGCGCAAGTTTGGTTAGGACTCTTAGCACAGTGTTGGGGCGAGTCCTTTGTGCTGAGGGGAAGTTCACGGTTCACAGCTGGGACCAGCTGTGATGGAAGATGGTGTGGAGTTTGAATGTCTCCTTGGAAGGTGCTGCTGCAAGTGGAAATGTTTCCTTTCACACCTGGATGCTTCTTGAAGCTGCTTCCAGGGAAATAGTCTTGCAGGATCCTGACAATTACGGGTTCTATGTGAACCACCTTGGGCAAGCAGTCACAGGGCTATACATTGGGAAACAAGAGTCTGCTAACTCACAGCAGGCAAAGTGAAAAAACGGACAATGTCAAGGCCTGAGGAGGGGGCAAGTTGGTCTTTCGGACTGAAGGTGCTGGGCTGGGGCTCGCTGAGGGTTTTGCTGTGAAAGGCACAGCAGAAGGCCTCTGGAGTCTGGGTTTGCATCTTTTTAAAACTTTTTTAAAATTAAACTATAGTTGATTTACTATATTGTGTTAGTGTCAGGTGTATAGCAAAGTGATTCAGTTATACATATATATCTATTCTTCAGATTCTTTTCTATTATTGATTATTACAAGATATTGAATATAGTGCCCTGTGTTATACAGTAGGACCTTGTTGTTATCTATTTTTTATATAGTAGTGTGTATCTATCAATGTCTTTGTTAATTTCAAACTCCTAATTTATCCCTCCCCTCCCCACTTTCCCCTTTGGTAACCATAAGTTTGTTTTCTATATCTGTGAGTCTGTTTCTGTTTTGTAAATAAGTTTCTGTTATTTTTTAGATTCCACTTTTAAGTGATATCATATTTGTCTTTCTCTGTCTGACTTACTTCACTTAGTATGATAATCTCTAGGTCCATCCATGTTGCTGCAAATGGCAATATTTCATTCTTTTCTATGGCTGAGTACTATTCCATTGTATATATGTACCACATCTTCTTTATCCATTCATCTGTCCATGGACACTTGGGTTGCTTCCATGGGTTTACATTTGCACTCACAGGGGAAATGCACGATTCAGCAGGACCCTCATTTCCATATGCTCGCCATTTGTCATCTGCTTCGCTGTGATTATCTTGCAAAAAAGGTTCTCTCACTTTTACTTTGGTTAGAATTGAATCCAACAAATGTTTTTGAAAGCGAACTATTTGTCAGGGACTTAATCAAGGAAGCACAACACCATGACTTCAGGGCACATGGGTGACCCTGGACAGGCATGGGGGAAGTCATTTGCTGTGTCCCAGGACATGCCCTCTATCCTTCCTTCTTTCATCCTGACTTCTGCTGCCTGCCTTCTGCTCCTTGCAACCTGGCCATCCTCTTTCCTGACACTCTTCATTGCTGGCCCCTCTGCCACACCCCTCACTCACAAGTTCTCTGTACCATCCACTTGTCCTCAGCAAGAACATGCTTAGCTAGAGCTTGGGGACTCCATGGCTATCTCTGGTTCCTCCAGTTGCTAGACCAACAAGTCCTGAAAGACAGAGACTGTGCCGTTACAGAGATTTCAACCAGAACAGCTCTTGGCACCATCACAGATTTATTGTTTTTGGTGACTGATGGGGAGCAGGCTGGTAGACACTTGGATCACGTGTCATCGTAGGCAAGGCCACCTCAGTGCCTGGACATGTGGGGCAGATTTTCAGGCCAACAGAAACTCGGCAATGATTGGAAACAATCCAGGAGGGGGATACGAGCAAAGATTGAATAACAGGGTGCCAACTGCATTTATTTCTGCTGCTCATGGACCCTGGATAAGGCACCAGGCTCTGCACCTCAAGGCAAGTAAGTGCCGGTCCCTGCTTTCCAGGTGGCATAGGGAGGGATGGCTAAGGCCCTCAGCTTTTCTGTCTCATTACCACCAGCTCAGCCCTTCTTGACGTGAATATTGTGTTGAATGTTGTTGTCCTTGTTGCTGTCTTGAGTGGTAGGGAGGGGCTCTGATCTCTGGGAAGAGGACAGACAAGAAGAAGGAGGGCCTCACTCTAAAGAGGACATGGATGGGGGGCTGGCGAGGGAAACCTGGAGCAGCAGCTTGGGCAGAAGGAAGTGGAGCTCGGGGTTATGGACCCACAGCTAAGGGATTGTGCAGGGTAGGGACGAGTGAGTGTAAGTGTCTTCAGCTTCAGGTCTAGCTTGGCTCAGGGACTGAGGGTGGAGTGGAGAACAGCTGAGCTCAGCTCTGGGGTAAAAGGAGGATGTGCTCTGGGGCAGGCACGCTGAATTTGGCTTCAGCAGAAGTAGCATTTGCTTTGCCCACCTCATGTCGCTCTGTGTTGCCTGTGGTCTTGTGCCAGCTCCCCACTACCCGTCAGGCACTCTGGATCATTAGGTCACCTTTGTGGCCTCAGGCTCATGGCTGATGCCATGAAGGCCTGCCATCTTCCAGCCCAAGGAGACGATGACTCTGGAAGGTGCCTGCACAGCAAGATGGTGGATTTGAGCCACCACAGTCATGCCCAGCAGTGACTGAGGGGCGAGTTGCAGGCTCACAACATCAGTCGTCTTTCCTGCCTGTTTAATTTACTAAGCAGTGAGATGAGGTCTCCAGGGTAGGGCAGGGCAGGGGGAGACATGAGATTCTAAAGGTTATGATGGTTTGAGATAAGCACAGTCTGGGCACACTTTAGTTCTCTTTATTTCCTTCTTTCTCTCCTCAAGGTGATATGACTTTAAGAAAACTCTTCTAACTTACATTGCTGAAGTTTCAGAGAAAACAATTTCCAGAGGAGACATTCATAAATATGAACCGGGACACCAGAGGCATGGGCCTTGCCATCCCCACAGACTCAGGACCTGCATCTGTGAACAGTTACTGAGCAAAGGGGTGTGCCTGGCCCTCCCCAGCCTGCCCTCCATGGCTCGGTACAGAGTTTCTATTCCACTTCAGAACGAGTGTCATTCAAGATGTCCCGAGTGGCACAAGTCTGAAACACAGAGTGTGGGTGACTAGACCTTAACCCATGGGGGGATGCTGCCATGATGATGATTCCCTCTCTGTCTGACTGGAAATTAACAGAACTTCATCATCGTAACTAGGAAAAAAATGTTAATGAATTAAATAAAAATGTGTTGGCCTAGGTGGTTGTATTCTGATTCCTGGGGATGACACGACAACTATGAGGAAACCCTCAAATTCAGGATGAAACGGTAAGGGCATGTGGATGGTGGTGAACCATTAACTTTTGCTTTATGGGTTGGTTTTTTTTTTTTTTTGGCTGGATCACTTTTTACAAGAAGTATGTTTTGTTAAATAAAAAGAAAAATAAGGAAAATTGGAAGGGAGAAAAATGAACACAATTTTTTTTTTTTTTTTGCAGTACGCGGGCCTCTCACTGTTGTGGCCTCTCCCGTTGCGGAGCACAGGCTCCAGACGCGCAGGCTTAGAAACCATGGCTCACAGGCCTATCCGCTCTGCGGCATGTGGGATCTTCCCGGACCGGGGCACAAACCCGCGTCCCCTGCATCGGCAGGCGGACTCTCAACCACTGCGCCACCAGGGAAGCCCTGAACACAAATTTTTAAAAGAGAAAAAGAAGGAAAGGTGAGGTGATGTGATTATGGATTGCCTTATGAAGAAGGTGGGGACATTATGGATTGCCTTATGAAGAAGATTGCTGAGGGCAACCTCACCCCGAGTCAGAGTCTGCTGCTTCCAATCCAAGCTACAGAATGCAGTTTGCAAACTTGCACGTGCACGGCACAGAGGTGGTCTTCAAGGCAAGTTTGTCCAAATTTGGAGGTATGAGACCTCATGATCCTCATTACCGCAGTGTCGCCAGGAGTTCCCAACACAACTGGGCAGCCCCGTCTGAACACCCATCATTCCTCTTAGGCAGTAGCCAGGAGTGCAGCTGAGGTCACAGGATGACCAGGAGAGCTCTCCTGGGGCCAGACTATCCCAGTGGCAGCAGCAGACAGACCTCCTCTGTGATGGGTAAGTGGTACCATTCTTTGAATAATTTTTATTTGATCTTTATTAAGGGAGAAGTAATTGGGTGCTGGAATTTATATATGAGTTGGGGGAGAAGTGTGTGTTTACCTGATGACTTGGGGCCAAAAACGTTGTTAACCTGTCTTCTACAGCATGTCAACCACTGTTCCAGACCTAAGTTAAGTAATCCAGCCTCTCTGGGATCTCCTGGTAAAAGTTTGCCTTCTTGATACTCTCTCCCTCCTGAGGTGAAGCAGTCAGGCCACAAAATTGACTATTCTGTTGACTTCACCCACTGTAGAAAATAGTATGATTTTTAACATTAATTAATTTTATTTTTTAAATTATTTTTCTTTCTGTATACAAATGTAGTATCTCTTTACTCTAAAAAATTCATGGAAAACAACTTATAGAAAATAATGCACCCGTATCTCCCCATCCAGTAATACCAATGTTTACTTTAGTTTTCTGTGCACAGGTATTTATGTATTTGAGCATATGTGAGCACAGAGTGATAGCTGATAATGCAGCTACTACTTTTCTAAAGTTGGATCTCAACAGGCCTTGAGCAACAAGCACTTTAATACATGTGATTTCACTGTTCACTGTGTAGAGCTGGGAAATAGAAAGAAAGGCTCAGAGAGGTAAAGAAACTTGTCCCACACAACCAGGATTCCCACCCAGGCCTATACCCAGGCTTTTGACATTGTTGGTAACCTGTTGTCACTGCCGTTGTGTTTTTGTCTCCCACCTAACAGTAGAGCAGCCACCCATCTCTAAGACTGTGGACTCATGGAATCCTTGAGTAGGATGCGGAGCTAGAAGACTAGAATTTACCTCCTCCTAGCCCCTTTAAGAACCTGTGTGTCATTAGCAGGGCACAGCCACTTTGCGATGCCGAACGTATGTGTTTATGTGTGGGTCATTGTGTGTGCTCTAGTTTCTGGTGAACAGGGACTGCTGAGCCTTTGGTCCAAATATTCCTCAGCCCCGTTGTAAGAAGGAAGTTATTCACAGCACCCTATAGTAGGCCCACGTGTGAGGGACCTGGATCTGTCCTATGTGGCATTTTGAGGTGAAGGAAAGGAGAAATGCCATGAAAATAAGTAAAATACTAGGTTTTCAATCCAGGTGCTCCTGTAGGTACTTTAGAATCTCTTCCATGCGATGGAGGAAACTCATTCTAGAGCAAAGCCAACCACCCCTGCTGTGGATACTAGGCCACGCTGCCCAGAGTCCCTTCCTTGGAGGGCTTGCTGCATGGCCTCGGGGGAGAAGTGGGCAGTCGGCCTCCAACATTCAGCCCCTTGGCCGCAGCGCCTCCCACCCAGGGTGACCTCCCTCCCTGGGGCGGCCCACATCCTGTGGCAGATCCAGGTCTTACCATCTCCATCCAGGTAGGACAACCCTGACCATTATAACCCCAGAGCCCCTAGGGCCAGCCAAGTCTGCTGCGTTCCTTCTTATCTAACTCCTTTTCTGCCTGATCCTGCTTCCTGTCCTGCCTTCCACAGGTGATGATCCCAAAGGTTTTCCCTAATAAACATCCAACTCTACCTCAGAGTTGGCTTCCTGGGAACCCAGTCGTGACAACCATCTGTCCTAGAAATGCTTAAAGGCCAAGGATGGAGGAAATTCAAATCAAAAAACCAAATGTTGAAAAAGAATAGATACTTGTATATGTATAACGGAATCACTTTGCTGTACCCCTGAAACTAATACAACATTGTTTATCAACTATACTCCAATATAAAATAAAAATTTTAAAAATGTTCAATTTATATACTATGTATCTATATGCAAAAAAGTATTCAACATATAAAATATATTTACACAAATGTTTAATGTATAGAAAACAAATATTTTAAATCTATACACATATACACACATACTTAATTATGTATTTAGTAGGAGCTCTCTTATCTAACGCCTATGAGACCAGTAGGTGGTAAGTGAATAGCCAAAATCACTTAAAGTAGAAAATCATGTGTGTGTGTGTACATGCATGCCCACACAAATATATGTATACATGTATGTATATGAGTGTGTATACATGTACGTGTAGGTATATATATGTATGTCTATATATAACATTTTATTTTAACTTGAAGCCTAAATACGTAGATGTATGTGCTGATCATCTGATTTGGTGATTTCCAATCCACATTCCCTGTCCAAAGCACACACAGCCATAATGCATTTTCTATATATACACCAGTATATATACACCAGTTTCAACTTATTTAAAGTGATGTGAGAAACTAAGACATTTGCACAAGACTCTAAATGCAGATTCTTATGGATTTTTACTCCCCTGCCCATCTGTAAAGAGTTTCCACATGCACACATAATGGAACATCATTTTTTTTCCATGATTTACCATTATTGAGTCTTTCCAAAGCTTTTAACTTGTTTTTCATAGAAACAACCACTCTCTTTTCCCACTCATATTTCATGGGATTATGTAGTGTTTAATTAAAGTACAAAGGCTAGACAGCAATGCCGCCGACTCCAGGGAGGCACGTGTCTTGAAGGATCAATCAAGGGCCCCGGATCCTCAACAGCAACCCATGGATTTGCTGAGGGGAGGTGGATCTGGGAGAGCCCAGCGAGGGGGTCCAGGGAGGCTCCTGTGAGGGCTGTGACTGCGAGCTAAACTCAGAGTTGGATGACTACCCACTGCAACGTCGTGTATGTTTTAAACAGATGCACATGCTTACTCCCTTCACTAGGCACACACTGCTTGGTACCTGCTCTCTGCTGGGTACTGGGAACACAGTCCCCAAGCACAAAGTCCTCACCCAAGAGGGGCTCACAGGTGCATGGAGGCCAACCTGTAACCTGCTCATTTCAAGCGACATGACAGGTGCTGTAAGAACACATAGGTGGGAAAGTCCAACTGTGCAGGCAGCTGTTGGTTCACAGGGACGAGGTATCTATTCACTGTGAGTCCTACAGAGTGAGGAGGAATTTGCCTAATGGATAATAGGGGGAAGCACTTCTTGGCAGAAACACCTGGGCAAAGCTGCTGACGTGTGGAAGGACTCAGTGTCCCCAGGGATGGTCAGCAGCCCTGTGTGACTGGAGTCCTGCTCATGCCTTAGGCCTAGAGGGGAGGCGGGAGGAGCCTGGGAGCAGACAGAGCAGGTACTGTGGATTGCAGCATCACACATTTTCATATTTAGTTATGTTCTCTCTATGCATTCATGTATTTTTGCTATGAAACAAACAATAGTACTTTTTACCTGAGATTTTTTTTTTAATTTTTAAAAAATTTTTTTGAAGTATAGTTGATTTACAATGTTGTGTTAATTTCTGTTGTATAGCAAAGTGACTCAGTTATATATATATATATATATATATAAAATATTCTTTTTCATATTCTTTTCCATTATGGTTTGTCACAAGATATTGAATATAGTTCCTTGTGCTATACAGTAGGACCTTGTTGTTTATCCTGAGATGTTTTTTAAATGCACATCTAATCCACCTGGAATTTATTTTGTGTGTCAGAAGGAAAGGAATCAAATGGCTAATCAGATTTTTAGCACCATCTTCATTATTCCCTCATGAGTTATCAAAGGCAGGTCAGTCATTTACCCTGTGACCCTGGTTCCACAGGGTCTCTGTGTTACAAGGTTCTGGGACATGGCTCACGCCAAAGCCTCTGGGACATGTCTCACGCCAAAGCCTCCAGGCCATGCAGTGAGACACCACTGCACACATATGAGAACAGAGTAGATAAAAAAGGCTGACCCTGCAAGCATGGGCGAGGGTGTGGAGCAACTGGAACACTTGTGCACCTCTGTTAGGCGCATAACAGGGTATAGCACTTTGGAAAGCCATCTGGCAATCTCCTAAAAAGTTAAACATACGCCTACCGTATGATCCAGCCATTTCACTCATAGGTATTTACCCATGAGAAAAGAAAGCATATGTCCATGCAAAGACTTACACACAAATGTTCACAGCAGCACATTTGTAATAACTGAAAACTGGAAACAATCCAAATGCCCATCAAGAAGTGAATGAATAAACACAGTCATAGCCACACAATAGACTACTACTCAGCAATAAACAGGAATGAATTATTGATACATGCAACCACATGGGAGAAAAACATCTCAAGATAATTATGCTGAAAGTAGCAAAGCAAAGTTTTTTAAATGACATGCTGTGATTCCATTTATATAAAATTTTACCAAAGATAGAAAGCAGATCACTGGTTTCCTGGGGATGGAGGGGTGGGGAGAGAAGGAAGGAAGGGGACAGGAATAGGATTACAGAGGCAATAGAAGAAACTTCTGGAAGAGATGGATCTGTTCACTGTCCTGGTTGTGCTGAAGCTTTCACAGCTTATAAATTGTATACTTTATATGCATGAGGCTTATCGTACGCCAATTATACCTGAATAAACTCTCGAAAGAGAGGTTGTGTCTAATCCATTTTTGCACAGCATCTACCAGAATAAAGCTTCTCAATCAAGAGGTGTTTTGGAATGAAATTTATTTTAATTTTAGATTATATGCTAGAAATGGATCCTAGGTCACTGTGGGAAAGGCAAATTTTTTTTATTGTACTTGTTTTCTGTTTTAAATTAAAAACATTTTTTTTCTTCATATGTAACATAAAGAATTTACATGGAGCATATATTTGTTGCCTAGGAGCTGCCATAACAAAGTAGCATGGATGTGGAGGCTTAAACAATAGAAAGATATCGTCTCACAGTTCTGGAGGCTGGGAGTCTAAGATCAAGGCGTGGGCAGGGTTAGTTCCTTCTGAGGTCTTGGCTTGCCCACAGCTGCCTTCTCCCTGTGTCTCTCTCCATCTTCTTCCCTTTGTGTGCGTTGCCTCTTTCTCTTCACATGGCATTCTTTTCATAAGGTCAACAGTCATATTGGGTGAGGGGCCCACCCTACTCAAGTATGACCTCATGTTCACTAATCACCCTGGGTCACTGTAGACTTGATTCTCAGGTACTGGCAGTAGGACTTCAATACATACATTGGGGAGTGGGGGGTGAGCAATTCAACTCATAACACAGCTCTACCTCATATTTTTATTCTTACAAAACAAGAAAGGAAGAATTTTTAAAAACAAACCTGTTTTTTCAACCTGCAAGCCTGCCGCAGTCTACCTGGAAACCCAGCCGGCAGCAAAGGAATCTTCTGTTGGTGAGTTTGTGCATCTCCTCACCCGGCCCACTTGCTATGCCTCTGGGCTGTGCTCTGTAACCACAGGGCACAGGTTTTTGCCAGGTTGGTCCTTCCAGCTCTCTACTTTGGGCTGGACCTTTGTAACTCTTTGCACCTGCACCTGTGCAGGCCGATGTCTGTGGGGCTGTACAGGCAGAGCTGCTTTTATTGTTTCTGTCTGCTTTAATCCTTCCTCTGGCCCAAGACTCATCAAGTTGTCCACATGAATTAAATCCACCGGAACCACTGTTGGAGATCTGCATTCAAACTCTGAATCACTCAGAAGACTACAACTCTTCCAATGTAAGGAAAAGTGAGTCTGCTACAGTGATCAAAACTCCGAGAATGAATTTTAGATTTTGAAGCCTGATAATGGTGAAAATGGCATGTCCTTGAGGAGAAAGAGAACTTTTCCTTTGATGTGGCCCTCACGTGGGGATGTGGGGGTGAGCAGCTTGTGACCACTGGGGAAGGCAGCCCCAGGGGCTTGCAGGCCCTGGGCTAGTTCTGGCCTGTGGGAGCAGGGGTATCCCAGGGCACAGGGCAGGCATCCCTGGGGGGAGAGGAATAATTGACAGAACTGTCCCAGGACTTCTCTTTGCTGCATTGTCCTCATGGGGGCCTTCTTGGAAAGGCTTCAGGAATTACAGGGCAGGGACCTTCTCAGCCCCCTGACAGTTGTCCTCACCTCACATGGATACCTGTACACAGGAAACCTCACTCCTGGTGGTTGGTAATGGACTCATTTCACCAGTGATTCTCTTTTCAGTATCCTGACTTCCTAGCTCAGTACAGTGTCAGGTTGGACAAACATCCTTCACTCCTGCAATTATCACGTCCCCAGAACCAATGAGCCAGTTACCTACAAGCCTTTTCTTTACATCAGCCTATCAATACTTTTCTACTTGAATATTCTCCAAAAAAAATTTAATGCTACTGTCACAAAGGGAGGCTAAGAGGCTAACACATTTAAATAAAAAATGTCAGTGTAGCCCTGAAAATTATCTTGTGCACCAGCAGCAGAATGTCCACCCCACTTTGGGAAATGGTGATGGTATCTGGTCCTTCTCTGCGATTCTTAACCCTTTATAAGGAGGTCTTTTGAAAGAAGAGAGAAAAAAATTTGTGCACTTCCTCTAGACGGTGATAGTTTTTTCATTATCTGCCAATTGAGAAAATAGAAAACAACCAAGCTACTATGAATTCAGAGTGAGTGGGCATCATGTTCATGACAACAGCAGTGCAGGCTGAGGAGGGACTGTCACCAGTGTGAAGTCCCCTGAAACTCTGGGGCTCCTGAGGTCTGCAGCCTATAGTTCCTTCCCTGATTTAGAAGAAAGAGTCCAGGCTCTTCCTCACTGTGTGGACTTAGTATGTTTGCCTTCTTTGCTGGTTTTAGGTGCACCAGTCTGTGAAATGGGGGTAAGGGTCCCTGCTTTCATGTTACCTCACAGATGATGTTTCTGTGATGATAAAATTAAATAGTGCTACTGAAAGGAGGGGGAAAAAACCTTATTAAATGCAAAATGTAAAAGTATAAGACTTTCCATAAAATATCAAAAGAAAACTAGGACTCTGGGGAGAAGAAGGGAGAGAAAATATGGATGGGGGAATGGAGGCCAGAGGTGATGGAGACACTGACCCATGGGCCATGCGTGGCCTGCAGTCCTCAACTCAGATGGCTCAGACTCAGAGGGGACTCACCAGGCAGGTGGAGGAAGAGAGGGGACCACCTGACCAGGTGTGACCTCCAGGACCCTGGGGGCAGCTTTGGCCTTGGCGCTCTGCCTGTCAACTGAAGGGAGGGGCGTGGAGATAATGGTGGGGCCAGGGGCTTCTCCCCAGGCCTGTCTATTTCAGGGGAAATAGGCCAGGGTTGCACTTGGGGCCTCTTTTCCTGCTTTGTAAAAACCCACCAGGACTGGCCTCACAGCACTGAGGCTGGCGGGAGGGACGAGAGAAAGGTCAGGGGCCCGGAGTGGAGACAGAGCCTGCCCTGCAGGTGGGCAGGGAATGGGAGCAGCTCTTCCCTCCCCTGCCGGCAGCTCTGAACAAAGAAAAGGCCTGTGATGTCACCCTCCCTTTGTGTCTCCAGTTCCTTTTAAATCTGCACTCCTTTGGAAGGCTGAACCCCTCAGCACAGTTCATAAAAGTCACCGCTGGGACAATATCAGGAACTCAATAACTGTGGGTGGGCAGTTCTTGGTATTATACAAACTGAGACCAAAGATAACTTTGTAATAATAGGAAGTGACAACCAGGCAGGCAGGGAGGGCATTATAAATAGATTAGAAGGTTTGCAGTGAGCTTATTTTAGCTTTTCTGGTCCATAATAGTGTCGATGTAACAGTGCCTGGTGCTCCAATGCAACAGACAATATCCTTCCTTGATTTTTTTTTTTTCCTTTTTAGTTCAAAAGCTCAAGAATAGGTAAAACCTAAATTTCTGAGTTTCCATGAGGGCAAAACTCCTTTTAGAAAAATTCTAAACTGGGCCAATAGTGAGATCCTGATTAAAGGGCAGCTCTGTTGGAAAAATGCAGAGCAGCATATCTGCTATGCTGATGCTCATCACCTGGGAGCATTCTATGAGCCCCTGCTTCACATGAGCGCACACACTGGGCGGGGGCCTGGAGATGAAGCATGAGCTTTGCAGTCCAGGAGCAGGACAAGCTATATGTCCACAATCACTCAGGGAACCAATGGGGCAGCAGACTGTGTGGTCACACTGGTGCCTTTGATATGTCTGATAGGTTTTCCATTTGGGGTCAACCAAAAAGGCAGCAGGAGATTTTTTCAAGTGACCAAGAATTTCCCTAAATCTACATTTTAAGTGTCAAGCTGAGAAGAATGGTTTGGAGGGCAGGGCTGCCCAAGGGAGGGACTTCAGGGGAGCCTGTGAAAGGGGCAGGAGTCTGATTGCTCACAGTTCTGGCTGCTCCCACATTTTCGTGTTTGTGACTTTGTAGTTGGGCCTCCCGTGAGTCATCCAGGGAGACTGACTCTAGCAAAGAAGTTGCATGGATTTTATTTGTTTGTTTTTGCAATAGGAATCTGACAGGTATTTATCTTTTACATTCCTGATGAGTACACCCCATGCCCCCCTTGAAGAGCCAGGGGAGTTGAGTGGCTGCTGTTTTCAGAATTTGTCCACCACTGAACCTGACCCAGGAGTCACCTTTTTCAAAGCTGAGTACTGGGACCCCCCAGGAAGCAGCCCAGCCCAGCTCTGTCCCAGCACTCAGCACCCTCTCTCTGAGCAGGGCCTGAGGGAGATTCTAGATGGCTGAAGGGTCTTGCTCTGCATTCTCTCTCTCTCTCTCTCTCTCTCTCTCTCTCTCTCTCTCTCTCTCTCTGTCAGCTTGTGTCAATTAAGGCAGCTGAGCTGCTATGGCCAAGCTGGGAGCCCTTTAGGGCCAGAACCCCTCCCTTAACTAGAGCCCTCAGCTTCCATGCACAAAGGACCCAGTTTCCATGGTCTGATACGGGGTGAGTGCAGGACCTCTGGAGACCTGAGCCATTGTCTTTGCCTTCTTCCAAGAGTGCCGTTCACTGTCTGGCTGCCACAGGGGGCCTCAGGAACTATGTGTGGATGGGATGACGCATGATTTCTCAAGGTAGTGATCTGGGTGATTCATGGTGAGTGTGTAAATGTGGGCGTGGGTGAGCACATGTGGCCATGTGGTTGTGTGTGCATGTAAGACAGGGCATGGTCAAGGCAGTGGGTATACTAAAACATTCTTTTTTTTTGCCTTTGGAGATCCAGAAAGCCTACATTCTCCTCCCACAGGTGGGTGGGGTTGAGTCTCCTGCAAACGCAGATGGCCTGACATCCTAGAAGGTGGCCACGGGGAGGGTGGAGACAGATCCCAGGGCTGACAGCCTTTCTTCCTACACATCCTTCTTGGCCTCTGAGCCCCTAGCCGGATGTGGGCATGCCTCCTGGTCTCCTGTGTTTGAGAGCAGCAGTGCTGCCTGGGGAGGCTGACATCTGCAGCTAAGTCCTGAGTCCCTGAATGGCCTCATCCCATCAACCAGACCACAGGACCGTGGGGAAAGGTACTTGCTGCCTCTTTCCTGTGACCCTAGTCCAGTGTTCCTGGACTAGAAAGCAGGTGTGGTTGTGGGGTCCTTGAAGTATTGCCCTCCTTTTTGAAAGTCCTGTTTGTCCTCCTTCAGGATAACTTGTCCCCTGAGAGGGGCTGAGCTTCAGGCTCACAGAGCCACAGGTACTGTCCTCTGCCCGAGAACAGTTCCCCGCAGGACCATGGCCTTTGGGGACTGAACTGCCATCCTGTCCACAGGGCTGCAGACATCATGGCCAGCAGCCAGTGCTGCCCCAATGCTGGCTGCTCTGAGAATCCCTGGTTCTCCTTCTAGTGGTTTCAAGAAGGCAGACTCACAGCCTCAGGGCAGGGAGGAGGCTAGGGCAGGGTCATCTCAGTGTCGCCCCTCTGAGCTGAGGCCCAGCGGAGTGGGTGCCCAACTGGCCCCAGGATCACACGCCTGCAGCCAGTGCATAACCCCCTTCTCCACCAGTGTCACCTCCTAAACCAACAAAATCACAATACAACACAGCCAACAGCCGTTCCTGACCCCACCTTTCCCTCTTATCTTCACCTAAGCCCTCTAAGAACACCCCTGTTTGAAGCACCACTGCAATGGTCATTTAATCATCACATCTGGATAATGATTGGAGACGTGAGTTATGTCAGCATATTTAGAAATATGTATTTAATATGTATCACAGTTTACAAACTAATGAAAATGTTTCCTACACCCAAAGCACGGGAAGGGCTGAGGGAGAGGATGGGGCTGTTGGGGGCATCCCAGAGCTTGTGTCTGTCCCAGACTCTGCCTGAGCACCTGCGGGTGTCACAGTCCCCATCCCTGGGCCATGGCTCTCCCCATGGCAGGAGGAAGCTGGCTGCAAGATTGAGGCTCCAGGGCACAGGCAGAGGAGGGAAGAGGTTTGGCTGTGTTGCTGTGCTCCCTGACTTTCTGAAATCTACTTGTGCACCTGATTTGAGCTCCACCTCGTTACCGCCTGTTTCTGGAGAAGCAAAAGGATTGCTCCACGTTAGATCTGCATTTCTCAAACTCCACATGCAAACTCATCACCTGTGGAAATGCAGGTACTGATTCAGCGGGTTTGGGTGGACGTGGGGTTCTGTGTGGCTGACAAGCTCTTGGCAGAGTGATGCTGCAGTCCATGGGATGCACCATGCGACAGCCCCTGGTGCAGATCAGCACTCTTCAAAGTGGGCTGCATCTAGAACCCCACTGACCAGGCTGCACCCCCTCCCTCCCTGTTACATCCAAATCCCTGGGACAGCCAAAGTCAGGAGCTTTCTTTTTTTTTAATTGGAGTATAGTTGCTTTACAATGTTGTGTTAGTTTCTGCTGTACGATGGAAGTAAATCAGCTATGTGTATACATATATCCCCTCCCTCTTGGACATCCCTCCCACTCCATCCTCTCCCCATCCCTCCCATCTATGACATCACAGGGCACCGAGCTAAGCTCCTTGTGCTATACAGCAGGTTCCCACTAGCTATCTATTTTACACATGATAGTGTATATAAGTCAATCCTAATCTCCCAATTCGTCTCACCCTCCCCTTTCTCCCCTGTGTCCACATGTCCATTCTCTGTGTCTGTGTCTCTATTCCTGCCCTGCAAATTGGTTCATCTGTACCATTTTTTCTAGATTCCACCTATATGTGTTAATATGCAATGTTTTTTTTTTCTCTTTCTGACTTGCTTCACTCTGTGTGACAGACTCTAGATCCATCCACATCTCTACACGGACCCAACTTCATTCCTTTTTTTTTCTTGATTTTTAAAAAATTTAATTTTATTTATTTTTTATACAGCAGGTTCTTATTAGTTACCAATTTTATACGTATTAGTGTATATATTTCAATCCCAATCTCCCAATTCATCCCCCCACTGCGCCCACTGCTTTCGCCCCTTGATGTCCATACGTTTGTTCTCTACATCTGTGTTTCTATTTCTGCCCTGCAAACTGGTTCATCTGTACCATCTTTCTAGATTCCACATATATGTGTTAATATACGATATTTGTTTTTCTCTTTCTGACTTACCTCACTCTGTATGACAGAATCTAGGTCGATCCACATCTCTACAAATGAACCAATTCCATTCTTATTTATGGCTGAGTAATATTCCACTGTATATATGTACCATATCTTTATCCATTCATCTTTCAATGGACTTTTACCTTGTTTCCATGTCCTGGCTAGTGTAAATAGTGCTGCAATGAACATTGGGGTACAAATGTCTTTTTGAATTATGGTTTTCTCAGGGTATATGCCCAGTAGTGGGATTGCTGGGTCATATGGTAGTTCTATTTTCAGTTTTTTAATGAATATCCATACTGTTCTCCATAGTGGCTGTATCAATTTACTTTCCCACCAATAGTGCAAGAGGGTTCCCTTTTCTCCACACCCTCTCCAACATTTATAGTTTGTAGATTTTTTTCATGATGGCCATTCTGACTGGTGTGAGGTGATACCTCATTGTAGTTTTGATTTGCGTTTCTCTAATAATTAGTGATGTTGAGCATCTTTTCATGTGCCTCTTGGCCATCTGTATGTCTTCTTTGGAGAAATATTTATTTTTGTCTTCCACCCATTTTTTGATTAGGTTGTTTGTTTTTTTGATATTAAGCTGCATGAGCTGTTTGTGTATTTTGGAGATTAATCCTTTGTCAGTTGCTTCATTTGCAAATATTTTCTCCCATTTTGGGGGTTGTCTTTTCATCTTGTTTACAGTTTCCTTTGCTGTGCAAAAGCTTTTAAGTTTAATTAGGTCCCATTTGTTTATTTTTTATTTTATTTTCATTATTCTAGGAGGTGGGTCATAAAAGATCTTGCTGTGATTTATGTCAAAGTGTGTTTTTACTGTGTTTTCCTTTAAGAGTTTTATAGTGTCTGGTCTTACATTTAGGTCTTTAATCCCTTTTGAGTTTATTTTTGTGTATGGTGTTAGGGAGTGTTCTAATTTGATTCTTTTACATGTAGCTGTCCAGTTTTCCCAGCACCACTTATTGAAGAGGCTGTCTTTTCTCCACTGTGTATTCTTGCCTCCTTTATCAAAGATAAGGTGACCATATGTGCATGGATTTATCTCTGGGCTTTCTATCCTGTTCCACTGATCTATATTTCTGTTTTTGTGCCAGTACCATACTGTCTTGATTACTGTAGCTTTGTAGTCTGAAGTCTGGGAGCCTGATTCCTCCAGCTCAGTTTTTCTTTCTCAAGATTGCTTTGCCTATTCAGGGTCTTCTGTGTTTCCATACAAATTGCAAAATTGTTCGTTCTAGTTCTGTGAAAAATACCATTGGTAATTTGATAGAGATTGCATTGAATATATAGATTGCTTTGGGTAGTATAGTCATTTTCACAGTGTTGATTCTTCCAGTCCAAGAACTTGGTATATCTCTCCATCTGTTTATGTCATCTTTGATTTCTTTCATCAGCATTTTATAGTTTTCTGAGTACAGGTATTTTGCCTCCTTAGGTAGGTTTATTCCTAGGTATTTTATTCTTTTTATTGCAATGGTAAATGAGAGTGTTTCCTTAATTTCTTTTTCAGATTTTTCATCCTTAGTGTATAGGAAGGCAAGAGGTTTCTATGCATTAATTTTGTATCCTGCTGCTTTACCAAATTCATTGATTAGCTCTAGTAGTTTTCTGGTAGCATCCTTAGGATTCTCGACATATAGTATCATGTCATCTGCCAACAGTGACAGTTTTACTTCTTCTTTTCCAATTTGTATTACCTTTATTTCTTTTTCTCCTCTGATTGTCGTGGCTAGGATTTCCAAAACTATGTTGAATAATAATAAAGAAAGAAAGAAAGAACAATAACAAAATTAAATTAAATTAAGTTAGAAAAATAAAAAATATATTAGAAAAAATAAAAATATAAATGGAACAACAACAAGGCAAAACAGAACCACAGCAGCAAAGAAAAAAAATGAAAAAGAAGTCCAGAAAGGGCCTTGGGGGGTTGGGCTTAGGCTGGGGTGGGGCTTAGCTGGGACGGGGCTTGGGTGGGGGCGGAGCATAGGCTCTAGACCCATGCATCCGGAAAAGGTCCTGGGGGGATGGGGGCGGGGCTTAGGCTCAGCACCTACCAAGGGGGTCCCAGAGGGCTGAGGTTTAGGCCCAGGGCCCAGCAGGCTTGCTGGGGCTCGAGCGGACAAGGGAGACACTAGCCTCATTCCCCTCTGATCCCCTGATCCCCCAAAGGTCTCTCCCCATCCCTCCTGATCCCTGCTCTGTGGGTGGGCCATTTCAAGCATGGAAACCCCTCTCCTCCCCTAGGGGTGCTGGTCCTGTCTCACCTCCACTTTTCCTCCCCTCTTTCTTCCCCCCAACGTCTTACCTGGTCACTTGGGGATTCCTCCCATCCTTTTAGGTGTACGAAGTCCCCCACCAGTGCCAGGTAGGTGCCACAGCTGTGAGAACGAGGATGCAGACTCTGCATCTTCCCACTCTGCCATCTTGACCCAGAGCCTTGTCAGCTTTTAAAGTGCCAAACTGAGTGGACTATTTCCCTCTCCCTGTGCAGGTTTGTGAGTGTCAAGGGCAACACTAGGCCTGCTAACTCCACAGAGCCCCTGAGCAAACACAAGAGAGGCTGGCCCTTCAAAGCCAAGGGCATTTCCTGGTCTTCCCCTGGTAATTAGGGGTTGCAGAGAAGCTGCTCTGCCTGGGACACACAGATCCTATTTCTCTGAGTCTCCAGGAAGCCTCCCCTCAGTTTGCTGCCACCACACGTCTCCTTTCCAAGCACGTGCTCACTCAGGGCACTCAAGTATCCAGACCCAGAGAACAAGAAATGGACCTCTGTGAGAAAGGGAACTATTGCTGGAGAATTTCCAGTAATGGGGAGTCATCAAGTATGGATGAATCAGATGCTTCTCACTGAGGCCACAATCTATCAGGTAATAAAGGACAAATGAACCTCCTCTTAAGTTGAACAAGCATGCAAGTGGGTGCCTTTGTCTCAGGCTTGGAGAGCCAGATTTCCTTTCCTTTGCTGAGCTACCAGTGCTGAGTGAGAAAAGACTGCAGCTCGTTACTTCCTCCCCCAAGATCTCGATCATGTCAAACTCGAGTTCTTAGGGCTCTTTTCACTGTCATGTGGAGTGAGGCTGAAAGGTGAAGTGTGAAAGCATCTCCAACTTCAGAGCAGGCAGACCTGGGCATAGTCCTGGCTCCTCACATGATCCCTGTGTGCACCTGGATGGTGGGTTCACTTTGATCTTTAGCAACTTCACCTGTGAATTGGGGATGAAAATAGCAGTAACACCACCCACGGATGCATGATGACACCTGCTGATGGGCCCCTCCCTGGAGGGAGCTGCCTTTACTCTCCTGGGAGGCACATCACAGCCCACCTTCTGTGGGTGGGAAGGCAGCCCTTTGGTGTACCTGAATACTCCCTCCAAGGCAATGCTGCGGCCCTCCTTTCTTCCCCACCCCCCACAGCACCTTCCTGGTTCTGCTGATCTCTCATGGGCTCCACAGCTTAGATGGCAGCTTGCCACACCCTCCCGCTTCTTGCTCTCCTCAAAGACAGTTGCTCAGCGTGTAATGTATGATATACATGCATGTTCCATCTGTGATGGTTAATTTTATGTGTGAACTTGGTTGTGCCATGGTACCCAGATATTTGGTCAAATAGATGTTTCTGTGAAGATGTCTATTTGGATGAGGTTAACATTTAAATCAGTAGGCTTTGAGTAAAGCAGATGACCCTCTGTAATGTAGGTGGGCCTCATCCAATCAGCTGAAGCCTAAAGAAAGAACAGGCTGGTCTTCCTTGAGCCAGAAGGAGTTTAGCCTTCAGACGGCCTTTGGACTTGAGCTGCAGTATCAACCCCTCCCTGGGTCTCTAGTCTGCTGGCCCACTTCAGATTTCTCTCTCTCCCTTCCCATTCCTCCTCCATCCTATTGGCTCTATTTCTTTAGAGGACATTGACGAATATCCCATTCCAGAAGCAAGTGTCAGCATCATTCCAAATGTGTTCCACTGACAAAGCACATGGGGTTCTGTCCTAACATCATGAAGAATTTTTATATTTCATGTAAAATAATAAAACATAATGCAGGCTAAATCAGACACAATATATTTTGCTATATTTTAATTCACATAAGCAGTATTAGACCTTGAAGTTTTAAGAAAACTAACAGGAGAAATTTTAAATTTGAGAAAATTCTATACACTAGCTTTATTTTTTTTTTCTGCTTAGCTTGACAAAAAAATGAATACGACCCCATTTTCATGGTGGACATGCTTGTCTTGTTGACAGAAACCAGGGTTTGCTGAGCGCAAAGATGGAAGAGTTGAACAAGGACAGGGCTTCTGGAACTCACTAGGCCACACCCAGAGTTTGCAGGGCACCTGGGCTGGTGGATATTTTTAAGCTCCCAGGTGATTGTGACAGGCAATCAGGACTGAGTGAGAATTGCTAGCTTCCAGGGCAGCATCTGACCTTACCTAGTGCGGAAGCCCTCTGATCGAGCTCTTGACAGGACACAAGATCATACAGGACAGTTCAGCAAATGAAATAGGGCAAGAGGTGGGCTCTGGAAGGAATGCGTTTTTCCTCCTGTGGGAAGAGTCAGAGAGAAGCACCTGGATCCAAGGAACAACACACAGCTCTGCCGGGGCCAGGTGTGCACAGAAAAGAAGCTTACTCCACACAGGAAGGGGAGAGGTGTGGACAGAGAAAGAGCAAGGAAAGGAGAGCCTTAGGCTTCTGGTCCCTGCAGCAATGTCACTGTCACATGGATGGGGACAGTTAACCAACTTTTCTCCTAAATAAGTGCTCTCATGGAGGATTAATTTTTTAGCATAAATTCTGAAAATATTACAGAAAAGTTGTGATATATGGTGATTTTTTAATGTGCCTGTGGATTTGTCATCTATTAAGGCCTCTTTGGCAGTGGTTCTCCCAAATTCAACATCAGGTACAGAATCGTTGCCCTTGCCTCTACATATACACCTCCTACTCCTCCCACAATCGAGAGTGAACTCTTCAACCAAGCCATCAGCAGTTGTATTTCCCCCCTGGAGGCACCTAGAGAAAACACAATCAACTGGATTTGTGGACAAGCGATCACACTGAAAAGTGGTGCATCAGTGAATCCCCCAGAGCCACTAAAACATCCCAGTTCTGATAACTATTGAGGCAGCTTTTTCCTTGAAACCTGCCAAGCAGTTTATTAATCATACTGTTCCCACTTTTAGCAACTCCTCTGACCATGGGTGGCAGGTTATGCCATTGGACAACTGATATGTCACCCCACAGTCTGGGGCCTGCTGTCTGCCTGATGGTAAGGGCTAAGTGGATGGGTAAGTAGGGAGACGGAGAGTCGGATGGATGGATGGATGGATGGATGGATGGATGGATGGATACATATACACACAAGAAGAAAGAGGGACAGATAGATTGATAGGTGAATGGATTTTGTAGCAGTTTCTCTGTGGGTTACACAAAGCATTCCATCTCCAAATTATTTCATTTCATCCTTACAAAATCCTCCTGAACAGGTAAAGATATAATTATTTCTGATTTATGGATGGGAATATGGCATGACATCTGTGTTAAGTAACTCACACAAAATCACACCACTTGCAGGAGGCAAAGCAAGGACTCAAAGGATTTGTTCTTTTACCGTGCCTCTCAGGAAATGGGCTCCTGTCCTAAACCATTTCTCCATCCCTCCCCAGATGATGTCAGCTACCAATGAACAACACAGTCCACCATCAGCAATAAGGTTTTCAATGGAAAACACCTCTGAGAGGTCACAGATCTGATAATACCCACACCAAAGTATTCATGACTCAAGTGAAGGTGTTTCCTAGGAAGTTGTTTGCAAAAGGAGAAGAGAGCCACAGACTTCCGAGGCTGCTGGTGTTGGGGAGAGAAGAAGGGTCTTCAGAGAAGAGAGAAGGCCTACCCAGAAAAGTCCAGAGAGCCGCGAGTAATATCTTTTTCTTGATACACATGTGTTCATCTACACCAGCCCAAAAAGGAATACAGAGATGTTTATCGATCCCTTCTTTTTCTTTCCAATCAAATGCAAGTCCTAGAGAAAATAGATCTGCAAACCAGAACTAGAGTGCCTGCAAACCAGAACTAGAGTGCGATGATCATATGGAAAGTTATGGATGGTAAAGCAAGGAAGATGTCACATGCTGTCCACACTTCACCACGAAGACACTATAGTTCTCAGCGCCTCTTCCATTCGGCCAGTGGACCTACTCCTGAAGCATTGAGATGGACCCATGACAGGGGTGGGCTTTTGGAGAACTGTCCTGAGCTTCATCCTTTCCATTACCCACTGGTCAAGTCTCCCCTCCAGCGACCTAGCTCATCCTGTCACCCAGTCCTCTGAGGCTGCACTGGCCAGTGGTCCTGAGAAAGAGAGAGAAAGAAGGAAGAAAAGAGACCTTCTGAGCCTGCAGCCAAGGATGGGTCTCAACCCACTGCTTTTGTGGGTTTATTCCTGTGAAGTTCCCTCTGTTTCCCACACTCGAAAAAATGTGTCTGGGTTTCACTCTCCTCAATTTCAATAATCTTGTATGGGGACTTACTTGTTTATTCATCACTTTAATTCAACCAGTGTGGTACTCAGGAGAAGTCGTGTCCATCATCTGCAGCAGACAATTGATGTCAAATGAGTTGCCCCTCCCCTCTGGGATTCTGTCTAGTTTCTAGAGTTCCTTCTAGTTTCTGGAAGTTTCTCTCAGATTCCTTCATCTCTGTGTACTAGAGATGCAGGACAGGAGATGTGCTTTCTTGCCTATATCTCAAAGGTGATCTGAAATATAACACCTTTTTAAAAAAGTTGACCTCTCTTATTTTCCACCTTTACCTTCCTGGGATGGAGTAGGATCCAGATGGCTTCCATGGAACACCTGCTTGTGAAGGGCTGTGTATGCACAGCTTTCCCTGCCTACTCCTTGTGCAGGAGATCAAGTCTAGCCCTCTACATGCTATGCTGGCCCAGCTTCCCGCCTGCCTCCACCACTGCCCTCCCCCCACCTCCCTGTCCCCACTGTCCCGGCTGCAGCTCACCACCCCACCTACTTCCTGATGCAATGGCTAATAACATGCTCTGTCTGCCTCAGTGCCTTCTCTCCCCACCACCCCTCTTCTCCCAGGGAAATCCTCCATGCTTAACTCTAAACCAGCCCAATCTTACTGGTACAGTGGGCAGACTCTGTATTCTGGAGGCTCATGACCCACTTCAAGCCCAGGGCCCATCAATGTGTGTTCCTGTGTAAGAGCTTAACTTCTCTGCACCCTAGTTTCCTTGTCTACGTCCGGGAGCCATAATGCCATTCCCTTTTGATAGGAGATAATTTTTCATGTATTTCTGCACATCTTAGATCACCTTTTGTTCTGAGCTATCACTCCAAAGATGTCTGTATAGCAAACAGCTTTGGGAGGTAGAGATAGTGTCTCCCTTTGGGGCAGAGGGTAGACTCATTTCCTGACCAAGAGAGGATAATGATGCAATTTGAGCAAGTTTGTTAACAACCCCCTTATAAGATTGAGAGGTTCCTAAGTTCAGAGTTCCTCAGCTGATATAGACCCACCATGTGGGCAGCATCCTCCTGGGCCTATCACATCACCCCCATGGGACTTTAGGGACAAAGGGAACAGTTGCCATGAGTGATGAGGTCCTTTTACTCTGACCGAGAAGTCATCTTTCAGCTTCTGTGAACAGTGGCAGGCTAACTTGTTAGATTGCAAGGACCCTTCACCATTCTCAACACCTCTCCCACTGCCAGACAATGCAGATGGAACCTCCAGGAGCTGCTTTCCTGGTGTCCTCCTCCTTAAAGAAACACACTTGCTTCCATTTCTGTGTTGATCACAGCCTGCTCTGTATCCAGGCACAGTGCCTTGTTCATGGAGCTGGGAAGTAACTTTTTATGGAATAAATGAACATACTTCAAAGATGGCTCTGCTGTTGAAACCTACTGCCACTCTGCATCTTGCCATCATTTCTTCTCTGTTAAAAGTGCATAAGAACTTATTATTCATCATTTACTTTGCAATGTAGCCCCAGCTTTAGTCAGGGCCAAATGCTCACACAGCCTTCTCCTCAAGACTCAATACAGCTTATTCAGTTGGGGTAGGGCTGGGAGGGCTATGGATCTTGTGAAATTAAATGAAAGCTGTGTGTTTTCCCAGCAACAGGAATTGTTGCTTTTATTGGGTTCATAAAGGTATCGTGTGAGAGCCCCTGAGACAAATAAAACACATGTCAGTCATGACCAGCAGGGTTTTGCAGTGCTTTCCCTGGAGGCTACCCCAGAGAGAACCAGGCAAGGGGTCCTCCAGGCCTTGTCATGGGGATCAGGTGAGGGAGGGAAGACCCACCACCTCAGACCAGAAAAACTGTCAATCAAGATGGGAGAATGGAAACACTATCAAAAAGACCATATTTTTTGCTGAAAAATATCTCTTAAAAAAGGTAAGGATTCTTCTGATGGATGTATTGATATAAATTGGAAGCTAATTTGATATGACCTAGTATCTTAGTCTGCTTGGGCTTCCAAAACAAAATGCCATAATCTTGGTGGTTTAAGCAATAGAAATGTATTCCTCACAGTTTTGTAGTCTAGACTTGATTCCACCATTTGCAAAGCTGTGTGACTTCGGACAAGGCACTTAACCTCTCTGAACTTTAATCTCTCCTTTATGTTAAAATTAAATACAAAATGGACAGCGGACTTGAGAATTCTCTGAGCAGACAAAGTCATTTAAGCCATGTAAGTAAAACTAAATCTAGCTTATTTCATGAACAAAAGCAAAAAACTTAATTAGGTTATTTCTGGTAAATGGCTCTGACAATTTTAAAAGAAACTTCTCATCTTCCTAAAAATGGTATGAGATAATCACTTTTAACCAATCTCCTGTTATCTGGAAACCCCCATTGTAGTAACCAATCCTCTTTTTTACTTTATAAGCCAACCTGTAACTTCATGGCCCTGAGCTTCATACCAGTTTGAATTTGGAAGCTCCCAGTGAACAGTTTTTATAAGCACAATAAACTCTTAGTAAATACTATCTATTGATTTCATGGTTTTACTTTTGCCATTTCTGGATTTTTGACATCTGTAAAATTAAGGCACTAGTCTATATAATCCTAATGTTTCTTGTGTTAAGCCAGTGATTTTTTGGTAGATATGATGCCAAATGGCTTCTGTCTTGCTAGAAATATATGCATGTCATTAGTACAAACCTAACCTAAGATTCTGAGAGACAACAAGTGCCAACTACATTTAGCAGACCTGGAGAGATGGTGGTATGAGATGGTTTGTTCCACCACAAGAATTACCAGAACTTTAGCTGGGCTGAGGCATTGATCATTTCACCTATGACCACTCCATTCCCTGTGGTAAACGCCTTACCTCATGCCACATACAAAAACTAATTTAAGATAGATCATAGACTTAAACACAAAATCCAAAATTATAAAGCTTCTAGGAATAATCTAGAAGACTAACATGTAACCACTGTGTAGGCAAATATACCTTGGACAGTACACACACACAAGAATAATAAATTTAATTTCTCCAGAATCAAAAAATGGTGCTCATCCAAAAGCTAAGAGAATTCAGCACCACCAAACCAGCTCTAAAACAAATGCTAAAGGAACTTCTCTAGTGGGAAACACAAGAGAAGAAAAGGACCTACAAAAACATACCCAAAACAGTTCAGAAAATGGTAATAGGAACATACATATAGATAATTACCTTAAACCTGAATGGATTAAATACTCCAACCAAAAGACACAGGCTTGTTGAATGGAACAAAAACAAGACCCATATACATGCTGTCTACAAGAGACCCACTTCAGACCTAGGGACACATACAGACTGCAAGTGAGGGGATGGAAAAAGATACTCCATGCAAATAGAAATCAAAAGAAAGCTGGAGTAGCAATACTCATATCAGACAAAATAGACATTAAAATAAAGAATGTTACAAGAGACAAGGAAGAACACTACGTAATGATCAAGGAATCAATCCAAGAAGAAGATATAACAACTATAAATATATACGCACCCAACATAGGAGCACCTCAATACATAAGGCAACTGCTAACAGTTCTAAAAGAGGAAATCGACAGTAACACAATAATACTGGGGGACTTTAACACCTCACTTACACCAATGGACAGATCATCCAAACAGAAAATTAAAAAGGAAACAAGCTTTAAATGACACAATAGACCAGACAGATTTCATTGATATTTATAGGACATTCCATCCAAAAACAGCAGATTACACTTTCTTCTAAAGTGTGCATGGAACATTCTCCAGGATAGATCACATCCTCGGTAACAAATCAAGCCTCAGTAAATCTGAGAAAATTGAAGTCATATCAGGCATCTTTTCTGACCACAACGCTATGAGAATAGAAATGAATTACAGGGGAAAGAAGGTAAAAAACACAAACACATGGAGGCTAAACAATACGTTACTAAATAACCAAGAGATCACTGAAGACCTCAAAGAGGGAATCAAAAAATACCTAGAGACAAATGACAATGAAAACATGATCCAAAACCTATGGGATGCAACAAAAGCAGTTCTAAGAGGGAAGTTTATAGCTATACAAGCCTACCTCAAGAAACAACTCAGGGCTTCCCTGGTGGCGCAGTGGTTGAGAGTCCGCCTGCCGATGCAGGGGACGCGGGTTCGTGCCCCGGTCCGGGAGGATCCCACGTGCCGCGGAGCGGCTGGGCCCGTGAGCCGTGGCCGCTGGGCCTGCGCATCCGGGGCCTGTGCTCCGCAGCGGGAGAGGCCACAGCAGTGAGAGGCCCGCGTACCGCAAAAAAAAAAAAAAAAAAAAAAAAAAAAAGAAACAACTCAAATAAACAATCTAACCTTACACCTGAAGGAACCAGAGAAAGAAGAACAAACAAAACCCAAAGTTAGCAGAATGAAAGAAATCATAAAGATCAGAGCAGAAATAAATGAAATAGAAACAAATAAAACAATAGCAAAGATCAATAAAACTAAAACCTGGTTCTTTGAGAAGATAAACAAAATTGATTAACCATTAGCCAGACTCATCAAGAAAAAGAGGGAGAGGACTCAAATCAATACAATTAGAATGAAAAAGGAGAAGTTATAACAAACAGGACAGAAATACAAAGCATCCCAAGAGACTACTACAAGCAACTATATGCCAATAAAATGGACAACCTGGAAGAAATGGACACATTCGTAGAAAGGTATAACCTTCCCAGACTGAACCAGGAAGAAATAGAAAATATGAAGAGACCAATCACAAGTAATGAAATTGAAACTATGATTTAAAATCTTCCAGCAAACAAAAGTCCAGGACCAGATGGCTTCACTGGTGAATTCTGTCGAACATTTAGAGAAGGGCTAACACCCATCCTTCTCAAACTCTTCCAAAAAATTGCAGAGGAAGGAACACGCCCAAACTCATTCTATGAGGCCACCATCACCCTGATACCAAAACCAGACAAAGGTACTACAAAAAAAGAAAATTACAGACCAATATCACTGATGAATACTGATGCAAAAATCCTCAACAAAATACTAGCAAACAGAATCCAACAACACAGTAAAAGGATCACACACCATGATCAAGTGGTATTTATCCCAGAGATGCAAGGATTCTTCAATATATGCCAATTAATCAATGTGATGCACCATATTAACAAATTGAAGAATAAAAACCATATGATCGGGCTTCCCTGGTGGCACAGTGGTTGAGAGTCCGCCTGCCGATGCAGGGGACACGGGTTCGTGCCTCAGTCCGGGAAGATCCCACACGCCATGGAGCAGCTAGGCCCATGAGCCAAGGCCGCTGAGCCTGCGCGTCCGGAGCCTGTGCTCCGCAACGGGAGAGGCCACAACAGTGAGAGGCCCGCGTACCGCATAAACAAAAACAAACAAAATCCATGAGCCAGTAAAGCAATTATACCCCAATAAAGATTTAAAAAAAAAAAAAAAAACCATATGATCATCTCAATAGATGCAGAAAAAGCTTTTGACAAAATTCAGCACCAATTTATGATAAAAACTCTCCAGAAAGTAGGCATAGAGGGAACTTTCCTCAACATAATAAAGGCCATATATGACAAACCCACAGCCAACATCATCCTCAATGGTGAAAAACTGAAAGCATTTCCACTAAGATCAGGAACAAGACAAGCTTGCCCACTCTCACCACTCTTATTCAACATAGTTTTGGAAGTTTTAGCCACAGCAATCAGAGAAGAAAAGGAATCCAAATCGGAAAAGAAGAAGTAAAGCTGTCACTGTTTGCAGATGACATGATACTATACATAGAGAATCCTAAAGATGCTACCAGAAAACTTCTAGAGCTAATCAATGAATTTGGTAAAGTAGCAGGATACAAAATTAATGCACAGAAATCTCTGGCATTCCTATACACTAATGATGAAAAATCTGAAAGTGAAATCAAGAAAACACTCCCATTTACCATTGCAACAAAAAGAATAAAATATCTAGGAATAAACCTACCTAAGGAGACAAAAAAACTGTATGCAGAAAATTATAAGACACTGATGAAAGAAATTAAAGATGATACAAATAGATGGAGAGATATACCATGATCTTGGATTGGAAGAATCAACATTATGAAAATGGCTCTACTACCCAAAGCAATCTACAGATTAAATGCAATCCCTATCAAACTACCACTGGCATTTTTCACAGAACTAGAACAAAAAATTTCACAATTTTTATGGAAACACCAAAGACCCCGAATAGCAAAAGCAATCTTGAGAACGAAAAACGGAGCTGGAGGAATCAGGCTCCCTGACTTCAGACTATACTACAAAGCTACAGTAATCAAGAGAGTATGGTACTGGCACAAAAACAGAAAGATAGATCAATGGAACAGGATAGAAAGCCCAGAGATAAACCCACGCACATATGGTCACCTTATCTTTGACAAAGGAGGCAGGAATGTACAGTGGAGAAAGGACAGACTCTTCAATAAGTGCTGCTGGGAAAACTGGACATGTACATGTAAAAGTATGAGATTAGAACACTCCCTAACACCATACACAAAAATAAGCTCAAAATGGATTAAAGACCTAAATGTAAGGCCAGAAACAAGACAAAAAGACAACCCTCAGAATGGGAGAAAATATTTGCATATGAAGCAACTGACAAAGGATTAATCTCTAAAATTTACAAGCAGCTCATGCAGCTCAATAACAAAAAAACAAACAACCCAATCCAAAAATGGCCAGAAGACCTAAATAGACATTTCTCCAAAGAAGATATACAGACTGCCAACAAAGACATGAAAGAATGCTCAACATCATTAATCATTAGAGAAATGCAAATCAAAACTGCAATGAGATATCATCTCACACTGGTCCGAATGGCCATCATCAAAAAATCTAGAAACAAATGCTGGAGAGGGTGTGGAGAAAAGGGAACACTCTTGCACTACTGGTGGGAATGTGAATTGGTACTGCCACTATGGAGAACAGTATGGAGGTTCGTTAAAAAACTAAAAAGAGAACTACCATATGACCCAGCAATCCCACTACTGGGCATATACCCTGAGAAAACCATAATTCAAAAAGAGTCATGTACCAAAATGTTCATTGCAGCTCTATTTACAATAGCCCAGAGATGGAAGCAACCTAAGTGTCCATTGACAGGTGAATGGATAAAGAAGATGTGGCACATATATACAATGGAATATTACTCAGCCATGAAAGAAACGAAATTGAGTTATTTGTAGTGAGGTGGATGGACCTAGAGTCTGTCATACAGAGTGAAGTAAGTCAGAAGGAGAAAGACAAATACCGTATGCTAACACATATATATGGAATCTTAGAAAAAATAATGTCATGAAGAACCTAGGGGTAAGACAGGAATAAAGACACAGACCTACTAGAGAATGGACTTGAGGATATGGGGAGGGGGAAGGGTAAGCTGTGACAAAGTGAGAGAGTGGCATGGACGTATATACACTTCCAAACGTAAAATAGATAGCTAGTGGGAAGCAGCTGCATAGCACTGGGAGATCAAGTCGGTGTTTTGTGACCACCTAGAGGGGTGGGATAGGGAAGGTGGGAGGGAGGGAGGGAGGGAGTCGCAAGAGGGAAGAGGTATGGGAACATATGTATATGTATAACTGATTCACTTTGTTATAAAGCAGAAACTAACATACCATTTTAAAGTAATTATACTCCAATAAAGATGTAAAAAAAAAAAAATCTACAAACAATAAATGCCGGAGAGGCTGTGGAGAAAAGGGAACCCTCTTGCACTGTTGGTGGGAGTGTAAATTGATACAGCCACTGTGGAGAACAGTATGGAGGTTCCTTAAAAAACTAAAAATAAAACTACCGTATGACACAGCAATCCCACTACTGGGCATATACCCTGTGAAAACCATAATTCAAAAAGTGTCATGTACCACAGTGTTCATTGCAGCTCTATTTACAATAGCCAGGACATGGAAGCAACTGAAGTGTCCATTGACAGATGAATGGATAAAGAAGATGAGGCACATACATACAATGGAATGTTACTACGTCATAAAAAGAAACAAAATTGAGTTATTTGTAGTGAGGTGGATGGACCTAGAGACTGTCATACAGAGTGAAGTAAGTCAGAAAGAGAAAAATAAATATCTTATGCTAACACATATATATGGAATCTAAAAAAAAAAAAAAGGTCATGAAGAAGCTAGGGGAGGACGGGAATAAAGACGTAGACCTACTAGAGAATGGACTTGAGGACACAGGGAGGGGGAAGTGTAAGTTGGGACAAAGTGCGAGAGTGGCATGGACATATATACACTACCAAACGTAAAATAGAAAGCTAGTGGGAAGCAGCCGCATAGCACAGGGAGATCAGCTCGGTGCTTTGTGATCAGCTAGAGGGGTGGGATAGGGAGTGGGAGGGGGAGGGAGACACAAGAGGGAAGAGATGTGGGGATATATGTATATGTACAGCTGATTCACTGTTATAAAGCAGAAACTAACACACCATTGTAAAGCAATGGTACTCCAATAAAGATGTTAAAAAAAAAAAAAGAAAAAAAGATCTGAAAGGTGTGCTTGGGCTCGAGATGAGTAGAGCATGGCGGTGACTGGTTTAAGGTTAGTTACAATATAGCTTTGCTAAAGTGACAAGACCCGGGCGTTTCCTGCAGAGCTCTCTTTGTTGCCAAAATCTGCTTACACAGGTGGGCCCAGCCACGGCATGAGGGGGACACAGGAGAGCTGGCTATGGAGGTGGGAACCCCTTCAGGAACAACAGTGCACCCTGAGGGCTGGCCTAGCAGGACTTCCTCTGACTGGTCAGCGGTGGCTCCCCTGTGGGAAGGAAGGAATGTGCATGCCCAATGCCTTACCCTGAGCACAAGATGTCCTTTATGTGCTATGTCTGCTGTTTGGTAGTTAACCAAGGTGAAACAGCTTGGAGCAGAGTCTGAGTCATCCATCTTGCCAGGCTGTGAATCCATCCATTCACTCATTTCCTCACTTGTTCCACAAATAACTCTTGAGGGCCCTGTGAGACAGGCACTGCCAGAGGCACTGGGGTGCTAGAGCACTGTGTCAGTCCCAGCCCATGGGTCGTGATGCTCACAACCAGATGCCTGAGGCACTCTCCTGGACCCATGTGACCCAGAGGGAGCCCCACAGACACTTCCCTCACTGGGGCCTATGTTGCCATTGGACTGGACCTTGTAGTTCTTATTATGATGGTCCTGCAGGATGTGCTTCAGCAAAACTGTCAGGGAACTTTGAGGAACAAGATTTGTCACTCGCTGCCTTTCCTAGAGGGTACAGGGCATACAGATGGGCACACAGAGGGCCACACAGAGAGATCTCTGTGGAGAGGGAGGGAGGGAGCATGGACGTGGGCTTCTGTCTTTAGTAGGGCCCAAGGGTGGCATGTCTAGAGCCTTCATAGGCTAATTCAAAGCATAGAGCAGGAATTATGGTGCAGGAAAGGAGAAGGGGGTCCCTCAAGTGGTCAGTTATCTAGGTCACCCAGGGCTTTCTGAAAGAGGGGTCTTCAGGTGTGCGGGTGCCCAGCTCCTCATCTGGTTGTTTTGTTAGTAGCTGTGCCTTACAGTAGGCAATCTGTTGCTTCAAGATGGGTGTCTTCAAAAGGAATGCCTTGGCAATCGAAAGCTTAACGTCCAGTGCTAACCCCACACAACGTGAACAGAACAGACAAAGATCCTCAGCTTCGTGGCACTTACAGTGTAGTAGGAATAGAGATGGAACCAGTGAACATCTTTATAAAAGTAAATAGAAGAGTTTACCGGAAGGTGATGGTCACTCTGGGGGAAAAAGCCAAGGTAGGATAAGGTAGGGTAGGGAAGGGTGCTCTGCTGTGGGTGGGGCGGATGAGAGATGATTGTTACACAGAGTCCAGGGAGGTCTCCTGGAGCACAGAGGACATCAGCCAAGTGCACATCTGGGCCCTGGTGTCCAAGCAGGAGGAGCAGCCCCTCATGCAGGCGCATGGCCCATTGTTTGTCCTGGGGAGGACAGAGCAAGTGGCCAAGAAGGTGAGGGAGGGATGCAGGAGGAATAGATCATGTTGAACCTTGTGGGCCCTGCAAAGACTGTGGTTTTGGGGGGAGAACAGAAGCCACTGGAGGCCTTTGAGAAGAGCAGGGTCTGGCTCTGACATACCTCCTTTGGGGAGACATGGTGGATCATCAGTGTAGTCCCAGGGGGCGATGCAGAGGCAGGGACAGGGGAAAGTGGACAGAGGTGGTAGCATCTGAACACAGTTTGAAGCTGGACCAACAGGATTTCATTAATGATGGATGTAGTAGGGGGAGGGAAGGGGACTGAACTGAGGAAGTGTCTGCATGTCTGGGAGGCGATTTCTCACTCCTCTGGCCATGGTTGGCTGCTACTCCCAGGTGTCTTGCCCCTTGGATTCAGCAGGGTCCTTTCATATTTGCTCAGAGCTGGTTTCCTGCCATGAACAGTTGTCAAAGATCCTTTTTGTATTAGGCTTGGGTTTGTTGAACATTTTTGAGTTTACAAAAGGAGGCTGGGCCAGGAAGATGATGCTAGTGGAGCATCCTGGCCTTCCTAGCCCCAGCTTTCCCCATCACAGTGGCAGCTTTCCGTGTTAATGTGGTCTTGGAGTGGGCGGATTTTCATCTTCCAGATTTGGGCATTATAAAAGCCACTTTAGATGTAGATTTTAGGAAGAACCATGAAATGAAAGTAAGTCTCTATGACATCGTTTCCACACAGAAGGGAACCTGCAATGCATTTTGCTAGACAGTGTGGAGCAGTCTAGAGAGAACTCATCCTGATATCTCTCTTGTTCCCATTCGCCCTGCCAAGAATGATACCAAAAATGTTCTTTCTTGATTAACACTATGAATATATCTCTCCCTCCCAAGAAGCTGAAAATGGCTCAGAATCTCCCAGTTCATGAAATTAAAATTAAAATTTAAATTAAAGTTCTCACTATAGTTTTCAAAGATGTGCCAAATGGCTGCATTTTACCTCTCTAGGCATATTTTACACACCAATAACAAACATAATCAGAATGAGTAATGTAAGATGTAGCCTGTGACTTTGTATTATATTTTGTTTTTTACATTCCACAATGCTGTTTAGGAGCCAGGAAGACATGGGTGAGCAGAAGGGGGTCTCAGCTCAGTCATCGTGGGATTTACAATCTGGGGAGCAACACCAACAAGAGAAGAACCACTGTGTGGAGAACCAAACCATCTTGGGTCTGCTTGCTCGTGTGCAGTAAAGCCAAACCTGTTGTGGTGAAGGAAAGTGCAGCGTTTTTTGCAGGCACCAAGCAAGGAATCCAGGCAGCTAATGCTTAAAAGGCCCAAACTCCTCAAAGGCTTGCAGGCAAAGGTTTTTGGGGCAAGGGAGAGGGTTGTGGGGTGCGTGATCTACTCGTGGACATTCTTCTGATTGGTTGGTGGTGAGGTAATCGGGAGTCAACATCATCAACCTTCTGGTTCCAACCAGTCTGGGGACTATGTGCTTGTGGGTAGCATACAGTTAACTTCTTCCACCTGGTGGAGGGGTTTCAGTATCTACCAAACAGCCAAAAGGATATGGCTCAAAATATTATCTATAGCTCTTGAGGGGGAACTAAAAGTCCTTGACTTTGTTTAATGGCTAAACTATTATTATTTTGTCTTGCTTGACTGTTTTCCTTTCTTTTTGCATTTTAGCACTTCTCTGATTAAATTTACTCTTTGGAAATTAGGGAAGGCCTAGGAGGCTAATGTTTTCTAAAGACAAGAGGCAGCTGAAGGACATGGGAGAGGTTCTATTCTGGGAAGGCCCCATAGGGTCCTGCTCAGTTACAGAGAGACTAAATGCCCTGCTTGGGGGAGTCTAGAGGGTTTGGCGTCACAGCCGAGGCCACTCAGACATGGCACAGATGGCCTCTTTAGGGACCCACAGCCAGGCTGGGGCTTCAATAATCAGGATGTGTCAGCCCAATGGTCCCTCAGCAATTTCCGTCTATATTCTCCATGGGAATTCCCACCTCTAGACATACTCTTTGATTATGCTGAAGATGCACCTGACCATGATCTTTGTCTTCCATCGTAAATGTGTTTCTTTATAATAAATTTGTGAACCTCATGGGTAGATAACGAATCTATCACTATCTTGTTCACTGGTGATATTTATTATTATTGCATTCTTAGGATATGCCTTTAAATTCTCTTCCTTTTTAATTTAGGGTGCCAAGGGTGACGGGGTGGCCTTTACACTAAATTCTGTCATTCACAAGACCTGAGGTAGCAGGAGAGAAAAAGACGGAGAAAAAGGCAGGAAAAAAAGACCCTTTCCAGGAACATATCCTTCCTCTAATTCAGCACAAGTGCTCCTCCCCCATCTGCCTCCCGATTTTTCTCTTGCTTCACACATATGTAATGAAGACATTTTGCAAATCTTAAACATTAAATCTTTTGATTTATCTTAAAGTTCTACACCCTTGCAGCCTCTCCCGTCTGAGGTCACGGTCCCTAGGAGAATGTACTTCACCTCTTGAGGAAGGTGGCAGAGTGATATGGACACATCCTAAAGATTCCTTTAGCCCCCTTCCTGTGGACAGGACCAGTCCTGGGAGGGCCAGACTGGAAGAGAAAGGGAGGAAAGCACCTCCCCACCACCACCCCCAGCAACAGTACTGACAGGTCAGGAACCACGTGCGGGAGGAAGAGAGGGAAGGAGGAGAGCTGGGGTCAGAGCTGCATCCCTCTGCCCCTTACCCAGGTTTTAGCCAGAAAGAAAGGCACACATCAGTTGAGTGAGGGCTCCAAGATCAAAGGCCACCAGAAAAGGCAGCGGACTCCTCAAGTCCCCAGGAGATGCACTGTGGTTGTCAGAAGAGACACTGAGATTCAGCTTTCCCAGGGCTGCCCTCATTCCCAGAGTGTAGAGGAGGGGTCCACAGTCCCAGCAGATACCGAAGGCAGCAGAGAAGAGCAGAGTGGGGTTAAGGGGGGGGTTCCTGGCAGGGGTATATTTGTCCCCTGGAGTTATCGTAACAAAGTACCACAAACTAGAGGGCTTGAAACAACAGAAATGTATTGTCTCGGGGTTCTGGAAGCTTGGAGTCCAAAGTCAAGGTGTCAGCAGGTCTGTATTCTCTCTAAAGGCTCTAGGTAGAATCTTTTCTTGCCCCTTCCTGGCTGCTGGTGCCAACCATCCATGGCATTGCTGGGATTGCAGCTGCATCACTCCAATCTTTGCCTCCCTAGAACCTTGGCTATCTCCCCGCCATGTGTCTCTCTCCTCTTCTTATAAGGACACCAGTCATTTGGACCAAGGGCCCACCCCATTCCAGTATGACCTCATTTTAATTTAATATTACATCTGCAACCACCCTATTTCCAAATAAGGTCACATTCTGAGCTATGGTGGGGTGGGTGTTAGGACTTCAACTCATCTTTTTTGGGGGGGGAGGGATACAATTCAACCTATAACAAGGAGTGATGACACTGGTCAGGGACCCAGCAGGTACTCAGGTGTCTAGGGCATTAGCAGGATCCCAAGTGAGGCCAAGCCAACAGGTAAACAGGGCCTGGCACTGATGAGATGTCTTTGTGAGAACTGGAAACAGGTGCCCCCATGGGCTGGTGCCCTGCACCCAGGTGTCCCAGGCAGTGATGGTGATGGGCTCCAGCTTCTCCATAGAGGGGTCTGTGAACTGGGATGGGAAGAAAAAAATATTTATTTTCACTAATCTCTAACTGATGTTTTGTACTTCTTTTAGTTATAAACGTAGGCAATAAACTACTGTAGTATTAATGACACTGGTAGGGTTACCAGATTTAGCCAGTGAAAATATAGGATGCCCAGTTAAATCTGAACTTCAGATAAACAACACATATATGTGTGTTTTGGTCTTTTTTTAAATTGAAGTATAGTTGATTTACAGTGTTGTGTTAGTTTCTGGTGTACAGCAAAGTGATTCAGTTATACAAATATATATATTCTTTTTCAGATTCTTTTCCATTATAGGTTATTACAAGATATTGAACATAGTTTCCTGTGCTATACAGTAGGAACTTGTAAACAACATAATTTGTTTTAGTATAAGTAGATCCCATGCAATATTTGGGACATACTTACATTTAAAAATTATTTGCTTTTTATCTGAAATTCAAGTTTAACTGGCAATAGTGTATTTTATTTGGCAACCCTAAGTTATCTTTGTTCCCAACAGCAATTAGCTATTTCCATTTACATTATGGTTGGTGTAGTTATCATAAAATATTGATATATGCATCAGTTCTCCAGAATTGCTGGAGGTATTAAGCCAGGTGCCAGCTTATTTAATGCATTCATAAGGAGCACATTTTATCATATAGTGAATTAGTCTTTCCCTCCTGTGTGTCTCCTGTGCTCCCCACACAGAGTACTTCATGTCTGACTCTTCTGGTCACCATATGTTTGGGTTTCCCCCCACCAAGCAACTCCACAACACCAGCTGGGTATCCAACAATTTAACTCAATTAAAACACTATACACCAAGAGATAGCATCAGATCCCACATGTTTAGGGCTCAGTCCCACAAGACTGTCCCCATTTCAGGCTCCAGTCACAAGTAGTAAGTTCCCAGGTTGCCCACAACTTCTGTCCCACTTGGCTACAAATCAGAAGTTCTCACAACCACCTCCTTAGGTTTGATTAATTAGCTAGAGCAAGCAGCTCACAGAACTCAGGGAAACACTCGCTTACATTTATCAGTGTATTAAAGGATATGATAAAGGATACAGATGAACAGCCTGATGAAGAGATACTTATGGTGAGGTCTTGGAGGGTCCCAAGCACAGGAAGTTTTGTCCCGTGAACCTAGGGTGCATCACCCTCCCTGTACGCAGATATGTTCACCAACCTACAAGTTCTCCAAACACCATACTTGGGAATTTTTTATGGAGGCTTCCTCATGCAGGCACGATCAATTATGAACTCCATTTCTAGCCCCTCTCTCCTGTCTAGAGAAGTGAGGGGTGAGGCTGAAAAATTCCAAGCTTCTAAGCATGGCTTGGTCTTTCTGGCGACTAGGAACCACCCAGGAGCCCACCCAGAGTCACCTCATTAGAACTAAAGATGCTCCGAGTATTCTTACAACTTAGGAATTCACAAGGGATTTAGGAGCTCTGTGCCAGGGACTGGGAGCGGAGAACAATATATATATTTTCTATTATCTCATATATAGCAAAATTTTTAAAAATTATTTTGCTATTTCATTATAACTGGTTTCCTTTGTCATTAACATAGTTCATTTTGTTTGCTTAGAAACGTGAGACTTTGGAGTCTGGGGTCTTCACCAGATGACCCCGTCCAAGCGCAGAGACCCACCCACAGTCTGACAGCCCTGGCTGGAACAGCCTACACAGTCCCAGCACACCTCCAGGGGAGTCTGAGGAGCCTCACCCACCCCCTCTCTGAGCCATAAGGTCATCTTAGAGGCTGGTGTCGGGGTGAGAATGAGAATGAGGAACAAGCACCCTTAAAGACAGAGAAGCCCCCTTAGGGACTGCTCTGATGGCACAGGGAAAAATCTAATTTGTTCCTGCTGTGGGTAAGAGAGCAGGTGGGGCGAAAGACCAGATTATTCTAGAGAAAGTCAATCCTCTTTGCTGTGCACGTGTGCATCATAGTGATGTGTGTCTTGTGTTCCACTCTATGAGTGGCCTGGGGGCCTGTAGCAACCACTCCCTTGTTGTCCACTCCAACGCGCCACGCCCTCCTGTTCCTTCCCTGAATGCCTCTGTCCACACATGCGCCCACTCCTCCCGCCTGCTCCTCCCTGGCCCATCCCACTTTCCGCAATCCGTCTACTTCAAAGCTCTTGGTGACGTGGGTGACTCATGGACAACAGGCACTTTCCTACTCTGATTCTCTGACACTTGGGGTGACCGCATGTGTCCCCAGTCATACTCTAAACATTTCCAGGACAGGGAGCAGGGTGAAGCCAAATGCTGACTGAGAACCCTGCAGGGGAGCCCCTCAACCTGGCATACCCTTTGTGCTCAATAGATGTTCGTTGCATGAGTGAATGGATGGATGAGGGAATTGAATTAAACAGTAGGTGTCACATGAAACTTGGTTTAGAAATAATGGATGTTCCACCAGAATTACCTTTAAAGTATTTAAGTTATTTTAATTTACTTTATCCACTTTGGAGAATAAATTTGTTCTATGTGCAAATAAAATTAATATTTTTGTTTCTTATTGAAGTATAGCTGATTTACAATGTTGTGTCAGTTTCAGGTGTACAGCAAAGTGATTCAGTTATATATATATATATATATATATATATATATATATATATATATATATATATTCTTTTTCAGATTCTTTTCCATTATATGTTATTAAAAAATATTGAGTAGAGTTCCCTGTGCTATACAGTAGGTTCTTATTGTTATCTATTTTATTTATAGTAGTGTGTATATGTTATTCCCAAACTCCTAATTTATCCATCCCCCACCACCTTTCCCCTTTGGTAACCATAAGTTTGTTTTCTATGTCTGTGGAGCTATTTCTGTTTTGTAAATAAGTTTATTTGTATCATTTTTTTAGATTCCACAAATAAGTGATATCATATGATATTTGTCTTTCTCTGATTTACTTCATTTATTATGATAATCTCTAGGTCCGTCCATGTTGCTGCAAATGGCATTATTTCATTCTTTTTTTGGCTGAGTAATATTTCATTGTATTTATAAAAAGTATTTAAGTTATGTTAATTTACTTTATTCACTTTGGAGAATGAATTTGTTCCATCAATGTACAAATAAAAGTAGTATTCTTAACTTATAAGTGGAAATTAGTTAATATTTATTGAGCTTTTCCTCAACCAAAATACCATGGTCTGAGTTAAGACTCATGCACCCACCTGCCTGGGCTCAAATCCCAGCTCTCCCACATGCTGTTGTTAATTACCCTCCTTGGGCCTCAATTTTCTCCATCTGCAAAAGGAACAAAATTAGAATATACCTCATAGGCTTTTGTGAGGGGTAAGGAAGTCCATCTATAGAAACCACTTAGATGGATGTCTGCTTTATAAGGAGCATATTCGAGGATGTTAGTTAATTTAGTCTTGAAATGTGTGGGTGTCACATGATGAGACTGATCTAACGGATCCAGAGAGGGACCTGGATCCCTACCCTGCCCCACCACCAGTTGCTGACCCCAAAGCATTGAGATGTAGATAGAGATGGATAAAGTACATAAAATACATCTAGAGCTGAGAATACAGAGGGCTGCTTCTCATTTACATCTAACTATAAAAACCAGAGTGCCTCACAGACAAATTTTATGCCTGTGTTTCAAGAGGAACAAATTAACATCACCACCATTTTAAACAATTGAATTAAAGTTCACACTACAGAGCTCTCACTGCCGTGTGTGTGTGTGTGTGTGTGTGTGTGTGTGTGTTGGGATGAGAGAGAATTTGTAAAAGCCTTCCCAGGGACACTACCTACCCATCGCTTTCCTGGAATATGCTTAATATTCTGCAGTACATAATAGGTTAAGAATGTATGGAGGCACTTCCCTGGTTGCACAGTGGCTAAGAATCTGCATGCCAATGCAGGGGACACCGGTTCAATCCCTGGTCTGAGAAGATCCCACATGCCACGGGGCAACTAAACCCGTGCACCACAACTACTGAGCCTTCACTCTAGAGCCTGTGCACCACAACTACCGAAGCTCGTGCACCACAACTACTGAACAACAAGAGAAGCCCCACAATGAGAAGCCCGTGAACCTCAACGAAGAGTAGCCCCCGTTAGCCGCAACTAGAGAAAGCCCACACGCAAAAACAAAGACCCAATGCAGCCCAAAATAAACAAATACATAAATAAATTTATATATTAAAAAAAGAATGTATGGAAACACTTTTCTAAAAGGTGATTATAACATCTATAAATATATATAGCATATCTATATAAACTTTTTTTTCAGGAAAATATGGGATTATTGTCTTAAGGAGTACATCCTTATTTAAAAAGATCTTTCTGTAGCCCCAGGTTGGGTAGCTGATTTTTATTCCTGGCCAGTTTTGAGAATCCCTCAGAGCATAGGAAAGGAAAGAGGGGACCACCAGAGAGGGGGCAGTTACCCTGAAACCTTTTGCAGGATGACCAGCAGAGAGACTGCACAGAGCAGCAGCAGACCACAGGGCCAGTCCTCATGAGAAATGCAAGCTGAAAGTAGCCCTGTGCCTCCCACTTAGGCAGGATTTTTCACCCAGGGGTCTGAGAGCCTTAGGAGTGCTCTGTGCACAGCCCAGAAGAAATTTCAGATACCAGAGACTTTGGTTTATTCTGATTGGCACATGAGAAAACATTGAATGCCGGGGTTTTCTTTTTAACTCCAGTGCCTTCTGATGGATCTAGAATGTGAAGGGAGGAAGGCCAGTGGGCAGCTGGTCTCTCCAGCTTGGGCTCCACATACATAGGCACCTCAAGTAGGAGGTCACGTGTCTTAGCATGTACCTTTCAAGGGATAAATATGCAGCTGCATTTTTTAAGTGTAGCCAAGAATCACATCTCTTTTTTCACACAGTGGAATGTAATACTATACTTCCTTTTTTAAAAAATGCATGTTCTCGGGCTTCCCTGGTGGCGCAGTGGTTGAGAGTCCACCTGCCGATGCAGCGGACATGGGTTTGTGCCCCGGTCCGGGAAGATCCCACATGCCGCGGAGCCATGGCCGCTGAGCCTGCGTGTCCGGAGCCTGTGCTCCGCAACGAGAGAGGCCAAAAAAAAAAAAAAAAAAAAATGCATGTTCTCTTCAGCCTTACTCCCAGAGTGTGATTCAATAAGAAGAGGCCAAAGAAAGAGAGTTTGGGCAATCTCTAAAAATATACAAATTTTCAAGGTACACCCCATATGGAGCTCGCTTTATTGAATCTGCTTATAACTGCTTGATCAAATTGCGAGTGTTTGTAAAAGCTAGCATTTTTAACATCAGGAAGCCAGTAGGAATTTGTGCCCTTATTTCAAAAACAATGGTAAAAACCTAGTGTGAGATGGTGCTGATGTTCCAGTATCAAAAATCAAAATGACATTTGCCCATTATAAAAATCATCCTCAATTAACTATGAAAAAGACTGTCAGAACATTTTTATCATCCTGAGCTGAAACTCTGCACCCATTAAATTATAACTGCCCACAAGAAGGAGGAGATATGGGGATATATGTATATGTATAGCTGATTCACTATGTTATAAAGCAGAAACTAACACACCATTGTAAAGCAATTATACTCCAATAAAGATATTAAAAAAACAAAAACCAAATATCTACAAAAATGTAGTCAGTGTAAATGTTGAGAGTGACTGACTTCAAGCTCAGAATCTTGAGAAATAATTCCTTAAATGAGTAGATTTAAGCCTAAATTAAATTTGAAAATGGTCACTTATTCAGTAGGAAAGTACTTAGAGCTTTCCTTTAAAAGATTACATGTAGGGCTTCCCTGGTGGCACAGTGGTTAAGAATCCACCTGCCAATGCAGGGGACATGGGTTAGAGGCCTGGTCTGGGAAGATCCCACATGCCACGGAGCAACTAAGCCTGTGCAGCACAACTACTGAGCCTGCACTCTAGAGCCTATGAGCCACAACTGCTGAGCCCACGTGCCTAGAGGCCGTGCTCCACAAGAGAAGTCATCGCAATGAGAAGCCCGCTCACTGCCACTAAGAGTAGCCCCTGCTCGCCTCAACTAGAGAAAGCCCATGTGCAGCAATGAAGACCCAATGCAACCAAAAATAAAAATAATAAAATTGAAAAAAAATTTTTTTTTAAATTATAACTGCCCTTTCTCCCCTCCCCCAACAACCCACATTTTACTTTCTGTCTCTATGAATTTGACTACTCTAAGTACCTCATATAAGTGGGACCATGTGATATTTGTCACTTTGTGTCTGGCTTATTTCACTTAGCATAATGACCACAAGGTTTATCCATGTTATAAGAAATGTGTCAGAATTTCCTTCTATTTTAAGGCTGAATAATATTCCATTGTATGTATAGACCACATTTTGTTTACCCAAGTGTTGATGGACACTTGGATTGCTTCCACCTTTTGACCATTGTGAATAATGCGGCTATGAACATGAGCATATAAATACCTGTTTGAGTCCCTGTTTTCAGTCCTTCTGGGTATATACCCAGGAGTAGAATTATTAGATCATATTTAATTTTACGGTTAGTTTTTTTTGAGAAATCACCATACTATTTGCCACAGTGGCTGTAGTGTTTTACATTCCTACACCAGTGCACAAGAGTTCCAGTTTCTCCACCTCCTTGCCAACATTTATTGTTTTGTTTTGTTTTGTTTTTTTGATACTAACCTTCATGGGGGTATGACATGACATTTCATTGTGGTTTTGACTTGCATTTCCCTAATGATTAGTGATGTAGAACATGCCTCAACCATTGACATTATGAGATTATTATATTGTTGATATTATGAGATTTTAATATGAGCGATTATCAAAACAATGAAAAGAACTCCCGTAAGTCATGTTTTGAAGTGAAGGTTGAGGGTAAGGGAAACCATGGTGTTTGGGAGGGAGATGGGATCCCTGGGGCAGAACAAGATGTGGTTGGGGGCTTTGTGTAGAGTGATAATAGGTTTAAGAACTAGTTGATTAAAAACTTGAATGTAAGACCTGAAACCATAAAATTTCTAGAAGAAAACACAGGCAGTAACTTCATTGACATCAATCTTAACGATGTTTTTGTGGATCTGACTCCAAAGGCAAGGGAAACAAAAGCAAAAATAAACAAGTGGGACAACATCAAACTAAAAAGCTTCTGCACAGCAAAGGAAACCATCAACAAAGAGGCTGCCTACAGAGTGAGAGAAGATATTTGCAAATCATATATCTGATAAGGGGTTAATATCCTAGGTATGAAAAGAACACATATAACTCAAAAACAAACAGATGAAAACCAAAACAAACAACCTGATTAAAAAATGGGCAAAGGGGACTTTCCTGGCAGTACAGCAGTTAAGACTCCACGCTCCCAATGCAGGGGGCATAGGTTCGATCCCTGGTCAGGGAACTAAGATCCCACATGCTGCACGGTGTGGCCAAAAAAAAAAAAAAAAAAGGCAAAGGATCTGAATAGACATTTTTTGAAAGAAGATATACTGATGGGGAACAGGCACATGAAAACATGATCAACATCACTAATTATCAGGGAAATGCAAATCAAAAGCACAATGAGATATCACTTCACACCTGTCAGAGTGGCTATCATCAAAAAACTGCAAATAAAAAATGTCAGTGAGGATGTGGAGAAAAGGAAACCCTCCTACACCGTTGGTGGGAATGTAAATTGGTGCAGCCACTATGGAAAACAGTATGGAGGTTTCTCAAAAAACTAAGAATAGAACTACAATATGACACAGCTATTTCATTTCTGGGTACAGGTGGGCCTCAGAGATATTGCGGATTCAGTTCCAGACCACTGCAATAATGTGAGTCACAATTTTTTTGGTTTCCCAGTGCAATAAAAGTTGTATTTACACTAAAATGAGTCTTTAAGTGTGCAATAGCATTATGTCTTAAAAAATGTACATACCTTAATTTAAAAATATTTTATTGCTAAAAAATGTCAACTATCATCTGAGCCTTCAGTGAGTTGTAATCTTTGGAGATAGTAACATCAAAGGTCACTACTCATAGATAGACATAGCAAATATAACAATAATGAAAAAGTTTGAAATATTGCAAGAATTACCAAAATGTGACACAGGGACAAAATAAGTGAGCAAATGCCTTTGGAAAAATGCTGCCGATAGACTTGCTGGGTGCAGGGTTGCCACAAAGCTTCAGTGTGTAAAAAACAAAAAATATCTTCAAAGTGCAGTAAAATGAGGTAGGCCTTTATTTATTCAAAGAACACAAAAACACTAATTTGAAAAGATATATGCACTCCTCTGTTCATTGTAGCATTATTTACAGTAGCCAAGATATGGAAACATCAATGGTCCATTGATGAATGAATGGATAAAAAAGATATGGTATATATATACATATATATATAATATATGTGTATACGTATACACATATATATAATACATTATATATATACATACATATAATGTATGTATGTGTGTGTATATATGTATATATATACATGATGGAATACTGCTTAGCCATAAAAATGAATGAAATCTTGCCTTTTGCAACAACATAGATGGACCTTGAGGATATTATGCCAAGTGAAATAGGTCAGATAAAGAAAGAAAAATACCATATGATTTCAGTCATATGTGGAATCTAAAAACAAAAAACCAAAACATAACAAAAAAAATCAATGAACAACAACAATAAAAACATAGATACAGAGAACAGATTAGTGATCACCAGAGGGAAGGGGTTTGGGGCAGTAGGCAAAATAGGTGAAGGGTGATGGATGGGAACTAGACATGTAGTGGTGATCACTCTGTAGTGTGCACAGATGTTGAACTATAATGCTGTACACCTGAAACGTCTATATATAAAAATAGAACTAATCTAAGTCATCAGCCCTGACACAGAGGTACAGGAACACATACTCAGTAATACCCCAAGCATCATACACTTTGGATGGGAAGGACAAAAGGAGGGTCCACAGGGACAGGGACTACTTAGCAGAATATGAGGTCCATACCCAGAACCCAGCTGGTGGTTTGCAGGTGTTTAGGATGGGTCGTCTCTCCCCCAGCAGTCAGCCACAAGAAAAACTCAGAAATCCCAGTTCCAAAGTAGAGGGTGGGCTGTGGGGGGCAGTTTGCTCCCCTGAGAGAGTCAGGCATGGGCAAAACATGCCCCTGGCATTCTGGCCCCTCTTACAGCACTGGGCAGTGGCACATTTGAATAAGAACTCCTTACTTCTTGGCTGAAAATTACTAACAAGAATGGAGGAGGGGTAAGTTCCTGGGTGTCTGTCTTGCCAGACTTCCACTACTGGGCAACACCAATGGGTCATGGCTAAAAATCAGCAGGAAAAGATATACGTTTCTATTGAAATCGCCCTCCTTCTGCACTGAATGCCCTATTCGTTTTCAAGCAACTCTTGCCTCCTCAGACCTCATTCACACAAGACTTTGAGAACCCGGCTCACAGAATAAGGACCACGGTGACTTCTAAGCACCGGAAGGGGTGGTTCCTCAACCAGGTGGGACTTCTGCTGGTGGGTTTCCAACAGCCTGCTCTGTCCTTTTAGACTGTCACCCAGAGAGGTTTGGCACACCCTTCCTAGCCTGCCTTGGCTCATTTTGAGGTCGCCACATTTAAAAGTCTCAAGAATAGTGAGTACTTAAAATACCGAGATCCCTTTTCCTTGTATTTACATGTACATGTATAACTGAATCACTTTGTTGTACACCTGAAACTAACACAACACTGGTAATCAAGTATGCTCTAATATAAAATAAAAATTGTAAAAATATATAAAATGTTACTCAAAAAAGAAAAAAAATGAAAAAGGGAAGTGGGCAGCAGTGCTTCTCTGTGTGTCCTTAACGGTGAAATGCACCGTTTCCTTTGGGAGCCTCCGCTCTTTCTTGGCAGCCTGCTTCTTTATCTAGTTGGGGCAGTCCTGGGGTCACCTGTATGTGCAGATGCCAAGGGAGGCAGCTGTGGGTGTTGGTGTGACAGCCACGTGGGCATCTTGGACATGCATTTGACTCGTATTTCACAGCTCCAGCAGCCCTGCTTCCTTGGCCCAAGCAGTGTGATGCGAGACAGCAATGCCATGCCCCTGACAACCACTCTCCTTAAAGGGATGGAAAGAACATATGACAAGCCTCTGTGCACGTCCCCGGCCTTGGACACTCTCCATTGAAGCTGTTGAGTTGCTCCACATGGACCAGAGCCTCATGACCCCTGACCCATCAGTTGAGCCAGAGAGGGAAGAGGAGGCTTGCCCGCTGTCCCCACCTGGGCTGCTGGGGCTGGAGGTGACAAGTGCACCAGGGCCGGAAGCTGTTCCTGATGTGGGTCAGGACTCCAGAACATTTTCCAAACAGAGAAACCCCTGCAGCTGAAACGGAGAAGGACCCTGTGGGGATCCTGGGTACAAAAGCCTTTCTGTGTCCCCCATTTCTTGATTACAGGAAACAAGCTTCATTCAACCTCCATGACCTTCCCTGAGTTCCAAGGGGCAGGTTCAAACTGTTGCTAATCAGGGAAGGGAGGGGATGCAGAGACAAGGGAGGAGCAGTCAAGAAACAGTAATACAACCTTGGGGCATGGGCCTGGTTCCCCCTCAAGGGATATACATAACAATACCTTTGAGCTGTCTTGCAGATACTGAAACCCCCACCAGTTGGAAGAAGTATGCTGCCCACAAGCACAAAGACACCAGACAGGCTGGAACCAGGAGGTTGATGAAGCTGACTCCCACTTACCTCACCACCAATCAGTCAGAAGACGGTCCATGAGCTGATCATGCCCTGCTCTTTGAATCATTACTATAAAACCTCTCACTACTCCCCCCAGGTCGGGACATACAGTTTTGAGGGCATTAGCCCACTGTGACCCCCTTTGCCTGGCAAAGCAATAAAGATATTCTTTCCTACTTCACGCAAAACTCTTGTCTCCGAGATTCAATTCGGTACTGGTGTACAGAGGCTGAATTTCCGCTACACAGCCACTTACACCTAAAAAAGCCCAGGAGTGAGTACCCAGGCCACATGCCCTGACCTTAGGTACAAAGTGGAATTCAGGAAGAGAACGGATCTGGTAAAACTCCTCTACCTACCTCGGCTGCCCACCCAGCATATGGACTTTTATTTACAGTAAAGACCCATGAGCTCCAATTGGTCACGCTAACCATGAACGGCTCTTCTGTTTTATTATGTAGCCATGTTTCTGGACAGTTCTTCTTAAAATTCTTGGCTTCATCCCAACAGTGTAATCGATCCACCCTGACAGCGTACAACATTTTTGCATTTCTCTGTATGTGGATTATATATGCTGGAGCCAGCATGACCAGCGTATCTTGTGTCATTTGTTATTTTTTTGTCGTTTAGTTTTGAAAGGCAAGATGCAGAGTCAAAAATCTTTAAAACTAAAAAGCAACATCTTCTAAAATAATTAACTTACAGGCTAGGAAATATTAATTTCTGAGGTAAAAGACTAATTGACCTGGGGTGTCATAGAATGCAGCCTCACTGGATGTACAGAAGGCAGAACAGAGGACGACACTTCTTTTCCTAAGCACAGCTCTTTTCTCGGCCTCCCCCTTAGCTAGGGTTGACCCCACCCTCCCTCCAAAAAGGGTGAGAACCGGTGAGAACCAAGAAGGGGTTCAATCCAGTAGCAATCTAGGCCTTGTGTGCTGGTTTAAGGAAGAACTGAGGATGACAGATGGTTCTTAACCTCAATTTACCTAAATGTTGATTTTTAAAGACTTGACATATAAACAAATACATGAAATAGTAGTGCAAGGCAAAATTAAAGCAAAAACAAATTAAAAAACTGAAGAAAGTTAAAATCCTAATTATAAAGAAAACCAGAGTCACCTGAAATCCACCCTGAGTTGAGGTGACTAAACTATCCTAACTCAGTGTGTGTGGGATGGGAACATGGCTCATGTAACTTGTAAGGCAGGGAGCTGCCTTCCTGGCAGGGTGGGAGGGCCGCCATGTGCCGAGCAGGACCGGGCTTGGTTAAGGTTTTCCTTATGCCAGCCAGTGTCTGAACCGTGTCATAAAGTTTCCAGTGAAGGTCTCCAGCTTTGCTTTTATTAATGAGGACAGGAGGAAAGAAATACCATTATAAGCGTCTTGAAAACACTTTGTCATTTTTCCAAAACGCTTGCTTCAAGTTAGGTATAAACTAAGATGAAATTGTTCAGAAGTGTTTTAGTGCTTTTATGTACAAACAAAAGAAAGAAACCAGCTTGCGATTATGTTAAAACTGCAAGGTTGAGATAAAAAAGGAATCATAACATGCAGGTCCTTCTGGAAGAGACACTAGGGACTTGTGTAACAGTCCACATGACAGAGAGGTCATCCCTGGGCAGGGCAGAGGCAGCCATCCTGGAGGCAGTGTTCATTCTGAGTAAGATCAAAGTCCAGAGACTGGGAGGGAGGTGAGGAAGCCCTGTCTTCCTTGTGGCTTGCTCAGATTACCCAAGGCCATCAATTCATTAAAGAAAAGAAAAATGGTTGGTGGAGACAAAGTTGATTTTATAATCTATGAATGGGCCCCAACCCCAGATGGGTTTCTCTGTGGTGGCAGAGTGAACACTTAAGGAAAGGACTTAAGAACAATTCCCAGTATGGAGATTATTCAGTGGAGATGCAAGAACTGCAGGATGAGGTGAAACTGAGTCACAGTGCTGGAGCTGGCAAATGTGTGAGGGGCTCAGGAAAGAGGCCATGGAACCCTCCCTCCTTGGAGGCACAGACAAAGGGAAAGGCCAGGGCAGAGCCAGGTGAGAGGGAGGGACTTCCTCCCTAGCCGATGAGAGTCAGGGACTCCAGGACCTTCCCTGTCCCTGTCTCTGTTCACTGTCCACAACCCCATCCCCAGCTCCTCCTTGGCCTTGCTTGACCTAATCCACTTCTAGTGGAAGTGGAGGTGCTCTGTCTATGGGACTTGTGGCCTCTGCAGATTTATGGTTGGGCCACTATTTTCTACTCACTTCACAGTCACAAGTACAGAAACAAGCTGCTTATAATCTTCTAACTTCTATAACTACTTTTTTTCTCTACCTGTTCTATTAATTTCTGAGAGAGGGTCAAGCTATATTTGTGATTTTTTTTCTCTATATTTGTGATTTTTTTTCTATTTCTCCCTTCTGTCAATTTTTGTGTCATGTATTCTGAAGTTCTGTTATTAGGTGCACACCATTCAGAATTGTTATGTCCTCCCAAGAAACTGACATTTTATCATTAATTGTCCCTCTTTATGTCTCAAAGTCTATGTATCTGCTATTGCTCCAATTATGTCACCTTTCTTTTTTTGTTATTCCTTTTTCCACATTGGTACTTTCAACCTGTCTGTGTCTTTATACTTCAAATGCATATAGTTGGATCTTATTTTTTTTATCTAGTCTGAAAATCTTTGTCTTTTAATTGAAGGTTTTAGTTTACTTACATTGAATGTAATTATCAATATGATTGGTTCAGGTCTACGATCTTGCTATTTGTTTACTAAATAGTAAACAAATGTCCATCTGTTGTTGTTGTTCCTTTCTTCCCCCTACCTTGTGGGAAGAGGCGTATGATCCTAATAATTTTTAGTCTTTAAATTTATTTTCTGTATTTTTAAAGCTGTACTTCTTGTATCATAATTGTTTATCCTGTTAGATTTCCTAAACAAAGCCACTGCTCTGGGCTGACTGTTGGGGTCCCAGGGACTGGGTGGGGCCATAGACATGGCCCCTCATGCTTCATGGGAGTATTGGTGTGTGAGTAGGATTCTGACACCAGTTCCAATGTGTGGGTTTCCCCGTACTGCCAAGTAATTCTCTGACATCAGCTAGATATCCTACACTCAACTCAAATCTGACACTACCCAGTGATAGCATCAGATTCCACAGATTAAGGGCTCAGTCTCAGACTTCAGGCACCAATTCCAAGTCCAGATTGTCACCTGTGCATCTGACTGGCTATAAATCAGAAGTTCCCCTGACCCCCTCTTTGAGTTCCATTAATTTGCTAAAGTGGTTTGCAGGACACAGGAAACCAGTTTACTCATTAGATATTATAAAAGGATATAACTCAGAACAGCCAGATGGAAAAGATGCACAGGGTGAGGTATGGGGAACAGACATGGAGTTTCCATGTCCCCTCCAAGTGCGCCACTCTCCCAGCCTGAAAGTTCTCTGAACCCCCACCCCCATCCAGTTCTTTTGGGTTTATACAGAGGCTACATTACATAGGCATGATTAAATCACTAGCTATTGGTGATTGAACTCAGTCTCCAGCCTCTCTCCCCTCCTCAAAAGTCAGGGGGTGGGACTGAAAGTTCAGACTCTCTAATCACTTAGTTGGCTTCACAGTCAACCTGCCCCCATCCTTCTGTGCTTTCTAAAAACCATTTCATTAACATAACAAAAAACAACTTACTGCTCTCTTCACAGGAAATTCCAAGAGTTTTAGGAGCTCGGTGCTAGGAACAGGACCTGTCTAATTATAAATAACAATATCAAAATGAGCCTAAGTGATGTTTGTAGGAGTAGCATCCTGGACAGTCCAGGTTCCGGATTATAATATTGAATAGTGTGGGCAAGTCCAAAATGTGCAAATGAGAAACCAAGAAGGCTGGGAAAGGAGATGTGTGGGGCTCTGCTCAGGTTCAGAGGGGCTGTGGGAAAAGGAGGCTGGGGAATTCCCCAAGCCAAAGGGCAGGCAAAACCTCAGGACCCGTCACATGTGCCTAAGGGCTCTCTCTTCAGCAGTTTGAGGATAGTTGATTTCAGTTTCTTCTAATTTTACCATGGTTTGATCTCCTACAATTTTTAATTTATTTAGAATTTACTGTTATGGACATAAGAATAAATTATTTTTCTACACTGTTGACCAGTTACCAATGAGATTTTTAGTAACTATTTCTCTTCCTCATTGATTCTTGATCCTTTCTTAAACCTTATACATTAAGTTCTTGTATGTAACAGGATACATTTCTTTCATTTCTAGTCAGTTCATTTCTAGTCAGATACATTTCTAGTCAGATACATTTCTAGTCAGTTCTGTTTATGTACCTTTTTCTGAATTATTACTACACTATTTTAAGTATCAGCGCTTTATATTTTACTATTCGGTCTCTCCATTACTCTTACTTTTTAGAATATTCTTTGATATTTTTGCCTGTATATATTGCCAGATAAACTCTAGATCCATTCTATTAATTTCAAAAATACCTAAACAAGGAAAAGAAACAAAAAAGAACTAAACATTTTTAAAGGCTATAGAAATTGTGTTTGGAATGCAGTACCTTTGCAATACTTAGTTTTCTTTCTTTATTATTTTTTTTAATTGGCCATGCCACGTGGCATGTGGGATCTTAGTTCTTCGACCAGGACCAGGGATGGAACCTGTGACCCCTGCAGTGGAAGTGTGGAGTCTTAACCACTGAAGCACCAGCGAAGTCCTCAATACTTAGTTTTCTAACCTAGAAATGAGGCAAGTCTTTATAGTTAAGACTTTGGTTAACGTCTTCCTAAACTCTGGTAGGTTGTCTTTATACTTATTTAGAGTATTCTTAGGTTTTTAAATTTTTGTTAGTGTTGCTGTTGTATTGGTGAATGAGAACTTTTCTTTTTCCCTATCATGCTCTATAGAAAAACTAGTTTTTTTCCCTTGTAGTTAGTCCATTTATTGCTTCCTCTGGTTAGTCCTGAGAACCTTCTAGTTTATTCATTTGGATTTTGGGGTATACAACCATAATGAAACAGGAGGGAGGGGGGCAGAGCACAACCTTTAAAAGAATGACATAGGGCTTCCCTGGTGGCACAGTCGTTGAGAGTCCACCTGCTGATGCAGGGGACATGGGTTCGTGCCCCGGTCCGGGAAGATCCCACATGCCATGGGCTAGGCCCGTGAGCCATGGCCTCTGAGCCTGCGCGTCCGGAGCCTGCGCTCCGCAACGGGAGAGGCCACAACAGTGAGAGGCCCGCATATGGCAAAAAAAAAAAAAAAAAAAAAAAGAATGACATAGCCATAGGACATGACAAAAACTGGTTAGAACCAACTAGATCCAACATGGCAAAGGATTCGACTTCCAGTAGATCTTGAGCCTCATTAAATGTTTATAGTAATATGTTAGCATGCTAAATGACACGCCCACTAATGCCATGACAGTTCCGAGGCTGACCATAAAAGGCCAAAAAGTGGGCAGTGGCCCAGTTCCTGGAAATCCCTTCCCCTTCCCCAAAATAGTTGGAATAATCCTTCCACCCATTAGCCTATGAAATTACCCATCCCATAAAAACTAACCACTTCATATTTGAGGGCCTCTAGCCTTCTGAGATGGCTCTCACTCTGTCTGTGGAGTGTGTTTCTCCCAGGGCCATCTTTACCATTTGATACGGACCACATTCTGTCTATGGAATGTGTATCTCTCTAAATAAATCCACTTCTTACCTATCATTTTGTCTCTCACTGAATTCTTTCTGCCATGAGACATAAAGAACCTTAGCTTCAGTAACTCCTGAGGCCAGGTGTGTGATTTTTCAGTTAAAAGACAGTGGGTTCAAGTCCCAATCTGTGTTCTGGCCATGTTCAAGTCCCGGCCCGTGGGTTCAAGTCCCATCTGAGGTGCATAGTTTCAGCTGGTAATTCATGAAGGGACAGTGATAAGGTAAGAAAATGTTGAGAGTTAGATCTTGGTCGTAGAAGGGCTTGAGGGATTCCATGAGCCAGGTGTACTGGGGAGTATGCTCTGCCAGTGTCTACCCATTTTTGATGGGCTGGTCAACCCCGAATGCTTCGGGGCTCTGATCAGGAATCTAGGTTTAGACCAGAGGAATAATGGCAATTGGCGTGGTTTGCTATAAAAAGCTGGTGTGGAATGGCTATGCTTAGGCACATCCAACAGCAGGTCCAGGACAGAATTATTACTGCAGGATTTGATAATCTATACTCTTCTCCTTGACTCTGGTTTTTCTCTTACATTCTATGTTCATTCCTGTTTTATTTCTTTCTTTCTTTTCTTAACCCCAGAAGACATGTGTGGCTGCCAAGATGTACTTTTTATTGACAAGTGCTGACCGTTTATTCCCGACTTGCAGCTAGGCCAACTCCCGTTCATCATCAACACTGTGGGGGACACCTTCTGTACCATTCCTTTGTGGCAACTTTTTGGGCACTAACACCTGGTTGGGAGACTACCTTGGAAGGGATAGCACCGAAAATCATAAGTGCAAATCTTGACCAAATTGCATGGTGGATTTTGACATAAGAGGGGAACTTTTGGATAGCATGGAAATTAAAGACCTCACCTCAGGCTTGGGTCTGAAATGGGTCAAGCCACATCAATCCCGACCAATACCCCTCTGGATCATATTCTCCGGGATTGGGGGAAAAAATCAGATAACAGATATTAAAAAGGAAAAACCATATTACATTATATAATCAGGTTTGGCCACAATATTAGTTAGAAAACCAAGAAAAGTGGCCACTAACTGGGTCCCTGAGTTATGATACTATATTGTAGTTAGGTTTATACTGTAGAAGAAAATTAAAATGGAGTGAGATTCTGTATGTTCAAATTTTCACGGCCTTGTATTTAGACAATGAAACCCAAAGGAATTTAAGGAATATATAGCTCAGAGGGATAACTCTAGGAAGAACACAGAGGACATTTTAACTGACCCACCCTATGGGGCCATGCAGTACACTGGGTGGGGAACAGTGCCATTCTTGAGGTAGACCCACAATGGAATTACCAGGCAAATTCTATTGATAAGAGATAGACAAGACCATATGATTACCTGTTTAATAGAGGGCATGAAGAAACTTACAGTAAAACCTGTTAATTATGAAAAGGTAAAAGAGATCCAACAGGGACAGGACAAAAATCCTGCAGTCTTCCAAGGGAGACTAATGGAAGCTTTTAGGAAGTATATGAACATAGATCCCTCCTCCCCCAAGGGACAGGCCCTTTTGGCTCTGAGTTTCATAGCCCAGTCTGCCCCAGACAGCAGGCACAAAATTCAGAAGGCAACTGCTGGTTCTCAGACTCCAATGAATGATTTGCTTCAATTGGCTTATTAAGTTTTCAATAATAGGGATATGGCCAAGAAGGCTGAATGCACCCAGCAAAATATGCAAAAGGCCCAAATACTGGCAGTGGCTTTGTCTGCTCAGAGACCACCAAAGGGGAAGCCAGCTTTTCAGGGCCAATCTGGCCCTGGCAGACCACTAGGCCCACAGGCACCCAGACAGGACCAATGTACCCTGTGTGGACAAACAGGGCACTAGAATGAGGATTGCAATCATTACACCCTTTGCAAATAGCCAGGACATTGGAAGAGGGAATGCCCCAGATGCCAGAGAGTGATGGGGGGCCCCTCGGCCATTGAGGGTTTTACAATCAGAAGACTGAAGGGGCCCAAGGCCAAAGGTGGCTCTGCCTAGAGATACCATCTATATAACTAATGTCGAGCCTCGGGTGGTCACAGATATGGTGGGCCACTTTATAAAATTTCTTATAGTTGCTGGTGCAACCTTTTCAGTCTTAACCCAAAGGATTGGAAACCTTAGCAATCATAAGGAGTATGTAATGGGGGTCTCAGAGAAGAGGCAGTGGCACACTTTCCTGGAACCCCTTTTATGCAACACCAATGGCCAGCTGTTTCTACATTCCTTTCTCTTTGTGACTGATTGTCTCATCTCTTTAATGGGAAGAGATTTATTAACTATGTTAGGGGCCACTCTGTTTCTTGAGGGGCAAGAGAAACACCTTCACCACCATATGATTCTAACAGAAAGCAGAAAAGTAACAGATTGAACCTGGAGCTAAAATAGAAGACTTAGTAGACCCTGGAGTATGGAATATTGAGGTTCCGGGCTTGGCCAAAGATTTCCAGCTGGTGATTATTAAGTTAAAAAGGGTTACAGAGTGTCTGGATATAAGACATAAATTTCTTAAACCAGGGAAGATCCTCAAAAGTGTCTGTGAATACATTACAAAATGGGAGGTCACTAATCGAACTAGACTAACCATAGCTGATATTTGGAGCCTGATAAAAACTTTCCGGGGAAGCCCTTTTCCCTAAGCTAAATGAGGGAAAGTAAAACATTACAACATAGGTGAATGAATGTGTCAGTCATTTGATATCATTGAGGTGGCCACCCAATTGTTCGAGGGAAAAAAAAGAAAAGAAAAGAAGAAAAATTCATTTTTCTGGCCTTAAGGGAACAAAAGTCATCCTAGAAGGAAATTGCCTGTGCCTTCTTAAAGATACAAATGTTCTACCTGGTCTTCTCCAGGAACACTTATCTCCACCATCTTTTAAAATACAAATTTTGAAAAAGGGGATAATTTAGAACTTGACTTCTCAAGGATAAATAGAAATCCTAAGTGTCTTTTACTAATCATTAGTAAAAAGTTTAGCCATCTAGACAGGTGACCTTGATCTGTTTCATCTGCCAGAGCCCAATTTGAATCCAATCTCTTTTGTAAATGATGGGTTTTACATTTTTGTACCTGACTCATGGCTGAAATTTTGAGACAGGAGCTATGAGGTTTTTGTTTGTTCCTATCTATATATGTGTTATAGATTTATGGTACTGCCAAAATTCATAAAACAGCTCTATATAATTGGCTTTAAAAATTAAGTGCTTATATAAATACTCATAAATGTGAAGAAAACCAGCCAAATGAATTTCAGGTTCACATGATCTGGGAAATATTCAGTACTGAACGGATATCTGGTATTAAAGCTAGCTTAAGCTTGTTGGTTTGATTAATATAGACACATCTTTAGAGTCATCAATGTTAAGTATAATACTTCTGTTGTACCTAGGTTTACTGAAGGTCAAGTTTGTTATTCCTATTTCAAATTTGTCAGTAAGAAAATTAACTCGACGTGAAAAAAACTTTTAAGGAAAGTAAGACATATGTCTTCAATGAAAGAAGGTGTGAGGAATAAAAAAAAAATACTGAAAAAAGAGTTGTGCATGATCAGGATTTTCTAAGATTGGATTAAATTTAGTTGGGCAAATGGATTTTGTTGGGAGTAGGCTGAGGCAAGACTGGATTTGGTTTCTCCCTCCAAAGTTTTCTTGAAATGCTGCTTTTGATAACAGATTATGTAAATTTCTTTGCCTTTAAGTGACCTGTTTTTGCTTTTGAGACTTCTTTTAACTCTGGTTAAGGAATAAGTATTGTCTCACAGTGACCTTGATGGTATTTGACCAAGTATTTTAAAACTTTTTGACAAACTCCCCAAAGATCAAACTTTAATTAATGTTCTTTTGATTTACAGCTAACTTTGGAATGCTTTAGAGGGCCCCTGAGGCATCTCAAAGAAAAATACTTAACTAAGACTATTTGGTATGTTAAATGTAAGCATTCGTAATTCTGGTTATTGTAACCAAGTTTCTTTATCAATTACACTGTAATCAGAGGTTTAACCATGACTTTTAAGTATTTTGTCATTTATAGATGGCTATTTTTGTACTCTGATGCTGTTACAAAAAGTGCTTCATCATCAAGAAGATTCATAGGAAAGCTAAGGAAACAGTCACAACAGTTCCATATCAAGATGATGGCTGTGCGAGGATTCCAGCCCATACCAACTTAAAACAAGGAGCTGTCCTGTCCCTGGGGTCCCTAGATCAGGCATCTAGAGATTTTTACTCCCTGACAGGCAGGAGCGATCCCCCTACTCAGCCTTGAAGCAGTTACAGAGATGGACTGTTGCCCCTTTACTTCCCAAAAGAATATGGGAGTAAAATCTCTGACTGGGGAATGAAAGAGGAGGAAAGGGGGCAGAGTACAACATTTAAAAGAATGGCATAGCCATCGAGGACATTAACTGGTTAGAACCAACTAGGTCCAAGATGGCAGATTTGACTTCCACTAGACCTTGAGCCTCATTATATGCTCATCATAATACATCAACTAAATGACACACCCACCAGTGCCATGACAGTTTCCAGGCTGACCATAAAAGGTCAAAAAGTGGACGGTGGCCCAATTCCTGGAAATCCCTGTCCCTTCCCCAAAATAGTTGGAATAATCCTCCCACTCATTAGCCTATGAAATTACCCAGCCCATAAAAACTAACCACCCCATATTTCGGGGCCTCTCGTCTTCTGAGATGGCCCACACTCCATCTGTGGAGTGTTTCTCTCTAAATAAATCCACTTCTTACCTATCACTCCGTCTCTCACTGAATTCTTTCTGCCATGAGAATAAAAAAAACCCTGAGCTTCACTAAGTCCTGAGATCAGGTGTGTGATTTCAATTAAAAGACAGTGGGTTCAAGTCCCAACCTGGGTTTTGGCTGGGTTTGAGTCTGGCCCATGGGTTCAAGTCCCATCTGAGGTGCACGGTTTCAATATGTGTAAGTAATGATTATTTGGTCTCTAATTCCAATATTCATTCTTTTTAAAAGTTCATGTCTTATTGCATTACCCAGAAGTTCCAAAAAATATTAAATAATACTGGGTTATAACAAGCAACTTTCCTTTATCTCTAACAGGAATGCCTTTAGTGTTTCAGCATAAACATTAGTTCTTGGGGTCACCACACATTTCCTGAGTGCATTCTAAGAGCTAGGTTCTATGCTACTGCCAAGGGTGTAAGGTGAAGAGGACACAAGATCTGACCTCCAAGAACTTAAAATTGGTTTTGTATAATGTCAAATACTTAGTCCATCCATTTTGTCACCAAGAGCAGAGGCAGCCTTCTTTATTTTGGATTTGTAATTAGGATTGAGTGACATGACATGTACTTCCCAGGGTTCTTTTGAGATAATCATGGAGTTCATCTCTGTAGTATGTTCATTTGAGATGAAACTTAGCTGCTTGTGATAATATTATTGTAGGCTTCTATAAATATTCTTCATCCTTTGGGCAGCTAACTGCCAATGCCCTTTATGATGCTTTTTTCTCTGAAATGGCCTTGGTAGGCATATTCACAAAGCCACTTCCTGGATCATTCCATTTCCCAAGAGGAAGTATCTATGGAAGAAAGATGTCTTTGGAAAGAAGGTAGATTGTGAGTGCAGTAAAATCTGGAAGCTGGGGCATTTTGAATTCTCAGATTCTCAGGTAAATAGGTGTCTAGTTCTTCTTGTACTTTGTACTAACAACCATTACCTTAATTCAGGAAATGGTAGAGTTGTGTATCTTCCCAGGGAAATTCTTTTTATATGTGTTGCTCCAAGAAAACATGAGGTAATCTCAGGCGTGGGGGGAGGGGGCGGGCTAGGACAGCACCACTTTCAGTCCTGGGCATTGCTGGCTGCTGAAGCCCTTCGACTCCTTCTTCTCTCTTGCCCCACTAACAGGACCCAGATATTCCTGAGTATCCACTCATGCAGCCCAGGTACATGGAGGGAAGCTGACCTCTCTCTCAGCTCCACCCTGGAGCCCATCAGGACATTCTCACAATTTGCCAGTAACTGGTTTAAGGCTGTCCTGCAACTGCATGAGGTCAAGGAAACCAAGACTCTGCTCAGGATGTGGAGAGTGGCACCCTCTTTCTCCTCTGGAGCACGATGTGAGCACATGTCCTGGGATGGTTCCAGTCATGTCATTACCAAGAACAGAGCCAGCCTTGGGATCAAGCTGATCCCAGAAAGCTGAGTGCAGGGAGAAAGGGGAAAGCCCAGGTCTGAGTTGCATGTTCAACTTCCCTGGAGCCCACCTTCTCTCTGGCCTTGCAGACATGAGGCCTGCCTTCCCTTTCCATCTGACTAGAGGAGGTCCATCTTCTGTCACATGCAATGAGCCACACATGCTAGGTAACCAGCCATTATTGCTGGCATGCTGTGCTCAGAAACTGCTTAGTCCTGAGATCCTCCGACCTCTGCACATCGCTGCTCTGGGGACAGGCAGCCACAGGAGTCCTAAGCAGGAGCACACCCTGCTCACTTCACATCTCCAGGCTGAGCAAGCAGGCAACTCACAATGGCTGGCAAAGTCAAAGAGAGGGTTCTGAAGAGTAAATGCTATACAACTGCCTTGGATTCTTATAATCTTTTCCTTCTCCTTTTCTCTGTTTAGAGACAGAAGTAATGACTCATAAGACAAAAATCTAAAGAGCCCAGCCTCTTGGTGCAGGGAGCTGGTGTAGCCCATGTCACAGTGTCCCAATGTGCAGCTTGCATGTCACCCAGCTGTTTCCTCCACAGGGTCTAAAATGACTTGCCATGAGGAAGTGCCCTGGAGTACTCAGAATATGTTCTGTCAGTGTAACCGAGCAGGACCCTACGGGGTCTTCCCAGGACAGACCCCTCCCACATATTCTCTGCTATAGCTCCTCTCTGAAGTACCTAGATGATAGTATCTGATGCATATTTCCTGAGTTTTCCAGATGCTGGTACCACCACCAGAAGGAAGAAATTAATGCTTGATGATCATGAGCCCTAAGGATTGATCACCATCAGAGAATTGTGCACAGCTGATCACAGACCCTGGAATGTCCCTCTCTCACCTGGCCTTTAAAAATGCTTTGCTGAAACCCTTTGGGGAGTTTGGGGTATTTTTGAGCATGGGCTACCTGTTCTTGCTTGGCCCTGCAATGAACTTTTCTCTGATCCAAACTCTGATGTTTTGCTTTGTTTGGCCTCACTGTGCATCAAGCACATGAACTTGCATTCGGTAACATTAGGTCACATATTAATAATACCACACAACAGTGGCAACCCGAAACGTTCTCTTTGCAAAGTGAAGGTTGTTTATTGCTTGTTATGATTTTAACAGGCGAGACCCTACATAGGAAGTATAATACCTACAGGTGGTCTTTACCAAATGCCTGCATAGAGTAGAATGTTGGAATGAATTTCGTGTGTGTGTGTGTGTATGTGTGTTTTCCCAGAGTTCTCACTTTCCCTTTCCTGGTGAAGCAGAGCCCACCCTCCCAGTGGTGGGACTGAGAGACAGACAGTGGGGATCTCTGCTAGGGCCGTGTGCGTGCCTGTCACCTCCCCTCACACCGTCCACACCCACCCAGGGTTCACTGTGCTCACACGCATTTCCACTAGGGGAAGGCAAACATCACACATGTTGAAGAAAACCAATCAGACTGCATTTTCTTATAAAATGAGATGAAAAAATAAATCTAAACCCACCTCTCAAGTGTCGCTCTTCCTTAAACTTTTATATACGATAAAGCTCTTATTTTTCTTTTCAATATACTCTAGTTAGAAATTTTAAAAAATAAACTTTCTTTTTTGGTACCTTTCATTTCCTGTGTTGGCCTTGGAAATATATAAAATACATCTTACTAGAACTCTTCTGTGCAAATAATAAACATAAATAGTATTAACATCTATGTTATAAAAAAAAGGCATTTCGAGGTTTTCACTGCTGCCACCGCCAGCTGTAGTCCCTGGAAGGAGGTCCTAGAAGTAGTCCGTGGTCTGCCCACTCAAGCCTCGCAGGTCCTGGTCTGGCTGTGGGGGGCTGGGTAGGAACTCGCCGTCCCGCTTGTCCATCTGTAAACCACTTCGGGAGAACTGTAGGACGCTTCCCAGCCCGCTGACCAGAGAGAGGGAGGAAATCCAGTTGAGTGAGCTGAGGCTGGGCAGGCTGAAGATGGACGACAGGGCAGCTGCCCTGCTGGCACTTGTGGGTTTCATCTTGGAGTCCCCTGGACAGCCTTCTGGGATCACCTCCCCTGGTGAGGAGGACCCTGGGGTCTGGCTGCCCAGACCTTCCAGCAGGGTGTCCTCCCTCAGAGACACGCCCATGTCCACCAAGCTGGTCTCCCCGCTGCCCTCTGGGGAGCAGGCTGACTGCTGTGCGTGCCAAAACACCTGCGAGCTACAATCCTGGGAGAAGGACCCCAAGGCACTGATGTTCCTCTGTTCTGACGGTTCCGTCCTCGGTTCTCCTGGGAGGTGTCCCTGAGCAAAGGTCTCTTTGGGAGCCCTGAGTTTCCTGGGGGACCTTCTAACCAACTGGCGTCCCAGCTGCAGTTGGGTGGGGAAAAGGCTCCCCTGCAGGGCTTTGAAAAACAATCTGGAAAGAACATATAGAACACAGTCAGCTACTGCTGCAGTGGGGCCTTTGAGCTTCTGAGACTCGAACAGTACAGGAACACAACAAAGGAGAATGCTGTCAGAGCCCACGTGGGACCCAAAGGCCACTGTCCCTGATACCCACCTGGGCAGCAGCGCGGCGACGGGTGCTATGAGACAAATGAAGTAAAACACAGGGTCGCCCATTAACGTCTGCATGGTCCAATAGGGGTTGGATGGAGGGTAGCACATTGCACAGGAAGCATTATAAATCAAAGCCACAGTGAAAAATAAAAGGATACTGAAGCCACAAGCCATCCAGTTGAGCCAGGTCTGAGGGGGAAAAAGAAAGACAGGGCTTTTATCTCAACAAAAATGCACTGGTCCTCTGCAAGCGGAGGATGTAAGAGGGCGGAGTGGGAACAGGGTGGTCGGTGGGGCATGGAGCCTTGAGAACTGGTGGACCGGCCTGAACACAAATGGGGAGATGGAAGTCAGGTGCCAAGGGAAGGAGGGGGAAGGAGAGCTGGGGTGGAGGGGCTCAGGCAGGCAGGAGCCCAGCGCTGCCCGGGATGAGTGTTGTTCCCACACCCTGGGCTTGCGTGTGCATGGCCGGCCTGTGCATCTGCTTTTGTTCTCATCACAGTGAGGCCAGCTTTGCAGTCCCCCCAGCCCCCAACTCAAAACTCTGCTCAATCTCACAGAATGTGCACGGAAGTAAGCAGATCGCAGAACAGCCCCCTTCTGGATCAGGCCCACAACTCTCACCCAGGTCTTGGTTTCTATACCCAGGTGCAGGAGGAAGGTGAACAGCGCGATGGCGGTGATGGGGGTCCCCCAGGTGAACATGTCTGTGTCTGAGTCGTGGTAGGCCTGAAAGACAGCGAGGTCCTGTGTCTGTGTGTCGCCAGATAAAGCTGGTGGGAAAGGCTGGGCCAGGTGCCAACTTACCAGGTAGGGAATGAAAAAACACACGAGGCTCTGGAAGGCAGCATCAGCCATGTTCAACCAGAACGTACGAGGCCGATATTCCTGAGACACAAAAACAAGCACGGAGATTACAGGAAAGGTCTCATCTCTTCAAATGGTTTTCCGTCACCTACGGGGGCCATGAAGGCACAAGTCAAGCAGCCCAGGGACACCTGCTAATTCAGGACCTTGGAGAGGGAGATCCTGGGGTGTGGAGGGCTGGTGGAAAAACACTACAGAAAGGCCTGCAGGGGCACATGGGGCTGAGTAAGTCACTGTGAGCATCTGTGCCCACAAGGCCTGCTACAGCATTCTCGATCAACAGCAGAAAGATGAAAACACTTTCTAAATCCCATAAGGAATTTCCCTAGACAGGGACTAGTGCATGAAATTCCGGCATCTGCCCCGACCTGAGCCGTCTACTTTGTCAGGGCTTTGCTTCCCTCCATTGGTGGACCAGCTAGAATATTTCTTAAAAGTGAGTTATTTTAAAATTAGATCATGGGTGTTTCCTAATGTTAAAATCAAAAAGCTGCCTACCATGGGCAAAAAGTGCTTTGAAACGGACTAATCAAGTCTTCCTTATCTAGATGCCCCAATCTGTATTTGGCACTGCTGAGTTCTGAGCTGCTGGTGCCAGCACTGGCCCGCAGGCCGCACAGAGCAGGCAGGATGAGCGTTAACTGAGCACTTAACGAAAGCCAGGCCCTTCCCGTTTGTCCCCAGGACAAACTCGCTGTGGCCACCTAGGACGTGAGGCCTGGCTGAGTGCAAGAGCTCCCCCAGGTGACAGGTGACAAGCAGAGGCCCTCCTCATCTACCTGACCCTCAACAGCCCCTACCTACCCAAGGCTGCCTGTGGGGAAGTCAACTCTTCAGTAAATCAGTTCCGAATGAGACACCATTTGGGAGATGCGGGGATCCGTTCCCTGGGCACTCGTATAAACCAGCCCAAGAGAAGCACTCACAGGGCTTTCTTTAATGGCCAGCTAGGAACAGCTGGTAATTAGCATGTCAATCTATGTGATGTATTGACGTAAACATGTATTTTATACATCATCTGTTTGTGTTCACTTGTTCTTCCCAGGGTTTCCCTAAGGGTTTATTTTCCCATTAATCCCCATTCAAAGGAAATCACATTTCTTTGGGGGTGTTTTAGAAAAATCTCTGCTCTGCCTGCAGTCATCCCACGTGACTTAGATTCCAAACGGGCTTTCCTTGGGCTCCTTGAGACTCCTGGTGTAAAGACAGTTTTCACCTCGTACGCTTTTTAAAAAATCTTTTTTTTTTTTTTTTTTCAAAAAGCTTTAGGTAAATTGATATACAAAAACCACACACTTTTAATGTACACATTTCGATGGGTTTGGGCACATACATACACCCCTGATACCATCACCACAACCAATCAACTCTCTACTTAAATAAATGCATTGCAGTCAAGAGACAGAATTCATTGTTTTCCTCCCAGTGGTCAGATTCTAGAATTTTAACTGTTTGTTCCACAGTGTCCATTTTTTTTCTTGGAAGATTTTATTTTAAAAATTTTATTGGAGTACAGTTGATGTGTGATGTTGTGTTAGTTTCAGGTGTTCAGCAAAGTGATTTATTTATACGTATATATATTCTTTTTTCAGATTCTTTACCCATATAGGTTATTACAGAATTTTGAGTAGAGTTCCCTGTGCTATACAGTAGGTCCTTGTTGGTTCTCTATTTTATATATGGTAGTATGTGTATATTAATCCCAAGCTCCTAATTTATCCCTCTCCACCAATGTTTCCCCTTTGGTAACTATAAGTTTGTCTTCGAAATCTGAGAGTCTGTTTCTGTTTTGTAAGTAAGTACATTTATATCATTTTTTAAAATTGGGCTCCACGTGAGTGATATCATATTTGTTTTTCTCTGTCTGCCCAGGGTGTCCATTTAAAGGCAGGTGTGGGGACCTGAACTTTCCAGGAGCTGGATGTGGAGCGTGGAGGGCCAGGAGATGGGGTGGGGAGAAGGGGGGCTTCACCTCCATGTTCTGGCCGCTCTTGTAGAGCTGCGGCTTGGTCAGCAGCACGTCAGCCGGCACATCCTTGTCCAGCACCCCAGTCACAAGCTGGGGAAGCGATGAGAAGAGCAGATTAAAGAAGATCAGATACCACTGGTCAATCATGGCGGACGCAGAGAAGCCACAGTAAAACTGGAACCAAAACAGGAGGCCCACGAACATCTGCGATCAAGGGAAGAGTGGGAACAAGCAATTCTCAGCTGCCCTGCAGAATCTTGTCCAAGGGAGCTGAGGGCTTTGCAGAGTCTGACTGTAAAGACTGAATTTATAGGCAGAAATTGTCTCCAAAGACAGCCCTCACTTTGGTGCCCTCTGTCTCTCCCTCCCCCTCCCCCTCCATCCTCGAACCCTCGAGCATCAAAGACCAGCATTGGGAGCTGGGAATTCCCACCAACAGCCCTTGAAGGGATAGAGTCTTGGACCCAAATGCCACAGATAAGAGAAAACAAAACAAAGGTCTGGCAGGGTCTAGGGTGGCTCCCATCTCAAGAGGGCTGGCTAGATACCTCAGCCATCATGAGGCTTCTTTCCTTGTGCTCCTCTCTGTGGCACTAAACCAAACCTACTTGGGCTACACCCTGGATCCTGCTTCCCTCTTTTAATGAGGAACAGTGTGCAATTATTGACTCGCATGGAGGGGAGGACACACACAAGCATGGCGGTAAAGTTGATGGTGACACCAACATCACTGCCTTGACTGAGCCCTGGCATCTGCTGGGCACTCTGTTGGTGGGTGAGCTGCAGGCATTATTGCTGGTCCCTACAGCTACCCTGAACAGGAAAGTGAGGTCCAGAGAGGTGGAAGAGCCTCCTCCCATGCATAGTAGGAGCTGGGTGGACCTCTTCCCACTATTACTTGATCACTGAACATCTGTGGCCTGATGTTATATGGGGCGCATGGCAGGTTAGCAATTGCAAAGCATTCCTACGCTTATTAGCTGTGCAACCTGGCACAGACCATTTAGCCCCTGTCTGCCTCAGTGACCTTGTCCGTGAAATAGGCACACCAATGGTACTTAGCTGTGGGGTTGTGGTGAAGATTAATGACTAATGCACCTTCAAGTACTCACAAGAGCTTCCTGCACGCTGAGATGCTCATCAGTGGTTTGTGGTCGTTACTGTCAGCAGGACTGTTATTTCCTTTGTTTGAGGCTCAAGCAGGGCCAGTGTGCTCACCCCATTTAGAGCAAAGTAAACTGAGGTCCAAGATGTCAAACGACTGGGCTATGGTCATTGTATGAGTAACAAACCCAACTTGTTCAACCACTCGTGGCCTGGAGGAGCCATGGTGGAAGAACATTCTCTGCTGTGCACCGCATACAACGGCCTGGGTGTGGGTTCTGGAGCTGCCGCTGTGCACATTTCTGACCTTGACACAGTCATTTAACCTCTCTGAGCTCGGGTTTCTTGACCTGAAAATGGCTTGTTCCAAAGATCAGAAAAAATGATAGTCTACACTGATATCACCTCTAATGACACAAATCCTCCAGGACTTGTTTCAATCTATGACTTAATGCAACTTTTCCCCTCCACCCTGAAAACTGACAAAACTTGGCTTTTTCATTGACTTTCTTCCCTTTTTCACACCCACGCCTGCTTTTCTTTCTCCCACCTCCTCAGGCACAGCCTAATGAGTCATCAGTGAGCAAGTGGAGTCAGACAAAGAGGAGGAAAAGTACTTAGATACCTGAGACTTTTTTTTTTTTTTTTTTTTACTGCAGTACCCAAAAGCCTTCTCCCCAAACCACTGTTGCTATGGAAAGTTTTCTTCTCTGCTCCTTACTGGAAGGAAGGTCACCTTATTCCTAAAACTAATGAATTTCTCACTTTGGGAGGCAGAGTGATTATCCTCGAATTTCTCAAGTAGATTAAATACTTGTAACAGAGGCCTTGCATCTTATACAGAATAAAAACAGGCACCCCTTCTCCTTCCTTGTCCCCTCCGTGAGGACAGATTCACCGTGGCAGGCAGGAGCCAGTGACTATTGCAGGCGGCCACTCTGGGCCTCGTCTGCAACTGAAATATTGAATGCCATCCCCTCAATCTGAGAAATTTTCATTAGGAATTACAGAGAGCAGAGTTCAATTCACGTGTTCCATTTTGTTTTGTTTTCAGATAAAGAAAACAAAATCCACAGAAGGCAAATAACTCACTCCAGATTGCACAGCTAATGAATTAAAGAAACGGGGCTAGGATTCCACCCTGCCCAGCCCCGCTCACCTTTACTCAAAGCACCCTCCTACCCCCTTGGGAGCTGGGACCCTCCAGGTTTGCAACTGTGTGCTTGGTGGGGAGGAGGGGTGCTAGGGAAGCAATGCCAGGCAGTCAGAAAAAAAGGGAGTGATCTGACAAGGACAGGGACAGCATGGCACATCCTTGTGTGGATCGAGTCCCAGGCAGAACCCAATCTCAATTTATTTCCAGGACCCAACTTATAAAATTAGACATGCCATGATTGGTCCTGAATATCTGTATTAATTTGCTAGAAGACATTTCAGAAAAATGGGTGAGATGAGAGTGAGGAGGTGGGAGATGGGAAAAGAAAGGTGGGTCTAAGCCTCTGGAACGAACTATAAGAACATGCACAAGAGCTGTCCAGATGGTAGTTCAGAGTGAACATGGAGATTTAAAATGGAATCAGAAATAAACAAATAAACCTTTTAATTTATTTGATTTTGTTTCAGAAGACTACAGGATGATCTTGACTTTGGAGCTGTGGATTTCAGCAGGGTAGGTTTATTGGACTACTCTGCAGAGTCAGTTACCCCAAGAGTTTATTTACTTTGTCTCCTTGTTTGTACATTCAACCACAAGCTATCAGAGGCAAGACGGACAAATAGCAATCCAGCAACTTCTCAGCAGAACGTCTATACCTCACTTACAAGTAGGGTAGGGTCCTGAAATGGCCATGTGGTCCAGCCTGGAGGACTATGGCTGCCATACAGCTGTCTGCCAAGGACATAGTAGTGAAAGAACTAAGATTTAAATGTTAGGGTCAAGAGGAAATGGACCAGGGCCTTGGATCAGAGTCCCTGGAGAGACAGAACTGTCTTGAGCCAGACAGGTCTGGGAATGCCTTAACTGAAGGGTCAAATACAGACTGAGCTGGCTAGAGAGGGTGCCTGCTGGCATCCCCTTCCCACTGGCCCAGGGTGGGCACATTTTTTTCCTGATTGTTTCTACTTTATTAAATCTGGACCCCAAAGCTTCAATGCCATCAATTGCTATATCAAAGCCCATCTGTATCTGAATAAACAATTTTCTATGAAATCAGTTTAGGTCACAATCAAACTTATCACTTCACATACTTCATTCACTGGTTCTGAACAATCTTTTCTTTTTTTAAAAAATTAATTAATTTTGGGGCTGCACTGGGTCTTTGTTGCTGCGTGCGGGCTTTCTCTAGTTGCGGTAAGCAGGGGCTACTCTTCGTTGCAGTGCACAGACTTCTCATTGCGGTGGCTCCTCTTGTTGCAGAGCATGGGCTCTAGGCACGCAGGCTTCGGTAGTTGTGGCATGTGGGCTCAGTAGTTGTGGCTCGCGGGCTCCAGCAGTTGTGGCATGCGGGCTTAGTAGTTGTGGCTCGCGGGCTCTAGAGCACAGGCTCAGTAGTTGTGGCGCACAGGCTTAGTTGCTCCGCAGCATGTGGGATCTTCCCAGACCAGGGCTCGAACCCGTGTCCTTTGCATTGACAGGTGGATTCTTAACCACTGCACCACCAGGGAAGTCCCTGGATAGTCCATCTTAATCCTGGATTTACAAGTGAAATTATTTTATTTGCATATTTATGGAGATGGTGCAGTGGACTAGGTGTTGTTGTAGAGTGTAGTAAGTTGTAGTAGAGCGTCAATGTCTAGTGCGGAAGTACCGTAAATAGAAAACTATGGTAAAATGTGACGATGCCTATGGTTGACAAATACAGAAGCAACAATGCAGCCATAGGAGTATGTATATTCATGTCGGCCAGGGGAAACGAGGAAAGGCTTCTCGGAGACTGCTCAGTATCAGGATCAAAGCCTGGCTGAGTCCTCTCATGCTGACCCAGGACTGCCAATCACACTCCTGCTTATCTTCTGATCCCCTGCCTGCTCTGGAGAGAGCACCAATCAGAGCACTCCTGTCTGTGGGCACCTCGGCAGACCACTCCTTAGAGACCAAGGGACAGAGTGGTCAAGGGCTTGGAAGCTGGAGTCAGATGGATGGGGGCTGAATGCAGCCTCAGCCACTCACTGGCTGATGACCTCATGCAAACCCCTGGACCTTGTGGTCACTCTACTTAATATAAAGCTCCAAGTGGATGTTCTCCTTGGATCTACCTGTTTCCATCCTCAGAGGTGCAGGTAAGTTAAGACTTCTGAGCCTGCAGGGTAAACCAGGCCAGGCCTGGGGAAAATCCACAAAGGTCAAGGAGGGTGGGACCAATGGGAGGCTGTGGGGTAGCCCTCCAGCCACGTTCAGGAGATGGTCCTGTGAATCTCAGGCCTTTCACGTCAAAAATCCTCGACACTGGCAGCAAATACGTACTGTGTTTTTGTAGAAGAAGTACAGCACCATGTTGGCAAGTCGGGAATAGCACCAATGTCCATGAACGATCAAGAGCCTCTCGAGGTATCGGAATTTGGGCACCGCAAAGTCGCTGGCCATCACTGCCTTGAAAGGGAGAGAGTTCCCGTTACTGGTGCCGCTTCACTGAGCCTAAGGTCTGTCTCATCTCCCCCCAAACACAAGGCGCAACATGGACGGAGAAATCCAGTCTGAGTTGGCTGTACCACCGTCTCCCTGATGAATGCCTGCATTTAAGAAAATTCCAATCTCAACAACACTCTAGTTTAGGGATATTGCCCTAGAGGACTCATTTAAGATTTCAAATATATGTAATTGATGGATTTTTAAGGTTTTTGCCTTTTCTTTTCCATGCATTTCTGCTTATCTTTGAGGGTTATTCCACACAAAAATGTTGTCTGCTTTTCAAATTTTATGGACTTCCTTAAACAACACGTGGAAAAGAGTAGGTTATGATGTTGTCCCATCTGTGCAACAGAATAACATCGTTATGCATGACAGAAAAGAATGAAGACTTAGAATGTCTGCTTTCTGAACCCAAACACAAGGATCTGAAAGCAAATAGTGTCTTTACCCCTCTTCCTGTCAACATGTAGGAGTCAAGGGTTTTGTGCATCTTTTCTTCCTTCCTTCATTTATTCCATGATTCATCCTCTCAAAAATCATGTATTAAGACCCTCCAGTTGCCAGGCATAGACGTGGAGACAGACACCATCACACAGGGTCCCTGTCCTTAATGGAGTCAGTCTAAAAACTCAAAGGGTTGCCGTTAAACAGAGTTAAGGAGAGGCCCAGGGGGTCTTTTGAGAAGCAGCCCCGACCCTTGAGAACTGCAGATAGACCCCTCCTTCCAGGCCCTACCTGCTTCTCCAGCCTTTGGCCACAACTTTCCACCTCCACACCCCAAACACACTGCTTGTTCCTCCGTCAAGGGAGCCCCCCCAACGCTCCCAGCTGGGTTAGAGCCTCCCGTCACATCCTCAACAGGGAAACTAGTGTTTCTCTTTCACAGCACTCACTACAATTATGACTACTGGTGTAAGTTTAAAATACTTCTCTGTCTTCCCTCTCTGGTCTTTCTGAACATCCCATGAGAGTCAGGACGGTAGATGTTGTGATCACCCTGCAGCCCTAGTTCTCAGTCAGTGCTTGGCCCATGGGGCACTCAACAAACGTGGTTGACCAGAAGACTCTACAAAGACTGAGCACCTCAGAGCTACAGAATCTCCTTGGTTCCCTCTGTCTCCCTGCCCTGGACACCCTTCCCACCTTGGCTGAGCTGGGGAGCTGCAATCACCCTCACTCTTCCTCAGGGACTCAGCTTGGACTCCTTGGGTCCCTGCAGCCACAGCGCCCCACAAAGTGCATCTCCCAGAGAGCTCTGCACAATGTCCCTTTGCTTATCAGACTGACTAACATGCAAACAGGGCCACATTCCCTTGGGTAACCTGAGCCCTTAGAGCAGTAAGAAAAGGTGTCCAGTCTTACTGCCATCTTACATAATGTGTCCTCAAGAAAGAAGTATAGCTTTAAACAATACAGAAGCATCCAGTAACACCCCACGCAGAAGTCACGTCCACTCAAAGCCAAGTCTCAATAGGAGCCCTACAGCTTGGCTGATCCCCACACCTCTTTCATGGCTCATAGACCCCTCTGGCTCCTGCCCTGAGGCCATGCAGTGGGGGCAGCTCATGCCCCTCCTCACCCACATGCTCAACCTTAGAGACACTGATACAAAGTGGATTCACTGGGTGCATTTCTCTGCATATGTCGTTTACAAGCACTGCCCTGGGTAGCTTTTCACTCTAGGAAATGAATGCAAAGGAGGCAATGCTGAAAAAATCAGAAGGAATTAACTATTTTGTTCATTCATTTAACAGATGTTTTTTGAGCTTCCCCCATGTACATGGCACCATGAAGAGGCACGGATGAGTCCAAGCTGGGCTCTATTTTCAATTTCATGGAGGAAGGAAAATGTACAATAAGGTAACACAAGTCAGAGGAGCGGCAGTAGGAGAGTAAGAAGGTGCTGAGGATGGGCCCAAGATGGAGCGACCTTGCTTCTGGCTCAGGACTTTCCATCTTACTGCGATTTCAGTGTCAAGTGAGAAAATCAACAAGCCTGCACAAGCATGGCACATGAGTGCTCAATAGCTAATTACTGACTGAATGCATCAATGAGATCGACCAATGACCAGTGACCAACGTGCTGATTTTTAAAGGAAGACAACTGGATAGATTGTTCCTGAAAGTCTCCCCCAAGTTAAAAAACACTGTGACTGAAAGTTAATCAAATGTCGGCAATTGTTGTAATGTTACATCCAAAAGAACTACATCTTTTTTCTTTTAGATTTTTTTTTTGGTGTGGACCTTTTTCTTTAAAGACTTTATTGCATTTGTTACAATATTGCTTCTGTTTTATGTTTTTGGTTTTTTTGGCCATGAGCCATGTGTGATCTTAGCTCCCCAACCAGGGATCGAACCCACACCCCCTGCATTGGAAGGCGAAATCTTAACCACTGGACCGCCAGGGAAGTCCCAAGAAGTACAATTTTTTTTTTTTTTTTTTTGCGGTACGCGGGCCTCTCACTGCTGTGGCCTCTCCCGTTGCGGAGCACAGGCTCCGGACACGCAGGCTCAGCGGCCATGGCTCACGGGCCCAGCCGCTCCGCGGCATGTGGGATCCTCCCGGACTGGGGCACGAACCCACGTCCCCTGCATCGGCAGGCGGACTCTCAACCACTGCGCCACCAGGGAAGCCCAAGAAGTACATTTTTAATGAACTCATTTGTTCATCGTCTGGATCACGTGTCAGGAACCAACACAGTGGCAAATGAAAAATGCAGAAATAAATTTTCACATGAGCAAGGATGGCTGCACTCCATCTTTATAGTGACACCAGGACACAACAGTCCTACAGCAAAGTCCATTCTTCAAATGGTATCACTAATGTTCAGGAGCAGTAAAAAATGCCCTCGAGGGACGAACCATTGACAGTCAGAGGAAGGCGATGACTCACCGTGCCTCACTCCATCCCACCTTTTCACAGAAATACGCTAATAGACACATTCACTGCACATGGCTTCATAAACATGAACAGCCACCTGCCACCTGGTCTCCTACCACTGGCTTAGCAGAAGGAGAGAACCAGTTGTACTGAAGTCCAACCCTTTAGCTCTGCGGCACAGAGCCCACAAGAAGGCCAGCACAGCTCACAGTGTGAAGACCCCTTGGTCACCCAGGACAACCCCTTTGGTCTTTACCTGCATGCCCTCCTGGCCTGAGAGTCCCACGCCCACGTCTGCCACCTGGATCATGCTGACATCATTGGCTCCATCTCCTAGAAACAGCACGGGCAGGAAGAATCATTTGAGTTGAGATACACAAAATCAAATCAGCTTGATGGATCTTCATGGGGTCCCCGTGAGCTGGGTCCTGTGAAGGGTCCTGGGGAGGAGTGAGGAAGAGGCAGTGCAGAGTCTGTCTCGGGGAAGCCAAGTTATGCAGCCAGAAAGAGCCTAGTGGGAGGCTTGCACCCACCAGCCACACCAGGAGGTATTTCCAAAAGTGGTGGCCAGCGTGTCCCTTTCCAGTTAGTACACGTTCCAAGCTACTGGCTCATACACCAATAGAGCCCTTCACGTGGCATCCAGCACAGGGAGAGATATGACCACCACCTTCATTGCTGTTTCCTGAACCACTCCAGACTTTGTCACATGTCAGTCAAGGCTACTCCAATTCATACTCAGGTGAGTGGTTTTCTAAACTGAACGAAGAAGGTTAAACTCTGCCCAAACAAACTGTGGAGCTCTTTTTGCACACCAATGTCCAGCTAACTTGTTAGCTACTGTGCCCACCTTTGGGCTCTTTGAGCATGTGATAAAGGAGACCGTCTACTTATTCAGTCACAGAAAATGTGTAGGAATACAGGGTATAGGTCAGAGCTCTGGACACCTTTAGGGAAAGGCAAGCAGAGACTTAAAGTCATTGTCATTCAGTGACAGTGACCGTTCTTGGAACAGGGCAGCATCACCAAGTACCTCCCAAATTTTAAATATGCAAGAAGTGTAGATACGTAAAGTCAGAGTATCTCAGACCATGGCTATAGGACATCTCTCCCTTGTGATTCCTCTGTTCTTTACTGCACTGGGCCCAACATGGGTGACGAGTCAATATTTGTCAAATTGAAATTCTGTGAAGCAATAACCTCTGCAGCTTTTTCCAGAACGTCCCATTCAAAATGAGATATGTAGACAATGATGTTCTCTGGATTATTAACCACTGGATGCCCAGGACTAGGTCACATCCATGCTTTAATTCATAGAAAGAAATGAACTAAAGTTGATTGGTCCTTACTTTCCCTTTCCCTTTTGAGATTCTATTTTGCTTTTCCTTTTCTTTCTAACCAGCCAAGCTTTACCTCCGTTTTCCTAAATGAATGCCACACATCAGTGATTCAGTGGCTGAGCAGGCACTGACCAGGCAGTGAAAATGTGCTTTATCATTCAGGTCTTACACCAGACCCACTGAGGGGCACTGTCCTCATGTTACACAGGAGCAAAGTTACTGGTAAGGGTGCAGACCCAGCCTGCAGACTCCTCAGCTTCTCCCTCCAACACTTGCTCAGAGAACCCTAAAGGCCCCTCCAGGCACATGAGGGCAAAGGTAGTCCTGAGACAGCATCCCTGAGGAGGGGCCACCCCCAGAAGAGCTGCCTGTCTTACCTCAGCCTGAACCAAGGGGCCACAGATGAACACACACTCACTCCCCTTAGCAGATACCATGGCCCTGGGGATGTGCAGAGCCGTCTCCATGGCGACCATGCTAAGGCCGTCCCCCACAGACTGGGCTCAACACCGGCCTCAACTATCCTGATGAGGTGTCCTGTATGACAGGGCGGCAATCCCTACGTCATCTAGGAGGGGCTGTCACAGACCTTTTGTAGAAAATACGGCAACTATTACGGATTGGTGAGGATGCTTTATTTCAGAGCCAACTCTCACCCCGGTGTGCATTCTATATGCAGGGAAAACAAACTGTTTGATATCAGGGGATCCCGGGGATCGTATCATCTCTTTTCCTGGGCTACCTGCAGTCTCTCCCATCCCTCACCAGCAGGTGGCGCTGCCAAGTCCCCGAACCTCCCTGGAGGCTGGACCTGTATCAGACGTGGGGACACTCCCCTGGGGGAGACAAGTGAGCACCGTGCAGCACGGAAGAGGAGCCGAGAAGGCTCTCCAGACCAACAGTCTGCAAGGAAAAACCACCATTAGATGCACAGTCCTTAAGGAAATGATGCAAAATTTAACAACTATTCAGGCCTTAGGAGGGATTATTCAAATTAGATGCTTGTCTTGAAACAAAGTTCAGCAGACAAGAAGCGATGGGAATTCTGATCACCATGGAGTCCCTGGGTTGTGCAGCATGAAGAAGCCTTGGACTCCAGGCTGCTCACAGCCATCAGAAGCACCTGCAAAGGGCCTTCTTCCTAAGTTGGCCTGGGGTCGTGCTTAGTGTGCTGGGCTCCACTGTGGCCGAGGCTGCTGGACAGTAGTCTTCTGTCATCCAGGAGACAGTAATAAGCTCCATCTTCTTCAACCACCATTGAATTACTGACTTCCTAATATGTAGCTATATCTGTTGCTAGTACATTTTGTGGCTTTCAAATCCAAGCTTTATATTTGGAACAGGCTGCCTGTTTCATCGTACCAGGTGTGATTTTATAAACAGAAAAAAGAGCAAGGAAGCGTTTTCCCATCCTATGGCATAGCGTAGAAGGGGCAGGGAATTCAAGATGCTTTGACAGGAAGCAGCTGCAGAGGTGGGGGCTGTTCGGCCTGGATACTTGCCTATGGCCAGAGTCATGGCCTTGAGCTTGCTCCTGACCAGCTTCACCACCATGCTCTTCTGTAGGGGAGTCGAGCGACAGCAAAGGACAGACCGGCACTGCTTAGCAAGGAAGAGGAATTTGTCCTCCAGGTTTTCCTCGAGGGCATAGGCCAGACTTCTCCCATCGATCACAAGGCTGGGGCTGGGACCAGAGATGGCAGCTGCAGAGGGCGGGCAGAGTGGGGAGAAGCCCACGCTCACGCCACCAGCGGTCTTGTCGGCGGCACTGTGGGGGCTCCTGGACTGCACATAGCGTAGGCACTGGTCCAGCAGGGCTGCGCACGCCTCCTGAAATGGACACGAGAGGATGGTGCAGGTCACTCGGCTGCATCACAGACCAGGCTACCCGCACAACACATCTGAGAATCTCCAGGGACCCAGGCTGCAGGCTCTGCCCAGGAGGTGGCCCTCCTGAGCCTGGGAAGTCAGTAGAAGTGGATGACTTTCAACATGAAAGGATTTGAGTTGGTTTAGGGTTCCTAAAAGACTCTACTTGATTCCATTATACTGTGTAGAGGTTAGGACAAAGCATTTTCACTTTGGGAGGCCTGGCCAGACTGGCTGAGCTGCTGGCTAGTTAGGCTATGGGAGCTTTCCAGACACTACCCCATGGTCCTCAGAGGCCCTTACTCAGCCCTTCTTGTTTCCTAGTGAGGTACCAACAAACGCTTCTGTTGTGATTAGCTCCAAAAGAAGAGTAATCAGTGTCTCCCTAAGCTCAGGAAAATGAAGTTTAAAAAAAAGCCTAATTACTGAGGCTTTGAATTGGCAGTGTCCTTCCAAAGCTGTATCTGAGTTCCAGAAATAGGGAAATTTCCTGGGGAACCTGCAAGGTCAGGGGACAGAGGCATAGGAGGGAAAAGTGTTTCCAAGAACGAACATACTCCAGGGAACTCAAGTGGTTCCTGGTCCTCCAGGGAAGGACAGTGAGCCCACAGGTTAGTAAGCAGCTTCCTACAATGCACTGTGGGAATCCAGGTGTGTCTGACGAGCACTTAACTGAGGACCTTTTATATCGAGGAAAGTTAGTGAGACTGGAGAAAAGAAGACCAAGAAGACACAGCTGTTGGCCTTGAGTGATGGGCAGGCAGCCGGACACACACCCCACCCCCCATGACCACAGCAAGTCACTGACCAGCATGTGCAAAATGTCCCTGGATACAGGGAGGGGGAGACTTGCTTCCAGGCAGGGCTGGGAGTGGTGGTGACTGGGAAGGCCTTGCAGAGAATGCAGGACCTCACTGCAGGAATACCGTGGATGCCCTGGTCCTAGCACAAGGCACTGACAAGGTAGGATGGAGCAAGCACGCCCTACAGGTGCAGCTGTGGCACCTGGACAGATTTATAGAGCCACGTTGAGTACTCAGAGTAAACAGCAGCTGTCAGGCTGGGGAAGAAGACTGGCATTCTAAACACACTGAACCGCAAGGTTTCCACTGTCACTCTGGCAGGCCCTCACCTGGACCCAGGTGTCACGGAAGCTGGAGGTGGACACCAAGGCAGGGACAGAGAAAGCTCCAGCTCTAGAAGCCCTCTACTTCTGGCTTGAGGAGTGGAAAAGAGAACTTCCAATGCTTAGAGAAAATGGAGGAAACCCCATTTTTATTTATTTTTTCCTCTATTCTCTTGAACCCAGCCCCAGGCAATTCTGCTCTGTGGGCAGCAGTAGGAACAACAGTGGTAGCACAGCCATCTGTCGCTGGGGACTCTGAGGGAGGTGCTCCTTCCTTCCTATCAGAGCAGCTTGGCCCCAGGACAGCAAGGCAACGGCTGCCCTCCTTTCTGTCTGTCCTGCCACCACTTGGCCCTGGAAGTCGGTGCAGAAGTACAAAGCAGATCAAGGTAACTCAAATCCCAGCTTTCATGCCAGAGGGAGTCCCAGAGAGTCAGAAAGTACTGGAAAAATTGTCAGGAGGGGGGAGCTTGGCAAAAATGTGAGACAGATTCTAACAGCTTGGCAAAGGCCAAACAAAACTGACATTGAAATCAACACCCCAAGGCTGTTCAGAGCCTGCAGCCTGCACCCAAGAGGACTGATATCCTGCCTTAAAAAAATTCACATTCTCCAAATTTAAAATGACCAGAGTGCCATTCAAAATACCCACAACATAACTCCAAATTTATCAGCATATAAAGAGCTAGGAAATTCTCAGTGCCTGTGGTAAAAGACAATCAACAGAAGCCAATGTCAAGATGACATACAAACTGGAATTACCTGACAACGACTCTGAAGCAGCCATTATAAAAGTGTTCCAAGAAGTAAGAAAAAATTCTAGAAATGAATAGAAAGGAAGTCTCAGCAAAAAACAGAAGATATAAAGAGGAATCAAATAAAAATTTTAGAACACCCAAAACACATTAACGAAAATGAAAAGCTCACTGGATTCCACTTATGTGTCCATCATTGGATTACATAAATAATTTACATAATTTCTCTGTGCTCAAGGAGGGGGATTATAACCCCCACACTCTCTAAGTGTGAGCTGTGCACAGTGACTTCCTTCCAGAGAGGACAGTTTGAGAATTAGTTTATGGGGGAGAAACCTGACAAAATTAACATCCACAGTGATACGTCATGTTGATAGAATGTACTCTTGATATGATGTGATGAAATGATGAAAATGGCCCTTTGTCTGTGGTCTTCTTCCCCAAAACTCATAACTTTAATCATGAGAAAGATACCAGACAAATTCCCATATAAAGATATTCTACGAAACACCTGAATGTATCTATCCTCAAAACTGTCAAGGTCATCAAAAATGAAGAAAGTTTGAGAAACTGTTATAGCCAGTAAGAGCCTAAGGAGACATGACGACTAAATGTAATGTGGATCCTGGGGACTACCCTGATGGTGGTCCAGTGGTTAAGAATCCTCCTTCCAATGCAGGGGACGTGGGTTCGATCCCTGGTCAGAGAACTAACATCCCACATGCTGCGGGGCAACTAAGCCCGTGCACCACAACTACTGAGCCTGTGCGCTCTAGAGCCCACGCGCCACAACTAGAGAGCCTGTGTGCCGCAACTACTGAGCCCGCACACTCTAGAGCCTGAGCACCACAACCAGAGAGAAGCCTGTGTGCTGCAATGAAGAGCCCGTGTGCCGCAACGAAAGATTCCACATGCCACAACGAAGATCCCATGTGCTGCAACTAAGACCCAATGCAGCCAAATAAATAAATTAATTTAAAGAAAATGTAATGTGGGTCCTCAATGAGATTCTGGAAAACAAAAAGGACATTAGGTAAAAATTAAGGCAATCTGAATATAGCACAGATTTTAGTAAGTAACTGTATATCAATACCATATTAAAAATTGTAAAGATGTTAATAATAGGCAAAATTATGTACAGGTGAAACAGTACTATCTTCACAATTTTTTTGTAAATCTAAAACCATTCTATATAAAAAGTTTATTTTTAAAAAACCACTAAATGGACTCAATAGCAGAATGGAGACAACAGAAGAAAAAGTCAGTGACCTCAAAGACAGATCAAGAGAAATTATCCAATTTGAACGAGAGAAAAAAAAATTGAAAACTGAAGAGCACCTGTGGGACCCTTGAGAAAATAACAAAAGACCCAATAGTCATGTCATAAGTCTTACAGAAGAAGAGGAGAAAGTGCAGTGCAGAAAAAGTATTTGATGAAATAATGGCTGAAAACTTACCAAATCTGGTGAAAGACATAACCCCACAGATTAAAGAATCTTAGCAAGTCCCAGATTATAAATCAAAAGAAATCCATGCCCAAACACATCGTAATGAAACTACTTAAAATTATAGACAAAGAAAAACATTGGAAAGCAGCCAGATATAAATGATTCATTAGCTATGGGGTAATAATGATTCAAATGACTGTTGATTTCTCACTAGGTACCACAGTAAAATAAAGACATTCTCTGATGAAGAAAAGCAAGAGCATTTGCCACCAGTGGACCTACTCTAAAAAATAGATAAAGGAAGTTCTTCCTAGAGAAGGGAAATTGTGCCACAAGGAAACCCGAAACAACAGAAATGGAAGAAGAGCAACAGAAATTGTAAATATAATTTAATTTATGTAAATATAATTTATTTTAACTAAATATAATGGACCATTCTTTTCCTCTTGATTTCTTTAAAATATGCTTTTAGATTGAAAGCAAAAAATATAATATCTGATGAGGATTTCAATTTATGCAGTTGTAATATATGACACCTTCAATGTTAGGGGGAAGAGTAAAGGGCACGTGGAGTGGTAAGATTTCTTCATCCCACTGATTCTAAGTAGACTGTGACAACTTAAGTATGCATAGTGTAATCCTAGAAAATACACTAAAAAAGCTAAGTGATGTTGAAACATAAGAGACAAATTAAAATGAAATACTAAAAAATGTTCAAATAACCCAAAAGAAGGTAGAAAAAGGAATGGAAGAACAAAAAACAGAGAATAATAAGAAAACAAAAGGTAAAATAGTAGACTTGAATCCAAACATATTGATAATTATCATAAATGTAAATGACCTAAGCATACCAATTAAAAGGGACTGTCTGAATATATGAAAACATGACCTATCTACCAAAAAACCATAAACAAACAAAAAACCTCACCTCATTTCAAATGTAATGCTACAGGTAGATTAAAAACTAAAGGATCAAACAAGGTTATGCCATGCAAACAGAAATCAAAATAGCTGGAGTAGCTATCTGGGGCCAGAGTAAATTATTTCAGCCTTTTCATATCATTCAGTCTCTGTGGCAACTACTCAAAACTGCCATTATAGCATGAAAACAGCCAAAGATTGTATATAAAAACATGGGGAAGGCTGTGTTCAAAAAAAACTCTACAGAAGCAGGTGGTAGGTTGGATTTGACCCGTATGCCACAGTTTGCTGACCCCTATTATAGAAAAATTGAACCATACCATCTCTCAACTGGATCTAATTGATATACCAGCCAACAACATGGCAGAACACACATTCTTTTCATATGCATGTGAACATTCACCAAGACAGACCATACCCTGGGTCATTAAAAAAATTAATATGAAAGAATTAAAATCATAAAAAGCATATTCTATGACAATAATGGATAGAAATCAATAGGTTTCAAATAGAAATCAGTAACAGAAAGAAAATAGGAAAACTCCAAACACTTGGAAATTAAACAAAACACTGCCTATTTTAAGACATTTAAAAACCCACAGGACAGCATGGTATTGGTGAAGGGACAGACACACACATCAATGGAACAGAATAGAAAGTCTAGAAATAGACCCACACAAATAGGACCAATTGATTTTCAACAAAGGTGTAAAGACAATTTAGTGGAAGAAAGACTGTCCACAAACGGTGCCTGAATAATGCAGAAAAATGCAGTTTGATGTAAACCTCACACCTTAGACAAAATTCTACACAAAAAAGATTGTGTTTAAAGCTGAGATGCTAAACTATAAAAGTTTTAGAAGAAAATAAAGGAGAAATCCTTGTGATTAGGCACATCTTAAGTGTGACACCTACAGCATGATCCATAAAAGTTAGACTTTGTCATCTGCTGGAGGAGATGTTCCAAGGGAGAGTCAGTCACTTGAGGAATCAGAGCCCCGGCCAGGGCCTATGGGAAGAGATCCACCCTCCACACTTGGGGATTTCAGTCAATAGATGTGACAAATGAAAACCACATGCCACTGGGGCATCCGTGAGACAACACATGCCATCCTGAGGACACCAACGTAGAATGGACCACTGCCCTGGCTCCATGTGACCTCATGAAAAACACTCTCTGATACTGCTGGCTGGAAAGTATCTCAGGAAAAAGCAGGTTGAACTTTGCATTATAAAGCCCAGACGTGCGTTCCTAAGAAATCCCAGCAAATCCCACATCTTCCAAGACTATGACAAGCACGTTCTGAGTGCCAGAAACACAACACAGGTGCAAACAGAGCAGAGGGCAAAGGCCCGCCTCGCAGCGGCTGCCAGAAATGGAAGGCGTTCTTTCCTGCTCTGCTCTGGGGCTGGTGGGATGTGAGGCGGCCCAGGCAGAGCGGGTCTCCCCAACATCCACCCACCTGGGATTCGGCGTTCAGGGTGATGACTTCCTCGTCGTGGTCCAGCAGTTTGCAGGCGTAAGCGATGTTAATGGCTGTTTCCTGTTTGTCACCGGTGAGAACCCAAATCTGCAGGCCTGCTTGACGCAATTTAGCAATGGTTTCAGGGACTCCGTCCTGCAGGCGGTCTTCAATCCCAGTGGCACCTGGTCAAAGGTACAACAGTGTGGGTAAGCCCCCTGCTCATGGGCCCCGACCCTGACCGGCATGAATGCCTCACTCCAACACAGCAGAGATGCTGGCCCCACCCTGCAGATTGGGCCCTGCTGTGGTCCATATTATCTGGAAGCACCCGGGTGATTCCTCATTCAGGACATGGGGGCACCTTCACTAGCTGTCAATTCCACACAGTAGGAATACCTGGGAGGCACTGAACGTAATTCTCTGGACGTACAACAGAGCACCTCCAATGCTTTCTAACATGCAGACAACTTTTAACTTTACAGATAGCTTGGAAACGAAGCTTGTGGGGAGATGGTGGGAGTGACCATATTCTGACGGATGAAAGTTTTAAAACTTATGCATCCTAGGGCTTCCCTGGTGGTGCAGTGGTTGAGAGTCTGCCTGCCAATGCAGGGGACATGGGTTCGTGCCCCGACCCGGGAAGATCCCACATGCCGTGGAGCGGCTGGGCCCGTGAGCCATGGCCGCTGAACCTGCGCATCCGGAGCCTGTGCTCCGCAACGGGAGAGGCCCGTGTACTGCAAAAAAACAAACAAACAAACAAAAACTTATCCATCCCACAGAAAGCTTCTGGTGAATGACACCCACAGTGCTTGCTCTCAACAATGCTTACCACTAGCTGTCGAAACAGACCACAAAGGCCCACTATTTCTTGAAAGCAACATTATCCTGAATGTTTTTTCCACAAAAATAATGATTAAGGGGCAGATTTTCCCATGCAGGTCTCAGTATATTGGGAAAAATATACTACCCAATGCAGAAAAGTGTCCTCTAGGCCAGCCTGTTTTCCCCTCCATTTCCAACTTGGTGAGATGGTCTCACCTTCCTTCTAGAAGTGCAGCATTGCCTGAGGCCTCCTTGTCAGCCTTGTCTTTCTCTTTTATGCATGCCGCTCCCTGTGCTGGGATGCTGTCATAGACTGAATGTTTGTGTCCCCCCTAAAAATTCATAGGTTGATGCCCTAATCACCAACGTAATGGCATTAGGAGGTGGGGCCTTTGAGAGGTGATTAGGTCATGAGGGTGGAGCCCTCATGAATGGGATTTGTGTCCTCACAGCAAAAGACACAAGGGAGATGACTTCTATCCACTGTGCGAGGATGCAGAAGGAAGGCAGCCGTCTGCAAACCAGGAAGACAGCCCTTATCAGGAACCAAACTGGCCAGCACTTTGACCTGAGACTTCCAGCTTCCAGAAATGTTGAGAAGTAAATGTCTGATGTTTAAGCCACGTTGTCTATGGAAGTTTTGTTCAAGTAGCCTGAAATGACTAAGATAGACGCCATTTCCTTTTCTCTGCCTTGAATGGGTAAGATGGCAGGTGCGGGGAGGAAGGAGTCAAGGTAGAACACAAGTACAAAAAGTGCACATTTCTTAAGTATACGCTTTGATATACTTTCACAAATCACACAGCTGTGTTGTCAGCCCTGAGCTCAGGAAACAGTGTCACTAACTCCCCAGAAGCCCCCCTCAGGGGCAAGTGGTTGTCTTCTCTCTTCCATCTCATGCAGCCTGTGTGGGGTGTTGGACCTGGGTCTACCCCACACTTGATGAATGTACCAGAAGGCTAAGTGGTAACTTGGGAAGGACCTGGAAAGGAGGAGGGGACATTGCACCCAAGATTTCCTCTGCTCTGAACCATTAAGTCCTCCCAGGAAGGAGCAGGCAGGGGTGTGGGGTTCAAGGTCTGCTTAGGAATGGAACCACTTTATGCTGCTTACTCATGGTGAGCATGACCCTGACCACCCTCCTGGCCCCTCTCCCCTTCCCCAGCTCCGTGGCTTTAGCATTAGAATAGAGTGTGCATCTCTGGCTCCTTATCTTCACCATCCAACAGTTGACATCTCTCAGTGCATCCTAAGTGTCACTTCTGCTAGAATATATCCCCTGATGTGGGGGAAAGAGGAAGGGATGATCTTGCCACCTCTGCATGTTCATAGTGTCTTATTCATACTTAATAATGATTGTGGAATAATCATAACCATGGCTAACCTTGATGGATTCCTATATACCAGAGAAAGTTTTCACAGTTTCCCTAAGATGTAAGAACTACAATGATCCCCACAACACAGGTGTGCAAAGCAGGGTAGGGAAGTGAGTTAGCCAGGGAAGGGCCAGCATTCCCCTTACGGTATGTCTCTGATCCAAACCTCTGAGCTGCATGTCTGCTCTAGGATAGCACTTCCTATAATGCAGTTCTTTGTGTACAACTCAACCACTTCACTAGATGGGGATTTTCTGCAGAAAGCCTTCTATCTCCCATCCTTGTACTCTGGCCACTCAGCCAGGGCTCCTTGGCAAGTATCCACCAAGAAAGAAAGCAAGGAAGACCTCACAGATAAATTCCCATCCAGAGGAAGTCTGCCTCTTTTCAGGGAAAACCTAACACCTTGAAAACATACCCTCTTTATTTCAGGAGCTTATTGGCCAAAGTAATGGGCTCCTAATTGAGTCACTTGACTGCCCCTCACCTATATAACGCACATGTTTGAATCAAACACAGGATATTAATGAACTTAGAAATATAGTTATGGAAAGCATGTCTGTCTCAGCATGAACTATGGCTGAGAATAAAGAGGCAATCTGAGGAACAGTCCTTTTAAAATGATCTGGAAGCCTAGTATCTCCTTTCAGCTCTCCAAGGTAGCTTGTTTGTAATATAATTTATGTGACTTTGAATAAATGTCACCTTCTTTACAACCTGATCCTTGGGAGAACCTGGCATTTTGAGTATCATAACCAGGGTAGTTAATGGAGTTCAAGCTAGTGCCACCTTACTTCACTGCACTCAGATGTAAGGTAGCTTTCAAAGGAGGGGAAAAATCTCACCAACTGGAAAGTTTCAGATGACATTTGGAGAAACCAGCAAGAACGCTGGGGAGAGTGAGCAGAATGTTGTCTTTTGAATTTAGGTTCTTGGCCAGAACATTATGGAAAAGAAAATTTCAAGAACACAGTGGGAAGGACAATCCTTGCCCTGTGGCTCTCTGATGTTACTTAATGTAAGAACCTAAATGAAAAGGTTTAAAAGGGGGTATTTGGTATGGGATATTAAACATATAAAAGTTGACTTCACATTTCTCAAATACAAATCAGAGGAGCTGGAGCACGGTGCCCATGGATGAAGCAGTGGTGAGCACTGAGGTGGGGGTTCTCCCGCTCTCCAGCTTGGCTTCATCATTTGAACCATAAACATTCCAGGTTGTAGGGGATGGTACATGTTTAAGAACTGGCTTGCAGGAGGAAGGCTGATTAGTGTGTTTGCCATTTCTGTGGTCCCAATCAGCAGAGAGTCTGTGCAGAAGATGCCAGCCAGGCCACACAGGTACGGAAGCAGTAACACGAGCTTCATCACCTTCACCGTGCAGCTACGTGGGGCTGGACCCAGTGCCTGCACCTTGCTCAGTGCTTTGCTGCATCCCCTCTGCTCACCCTCACAGAACTATTACCTCCACTTGGCAGATAAGGAAACTGGGATGCAAGTGCCCAGGCTCACAAGGCCAGTAAGCGGCAGAGCCAGGACTGGACAACTGAGCCAGGGCTCCAAGACTCTGAAAGAAGGAAAGAAAGGAGTATCTGCAAAGACAGGCAGAGGAGGGACAGCTCAGGGACTCATAGCTGTGTTCTCAAAGTTAAGGTCTCATCCTGTGGAAAAGGGAAGAGATTTTATCTGCATTGCTCTAGAGGGTAGGACCAGTGCCCCCTGGAAGAAGGTACCGGGAGGCGGATTTCACTCCATTCAAGACTTTAGAACTTGGTGGGAGGAGAGCTGTCCCAGGGGAGAACACCCTGCAGAGAGGGGGGCCATGATAATCAGCGGACCCCCTCCCATCCCACGGGTCTATCAACAGTGTCTTTGGGAGAAGCACGTTCCAGATGTGAACAGTCCTAGTTCAGGAAATCAAAACCTGGCAATCTAGAGGAGGCACAGACATTTTCCAAGTGTTTCATTTAATTCACCTCCTGAGTACCGCTCAGGATGCCTCTGGGCCTCTGGATCTTCGGGCTTTTTTGAATAGTGCATGGCCTCGTATAGGACACCGTAGGCGAAATAGAATATTGCATAAAGTATGTATATGTAGTGCTCTTAAATATCTGAATAGCTAGCTATTCTATTAGATATAAGTATGTAGATACAGAGATATACCAACGCCTCTGCCTAGGAAGGGGGCCAAATGAATTACGGCCTTTCTTGTTGAAAGATGAACCCCCATATCTTCATGCCCCAAGAGTATCATTATCTGACCACCAGCACCATGAGATGGGGAGTGTGTATACACAGCACTGCCACAACCAGCTCCTGGTGAGAGCACAGAGAGCATGTACACAAAGATCCAGCTAATTTAATACATACATTAATAAATATTTTAAATAATAAATAAATACTTTTCAAAATACTAACATCAACTCAGTAGCAAATACGGGCATAATTTGGTAAAAATGAGTCCCCTTTTTTTTCACCCAAATCAAATCTGTGAAATATTTACTAGATGTAAAATGCAGCCCTGTCAAGTCCAACGGTTTCTGTTTGTTTCCTGGGACTGGGGGATACTTTAACACATCAGTTGTTAAGAAGCCTTGCTCCTCATCTCTATTTTTGGTGGGAAAGCAGGGTTTCAGGGGAAGCAAGTCGGGGCGCTGTTGTGGTGCCTGGCAGGGTGGCACATAGAATGCCCCAGAAACGAGCCACGGGGAGAACGTTCAATCGAGCACAGCCTTGCCTGGGGGCCGCGCTAGCGTCAGGCCAGAGGGGTCCTTAATCAAGCCTAGCGTGTGCAGAGCTGCCACTGACTAGAGCCAGGGCACCTCTCCATCCAGGATGCTGCAAACTCCACCCGGCTCCGCAGCACCCGCCCGCTGGAGAGCGTAATTACCCAACAGATGCAGATTCCTCTCCAGGCGAATGGCAGACTGAAACAGGAGCTCCTCGCGGTTGTCCAGGGCGGATTCCGCTTCCAAGTGGCTCTGCAGCCAACAGGCATACTCTTCCTTACTCAGAACCTGGGTGAGAACCGCTGATGAGCGCCCAGGCCGAGCCCCGTGGCCGGCCCCGCCCCTTCCGCGAAGCCACGCCTACTCACCCTCTTGGCGATGCACAAGGTGCGCAGGCCCTCCACCGCGTACAGGTTGAGGTAGTTCTGAGTCTTGCTCCGGATCTTCTTTTGATGCCTTCCTCTGGCGTCATCTAAGTTGGAATAAGAGCAGAAACAAAGATGAGTGAGAACAACAGAGCCCAGTGAAATGGCCTGGACTCCCAGGACACCTGGCCCATTGAAATGAGTCTGCATATATGCAGTTTCCGCAGCTGAGAGCTCAGCGCCATCAGAGGTTCTAGCTGGGTACTCTTCTCACCCAGGGAGAGAAAACAGCCACATTTTCAGGTCTCTAAAGTAATCACACTCAGAGAGCCAGAAAGTAGGATGATGGCTGCCAGGAGCTGGGGGGAGAGGAGAAAGGAGTTGTACAGAGCTTCAGTTTTGCAAGATGAAAATTTCTGGAGATCTGCTTCACACCAATGTGAATATACTCAACACTACTGAACTGTACACTTAAAACTGGTTAAGATGGTAAATTTATACTGTTTTTTTTTTAAACACACACACACACACGCGTGCGCACACACACACACAAAACAACTAAGAAATTAGCTATCAGCTAGTAAGATTTTTCCAAACATCCACCCTTTTCTGTTTTCTGTAGACCCAGATGTGGAACAGACTTGCTGTTTATTACCAGACTGCAGAAGTGCTGACTCTGAGCCTCACCACTGTGGAATCCATGGCAAAGTGACACACACCTTCTTAACTCCACTGTGTTCTTGGGTCAATAATTGTGAGTGAGAAGGCGGAAGGCACTTTAGTTTTCATGTGATAAAAGTATGTTAGGAGTGAATGTGTTTCAGAGCCAGTGAGGATGACGTGGCCCTCCCCATTCTGCCTCACTGTAGCTGGCTGCAATTGGAATGCTAGCAGGAATTTTGTTGCAATTCATTAAGCAGGAATGTCACAGGCGCCCTGTCACATCACTGTGATTTACTCCAACAGCCTCCAGAAAGGGCGCCCAGAAAACATCTGCACCAGTAGATTTAGCCCACCTCTTGCTTCGTTACTTGTCAATAGTATACATGTTCAATATAAAACTTAAAGCAAAAGTTAGATGTCATCTTAAACAGAATCTCATAATATTTTTGACTATTTCTAATATCCCTTGTTGAAATGAGAATCTCACATAAACAAAACCTCATTAAGAGTGATCTGGCATCTTTTTGTCCAGGAGGTGGGTGTAAATGGAGGCACATAAACGTCCCGTTTAGGAAAAGTCATACTTAATAGAAAGTGCAGTTTCTATCCTCCTACACCAGTAATGTTGCCAGACAGAATATAAGATGCCCAAATATCCAGAGAAAACTGTAATTCGAAAAGATACATGCACCCCAGTGTTCACTGTAGCACTATTCACAATAGCCAAGATATGGAAGCAACCTAAGTGTCTATCGACAGAGGAATGGATGAAGAAGCTGTGGTACATATGTACACAATGGAATACTATTCAGCCATAAAAAAGAAATAATGCCATTTGCAGCAACATGAACGAACCTAGAGATTATCGTACTAAGTGAAATAAGTTGGACAGAGAAAGACAAATACCATATGGTATCACATATATGGAAACTAAAATATGGCACAAGTGAACTTATCCATGAAACAGAAAGAGACTCACAGAGAGAGAACAGATTTGTGGTTGCCCAGGAGGTGAGGGGTAGAGGAGGTATGGATTGGGTATTTTGGGACTAGCAGATGCAAAGATATATAGAATGGATAAATAACAAGGTCCTACTGTATAGCACAGGGAACTATAACAAGCACTTTGCTGTGCATCAGAAATTAACACAACATTGTAAGTCAACTATACATCAATAAAATAAATTTTTTAAAAAAGAATAAAGGTGAGAAATAATTTACACCTTCCAAAAAAAAAAAAAAAGAAGATAAGATGCCCTAATAGCACACAGGACATACTTTTACTAAAAACATTATTTGTCGTTTATCTGAGATTAAATTTTAACTAGACATTCAATATATTTTCTTTGCTAAATCTGGCAACCCTACTTTCCAGTGGTGAGGCCCCTGGTCTGGGGAAGGCTGTCTACTAACCAGGTCAGCTCCTTGACACACAAAACACTCTTAATCTTCTAGATCTGTGCTCTTCATGGAGAAGACAGTGCCCCCAACAGACCGAAGATTGGTCCCTCGGAGGCAAAAAATCTTATTGTGCCTAAAGCACAGATACATGTACAGTACATAAACAAATATACAGCATATCTGTGGCATTGAAATGTCATGGAAGGGCCATTAGAAAAAAAATATCTGAAAAGACTCCTTAAGGGGGCAATAATGAAAAAAAGAGAGGGAGAGTTGGGAAACACTGCCCTAGATTATTGTGCTTCAGGAATTTAAATTTCCTGAAAAGATGACACTGAAAGTCATCTTAATTTTGACTACCATTTACTCCTGGTATTGTGATAACATTATTCCAGATTCTGACTGTTCTTTGAGCAAAGACATGTTTAGCTGAGGAACTCTGGAATTAACACTAATAAAGTACTTGAGTTGTCCAGAGGGGGAGGGGAAGGTTGCATTCCAGGGCAGGAGCAGGATGCAGGGGCTGTGATGCTGCCCTTAACCACACTACTGGTCCAAACAAAACTAATGAGTGAGAGAAGGCAGGGTGGGCCACTGGGGACCCAGGGTGCCCTGGACAAGGGTGCGGTCACAGACCACACTGACGTTTTCTGTGCGGGACGGAGCCCACCCAGCCCAGCAAGGAGAGAAGCCGTGACCGCCACATCTTGCCCATCCCTCCCCCTCTATCCTTGCCCTTGGAGGAGGGTGGAGCCATCACAACTTTTGTGTCTTAAAGACCACACAGGGACTTCCCTTGTGGCGCAGTGGTTCAGAATCCACATGCCAGTGCAGGGGACACAGGTTCGAGCCCTGGTCTGGGAGAATCCCACATGACGCGGAGCAACTAAGCCCGTGCACCACAACTACTGAACCTGCACTCTGGAGCCCACGAGCCACAACTACTGAGCCCATGTGCCACAACTACTGAAGGTTGTGTGCCTGGAGTCCGTGCTCCACAATGGGAGAAGCCACCGCAATGAGAGGCCTGCACACCACAACGAAGAGTAGACCCTGCTCACCACAACTAGGGAAAGCCCGCGCACAGCAACGAAGACCCAATGAAGGAAGGAAGGAAGGAAGGAAGGAAGGAAGGAAGGAAGGAAGGAAGGAAGGGAATCCACACAGAGTGGCACTGGACTGAACCTCAGGCAAGTGAATCTTAAGGAAAAGAAACCAGAGAGAAGGGAAAGGGACCCAGCTTATGCTTTATTCCTATAACACACCAAGCACTGCTAGGAGCTTGGACAGGAGCTTCTTGTGAGGTCAGAAGCCTGATTTCCTTTGTACAGATGGGAAACTGAGGCACAGGAGGAGTGACTTGTCCAGGGTGACCCCAGCCCATAAATGTAGACTTGGGATTTGAACCGAGGTCTGTAAGGTAATGGGTGGGGTAGGGTCCCTGCTTTCTACTTGATCCCATACAACCTAGTGGCAGGGCAGGGAAGACACAGCCACGTCCTAAAAATACAACACATTCCCCATCCACCATCAGCTTAGCCTTCTCGTGCCCTTTTTGGTAAAAGTGTTGTGAACTCGTTGAAGAAAGACGTTGGACACTCATGTGCCCTCCTCACTTTACTGCCTGCACACAGGTAGAGCAGCTTGGCCACCTGCAAGCCTGCTCTGCTCCATACCCTGCCCACCCCACCTCCAAAGTGAAAGTTGAATGATTCATGTACAATGTCACGGTGTCACTGGTGGAGAACTTCAAGATTACCCCAGAGCCATCCCCTTTCTTGGGAAACCACTGGGGGCTCTGAACAGCCTGAATCTTAAATTGCCTGGTGTCTACATGTAGCTCTGACCGATTCAAACTTATTTGAAGTGCACACTGCTTGGAAATTCCCAGAGCAAGGCGGAGATCTACACAAACTGCTTATTTTTAAGGTGCCCCCTTCAATGTCACGGTTTGGGCAATGTTGTGCTTTGAACCTGTCTGTTCCATGGCTTTGTTCTTTCTCATCTGTAGTTAATTCCTCCCAGGACCAGGTGGAGGGGTCTGGGAAGCTCCCCAGCTTGCACAAGGGCTCCCTTCACCCCTTGACCTTGAAGCTGACTCTGAGTGATAGAAGTTTTGTTTGTTTGTGCTTTGTCTAGAAATTTGAGGCTTTCTACTCATTTTTAAAAGTGCACTGCCAGCCAAGTACAAGCGTGGCCACTGCTGCAGCCTTCTCGGTTGCTCTTGTGTCCCTTGCACAGCTCAGCAGGCTCCCTGCCCTCTCTCTGGGGTGGGAGTAAGTCTCTCCTGCCATCCCATCCCACCCTTGCTTGCTAGAGCTGGTCCAGTCTTTTCACCTTATCCATGACCCACTGTATGTAGTAAAGTCTGAAACACAGTGGTCCATTAAACTATCTTTAGTACAAGGCTGTGGAATAGGACAAAGGTGATATTTTTGCAGTAGAATAAAATCTGCTCAGATAATTGCCATACCAATCTGTTTTTCTTTTGCGTGGATGCAAAATCAAATTTCAGAATGAAGGAGGCTCTTGGAATGCAAAATCAGCCTGTAAATTGGATTCTACGTCCACCCTAGAACCAACACACGGGAATAGGTCACCCTCAAGAAAGGCCATGCAAACTGCTTTCAAAGACGCATTTGCAATTCACTCAGCTGCCTTTGGGAGGCGATAGCTGTGTGACAGGAAAACGGATTCGTCTGCAGAGATCCACCAGTGCACTTTCCCTTAACTGGAGCTGGAGTACTGTTCTGAGGCACTGAGATCATGGCGAGAGGACCGTGGGAAGCAAAGTGGTAACCCCTAGCTCCGTTCCAGAGCCCCAGAAGAGCATATCCAGCATAAGGGTTTCCCACAGGTGGTACCCAGAGCTGTTTCCAGGATATAGGAGAGAGGGAGGCTGTGGGGGTAAGGCAGTGGTCCCTCTCCCATCTGCCATCCACCCCGCTTCTCCCCACTGAAGGTCAGATGTGACCTCTTTTTGTCCTCTGGGCACAGAGGGAGGGGTGACTAGGTTTACTAGTGGGGACCCAGGCCCTCCCCCTTCCAAGTCCCAGAAGCATTTGTATCTGGAAAGAGGTACAAGCCCTTCTGCTAAACAAAGTTTCACTCTCTACAGCAGTGGTATATGAACCCCTCTTTTTCAACCCGAAAGTTACATGGAAGTCAAGTGCAAAAGAGACCAAGATGGAGGTTCTTGGCTGTAAGACGGCCAGAGGCCAGCAGCCCCCACTACCTGGGCCCTGAGAACACTCCACAAATGGGCTAAAAACCATGGCTTGGGCCTCACAGGTGCCCAAGGTCCAAGCAATCACAGGGCAGAAAGGAACCTTCTGGGACTTCTAATCTAAAAGCTCTTAACCTGCATTGCCCAGATTTAAACCTGATGCTAGGCCTCACCCCCATTAATCCCCAACCCCATTCTTCTGAGGTGGGTTCAGGCACTGAAGCCCTCCATCCACTGGGCCCTCCCCCCAATTCTAGTCCAAACCCTTCAGAGGAGGAAAAGGCCACCCAGAGAGGCAAAGCTCCGCGAGGCAAAGCTCCGCTGGAGGGAGGCGCTGGTTTCTCAGGACTGCTCCCTGCAGCGGGGAGCTGCTAGTGGAGGGGAACAGGGTACCTGTGGAGCAGGGAAGCAGGAGGTCCATGACCACCGAGTCGGCCCCCTTGGTGTAGACGTTGATCTCGTCCGTGAGTGGGTGCCGGATCACCACCGACATCCTCTTGCGGATGGAGTCGAAGCCCAGCGTGTGCAGGAGCTCGAAGGTGAGCCTGCCCAGGTGGGGCAGCTCTACCGACACCTGGTCGTGCAGTCGGTCCACGAGCGCGAAGCTGTAGGCGCGGGCGGCGTAGACAAGAGCTGCCTCGTCGGGGCTCTCGGCCTCGTAGCGCAGCTCCCGCTCGGGCTCAGGCTCCTGCGCTGAGCACTCAGGTGCCCAGCCGTCCGCCCCGCTGCTGTAGCCGTTGCTGGCGAGGCCTGGGGCCGGTGGGCCCAGCCTCTCCTCCAGCCGGAACAGCGTGCCGTCGTTGGCCAGCGTGGACAAGAGGCTGGACTTGTGCGCCGACTTGTTGGTGGCCACGCTCCCAATGCTGCTGCAGCCCAAGGCCAGGCGGCTGGGCGTGAACCTCCGGAGGAAATCTTCTATCGTCTTCACTGGGGACTTCAGCTCGAAGCGCACCCTCACCTGCCAGGGAAGTAGTCGGAAGACAGGTTAGGTGTCTCCCAAGAGGCCTCACCCTGACTCCCTTAGGGCCGCCCTCCACTTCCCCAGGGGGGCCTGAATACGGATTTCCCATTTCCCACTGAAAATTGCAACCAGAGTCAGCATTTCTTCCTTGAGACTATCCCTTGGCCTCTTCCTCTTCACCTCAACACAGGTTCTGCCATATTCACTCTTTCAGGATGTGACTGTAGGGTAGCAACGACCAAGGCCCGGGATGGACTCAGGGCATTGGGTGGCCTGTGGTTCCCAAGGCTTTGGGACTGTCCCCTCACTGCAGTCGCCCGTGGCTTTACAGAAACTTCCCAGGAGTGGGCCTGCCACTGCCTGGCAGGAACCCTGGCTTTTTTTTTTTTTTCAATTAAAAAAACCATGTAACAAAAGACCAGTTTATACATTCCTTTGAATTATGTCCATAAAAAACTTAAATTTACACAAAATTTCCCAAACCCAAAGAATCTTTCTAAACAAATGAAATACATAGGCAAATTCAGGCCCCAAATCCTTAAACAAATGTTTAAAAAAATCACAATAAATTGTATATTTTCTAACGAGGACTGAAAACAACAAAACGACATGTATACAATTGTTAAAGTTTCAAAAAGCTCAATATGGAGCAACAAAGCAACACTTTATTTAAATGAGTGCTGTATGCTAATGCTGATACAATATACCTATTTTAATTTTCTGCTAGATAATGGATTTAGAGCAAATGTTGAAACAATCAAACCATTGAATTACAGTTACCCCTTAATCTTTGCAATTTTGCCCATGGGTCTGAAGTTGTGAATTATAGTAAGAGCCTCCAGAAAAGTCAGGCATTTGGTAAAACAAGGCACATAGGACCAATTTTGATAAAGGTGCTTTTTCTTTGGTCTTCTACTGACTTTAAATATTGCTACATATCCAAGTGGGAGATTGGGGCAGCCATGCCAGAGCTCCTGCTAGCTCCAAACGCCCTTAAAGGTGGCACCCACCCATACGTGGGCACAGAAATGCATCCAGAGACACGTTCATGTGCAGTCTGAGGATTCTGCTCCCTACATGGAACTCACTCCATGTGTGACCACGGGCACACACCTCAGTCATGTCGGGGTCTCTCTCACTTACTCAGTAATTGCAACAATGCCTAGGTCAGTCAGGTAGGGTCTAACCTAGAAACCAGAGGCCTCTTCAGGGAAGTATTCCAGAGGGACTGAACAGGGTGGAGGAAGAACCCAGAGGCCAGACGAGGGATGCCGAGGAAGCAAAAGCCTGTGCAAAAGGAAGCAGCCTCCATCCAGGGCTGATGGCACAAGTCTGTAGTCTCTGAGTGGCAGAGCCCGTCCACCTGGGATCCGCCAGGCCCACTGGGGCCTCCAAAGGCCGGTGGGGTATGAGCAAGAGCACAGGGGGGTCACACTGCTGCCAGATACGCTGATGCCGCAGAGAGGGCAGGGGCCCCTTGTTCACCCTCCATCACACCAATGGCTTCACCAGCAGAACCTGCCGGAAGGGCCCAGGAGGAGGGGAAGGGGTCTGGGAGAGTGGGGGGTCAGGGGACAGGCCTACAGTGTGCATCAGCCCTAGAACACCTTCATTTGTGTCCATTTACAGTTGCCTAGCTGCATGACGCACAGCCATGCTTAGGTGCACTCCACCCCCTGTAACACCACCTGGTCCACCCGGAGGAGCGCTTCAGTTATACAGGTTCCTTTCACATATAAAACCTTACTCTCTTTGGAAAGAAACTTGATGTTAACCCAAACAAAACCCAACTTGGGTGTTGCTATGTTTCTACCGCCCAACGTAACTTCCCACTGATTCTCAACCACTTCCTGAATGCCAATGTTAAAGGCCTTTATTAACATCAAATACATTTACTATGTGCCAAACTCTACTCTGAGACCTTTCCCTAAATCCCACCACCGCCCCCACATCCCAGACAGGGTGCCAAAGACACAGGAGGGGACCAGCTTATAGTGTCGTCAGGATGCAAGTCCAGGCAGCTCCTCCCAGAATCTGGGCCCCAGCCCATCCTGTCTCCTCTCATGTAAGAATCTAGGACCCTGAGGCTCTGGTCGGCATGGAGGGCAGCCACCCTCCTGCCACTGCCCACCTTGGGCCACGCCTGTATGGTCTGTGCCCCTCTCATCCTGGGCTCAGGAGCTGTCTCTGGCTGGCTGCCCTCTCCCTCTTCGCTACAATCCTGGCACCTGCCCACTGCAGTCTGAGGATGTCACCGCAGAGCTACTGAGCTGGTCTGCCCTGTCTGAAGCCCCCAGTGCACCCCCTGAAACCTGAGAGTGGTGCTGAGCGACCGGGCTCCTGCAAGACAGGGAAGCGTGCTCCCTCTCAGGAAGACTGACACCGGTGGGGCCACACCTAGGGGCAGGGGCTCTGCGGGCTCACAGTACGATGCTCCAGAACTTGCCTTTTGTCGCGGCTGATCCGGGGACGTGACCACCACTGTGTTGCAGATGGTGAGTGCAATGAAGAAGTCGAAAATGTCAGACAGCTCAGGCGAGAGGTAGGCCAGTGGGTGCTCCTGGTGCCTTGCAAAGGCCAGGCACCTGTCACACTCGCTCACCTTCTCCAGCAGCTTCGGGTCGGGCGTTATGTCCTTCTCCTGGGAAGAACACAGGGGCTGAAGGGTCAGTCTGACCCAGTGACCTGCCAAGTGTCCTTTTAGTGCTTGACTATGTAAGGCACCTTGATTTTACTAGAAGCTGTAAACAGACCTTCACCTCATATATACACATGTCATTTTATAATTACAAGTTATGTATAATCTTGATTGTATAAGAATATATAGCTAACATATGAAATGAAATGCATATATTCTTATATATAAGAAGGTACACATGTTCTTTTTATAAAATAATATCTCCAAGTAACATATCTTACTCAGAAAGATTTGGAAAAATAAGAGAATAATAGGGAAAATGTAACAGATCTCTATCACACCACCCCACAGTAATATATACTTTTTAAAAAACACGCTTCTCTGCCTTTCCTTCGTCTTTTTTCTATACATGTACATTTTTTTTGTCGGTACGCGGGCCTCTCACTGCCGCGGCCTCTCCTGTTGCGGAGCACAGGCTCCGGACGCGCAGGCTCAGCGGCCATGGCCCACGGGCCCAGCCGCTCCACGGCATGTGGGATCCTCCCGGACCGGGGCACAAACCCCTGTCCCCTGCATCGGCAGGCAGACTCTCAACCACTGCGCCACCAGGGAAGCCCTATACATGTACATTTTTAATCAAAATATTTTATACATAAATTGGCAGTTTCCATTTCCCCAAAAACATTATATTGCCTCAACTTTACCAGGCCTTTAAGAGCCATTTGAAAACATAATTTTTAACGGCATATAAACGGACATACCATACTTTATTTGACCATTCCTTTATCACTGGGTACATTTTTTCGCTGTTTTATTGATGTAAATAGCACACTGATAAGCTTCTATGCACAGAAATCTTTCACGGAATCACTAACTTCCTAGGTCAGAAAGTTGGAACATTTCAAATACTCTTGACTCATATTGACTGTGAAACTGATGTCAGGAAAACCTTCTCCAACACAGCCTCCCTGCTGCTCGGGTGACAGCTCCCCGCCCACGTGCCCCATGTAAACCCAACAACTATCAGTGACCACAAGTCTAGATGACTTCTATTCAAATGGCACCTTCTATATGGGTTTCGAAGTCCATAAAAGAATGAGGCCACCATACATGAACAAAACGGATTCTCCCTCTCTGGTCTTCAAAAATTAGAAGTGAAAGGATCTTTTACAGGTTGTCACTCACGTACTTATGGAAATTTCCCTGCCAGATGAGAATGGTCCATAAATGTTTGGGCGGCTGACAAGGCAAAGGATGGACTTGGGTTCATCTAATTAAAACAATTTTTTTAAATTTGACTTTGCTTTTTCACCGTTGTCATCTTGCCCTGATGTTTTACTCATTTCATAGGGCAGGACGGACTTCCTCTCCTTCACCCACTTGGGTGGGTCATCGGCAGTCCCCAGCCTGAGAAGCCTGGTAAGGGGACCTAATCAGTGTTTTGGAAAAGATACAGCAGTGTGGGAAGGCGGCACTGGACAGAAAAACATCCCCTAACTGAACAGAGGTAACCCCCCAGTGAAGTACAGACACTTTTGGTGACTGGGGGAGGTGACAGCGGGAAGGAGGGCTGCGGGACTCACCATGGGGCTGCTGAAGGCTGTGTGCTTGGACAGCATGCTGGCCCTCTTGGCCTCGGCACGGCTGCTGGTGCGCCGGTGTGACCTGGTGCTCTGGCTCCGATGCACGACTCGGATGTTTTGGTGGCTCCCGGTGCTGCTGCGCTGGGGCAGCGAGCCCCCTCTGGACATCACCTCCTCCTCCTCCTCGTCTGCCTCCTGGTACCTGGCCAGACGCCGGGCTGTGGGAGAGGGGCACGAAGTGACATCGTGGGGAGGCTGGGTGTGACACTGAGGGGTCTAGGTTCCACAAGGCATCCAGCAGGGCACCCCGGGCCCTCACCACCCTCGCTCTCTGATGGCGAGGCCATGTTTGACAGGGGTTTCTACTGAGGGATGGGAGATGTTCTCATTTACATGCACCTTCAGTGAACCCGATGGGGCTTATGTTCTCAACCCCACGTCACAGATGAGAAGACTGAGTCTCAGCTGTTAAGGTCATGGGATGCAGGGGCAGGGGGTCGAGATGGCACCCAGGCCCACAGGATGCCAAAGCTCAGGTCCCACCCGTGATGGCAAAGGGGCCACCCCATCCCACAAAAAGTCAGATGTGGGTGGAGATGGGTTCACATACAGCCCCTCTGTTCAGGGGGAGCCCCCATGTGAATGGGGTAGGCGGGAAGGTGGCTGGGAGGCCCACAGAGTAGCTGGGTTCCAGGCTTTGACCTTCATGCCAGGGTCACAGGGCCACCTGCTTACTGGGGCCATCAGGACAGATCACGCGATGAGCATCTGCCTTGCAGTCAAGCAGAAATAACGGTTCTCAGGCTGTGTTGACGGTGCTCTCCTGACAGGGCTCCTTGCTCAATGCCATGTGGGGAGTAGGTGCTGTCTGCACTCACCCCATGAGGATGAAGCACTTAGCAGCAGGGAGGCTCACATCCTCCTGGGGTTATACAGCGTGGAAGAATGCCACCAGAGTTCAGACCCAGCAAGCAGAGCTCCACTGAAGAAGACGGTGATTGTGATGCTGTGCTTGGCTCTTAGGGGGCACCGGGGAGCGACAGTCCCTGAGGCCTCCAGGGCTCTCAGTGAATCACAGAAGTGCACCCACACTGCTGTTCTTGCTAACAAAGGCTCTCAACACATGTTCCTGGCTTTGCCCAGTTAGTTCAGCTTCTTCCATCAGATGTGAGCAACAGGAGACCATCCATAGGGACCACTCGCTCCAAACAAGCAACTCTTAAGAACTTCCAGGGCAGGCCTGGTGCTGGGTGGCAACACAAGGCATCCTAACAGGAGGTGGCCTGTGTGAGGGGCTAAGAGAAGGGCCCCCCGTCTGGGCATGCCATGGTGTGGTCTGCCCTGTGGGCCAGGCCTTGAACTCAGCATCTTCTTTAGGAAGACTTTTCTTTAGAGATAAGGAAAGGGAAGTCACCTGCCCATGGCCACCAGGCGGGTAACTGCCAACCCCAGAACTCCACCTCAGCGAGCTCCTAATTCCAGGAGAAAACTCCTGCACCCACCCCCTTTTCCCCCTGGTAGTGAGGTGGTGAGTGGATGGCAGGAAGGGCAAACCTGGACTGGGCCTGTCTAGCTCCTAGGCTTGGACATTATGAGCATGGGGTCAGCCTCCCAAGGGCACATCTGCCCGCCCACCCTCCCACAGCAGTGAGCAGATGTTAGCCTGAAAGCGGCCATCCCTCAGGCTGCTGCTGGTGTGTCTGTGCTCTGTGACCAGACAGCAGTGGCCTCAGCGATGCTCTTGGGCTCTCTTGGGAAGATGAGGACAAGGAGCAGGTGATGCTTGGCCCTGGCCCTGCACCGTCACCAGGACACGAGGTAGAGAGGGACACGCCCATGGTCTGCGTGGCCGGTTCAGGTACACGTGAGCTGGGCTCAGTACTCAAAGCCAAACCCGCCTGAATTCGTTTCACTAACAGATCTGAGAGGTCGGACCATGGGAGCAGCTGCGAAGGGTGCCCACCCAGGGGCCCGTCAGTCACTGATCACAGCTCTTCTTTAAAACATGCTGCAGAGACACCTGGCTGTTTCCACCTTCCCCAGCAATGCTTTCCTGTGTCTTCTGGCGGCGATGGACCCCTTTGTTTTTTTGTTTGTTTGTTTTTTGTGGTATGTGGGCCTCTCACTGTTGTGGCCTCTCCTGTTGCGGAGCACAGGCTCCGGACGCGCAGGCTCAACGGCCATGGCTCACGGGCCCAGCCGCTCCGTGGCATGTGGGATCTTCCTGGACCGGGGCACGAACCCGCGTCCCCTGCATCAGCAGGCAGACTCTCAACCACTGCGCCACCAGGGAAGCCCCCCCTTTGGTTTTATGGTAAGCATCTGACAACTGTGAAAATCCTTCTGTAATCTTACTTGGGATTCTGCCTCCAGAGCCTCAGTTCCAGTTCAAAGGCTGACTTCAGACCTGGTCCTCTGACTCCTTTACAAGCAGGATGAGGTCTGCTTTGAGGCCCCCAAGCTCTTCTGCACAAGCCTGGGGAGTCAGGGAAGGGGAGAGCCAGAGAGGGAGGCAGGTGGGCAGATGGGACACTGTTCCTGACCGATTTTTTTGAGTGGCAAATAAAACATTAAACAAATTGGACACATTCCTATGCCTTCTGTTAATATGATTCCTTTTATCATGGAGGATATAGTGGATATCATGATAATTCTTGGTTTTATAAGACTCACAAAAATCTCATGCTTCCAGCAGATCTTTCCCACCAAATGCCCCTACAGAACAGCTTCCTATTGATGCCCCCATTTTGTCCCCCTGTTCTGTACTTGCTTCTGTTTCTGTGGCAAGGTTTCTTTGATGTTCTGAGACGCTGTTCCAGGAAACAAGGGGAGTCCTGGTTGCAGAGCAGGTGCCCTCTCTCTCAGAGGCGCGATGGCCCCAGAGACACTTCTGTGGTGCAGGGACCCCCTCCTGTTTTGGGTGGGCAGCTGGCTCCAGGCACCCCTCAACTTAGGAAGCAGATGGCTCCCCTGTGTGTTCAGAGGAGACAGAGGGAGGCAGCCAAGGATGAGAAAAGGAGAGGTGGGAGGAGGGGCTGCCTAAATTCCAAAGTGAGGTGACACTTCCCTCCGGGAGGTCATATTCCAGAGGAGAGAACGCAGCATTAACTGCCCAGTGCCCTGCTGAGAATTTGCAGCTGATAACAAGGAGACTGACGCGTGACAAAGGAAACATCTCTTTGCCTCCTGGTGTGACAGAGGCCGGTGCCTCTGAGGTGAGTTCCTCAAGGTTGCCCTCTTTGGTTCTGCTTGTCTGGCAGAAAATGAGTGTTTAAGCAGATGCCCACCACAGCAGATAGTGCAGGAAGCAGGGCGCCATCAGCAATGAGGTGGGGCCTTTTCTATAGATGCTGGTCCAGAGTTGCTCTGACAGCCTTTCTGTTTTATTCTCCCTCAAAAATCATCAACCCCTGAAGCTGTGTGTGTGTGTGTAGGTGTACAAGCACGCACACACAGGCACATGGGCATGCAACTCTGATACAGCAGCTCTCTGGTCCTGCCCAGATTGGGAGCCTCCATCCCCAGACTCACCATTTGCATCATGAGAATATTCTATGCCAGACACAGTGCATCTTCGGAAAACCATCTTATTCTCAGTTAAAGTGCCAGTTTTATCGGAGAAGATATACTGTATCTGCCCTAGGTCTTCCGTGATGTTCAGGGCTCGGCACTGCAGCTGCGAGTCCGTCTCCTCATCATACAACTCTACATCCTGGTGAATGAAGTACACTTGGCATACTTTAACAATTTCAATGGAAACGTACAAGGAAATTGGGATCAACACCTAGGAGACACAGGGCACATAGAATGAATGACCGTGAAGACCCGGGAACTGCAGATTTAGTCCAATCTAAACGACAAATAACTACAACCTCAAGTAAGTAGGGACTATACTGTACCTTTCAGAGCTTAAACAAGTTGGCTTAGAGTCAGTATTGTTAGAGTATTAGGATATTGGCAAAGAGTTTAAACTAGGACAGCCTATGCCACTGCAGAGCGGAAATCCACTATCGTGTCTGGAAGTATGGAAACCATGGCTTGTATAGAAGCAAGCGTTTTCATATGACTAAGTTGTGCTTGAGAGAAGCTAGGAGAGGAAAAAGAGAAAAGAGAAACACAAAACACATGGCACAGTCAGAGTCCTCATAAGCAAAGTCACCTCACACCCAGGCTGTCCCGGGGCTCCCGGCGACAGGAGCTGCCTGTCCCGCAGACACAACCCTATAGCTCAGAAGAGACAGTCTTTTCAGAGGCTGGTTCTGTGCTGAAGGACAATCTCTGTGATTTTGTACAATACAGAGCAGAGAGAAGAGGCTTTGAAAAGAACAGTCACGGTTATGCTTTGACAATTCAAGAAAAACCTTCATGAAATCAATGCTTAATTTTTTCTTTATCTGTGGAGTAACAGTATTGAACTGATACTTATGGGCTCAGAATATCACATCCAGACTAACTGGGTTCTCTGGGTAAACTAAGTATATGTTAATGCAACACCTACTACAGGATGAACTCAAGTACATGTGATATAAGACAGCAGAACCCCCCTTCCAAGCAAAGGCTAAGCCAATATCTTCTGTTCACTCTGTGTCCCTAAGGAGGGTGGCAGAGATGCTCACTGCCCCTCTCCACTCTCACAGGCTTCTGGGGCATAGATTCTCAGTTAGTGATGGGGAATTGTTCAGGAGGCATGGGAACTAATAATAATAATAACAACCAATGCTGCAAAATGCAATGTGATATCCTAAATTGACTCCAGGAACAGAAAAAGCACATCAGTGGAAAGACTAGTAGAATCCGAATGACCTCTGGAGTTTTGTTTGAGACAAAGTACCAAAGTTGGTTTCTCAGTTTTGACAATGTACCAGAGAAATGTAATATGCTCACATTAAGACACACTGGGTGAGGGACACATGGGAACTCTCTGTGCTATTTTTTGAAACTTGTCTGTAAACCTTAAAATTATTCTGAAATAAAAATGTAGGTTTAAGATAGGAATAAAGACGCAGACCTAATAGAGAATGGACTTGAGGATACGGGGAGGGGGAGGGGTAAGCTGGCACAAAGTGACAGAGTGGCATGGACATATATACAGTACCAAACGTAAAATAGATAGCTAGTGGGAAGCAGCCACATAGCACAGGGAGATCAGCTCAGTGCTTTGTGACCACCTAGAGGAGTGGGATAGGGAGAGTGGGAGGGAGGGAGATGCAAGAGGGAGGGGATATGGGAACATATGTATATGTGTAACTGATTCACTTTGTTAATAAAGCAGAAACTAACACACCATTGTAAAGCAATTATGCTCCAATAAAGATGTTTTTTTAAAAAAGTAGGTTTTTTTAAGAAGTAATTGAGTGGAGGGGGGGTGGGATGAATTGGGAGACTGGGATTGACATATACATACTACTGATACTATATATAAAATACATAACTAATGAGAACCTACTGTATAGCACAGGGAACTCTAGTCAATGCTCTGTGGTGACCTAAATGGGAAGGAAATGCAAAAAAGAGTGGATATATGTATACGTATAGCCGATTCATTTTGCTGTACAGCAGAAACTGGGAAGGAAATCCAAAAAAGAGTGGATATATGTATATGTATAGCCGATTCACTTTGCTGTACAGTAGAAACTAACACAACATTGTAAAGCAACTATACTCCAATAAAAATTAATTTTAAAAAAAAAGAAGTAATTGAGTGGAAAAACAAAACAGAACCAATGATCGAAAAACCGACCCCTCAGGCCTAAAAATCTTAAGAACAGCAAAGGAGAATTTTAACTTGAAAAGCACCCAAGAAAAGATCCTTTAGATAAGTCGGGTGGGAAAACAAAAGGCAACACATTTGTCAGATGAACCTGTGCTCCTCCCAGATGCAGAATTTGTAGGAAGCTCTTAGCAGACTATGACTCAAAGTTCTCATCAGAAAAGTAAAGCAATTGTCATACGGAACTTAGTACTGTTACCTGCAGAACTATTATCATTGTCAAAAATGAATAAACTGCAGCTGTGACTGGGGATAAAGAGGTGCCGTCAGACTCGGGGACATCAAATAATGATTTCTTCTCTTGATAGCGCTGCACCCATAGTCCATGTCCTGTAGCAAAGTTCAAAGAGGAACGTCATTCACCCGACACAAGTACATCGGGTTTTATGAGCCCGCCTGGCCACCTAAGAAAGCAAAAGCCCACGGTATTGTTGGCACTACAATCAGAGCGCTGGAAGGAAGGCCCCGGGACTTGGACTCTGCCTCACTCCCGGCCTTTCTCATCGTTGGTACTGAATAGCGCCACTGGTCATAACACAGGAATTGGACGTGTGCTGGTAGCTGCCAGTGAGAAACCCCAGAAAGGAATTTCCCAATGCCTCACCAAACACCAGTCTCAAGAGGCTCTGAATACTGCCTGTTATCGTCCCTGCTTAGAGATTCAAAATTCACATCTCACAGACTCTGAAAAGCCAACAGCAACACACATTATTTCATCAACTGAGCCCCACACCTAAATGATGACAGAGCCCTTTTCATGCCCCGTACACCAGTGCCTTTTACCACTGAGTTCCAAGACCACGTCACACCTGTCTGGTGTGTGATGGCAGCTGAGCGGGACACGGTGAAGGTCGTTTACCTGGAGGTCCACGTGTTTCCCTGCCAGGCACTCCCAAAGCAGCATGCCGGTTTGGAGGCCACCAGAAGCTGGGGGTGCCAGACTCTGCACACAGCCTAACTGCTAGCCCCTTCTTGGGACCCAAATAATGTTTTCCCTCTTTTCACAGAGTCCCTAATAGTAGCATTTGTGCTTCTACTGCTCTGATTCCTGTTATCACCAGGTTAGTATCACTCTTTCCACTGGTATCATTACAGGAGGCATGATTAAGCCCTTCTTCCACCCCAGAAGACGCCAACTCGAAAAACACTAGTTTGCGAAGCTCATTCATCGAAGCGTCTCAACGTGGCCTTGCCAATGCAAACATCCCGAGTCCAAGCCAGTGACAAATGTGTGTTAATTAGAGCACTGGGTCAGAAGGAGACAGGCAGCCCAGCAGGGGCCCCGGGCAGCCGTCCAGCAGTGCCTACTCATCGTGACCTCTGAGGAGACTTACCGACAGCCGAAAACAGAGACATACACATGAGGAGGAGGACACACCAGAGCACGTCGCAATTCATCTGCCTCTCCAGCCGGCTGCGCTTGTAGCGGGGCCCACTGTTGTTCAGCAGAGCCTTGGTCTCGTGTCCTGTGGGGGAGGCGGTGAGTCAGTGCCCAGCAGGGAAGGGATGGGCTACGCTGACTCGATGGATTGGAAAAGTGTGCTGCCATCCAATGATCCATATGGGATAAGTTCAGTCAGAAAAGTAGGCTCTACAATTAATCTCAACTATGTAACCACCACGAGGAAATGCACAGAAAGAAACAGGCTAACATGCTAAGAACACTTCCGGTCCAGATATTATTAGACATTTTGCGTCCATCTATTTTCCTGGTTTTCTACAATGGGTTTATGCTACTTTGATAATCGGGAAAAAAACCAAAACAACCAGGAGCAATGTCCAGGAATAGCCAGCCCACCATGCTGAGCCAATGCCATCACAGACTGCAGGTGACACGCAGCACCTACCTGCGTAGATGACGATGCCCACGACGGCTTCTGTGTTTCGGATGGTGCAGCCTCGAAGCAGCAGGTTTTCTTTGTAGAGCCCAGCCTTCTTCCCGTTGTTGTGTATGCTGTCATGGAACAGTTGGCATGTGTCACGTGGGTGCTTACATGGCCTCACAGCTCAAGCAGCACCGCTCTGGGAAGGAAGGCCTAGACCTGGGGCTAGGGAGGGGAGGGGTGGAGGGTCTCAGTGGACCTTTGCAAGAGCTGAGATGGGGCTGGCGCTCACCAGTAACTGGGCTTCTAGAAGCCCCTCCAGAGCCTGATGTTTGTTCGTTTACTTTGCCCACGGGCTTTGTGAAATAAGACATATATGATTTTGTCTCTGCCCCCGGTTCCTGACACCTTTGTAAATAGAAGTCCTAGGATAATCTTTTGTTCTAACATTTAGTCTTTGACTCCAGTTCCTGGCACAGAGTTCCTAAAATTCTTGTAATTTCCTAAGTGATCAGAGCACTAGGAACATCTTTTGTTCTAACATTTGGTCTTTGAGACCGGCTGTTCCTGACACACAGGACTGAGCTTCTCACCTGTGGGATCTGATGCTCTCCCCAGGTAGATAGTATCAGAATTGAGTTAGACTGTGGGACACCCAGCTTGGTGTGGGAAAAACCCACACGTCAGAATTGGTACCAGGACCATTGTAGGCTTCATGCCACAGGGTCTGGCCACAGCTAGAGAGGGCAGAGCTGGGAACTGGGGGACCGAGTTGGGAAGCTGGCCCAGGAAGGCCCTGCCAGGTGGTCTCTGCCCATGTCCTGATCATCCCAGAGAACACTTCTCCTCACCAGTACCTCATGTTGTCACAAGGGTACAAATATTTCTCTAGAAAAGGGGATCATATTGATTTCAGCAATATTTCCTACATTGTTTTTCTTATTAAAAGTCATACAATTATTAGAAATATTAACATGTTAAATTTGAAATGTGGTAAACTCCATGATACAATTTTATACATTCGGTTTCACTGCTATTTAGATTCAGAGAATATCCCACGTTTAAGCACCTGCTTTTCAAACTCATCCTCTTGACCTACTAATGGCAGCCGCACGCTCACCCCTGTTGGTCAAGAGTGTGCTAGGGCCACACTGGGGTGGATGAGGTCCCAGGAGCCTGATGAATGGGTCACAAGGGGAGGCCCTGGAGGCTTTCAGAACTAGAGCAGGGGCCCAGCCTAACCTACATCAATCAGGTAGTGCCACCTGCCTTCCAAGAGGAGAGCCTTGCAAGAAGCCACCTTCTCATACCGTAGGTGGACAGCCCTCCCCAGCCCTCCCACACACACCTGCAGCCCAAACTCCTTCTCGGAAGTCACCAAGGATCACTGCAGGTGTCGCCCCTCCCACCAGCTCCTAGCAGTGCCCACTGACCAGGGAGCAGAGCTAGTTTGGAGAGGTACAAGGTCAGAAGAAGCCGTTAAGGTTTCCAGGAAAACAGCACTTCCTGCCACTTCCGGACCCTGGTCACCCGCATGAGGGATGGGGCTGCCTCTCAACCTAAGACAAAACCTGTATTCTTCACAACCAGGGAAATCAATATATTTTATGGTGAAGAAAACAAGCTAAACAATAAAGAAAAGGCCAAAACACCATGCTGGGGGGACGCATTTCCTGCAAGCCTGTTATTTACCAACATGGCACTGGTTCTTCTGCAGAACTCATGCAAAGGAACGTGCAGGAGGAGGGCCAATCAACATTGTGTGATGCCCTCTCCCTCCCCCCCACCTTGTGGCAATTCCAGAATAAAGTTCTGCTTTAAAAAGAGATTCAAGACTGGAAACCTCAGTGCCAGCTAAAGCGTCAAGAGGCCCGAGTGTGTGAGACGTTACACACAAAACCCAGCTCCCGAGTCAGGAGTGAGAGAATGCCCACTGCCACGGTTCTCTCTGCAACAGCCACGCATGGAAACCATTTCTCAGGACAGCAGTCAAGGATGAATCATCTAAATCAAACCAGTCATGCTTATTCAGAACAAGAGATGAACTCAACAGAAACAAGAAAAGGTATTACATTAAGCTTCCTTTGATGTGACCTACACCTTTCAGTAACTACTGTGCTTTCTAATCAGACCAAGCCAGACCAGAACGGATCACAGCAGGTGTATCGGCCTGTTTAAGGCCCCCGGCGGCATACAAAAGGCAATGGGGGCTGTGCTCTGAGTGAATCTCCCTGCATCAGAAGGGGAGGAAGGCTGGAGAACGGCGTCACCTTAAAGGTGCTTGGCAGTGCAAGTGCTGCCTTGGTCTCCTAAGGGGGAAAGTCCCTGCCAAGGGCGAATAGGCCCAGGACCCAGCAGGCATGAGGCTCGACGCCAGGAAGACGAGCATGAGAATATGAGCCCATCACACTGCCCTCAGCACCTACCTCTGTCATATGGCTTGACATGTATCCCCCCCAGAATTCATATGTTGATGTCCTAACCCCAGTATCTCAGAATGTGACTGCATTTGGAGTTAGGTCTTTAAAGAGGTAATTACGTTAAAATAAGGTCGGATGGACAGGCCCTAACCCCATATGACTGCTGTCTCTGTTAGAAAAGATTTGGACACAGAGACGGACAAGCACAGAGGTTAAGATGATGTGAGGGCACAGGGAGAAGGTGGCTGTCTGCAAGCTAAGGGGAGGGGCCTCAGGAGACACCAGTCCTGCTGACACCTGGATCTTGCTTCCACCCTCCAGAACTGTGAGACAACACATTTCTGTTGTTTAAGCTGCCGGGTCTGTGTCAGCCTGAGCAAACGGATACATCCCTTAACATTTAATCTGAGCCACTTAGAAGAGCTCCTTTAGTTCAAGTCCCCATTGTTTGACTCATCCAAACAATTTCTTCTAAATCGAAACTGTCCAAAAGTGCCCTGGGAAATACCACATGCAGGACGTGACAGGGCGCAGCTAATAAACTCCTGCCTGGCTGTTCTTTCTCAGGAGAGGCTGTGTCTCCTGATGGGCTTGCATGTCAGCTCTGTCCTTCTAAGTCCCAGCACTCGGAGGTGCTGGGGGGAACCAACCATCTGTCCAGACACAGGTGCAAGGTGCCATGGTTGTAATGCAAGAGAAGGGGGACCTTGGACAGCAACCTGCAGCCGCCCCTCCCTTAGGTCACATCACCTCTAGCACACAGACCTGGGTCTCTTCTCTGCTCCACTGCTGGCCAAAGCTCCACCACTGACTGGTCACACATAGACCAGCACCCTTGCTGCCACTGTTCACTCCCCTCCTTATTTTTATATCCACACAGACATCAGTTTTCGATTTTGCCCCCTTCGCTAGCTATTCCTTTTTATTTTTTACTATCTTTATTGGAGTACCTTTGCTTTACAATGTTGTGTTAGTTTCTACTGTACAACAAAGTGAATAAGCTATATGGATACATATATCCCCATATCCCCTCCCTGTTGAGCCTCCTTCCCACCCTCCCTATCCAACCCCTCTAGCTCATCACAAAGCATCGAGCTGATCTCCCCGTGCTATGCAGCAGCTTCCCACTAGCCATCCATTTTATATTTGGTGGTGTATACATGTCAATGCCACTCTCTCACTTTGTCTCAGCTTCCCCCTCCCCCCCGTGCCCTCAAGACCATTCTCCACATCTGCGTCTTTATTCCTGCCCTGGCACTAGGCTCATCAGTACCGTTTTTTATATTCCATATCTGTGCGTTAGCATCCGGTATTTCTTTTTCACTTTCTGACTTACTTCTCTCTGTATGACACTCTAGGTCCATCCATGTCATTACAAATAACTCAATTCCGCTCCTTTTTTAGGGCTGAGTAATATTCCATTGTATATATGTGCCACATCTTCTTTATCCATTCATCTGTCAATGGACACTTAGGTTGCTTCCACGTCCTGACTATTGTAAATACAGCTGCAATGAATATTGTGGTACATGACTCTTTTTGAATTATGGTTTTCTCAGGGAATATACCAAGTAGTGGGATTGCTGGGTCATATGGTAGTTCTATTTTCAGTTTAAGGAACCTCCATACTGTTCTCCATAGTGGCTGTATCAATTTGCATTCCCACCAGCAGTGCCGAAGGGTTCCCTTTCCTCCACACCCTCTCCAGCATTTATTGCTTGTAGATTTTTTGATGATGGCCATTCTGACTGGGGTTACCTCTTTGTAATTTTGATTTTCATTTCTCTAATGATTAGTGATGTTGAGCATCTTTTCATGTGTTTGTTGGCAATTTGTATTTCTTCTTTGGAGAAATGTCTGTTTAGGTCTGCCACCCATTTTTGCATTGGGATGTTTGTTATTTTGATATTGACCTGCATGAGCTGCTTTTATATTTTGGAGATTAATCCTTTGTCAGTTGCTTCATTTGCAAATATTGTCTCCCATTCTAAGGGTTGTCTTTTTATCTTGTTTATGGTTTCCTTTGCTGTGCAAAAGCTTTTAAGTTTCATTAGGTCCCATTTGCTTATTTTTTATTTTATTTCCATTATTCTAGGAGGGGGGTCAAAAAAGGTCTTGCTGTGATTTATGTCATAGAGTGTTGTGCCAATGTTTTCCTCAAAGAGTTTTATAGTGTCTGGCCTTACATTTAGGTCTTTAATCCATTTTGAGTTTATTTTTGTGTATGGTGTTAGGAAGTGTTCTAATTTCACTCTTTTACATGTAGCTGTCCAGTTTTCCAGGCATCACTTACTGAAGAGGCTGTCTTTTCTCCATTGTATATTCTTGCCTCTTTTGTCAAAGATAAGGTGACCATATGTGTATGGGTTTATCTCTGGGCTCTCTATCTCGCTCCATTGATCTATATTTCTGTTTTTGTGCCAGTACCATACTGTCTTGATTACTGTAGCTTTGTAATCTGAAGTCTGGGAGCCTGATTCCTCCAGCTCAGTTTTTCTTTCTCAAGATTGCTTTGGCTATTCAGGGTCTTTTGTGTTTCCATACAAATTGTAAAATTGTTTGTTCTAGTTCTGTGAAAAATGCCAGTGGTAGTTTGATAGGGATTGCATTGAATCTGTAGATTGCTTTGGGTAGTAGAGTCATTTTCACAATGTTGATTCTTCCAATCCAAGAACATGGTATATCTCTCCATCTATTTGTATCATCTTTAACTTCCTTCATCAGTGTCTTATAATTTTCTGCATATAGGTCTCTTGCCTCCTTAGGTAGGTTTATTCCTAGATATTTTATTCTTTTTGTTGCAATGGTAAATGGGAGTATTTTCTTAATTTCACTTTCAGATTTTTCATCATTATTGTAGAGGAATGCAAAAGATTTCTGTGCATTAATTTTGTATCCTGCTACTTTACCAAATTAATTGATTAGCTCTAGTAGCTTTCTGGTAGCATCTTTAGGATTCTCTATGTATAGTATCATGTCATCTGCGAACAGTGACAGTTTTACTTCTTCTTTTCTGATTTGGATTCCTTTTATTTCTTTTTCTTCTCTGATTGATGTGGGTAAAACTTCCAAAACTATGTTGAATAATAGTGGTGAGAGTGGGCACCCTTGTCTTGTTCCTGATCTTAGAGGAAATGGTTTCAGTTTTTCACCATTGAAAATGAGGTTGGCTGTGGGTTTGTTGTATATGGCCTTTATTATGCTGAGGTAGGTTCCCTCTATACTCACTTTCTGGAGAGTTTTTATCATCAATAGGTATTGAATTTTGTCAAAAGCTTTTTCTGAATCTATTGAGATGATCACATGGTTTTTATCCTTCAGTTTGTTAATATGGTGCATCACATTGATTGATTTGCATATATTGAACAATCCTTGCATTCCTGGGATAAACAACACTTGATCATGGTGTATGATCCTTTTAATGTGCTGTTGGATTCTGTTTGCTAGTATTTTGTTGAGGATGTTCATCAGTGATATTGGCCTGTAATTTTCTGTTTTTTGATGTGTTTGTCTAGTTTTGGTATCAGGGTGATGGTGATCTCATAGAATGAGTTTGGGAGTGTCCCTCCCTCTGCTGTATTGGAAGAGTTTGAGAAGGATAGTGTTAACTCTTCTCTAAATGTTTGATAGAATTCTCCTGTGAAGCCATCAGGCCCTGGGCTTTTGTTTGTTGGAAGAGTTTTAATCACAGTTTCAATTTCAGCGCTTGTGACTGGTCTGTTCATGTTTTCTATTTCTTCCTGGTTCAGTCTTGGCAGGTTGTGCCTTTCTAAGAATTTGTCCATTTCTTCCAGGTTATCCATTTTATTGACATATAGTTGCGTGTAGTAGTCTCTCATGATCCTTTGTATTTCTGCAGTGTCAGGTGTAACTTCTCCTTTTTCATTTCTAATTCTGTTGATTTGAGTCTTCTTTTTTTCCTGATGAGTCTGGCTAATGGTTTATCAATTTTCTTTACCTTCTCAAAGAACCCTCTTTTAGTTTTATTGATCTTTGCTATTGTTTCCCTCATTTCTTCTTCATTTATTTCTGATCTGATCTTTCTGATTTCTTTCCTTGTGCTAACTTTGGGGGTTTTTGTTCTTCTTTTTCTAATTGCTTTAGGTGTAAGGTTAGGTTGTTTATTTGAGATGTTTCTTGTTTCTTGAGGTAGAATTATAGTGCTATAAACTTCCCTTAGAACTGCTTTTGCTGCATCCCATAGATTTTGGGTCATTGTGTTTTCATTGTCACTTGTTTCTAGGTATTTCTGATTTCCTCTTTGATTTTTTCAGTGATTTCCTGATTATTTAGTAGCACATTGTTTAGCCTCCATGTGTTTGTATTTTTTACAGTTTTTTTCTTGTAATTGATATCTAGTCTCATAGCGTTGTGGTTGGAAAGATACTTGATACGATTTCAGTTTTCTTAAGGCTTGATTTGTGACCCAAGATGTGATCTATCCTGGAGAATGTTCCGTGTGCACTTGAGAAGAAAGCGTATTCTGTTGTTTCTGGATGCAATGTCCCATAAATATCAATTCAGTCCATCTGGTCTAATGTGTCATTTAGAGCTTGTGTTTCCTTAATCATTTTCTGTTGGATGATCTGTCCATTGGTGTTAAGTGGGGTGTTAAAGTTGCCTACTATTATTGTGTTATTGTTAACTCCCCCTTTTATGGCTGTTAGCATTTGCCTTATGTTGAGGTGCTCCTATGTTCGGTGCATAGATATGTACAAATGTTCTATCTTCTGGATTGATCCCTTGATCATTATATAGTGTCCTTCCTTGTGTCTTGTAATAGTCTTTATTTTAAAGTCTATTTTTTCTTATATGAGTATTGCTACTCCATCTTTCTTTTGATTTCCGTTTTCATGGAGTATCTTTTTCCATCTCTTCACTTTCAGTCCGTATGTGTTCCTAGGTCTGAAGTGGGTCTCTTGTAGACAGCATATATACAGGTCTTGTTTTTGTATCCATTCAGCCAGTCTGTGTCTTTTGTTTGGGGCATTTAATCCATTTACATTTAAGGTAATTATTGATATGTATGTTCCTATTGCCATTTTCTTAATTGTTTGGGGTTTGTTTTTGTAAGTCTTTTCCTTCTCTTGTGTGTCCTGCCTAGAGAAGTTCCTTTAGCATTCAGTGTAAAGCTGGTTTGGTGGTGCTGAATTCTCTTAACTTTTGCTTGTCTGTAAAGCTTTGATTTCTCCATCGAATCTGAATGACATCCTTGCTGGGTAATCTTGGTTGTAGGTTTTTCCCTTTCATCACTTTAAATGTATTGTGCCACTCTCTTCTGGCCTGTAGAATTTCTGCTGAAAGATCAGCTGTTAACCTTATGCAGATTCCCTTGTATGTTATTTTTTGCTTTTCCCTTGCTGTTTTTAATAATTTTCTTTGTGTTTAACTTTTGTTAGTTTGATTAATATATGTCTTGGCATGTTTCTCCTTGGATTTATCCTCTATGGGACTCTCTGCTTCCTGGACTTGATTGACTATTTCCTTTCCCATTTTGGGGACGTTTTCAACTATAATCTCTTTAAATATTTTGTCAGACCGTTTCTTTTTTTCTTCTTCTTCTGGGATGCCTATAATTCAAATGTTTGTGTGCTTAATGTTGTCCCAGAGGTCCCTGAGACTGTCCTCCATTTTTTTCATTCTTTTTTCTTTATTCGGCTCTGTGACAGTTATTTCCACTCTCTATCTTCCAGCTCACTTATCCATTCTTCTGCCTCAATTATTCTGCTATAGATTCCTTCTACTCTGTTTTAAATTTCGGTTATTGTGTTGTTCATTACCGTTTGTTTGATCTTTAGTTCTTCTAGGTCCTTGTTAAACGTTTCTTGTATTTTCTCTATTTCCAAGATTTTGGATCATCTTTAGTATCATTACTCTGAATTCTTTTTCAGATAGTTTGCCTATTTCCTCTTCATTTATTTGGTCTTGTGGGTTTTTTATCTTCTCCTTTGCCTGTAAGATATTTCTCTGTCTTCTCATTTTGTCTAATTTACAGTATTTGAGGTCTCCTTTCCCTAGGCTGCAGGGTCATAGTTCCTCTTGCTTCTGTTCTCTGCCCCCATTGATGGCATTGGTCCAGTGTCTTGTGTAGGCTTCCTGATGGGAGGGACTGGTGCCTACATTCTGGTGGGTAGAGCTGAGTCATTTTCCTCCGATGAGCAGGGCCATGTCAGGTGGTGTGTTTCAGAGTGTCTGTGGCTTTAGCGTGACTTTAGGTAGTCTGTGTGCTAATGGGTGGGTTTCTGTTCCTGTCTTGTTTGTTGTTTGGTGTGAGGCGTCCCGCACTGGGGGCTGCTGGCTGTTGGGTGGAGCCAGGTCTTGGATTCAGAAAGAGGCCTCCAGGAGAGCTCTCGGCAATTAGTCTTCCCTGGGGCTGGGAATTCTTTAGTGGTCCAGCATCCTGGACTTGGTGCTCCCCCCACCAGAGCCTCAGGCCCGATTTCTGGTCGAGGGACCAAGACCCCGCAAGTTGCTCATCCCAGCAATAAAGGTGATCAAAAAAAAAAAAAAAAAAAAAAGACTAAGAAAACCCCAAATGGTAAAAAGTAAAATAAAAAAAAAACAGAAACAAGGAAACACACACACAAAAGAAACAAAAACAGAACCATATAAATCAAAAAGAGAACCAGACAAACAAAAGAACCCAAGAATGAAATCCACCAATTAAGAAGTTGACAAAAACACAAAACCAAAAAAACAAAATCAAAGCAGAGTGCCAACAGAAGAATGAAGCAAAGAAACAAACCAATGAAATGATAAAAAAAAAAAAGAGAAAAAGAGAAAGGAGAAAGAAGACAGAACAAAGGAAAGGCAACATAGAAACAGAAATTTTAAAAAAAGAAAATAGAAAATATATTTTAAAAAATGGCAAACAAAACCCCAGAAAAATGTTAAAAACAAAATCAATCAAACAAAAACAGAGAAATACATATGTAAAAAAAAACAAAAGCAGAGCCAAATAAAACAAAAAGAGAATAACCAGACAAATAGAAGAACTCAAAAACGAAATCAAACAATTAGGATTAGAACCAACAGAAACACATAACCTAAAAACAAAACGAAAGCAATGTGCCTACTGAAGAATAAAGCAAGGAAACAGAACAAACAGATAAAAATGATTTTTAAAAATAGGATAAAATAAAATAAAAAAGGAAAAATCACAGGACAACAGAAAAGCAAAGTAGAAATGGAAATATATAAAAAAATAAAAATAGGGCTTCCCTGGTGGCGCAGTGGTTGAGAGTCCGCCTGCCGATGCAGGGGACACGGGTTTGTGCCCCGGTTCAGGAAGATCCCACATGCCACGGAGCAGCTGGGCCCGTGAGCCATGGCCGCTGAGCCTGTGCATCCAGAGCCTGTGCTCTGCAACGGGAGAGTCCACAACAGTGAGAGGCCCATGTAACGCAAAATAAAGAAATAAATAAAAATAAAAATAAACGTCATAAAACATGGAGATCCCAAGAGACCAAAAAAAACTAAAACACCACCACCAAACAAACAAAAAAAGAAAGAAAAAAAACCCCAACAACAACAAAAGCTAGAACCAACGACAGAATGAATCAAAACAAATAGAATTAATAGTAATAATTATGCTTCCCTGGGGTCTCCGCTGTAAGCGTCCTTGCACACACCATGAACCACAGCCCACCTCCGCCTCCCCAAGAGCCTCTCCTCTGCCTCTAGGCTGGTCTCTGGACCTGCTGTGGGCCCTGTGGGGACCACACAGACTCTGATCTGGCCTGATTCCTGCGTGTGCTACCCCCAAAGTCCACAGCTGCCAGAGCTAGACTGTTTTCATTTGTGTGAACACTCATTGTCTACTCAGGTATTCCACAGATGCAGGGACTACCTAGCTGATTGCGGGGATTTAATTTTCAGCTTGTACAGCTGATGGAAAAAATTTTGATATTTTTCCTTAGCCACCCTGTCCCTGGGGTTCAGCTTTGGTTTTATCCCACAGGATAAAGGCCTGAGGCTGCCTTCGAGCTCCTGGGTCAATCCCTGTGAGGACCGGGCACAGAGGTGGTATGACTACTTGGATCGCAGAGCCCTGGCAGCGCCAAATGCATAGAGAAGCCAACAGCCACGGGTGCAAGAGATATGGCCGTAGTGAGGGCCTTTTCTGGTGCCCGGCATAAGGCACGTGAAGGCCAGCTCTGGTTGTGCTTCTTTTATTGTCGTCGGCAGGCTCTGGCGTGTGGGGAGAGAGAGGCTACAACAGTGGCTCCTGACCCTGCGTGTGACTCAGCAGAAGCGCCCTGTTTCCGTGGCAGTCCGGTTTTCCTCTGTAGGCATTTCCTGCTGTGGATTTCCTCCCTTCCATCCCTTCAGTCCATCTCCCCACAGCCAACGGCAGTTCTCGCTCTGGGTCCGTTTTCCAATCCCCACACACCAGTTCCCAGCCCCCCTGCACACCTGTGAACAGATGTACAGACCGTCTGTGTATTTCTCACTCTGTCCCGTCTGCCACAGATTGACCGCTTCACCCTCTTCCAACAGCCTCAAATGCGTCCCTTCTGTCCCAATCGAATTCCCTGTCAGAGAGGGTGTTTCCCCGTTGGAGAGGGTGTTTCCCCGAATTCGGAAATCTCTCCTCTGCTTCAGCTCCCCCACCCCGGGATGCAGGTCCCATCCAGCTTCCTCCCCTCCTCCTTCTCCCTTCTTTTTTTCTGTCCTACACAGTTATGCAGGGATCTTTATAGTCCTTTCTGGTGTCCAAGGTCTTCGGTTAGTTTTCCACAGGTTTTCTGTGAAAACTGTTGCATCTATAGGTGTATTCCTGATGCATCTGTGGAGAGAGATGAACTCCACGTCCTCCTACTCCTCCACCATCTTGAATCCGCTACTCACTGGCTATTTCTTTAATCCACCTTCTTCTCACACTCTCTGTGCATCACTGCCCTAATTCAGGCTTCCAAATTTCCCTACTGCAGCCTTCGATGCATGCCTTGTGGCTTGGATGCCACCAGCCTTGGCCCTTCCTGTCCATTTCTCACCCAGGCACCAATCGATGTTTCAGGGTGCAGGTTTGAGCACTGTGTTCTCCTGGGAGCATCCTGCGGGATCTCTGACTTCCTCTGGCAACACGGCCACTCTGCGCCCTGGAAGGGCCCATCCTGTGCAGGCTCTTGGCCCCAGCCACCCATGCTGCACGTCCTGCTACCCATGTTGCCTGTTGGCCCCGCGCGTCCTACCTTGGGGAGCTTGGCCTGCTACCCTGGGCTCACATTTTACAGCCCTCGGGAAGATGCTTTGCTAACACTAAGCTCCCCAGACCCCACAGCCAGGAGACTCTGTGGTATTTTGTGCTTCCCTGTCTCTGCTTGTAAAGACGGGCTCCTCACATGTTCTTCCAGCCTGCACCCCATGCCCACCCCAGTCCCTGGCAAATGCTGAGGCTGCCTGGCCCTCAGCTTTGGGGTGGTCCAGCCCACGGGGATGTCGGAAGGAAACCAAAGGAGTGGACAGAGGCGAGGGAGGATGAGAGCGTGTCTCGGCTCCTCCTAGGAGAGAGTGCTGGGCTGGTTGTGTCCCTCAACCAGGGTGGTGAGCCTCCCAGGCGCCCCCTGGACATGAGTCCCCAGGGGCCACTCCCCTCACGCCCTCGGGACCACTGGGCCTCACGGTGACCACAGCTCAGCTGCTCCTAACCCTTGTGGCTGCCTTAAGCCCTAGCCCCTCCTGCAGAAATGGACCCTTGGCTAATAGTCCCACACATTCAAATTTGAGCATCTGATCTGTTTCCAGAAGGGACCCGACTGACACAGGTAGAGAGGATGGAAGGAGGGATAACCCCTTCTACTGTCGAGTCCTAGGCATCATTTTCTTTAAAATAATAGTTGCTCAGGTTTCTGTTTATCTATGTAAGTACAGAAATGACCTGACTGTGTTTTGTGCCAATGTTAGATTTTCTTGAGATGTAAATATCAGTTAAAGGTGCTAAGGTAAAATGAAAATATTCTGATTTTAGAGTCTAGTTGATGCAGTTACAATTCGTCTCAAAGCCTGGTCCTTGAGAGTGAGGACATTTTGGATATAAACTCACACAGAGCTCCATCCAGATGCTGTGCTGGGGGGCTGGGGGAACTGCCAGGGTGTCCTGGGGTGACCACAGTCTTGGAGCATGCCATCTGCCAGGGTGGGGCGGGGGTGCTGCCCCAACAAGCACACCCTGGGCTCTGGATGGCAGCCAGTGTCCTGAAGCCTCATGTGGTCAAGCAGGCTCTGTGGCCCACGGGGAGGGACCCCAGAACCTGCTCCACAGAGGACTTAGGATAAGAAATGGAGCCTGGCTTTACAGCTGGAAATGGAATTTCACATCAGATGAGGAAACCAACCAACCTCTTTGCTTTATTTATTCTTTAGGAGTAAGTGAAAATGTTTGGTTGACTGGTGGCTTCAAAGCCCACATCGTCCTGCCCGGGAGTTGCTGAGCGAGCTGAGCAGGGAGCCCTGAGCAGCCAGATCCCCCATCCACAGCAGCTCTCAGGGCCCAGGGCAGCTGAAGAGGTGGGGAACGATGTTATTTCCAGCTCCTGTCTCTGAGGATTTCATAAGTGCTTAACTACAGGGACTGCATTAAAAACTAGTGAGCATTAAAGTGCACTTGAATAATGATGCACCTGACACTTTTATTTTAACAGCTTGAGCTATATTTCATATACCATGAAACTCACCCATTTAAGGTGTACAGTTCAGGGTTTTTTATATTCACAGACTTGTACAGTACTCCCCACCAGCTAATTTGAGAATGTTTTCATGAGAAAGAAACCCTGTACCCAATGGCAGTCACTCCCCATTCCCATCCTACCCCCCAACCGTGGCAAACCACGAATCCACTTTTTGCCTCTAAAGATATTCTTACTGTGGACATTTCACATCAATGGGACCACACACCATGGCTGACACCACCCTCTTGCACTAAGTGCTCTGATTCACACTGTGTCTTTCACTCCATTCAATGTCAGCCACTGTTCTCTCCAGAATTAGGAGGAAGCCAGGGCTCGGAAACACAGGATAACTTTCCTAAGGCCATTTGCCCAGGGGAGGGGAAGAGCTGGAATTCAGACTTGGGACTTCTTGGTACGACCCCAAGCAAGCTTAGTTCTCCAGCTGCAAACAGCTAAGGTTTCCAGTTTGGATGGACTGGTCCAAATAAGAGTGAAACCTGTTGGCCTGTCCAGTGGCCTATAGTCCTGGGCTCTCCAGTGTGAGTGAGGCTACAGGGCGGCAGCTGAGTTTAGGCTGAAGAAAAGCCATCTGGAGCAGAAAGTGAGAGCCTGCAAACCAGGGAACTGGCTCAGCAGCTGGTCTACCCCCTGGGTCTAAATCTCAGCTCTACCACCCAGGTTAGCCCCACCCCTGAGCATCAGGACCAGTAGCGGGGCTGGGGCCTCCTCCCTTCCTTTTGGCTGGAAGCAGGACTCAGGACCTGGGGTGACCAGGCCCCTCCCAGAGGCCCTGCTCACCTGCCCTACCCCTCCCCTCGGCACTCTTCCTGGAGACTTAAGCCCGAGTCACAGAGGGAAGAGCTTTTAACACAGTGCCACCAACATCCAACCTCCAGAGCTCCTGGCTGGACAGGCCTAGCTGGGAGAGGGGCCTGTCTGCACCCTGACATTCTTGTAGCAAATCCCAAATATCGCCTGGTAGAGAGAGCAAGTCACAAATGCATGGAGGTTTAGGCACGCAGAGGCCTGAACTGGCCGGGCTCTATAGCATGAGCCTCGGGGCAGGATGACTTGTTGGGAAAAGTAAGAGAAAGCATGACAAGGCTGGACCAGAGCGGGAAGAGGTTTCACCTGGGGAGAGTTGCCCTTCTTGCCTTTCTTGGGCAACGTGCCAGCGAGAAGGACGCATGCTGCGAACACTTGCTGGCGGCATCTGTCTGAGCGGCCAAGTCAGCCTAGCCGGCCATAGGCACAGTGCCATCCACTTGAGGCCGTCTTCCCAAGAAAGAGGCAGCTGGGGCACCAAGTCAGCTGAGGGCTGGCTTGGAGGCAATGTAGGGTCTGCAGGTGGACGAGGGGCCAAGGGACACCCCTTTCCCAGATCACTGAATCCCTTCGCATGGAGGTCCCCACGGAGATCTCCAGCCTGGCCTTTTGTTATCTTCTCTCTTCCAAACAAGTGGCCCTCTTCTTTTTTTGAGGCTTTCATCTCTGGCCCTGTCCCTCCTTTTCAAGCCACATTTCTAGAAAGAGTGGTTGAAAATACAATTCCTCTTCCACCTCCTATAATCTGGGCTCTACTCCGACAGTGCGGCCCTCTCCTTTCCCAGGCTCCTGTGGAGTCCAGCATCTGGCGGACCTCCTTCCTAAATGCCCCCCTGGGCCTCCTCCACTGGGCGTTGCCTTTGGAACCACATCCCCAAGGGATCCTGCTCCTGCCTGTTGGGATTGCTTTGTCTTCATTCCTTTTCTCTCTTGCCTTCTGTCCCATGTTGGTCTGGTGTCTCCCTGTCCTCAAACACAACCTCTAGACAGAGGTTCCTCAAACCTGTGTCTTTAGCGCCTACTCCCCTGAATTCCTGTCACATAGATTTTTTTTTCTGTCAGCTGGGTCACTCCACCGAATGCACTGGCCAGCTCCTCAAATGCAGGGAATCCCAAACCCCATCTCTCCTCCACCTATAGCTCCCCATGATCCATACATAGTAGCCAAACCATCCTCCCAGCCTCCTCTTCCACTCTATCTCCCTCCCCAGGGAACATTTGAGTTCTCGCCTTTGCCTCCCTCCTGACCTGTCTCTCTCCCTGCTCTATAGTATGATAGTAATAATATATTACTATATAGTAATATAGTCATAGAAATGTTAACAACAGCAGCAATGACCATAATAGTGGCCAATGTTTATTAAGCACCCACCCTTCTGAAAGCTTTCCATGTATTAAATTGACAAAGCTTTGCACCCAGGACACGAGGGGGCTCCTGGATTCTCCCCATTATATAGATGAGTAACGTTCAGTAGTTCGCCAGAGCTATCTTGCTGGAAAGCATGGGCTCCAGAGTCTGCCAGCCTCAGCACTAAGCCAGAGTTGGTCAATACCCCTGTTTAACACAGAGGTAGCTCCCAAGGGCAGGACCAAGAGCTGCTGACTTGGGGCTAAATCCCCTGCAGCGCTAATCCAAGTCTGGGGCAGGCAACAAGAGTGTGAGGAGCACCTGAGAACAGGGCTCCAGAGGCCCCACAGAGCAGGAAAGCACAGGCCAGGGTACAGTCAGGAGAAGGCGGTCTAGCTTTTTCCTTTGGGAGAGTTGGCACCAAAAAATTACCCCATCAGCAAGAATGTCCACAGAACATTCTCCCTAGAGGCTGCCCCCACCTCCTTCACAGTAGTCATTTCAGGGTCTGTGGATCCAGCATCTGCTCTGTTCTGCCTGCCTGACCGGGGAGATTTGGGGTGGTGCAGAGGACGGTGCCATGTGTGTGAAGCCCAGGGGGGCCAAAGGGGCTGAGAAACCCACAGCAGACCAGTTTCGGGTGGACGGCTGAGTATCTTCCCCCAAATTTTACAGATGACATTTTAGCATTTTTCTAATGAGTTTTTAGTCTCCTTTAACTGGTTCCTTTAAGGGGTGATCTAACACTTTCAAGTTCTAGTCGATCCTCAGGCAAGTATCCGCAATTTCAGCAGGTTACAGGCAGTATCTGGCCCTTCACGTTCACACTTTTCATTCACTAACTCTCCCCCTGCCCCCCAACACGATGGGAAGCCTGCCACGTGCTGGGCAAAGGCAACATTGCTGGACATGTCAGCAAAGCAGAAGACTTGACCTCACGCTGAAAGCTCTCAGCAGTGGAGCCCCTCCAAGAGCAGAGCGCCTGTGTTACCTGTGTGTCCTAGGCACCCACACTGCACCGGGTCAGCTGGCCCTCAGAGCCGGACAGCCGTGGGAGGCCCCAATTCTCCAGGTCACACCTGTGGTCCCCAGGCTCATGCCCACACAGCTGGCTCCCTCTGTGGGGGGCGCCCCCACCGCCCCCAGCAGGCAGCTCTACAACTCCACGCTACACCCTGTTCTCTCCCTCCTCCCTTTTCCCCACACTGCCCAGCCAAGTCGTGCACAACTATTAACACGATTATGGTAATTTCCAACCATTCACAGAAGCAGAGATACCAGTCCATACTTCCCATGTACCCCCAGCCCAGCTTCAACAAGGACCAACAGATGGCCAATCCAATGTCATTCATCTACGTTTCTTGTCTCTCTGTTTTGGAGCAAGGAGCTGGACAACTTAACATGTTCTAGGACTTCTTATTTTGTTTACTGTCGCTCTAACTAGAGTGAAATAAACATGAAGGCAGGCATTTCTTTTCTATTCAGTTCACTGTGTTATCCCCAGAGCCTTGAAAAGAGCCTAGTACACAGTAGGTGCTCAGCAAATACTTGTTCAATGGCTGAGTGCATGAATGAAGGAATGAACTTCCAGGCAGGCTCCTCCTGCCTGGGGCCTGTGCTTACATTTATGGGGCCACATGTAGTCAAACTTGTTTCCCACGTCCCCACCTTCTCTGGCTGCTAGAGGGGGGGGATCTGACAAACTTCTACTGCTGACAGGCTCTTACCAAGCAGCCCCATGAGCTCAGGTGCAGGGCAACATTCCTCAAAGGCTGCACCAAGTGGCAAAGAATATATATATATATAGTACTGTACTATACTATACAAAGTGGACCATTGAACAACATGGGTTTGAGCTGTGCAGTTCCACTTATTCACAGGTTTTTTTTCAATAAACACAGTATTACACCATCCGAGATTGGCTGAATCCATGGATGCAGAATCGCACATCCAGAGGGCAGACTGTGGGGCTTGAGCATCCATGGATTCTGGTATCCCCGGCAGGTCCCGGAACCAATCCCCCAACCCATGTTGCTCAAGGGTTGACCGCATATGTACATATAGTTTGTCAAAAAGAAGGGGAAGCCCAGGCGAGGTCTGATACTCACATGCACCCACGAAACCTAGTCAGGTCGTTGTTGGGCTTCTCACACTCGATTATGCTGGTGAACGTCAAAGGATTGAATTCGGAGACCTAAAATAATAGCGCATACACATTAGAGAGATCTGGACTCAGCCTGTCCATCTAAAAGGCACTTGCCTCTCTGTCTCCCACCCACAGCAGGAACATTTCATGAAGAAGGACTCTTCCTTGTAACCTGTGCAGAGTCTCTCTCTCACACACACACATACACACCACACACAGAGCGCTTGGCCTGTGCATCTTTGTTTTTACAGTGAATGACAGTGAGCCCATAGAACTGTAGCTCTAATGCAAATTAAGCACATATGGTATAAGAGGGAAGCCACTAGTGACGGGAAGGAATGAGTGAGTTTCTTGAGACAGACCAGCACTTTCCAACTTTCTATACAGATTTAGAGAAGCAGATTCCATCTGGAAAATAGGAACTTAGAATAAAAATATCACTTCCTCAATGTGCGCTAAAAATTCTTCACAGATATTTGGGGAAAAACAGTTAAATAATCAATGTGTCAGCCAACAATTTCTTTATTATTCTGCTTGATGAAAAAATGACAGCTCACCACAAAAAAAGTCCTTCACTTAGTATTTGGCATTGATAGATGCAGCAAGGCCTGGCTTGCGTGGAGAGATGAGGAGTGGGGAGAGGGAAGGGGTGAGAGGAGGGGGTGGTAGGGAGGGAGGAGAGAAATACCGGGAATACGTCTTTAGTGTAAATAACTGAGTACATTTATGTGTTTTTAAAAATCAGCTTGCTTTGATCAGGCTGGCCACTCTCTTTTCTCCATAAGTGTCACACGTGGTTAAAAAAAAAGGGGGGGACCTGTCTCTGCTCACGCAAGCACAGTGTCACAAAAAAAGTGCAACTGGTTAAAAATCAAAGGAATGCCATAAACACTGTTGACACCCACCCATATAACTATTACTCCCTCACAACAATGCCCTCCCTGGGACAGGATACGGGACTCAAAAGTCCGTCCTGACTGTTTTCCCGTATAGCATGTACATTAAAAGAACTCACTACATAGTAGTAGCTCAATTCAGTAGCTGAAAGTGCCATTTTAAAAGGCTCTTCCTGAAGTTTCATTAGCCATCGGCCCCTCTCTCCGTGGACTGAAATGGCCTCTGGCTCTGTTCCAGAGTAACGCTATGCTTGGAGAAGCAGTGTTTATTTCAAGCCTTGTGCTTCTCTTGAAGCCAGTTGGCTGACTTTTCCAGAGCAGACATCTGCAGATACAGTGCCCAGGACGGCCATGAGGGAGGGAGTTCTGCAGCACACCAGGGTTATTCTTGGCAGACAGGGAGGGTAGACTTAAAATACTCTGTCTCTGTTTATGATTCTTTCTCTCTAAGAAAAATGTAATGTGCATGGCTCAGAAACGGTAGAACATTCTGTCTCTGGGGCTTCAGAGCTGCATTTGTAACGTTCTACTAATAACCATGTGCCTTGGGGAATGTGCATCCCCAGGGCATGGGATGCCTGGCCTCGTCTGCTTTGTCTGGAACTGGGGAGGATTTTTAGAGCTGGAGGGATTTTGAGAGACTGTTATGGGTTAAACTGTGTCTCCTTACCCCACCCCCAGAATCCATACGTTGAAGTCCTAACCCCCAGTACCTCAGAATGTGAGTGTATTTGGATATAGGGTCTTTACAAAGATAATTAAGGTAAAATGTGATCAAGGTTAGCCCTCATACAATCTGCTTGGTGTACTTATAAGAAGAGGGAATTTGGACACAGACACAAACTGAGGGAAGACTGTGAAAAGAAAAAGGGAAGAGACACCCATCTACAAGCCAAGGAGAGGGGCTTCAAAGAGAGCAACCCTGTGGACACCCTGATCTTGGACTCTGCAACCTCCAGCACTGTGAGAAAATAAATTTGTTGTTTGGGCCACTCCTAGTCCTAACAAACTAATACAGAGACCATCTCCAAGTTTCCCGTTTAAAAAGGGTTTCATGTCCAGAGCACACATTTTGGATGAGAAAATTCTACTTACCTTGATTGTTTCCAACGTAATTGGCAATCTCTTAATAACTCCATTTAAGAAATATATTTATTCATCACTCCATCCAATCATCTACCCGTCTCCTTCATGCCAAACTGGCCTCAAGGTAGTACCCAAGTCATCCAACAGCCAACCTTCTGTTGATCTGGCACCGGAGCATGGAGAGAAGGTCCGGTCTACCCTTCCATCCCAAGCATGCTAACTCCATTTTTTGAAAAAGCAGACACAAAGTTGGGGAAGATGAAAAAGTTCTGGAGATGGATGGTGGTGACTGTTGCACAAGAATGTGAATGTACTTAATGTCACAGAACTGTACATTTAAAAAAAAGTTAAAATGGGGAACTCCCTGGTGGTCCAGTGGTTAGGACTCCACACTTTCTCTCTGCACTTTCACTGGCGAGGGCCCAGGTTCAATCCCTGGCCAGCGAACTAAGATACTGCAAGCTGCACAGCGAGCCAAAAAAAAAGAAAAAAGAAAAGTTCAAAGCAATAGAGAGACTCTATGTAAAAACAACAACAACAACAAATAAGGGTTAAAATGGTAAATTTTGTTGTTATGTGTATTTTACCACAAAAAAAAGTTTAAAGAAAGCAAATATAAACAAGCATTGAGAATTGACTGTGAAGAAACAGATGAATAATCAAGTAGCACCTAGCTCAGAGATCCAGGAATTTCAGCACAAATACAGAGAGCCTCATGCTTAACTCACCCGAGGGCACCTCTGTACCAATATCTATAGCATAATCATCAATTACAGCTACAATGTTTTATAGGTCACCTAATGCCAGGCATTGTGCTAAGTGCTGTTCACCACCGCTCACAGCACCACAGTGAGGTTGGTTTTCAAATTACCTTTAATGTGGGATAATTAAGGACCATGCCCAAGGTCAAGAGACCTTGGAGCAAGTGAGGGAAGCTCCTTGGCCTCTCAGACATCCAGCTCAGCCGCCGACCTCACCGAGACTATCTTGCATTAACAAGAAAAGATGACGTATGTATAAGCCAGAAAGTGTACAATTGGTTCCACAGAAATTACCAAAGAAACAAACATGTCAACGTTTGAATGTTTTCAAAAACCTGCGTCAATTAAATGTACCCCCTTCCCATCTTCAGCAATGCCCCTGGATGTAGTTAGCACAGTTCACCCAAAACCGGAGTAAAAAAATCAGGAGCCCTGGGATTTACTCCTAGTTCTTCTGATTAAGAAATGCAGACCTGGGCTTCCCTGGTGGCGCAGTGGTTGAGAGTCCGCCTGCCGATGCAGGGGACACGGGTTCGTGCCCTGGTCCGGGAAGATCCCACATGCCGCAGAGCAGCTGGGCCCGTGAGCCATGGCCGCTGAGCCTGCGCTCCGGAGCCTGTGCTCCACAACGGGAGAGGTCACAACAGTGAGAGGCCCGCGTACCACAAAAAAAAAAAAAGAAAAAAGAAACGCAGACCTCTTGGCATTTAGACTTGCCTCTCCAAGATCTCCGGAGCCCTGTGAATTCACAGTTCCATGAATGCAGAGGTGATTCTAACTCCACCCCGACCCCTCCGCCTGCAATGGCGCTGCAGGCGCTGGAAGGCGCTGCAGGCGCTGGAAGGCGCTGCAGAAGCAGCATGATCCACGAGGATACCTTCACACCGGCACAGCCGTGCCGCCCACTCTCTGCAGCTTGGTCACAGCACACCCGGCATCTTGGGCCAAGTGCAGCTGACATCATTCACTGCAGAGCCTGCATGTCCAAACAAGCACCTTACTGGCAATAAAATGCACATGGTTTCTGCTGCAAACATTTCTCAAGCTTCTTTGGATGAAGTGATTTGACCTCATCAGGTAGGTGGAAAAGAAGAGGCAGGGTGGTGACACAGGGGAGAGCCCTGGGTCCTGCCTTTGAACTTGTATTTCTCTAGAAACTGTGGCAGCTGAGAACCTTGTGAGCCAAGTCACCCCAGATTGTGGTCCCTCCTTCTTCCCTCCACAGATGCCCAGTTCCCACATCCTCCTGGCACTTGGCACCCTCTCAGGTAGAACAGCTACCTGCGCAGGTGCCATGTCCCTGGTTCAACCACACAGGGGAGTCTGGTATCGAATGCAGTGCCCAGACCAGTCGCTGAATGAATGTTTGATTCACCAGGAAGATTCTTTTTTTTTTTTTAATTGGAGTATAAATGCTTTACAATGTTGTGTTAGTTTCTGCTGTACAATGAAGTGAATCAGTTATATGTATACCTATATCCCCTTCCTCATGGACCTCCCTCCCACCCACCCCCATCCCACCCCCTTAGGTCGTCACAAAGCACCAACCTGAGCTTCCTGTGCTTTATAGCATGTTCCCACTAGGTATCTATTTTACACATGGTAGTGTATGTATGTCAATCCTGATCTTCCAATTCATCCCACCCTCTCCTTCCCCTCCTGTGTCCACATGTGCGTGCTCTACATCTACATCTCTATTCCTGCCCTACAAATACGTTCATCTGTACCATTTTTCTAGATTCCACATATATGTGTTAATAAATGATATTTTTCTCTTTCTGACTTACTTCACTCTGTATGACAGTCTCTAGGTCCATCCACATCTCTACAAATGACCCAGTTACATTTCTTTTCGTGGCTGAGTAATATTCCATTGTATGTATGTACCACAACTTCTTTATCCATTCACCTGTCAATGGACATTTAGGTTGTTTCCATGTCCTGGCTATTGTAAATAGTGCTGCAATGAACACTAGGGTACATGTGTCTTTTTGAATTATGGTTTTCTGAGGGTATATGCCCAGTATTGGGATTGCTGCGTCCTATGGTGGTTCTATTTTTAGTTTTTTAAGGAACCTCCAGACTGTTTTCCATAGTGGTTGTATCAATTTACATTCCCACCAACAGTGTATGAGGGGGTTCCCTTTTCTCCACACCCTGTCCGGCATTTATTGTTTGTAGATTTTTTGATGATGGCCATTCTGACCGGTGTGAGGTGATATACCTCACTGCAGTTTTGATTTGCATTTCTCTAATAATTAGTGATGTTGAGCATCTTTTCATGTGCCTCTTGACCATCTGTATGTCTTCTTCGGTGAAATGTCTATTTAGGTCTTCCACCCATTTTTTAACTGGGTTGTTTGTTTTTTTTGATATTGAGTTCCACGAGCTGTTTGTATATTTTGGAGATTAATCTTTGGTCTGTTGCTTCGTTTGCAAATATTTTCTCCCATTCTGAGGGTTGTCTTTTCATCTTGTTATGGTTTCCTTTGCTGTGCAAAATTCTGTTATCAATCTTGTGTTTCACGTTTGCATTAAATTAGTGGTCCCCAACCCTTTTGGCACCAGGGACTGGTTTCGTGGAAGATGATTTTTCCATGGATGGGGGTAGGGTGGGGTTGGGTGGGGGATGGTTCAGGCTTTGGACCATTACTGGTCCACGGCCTGGGGGTTGGGGACCACTGCATTAAATGAATGACTAATAAATACTCTGTAAAAGCAAAAGTGGACTTCCTTCATCCTAAAACAGAAGCAGCGATGTCTTAAAAAGGCCATTTATAGTCCATTAAAGCAGACACATTATTTTTTATCATAAAAAAGTTTACATAGGAATTCCCTGGTGGTGCAGTGGTTAAGAATCAGCCTGCCAATACAGGGGACAAGGGTTCAAGCCCTGGTCCAGGAAGATCCCACATGCTGCGGAGCAACTAAGCCTGTGTGCCACAACTACTGAGCCTGCGCTCTAGAGCCGCTAGCCACAACTACCGAGCCCACAAGCCACAACTACTGATTCCGTGTGCCACAACTACTGAAGCCCGCGCACCTAGAGCCCATGCTCCGCAAGAAGAGAAGCCACTCCAACGAGAAGCCCCCGCACCGCAATGAAGAGTAGGCCCTGCTCGCTGCGACTAGAGAAAGCCCACGCAGCAACAAAGACCCAATGCAGCCAAAAATAAATAAATATATTTTAAAAATTAAAAAATAATTTTAAAAAATTAAAATGTTACATAAACCAGTTTACATTGCTTTGCCAATGGGACAAGCAGGTGCTGCCAGCAGGAACCCCACCTGGATCTCCCCGTGGAGACTTCAGAGTGAGGCTGTGTTGTCTTGGTCTCTGGATCCCAGAGGAGGCTGGTTAGAGGACCCACAGAGCCTGGCAACACCACCTCCTGCACCAGCGGCCAGACCTGGGCACACATGAGCTCCTTCTATTCTCTGCCTCTGGGACCCCCATCCTGAAGACGCCCTTTGTGTCCTGTGGTCTGTCATGATCTCCTCCACACAAGAGACTCAGGGTTCCAGCCTCAACATCACTGCCCTACAGTGGCCTTCAAAGGCTGATCACCCTACTTCGGCTGCTGAACTATGGAATGAGATCTGTACCTCCATACAGCAGCCAGGCTCTGCCCAGGGGGCCCCAAGGTGACCCTGTTGGCTGTCCCCATCTCTCCTGGCACCCGTTCCTGCACTCTGGTGCCTTGGAGAGGCCCACACCTTTCCACATGGCTTCTTTTGCCCTCCCACCTGACTCCACCTGGCTAACCACCCCCTGCACTTCAGGATGTGGACAGCCCCCTGCCTTAGGTTGGGCAGGCGGGTACTGCTACTCCGAGCTTGCATGGCCCCCACACACATTGCTCCTTCCCTAGACCTCAGATTCTCTGAGGACAGGACTTCTGTTTCCTCAAGACCAGCACAGGGTCTGGTGCACACATGACACAGGGGTGACAGATGCTTATTCCTCAAGGATCTCATGTACCACAAGCTCCCGAATAGACCCAGAGCTCCATGCTGAGCCCTTGGAGGCCTGGACCCCTTGATTACCAGGCACCCCCCACCTGATGCTAAGGCAGATGGAGCTGCCAGGGGGCCTGGTAGGGCCTCTCTGTGTTCCAGAAAGCACAGTCCCTCTTTTACAAGTGTGAGGGTAGCAATATCAAATGATTTCTTCATAGCCTCTAATCTGGCTGCTTATTTATTTATTTAATACCTGCATTAAATTAGGCAAAGCATTTAACCCAAATGCATGGAATAACTACCCCAACTCTTATTTTCCGTTTTTAGTACAATTTGTATTTACTACACGCCTGTCAGTGCTGTGGGCATTCAAAAGAGGGCAGACGGCCCAATACTGAATGAGGGAATGAATGAATGAATTTACTTATTTACTGCAAAGATTAGATTGCCAAATCAATATTTTCAGTCAGTTACCCTGAAATGGGAAGGAAATCATCTACCACGGTGTCCCCTGGCACATGGCAGGGTGTCCCCTGATCAATCCGTTTTTATTAAATAACTAAAAACCTGAATGAAACCAAAGGCACTCTGGTCCTGGGGGCAGCAGAAGCCAAATGTATAAGGAGTCTTCAACCAAAGAATCTTCTCTCCAGTTGGTTTCATAGTTCAGTGTAACACTGGGAGTTTATGCCCAATACAAACAGAAATAGAATAGAAGTGATCACAAAACACATTTAAGCAACTAATCTACAATTGCAGGAGTTTCACTATCATTTAACACGTTCTAGATTCATAAGTGCATAAGGAGGCTGGCACAGCAGCTGGTGACAGGGCCCTGGACGGCAGGCAGTCCAGAATGTGGCGATTTTTCTGAGTGCCACACCGGCTCCTGATCCATCAGCGTCTCCAGGGAAACAAAGCTGACAGGGACAGCAGACAGGCATCAGGGCCTCAGCGGGCCTCACAGGAGGCTTCCGAAGCTCAGCATCTTTGACAGCTGATAGAGACCTGATCGAGGGGTGTCTGGGCTGAGGCCTTCTTTTTCCAATTGCAAATTTTCCTGCCACGAGTACCTGCACTAGACTTCCCTTTGTGTGAAGGTAGAAAGCCAGGCTTTCATTTGTTAAATCTGACTTAAAAATGCACAAGCCAGCCCTCCCTTCCTTCCCTACCTTTTCCTCCTTTGTTCCCTTGTCTCCTTGCTGGTTCACAGTCAAAAAGCCTCAAAGTTTTAGTTTAGATGGTGGCCAAGTACAAAGGCTCAGAGTGCTGGGTTTGAGCCTGAATTCTCAAAATTAAAAGGCTTTCCTTCCTTCTCACTACAAATGCTCCATGCTGCCTCTGTAGGCTGTGACTGCCAGCAGAGCTGCCCTTTTTTTTTTTTTTTTTTTTTAATCAAATGTGTAAAGAGTATCTAAGGGCTGGCTATGCCTTCAGACAGTTAAGCAATAGAGTTGTTTTTATAGAAAACCAACTTCGAAACCTAAATAAGGGCCGTTCTTTAAAATAGCCCTCTTAAAGAATCTGTACTTAATCCAACACGGTGCCACTGCATAAAACACGTCTGGATCGGCGCTGCTGAAATGATCTGCTCTGCCAGGTGACAGGCCAGCCTGTCTGCTTCCCAATGTCGACTGAAAAACATGCACAACCTAAAAGTTGAGAGCTGTGTTTTATTCCGCGTACATTCGGAACACTTCACGACCAGGACACAGCATCTCAGATAACACTGAAGAGCCATTCTGAAGAGGTGGGGTGGGGTGACCAAGATATATAGTAGTTTTTGCAACAAAAGACCAGGTAGTCGGAACATCAAAAGATTACGTTGATTAAAGAAAACCAGATATATCAAGTTAAGGAATTCGGTGCTTTTCTCTGTATGGGAAAGGTGCAAGAGTCTGGGCTCAATGAAATCATTCCTTTGACATGCATCTCAGCTATCTGGGGCCACGTAGCCTGTGCTTTCTCATCCTGAGTTTCTTCAGGCAGGCTGTTGGCGTGAGGGTGAGAGTGGCTTCAAGGCAAACACTGTTTCCATGCTGAGTTCGCTCAGGGCTCACTGTCCCTCAGGTGACGGCTTGATGGCTGCAACATCCTTTTTTTTTTTTACTGATATAGCAGGTGATATTTTTCATTCACACCAACCACAGGCCTCCAGTCCCTCTTTCATCACCAAAGGTGATGTGTGACGTGTAGGCACAGACCAGGCAGCGCGGTGTGAACCTGTCCCGTTCTGGAGATCACTGAGCAGACAGCCCAGCTGGAAAAAAGGCACCCACCTCTCACAAGGTGGCTTGAAGGGAACTGAAACCTAGGGTGCATTTATAACCAAGTGGATTCTGAGGGCAGCTCCCAAGGGTAACCATGTAGGAGAGAGTCATACTGCTGGTGTTAGAAGAAAATCAGGATGGAGGATACAAAAAGAGGTCAGCTAAGGAGCCCCTGCACTAACCTGGGAAATGACCAAAAGGGCAGCAGGAAAGTAGAATTCTAAAGCACAACCAGACTAGTTCACTCATTGGAATTCAAGAGACAGAAAAAAAATGCCCAGCTTGAAAGATAGGCAATTTGGACCAAATGTCCAGCTGGGGGCAAATAGAAACACAGGACAAAATATTAAAAGTGACTGCCCAAAGGTATCAGAGATTTAACAAGAAGGTGAAGTAGAATCAAATCTAGAAAAGACAAAAAATCTGGAGAGTTGGGACTGATCTTTGGGGCCTCTTTTTCCTTCAGGGAGTCTCTGGTCTGTAAAAGAGGTAGTAGAGAAATGAGTGGAGCTAATGAGACCAGTGGTGAGTGCAGGACCTGAGCCAGTTTCCTCCCTCTGCTGTAACACATGTGCTATATTCCAGGTCTGGAGGTCAGAAGTTGGAAAGGGGCCTCACTGAGCTAAAACCAAGGTATCTAGAGGGCTATGTTGCTGTGTTCCTTCTGGAGGCTCTAGGAGAAAATCCACTGCTTTACCTCTTCCAGCTTCTCGAGGCCCTTCCCATTCCTTCACTCACAGCTTCCTTCCATTTTCAAAGTCAGCACCTGGGGATGGAGTCTTTCTCACGCTGCATCTGACATTCACTGTCCTGCCTCCTCTTTCACTTCTAAGGGCCCCTGTAATTACTAGGAGACTGCCTCAATAGTTCAGGATAATTAGTGATATTATCCCCACCTCAGGGACAGCTGATTAACCACCTTAATTCCATTTGCAACTTTAATTTCCCCTTGTCATGTAACACAACATACTCCCCGGTCCAGGGGATTAAGACATGGGCAACTCTGAGGAGCTATTATTCTGCTACTATAGAACTCACTGGGGCCTGGCACCCCAGAGGGAGAGAGAGAGAGAGAGAACCAGAAGTAAGAGTGAGCCTTTGTGCAAACTGCTCCCCAGCTTATGGTCAACTGGGTGGCCCAGAAAATATCACCCACTGGCACTGGATTAAGGTCATTCCAGATTGCAGAAACTCCCAGATAATGAACAAAACAAAGTCCTCATTTAATTAAAAAAAATACATATAATCCTAGTCCTCAAATTATTTGTAAGAAATAAATTTCCAAGTACAATGTCAGACACATACTCAGAGATAACCAAGCACAACACAAGATAAGGTATCATACAATAAGAACCAACAAAAACAAGAATAGGATCAGGCTTATAGGGACTTTAAATTACCATGCTTGCGATGATCGTGAAGCTAAAGACAAGATTGACCAGACTGACACTTAGAAGAGCTAGAAACTATAAAAAAATGACCTAACAGATTTAAACAAACGAACACCTCATACCAGGCAGAATGGCCATCATCAAAAGCCTACAAATAATAAATGCTGGAGGATGTGGAGAAAAGGGAACCCTCCTACACTGTGGGTGAGAATGTAAACTGGTGGAGCTACTATGGAAAACAGTTTGGAGGTTCCTTAAAAGACTAAAAATAGTTACCAGATGACCCAGCAATCCCACTCCTGGGCATATATCTGGAGAAAACCATAATTCAAAAAGATATATGCGCCCCAATGTTCATAGCAGCACTATTTACAATAGCCAAGACATGGAAGCAACCTAAGTGTCCATCAACAGATGAATGGATAAAGCAGATGTGGTACATGCATACAACGGAATATTACAAAGAATGAAATAATGCCATTTGCAGCAAAGTGGAGGGACCTGGAGATTATCATACTAAGTGAAGTAAGTCAGACAGAGAAAGACAAATACTACATGATACCACTTATATGTGGAATCTAAAAAAATGATACAAATGAACTTATTTACAAAACAGAAAGAGACTCACAGACAAAGAAAACAAACTTATGGTTACCAAAGGGGAAAGGGGGGACAAATTAGGAGTTTGGGATTAAAATATACACACTACTGTATATAAAATAGATAACCAACAAGGACAGGGACAGGGAGCTATACTCAATATCATGTAATAACCTATAATGGAAAAGAATCTAAAAAAGAATATACGTGTGTGTGTGTGTGTGTGTATATATATATATATATATATATATATATATATATATATACACACACACACATATAACTGAATCTCTTTGCTGTATACCTGAAACTAATACAACATTGTAAATCAACTATATTTCAATAAAAATTAAACAAACAAAAAACCAACTAGACCTTTAAAAAAATTTACAAGCTTGATGACTGATTCAATGGAAGATTTGGTAAAGCTGAAGAGAAAATTAGTACACTAGAAGAAAAGTTAGAAAAAAATAGAATAAGGCATTGGGAGACTAGAGGTTGAAAGCTAACAGAAGAGAGGGTAAGAGACACAGAGGAGAGGGGGGAAAGGCTGACATATTTGTCACTGGGAAGGAGGGAACGAATTATGCAGGAGGAATATTTGAAGAAATAATAGCTGAGAATTTAGTAAATCTGATTAAAAGCACCAAACCACAGATCCAAAAACCTTAAATAGGTAAAGGGAGATTATACCTAGTCACACGACACTAAAATGCTGAAGACCAAAGAAGATAAAATCTTAAAAGGAAACTGAGAGTGTCACTGGCCGACGACTAAAGAAAATCTAAATAGTGCTCTTCAAAGAGAAAGAAAAATGGCCCTGGTTCAGAGGCAGGAAAGAATGAAGAGCAACAAAAAGGTAAATGTGAGGGCAAATGTAAATACATGGCGACTGTATTAAACAATAATAATGACGTCTCAGGGGATTTATAAACAGATATAATTATAACACATACCTATAAGAGCATATAAGTTAAGAGAGAATAAAAAGATGTTAAAAGAAAAAGTTCTTGCATTGTCCAGGAAGAAGATAAAAATCAATTCATATTTATTAAATACTGACAAGTCAAAGATGCAAGCTGTAATCTCTAATACAACCACTAATATAAGAGTAAACGAATGTATAACTTCCAACCCAACTGGAGAAAGAAAAATAAAACGCTCAATTGGGAATTTCCTGTCTGTACAGTGGTTAGGACTCGGAGCTTTCACTGTCAAGGGCCCAGGTTCGATCCCTGGTCAGAGAACTAAGATTCATGTGGCATGGCAAAAAAAAAAAAAAAAAAAAAAACACCTCTCAATTAATCTAAAAGCAGGCGAAAATGGAGGAAAAGAGGAAAATGGTCCAGGCAGAACAAATAAAAGATGGAATCTTCACACTCAGATATACTTCCCAACAGTAACATTAAAAGTGAATCATGTAAAATCTTTTAGGGAAAATATAAAGATTGTCAGAATGAATTTTATTAAATACTCAACAATATGGTATTTGTAAGAAAAATACAGATACCAGAAAACAATGTGAAAGGATGAAAAATATATCTGACAAAGAGTAACAAAAAGAAAGCTAGTGTACCTGTATTAATCTTAGACAAGGTGATTTTGAATCAAAAAGCATATCTACATACAAAAAGGGTTAACTCAAAATGATAAAAAGTTCAATTCATAAGAAAATAAAAATAACTCTAAATAACATAACTTCAAAACAAATCCACAATCTTAATAGGGGGATTTTAACAATCCTTTCTCAGTATCTGATAGGACAGTCAAGAACCCAGAAGGTATAGAAAATTTGAACAGCACTATTAACAAACTTAACTGAATAGATATATACGTATATATATATAAAACACTGCACTCAGACTTCCCTGGTGGCTCAGTGGTTAAGAATCTGCATGCCAATGCAGGGGACGTGGGTTCAATCCCTGGTCCAGGAAGATCCCACATGCCACGGAGCAACTAAGCCCATGTGGCACAACTACCGAAGCCCTCGCACCTAGAGCCCATGCTCTGCAACAAGAGAAGTCTGAACACCACAATGAAGACCCAACACAGCCAATAAATAAATAAATAAATATAAAACACTGCACTCAACAACTGCAGAATACATCCTTTTCAAGTGCACACACAAAATTTACAAACATTAACCACTTTCTGAGCCATAAAGCAAGTAACAAATCTCAAAAAAGTGAACATAGAGTTCAAATAAACCAGAATACATAATAAAAAGAAAATGATTTTTAAAAAGACTGCTTGCTTTGAAATTATGGAATATAATTCTAAATAATCAATTGGTCAAAGAAAAAAGTCACAAGAGAAATTAAGACATGTATTTACCTAAATAATATTAAATACACTATGTATCAAAACTTGTGGGATATTGTTCCCTTTCAGGGAAATTAAGAGCCTATTTGCATATATTAAAAGTATTAAAAGCTGCAATAACAAGATAAGCATCCACCTCAAAAATTAGAAAATAGTAAATGAAATCTAAAGAAAGTTAAAGGAAGGCTATTATTAAACATAATAGAAAAAAATAAAAGTACAAATATCATAACTAACCCACCCCAGAAAGATTGAGCTTGAAAAGAATGAGTACAAATTACAAATAACAGGCATAAAAAAGAGGTTTTCACTATAGATCCTACGTGCATCAAAAAGTTTAAAGGGGGGCTTCCCTGGTGGCGCAGTGGTTGAGAGTCCGCCTGCCGATGCAGGGGACACGGGTTCGTGCCCCGGACTGGGAGGATCCCACATGCCGCGGAGCGGCTGGGCCCGTGAGCCATGGCCGCTGAGCCTGTGCGTCCGGAGCCTGTGCTCCGCAAGAGGAGAGGCCACAACAGTGAGAGGCCTGCGTAACGCAAAAAAAAAAAAAAAAAAAAAAAAAAAAAGTTTAAACGTATTATATGAATAACTGTATGCCAATAAGTTTGAAACTTAAATGAAAAGAACAGGTTATTAGAGAAATACAAAATACTAAAATTTATGGTAGAAAAATAAACATTCTAGTTATTTAAACATTAATGAATTTAAAAATATTTAAATCTTCCACAAAGAAAACTTCAGATTCAGATGGTTCCACCAGTGAATTTTAGCAAAATCTGAGGAAGTAATAACACTCACTTATGAAAACTGTTCAGCGATAAGTACAAACACTTTCCAACTTACTTTCTGAAGCCAACATCAACTTGATACTGAAATCCAACAAACACATTATGAAAACAGAAAATTACAAGCCTAACTTACTATGCAAATATTCTTAATAAAACATTAGCAAACTAAGCCCAACAGTATATATTAAAAGATAATACATTAGGAAAGTGGTTGTAGTCCAAACATTCAAGGTTGGTATGGTATTAGAAAAAAATCAGAGATTGGTTCACGATGGCAGAGTAGAAGGACATGCTCTCACTCCCTCTTGCAAGAGCACCAGAATCACAACTAACTGCTGAACAATCATCAACAGGAAGACACTGGAACTCACCAAAAAAGATACAACACATCCAAAGACAAAGGAGAAGCCACAATGAGATGGTAGGAGGGGCGCAATCACAATAAAATCAAATCCCATAACTTCTGGGTGGGTAACGCACACACTGGAGAACACTTATACCACAGAAGTCCACCCACTGGAGTGAAGGTTTTGAGCCCCTCATCAGGCTTCCCAACCTGGGGGTCCAGCAATGGGAGGAGGAATTCCTAGAGAATCAGACTTTGAAGGGTAGTGGGATTTCATTACACGACTTTGACAGGACTGGGGGAAACAGAGACTCCATTTTTGGAGGGCACACATAAAGTAGTGTTTGCAGCGGGACCCAGGGGAAGGACGAGTGACTGCAGAGGAGACTGAACCAGACCTACCTGCTAGTGTTGGAGGGTCTCCTCCAGAGGCGGGGGGGCGGGGGAGCTGTGTCTCACTGTGAGGACAAGGACACTGGCAGCAGAAATTCTGGGAAGTACTCCTTGGCATGATCCCTCCCAGAGTCCGCCATTAGCCCCACCAAAGAGCCCGGGAAGGCTCCAGTGTTGGGCTGCCTCAGGACAAACAACCAACAGGAAGGAAACCCAGTGCCACCCATCAGCAGACAAGCGGACTGAAGTTTTACTGAGCTCTGCCCACTACAGCAACAGCCAGCTCAACCCACAACCAGTCCCTCCCATCAGGAAACTTGCACAAGCCACTTAGATAAACTAATCCACCAGAGGGCGGACAGCAGAAGCAAGAACAACTACAATCCTGCAGCCTGTGGAACAAAAACCACATTCACAGAAAGATAGACAAGATGAAAAGGCAGAGGGCTATGTAACACATGAAGGAACAAGAAAAAAACCCACAAAAACAACTAAATGAAGTGGAGATAGGCAACCTTTCACAAAAAGAATTCAGAATAATGATAGTGAAGATGATCCAGAACCTCAGAAAAAGAATGGAGGCAAAGATTGAGATGATGCAAGAAACGTTTAACAAAGATCTAGAAGAACTAAAGAACAAACAAACAGAGAAGAACACACAATAACTGAAATGAAAACTGAAAACACACTGGAAGGAATCAATAGCAGAATAACTGAGGCAGAAGAACGGATAAGTGACCTGGAAGACACAATGGTGGAATTCACTGCTGCGGAACAGAATAAAGAAAAAAGAAATGAAGACAGCCTAAGAGACCTCTGAGACAACATTAAACGCAACAACATTCACATTATAGGGGTCCCAAAAGGAGAAGAGAGAGAGGAAGGACCCGAGAAAATATCCAAAAAGATTATAGTCGAAAACTTCCCTAACCTGGGAAAGGAAATAGCCACCCAAGTCCAGGAAGCTCAGAGAGTCCCATACAGGATAAACCCAAGGAGAAACATGCCGAAACACATAGTAATCAAATTGGCAAAAATTAAAGACAAAGAGAAAGCATTGAAAGCAGCAAGGGAAAAACAACAAATAACTTACAAGGGAACTCCCATAAGGTTAACAGTTGATTTCTCAGCAGAAACATTACAAGCCAGAAGGGACTGGCATGATATACTTAAAGTGATGAAAGGGAAGAACCTACAACCAAGATTCCTCTACCCAGCAAGTCTCTCATTCAGATTCGATGGAGAAATCAAAAGCTTTCCTGACAAGCAAAAGCTAAGAGAATTCAGCACCACCAAACCAGCTTTACAACAAATGTTAAAGTAACTTCTCTAAGTGGGAAACAAAAGAGAAGAAAAGGACCTACAAAAACAAACCCAAAACAATTCAGAAAATGGTCATAGGAACATACATATCGATAATTACCTTAAACGTGAATGGATTAAATGCTCCAACCAAAAGACACAGGCTAGCTTAATGGATACGAAAACAAGACCCATATATATGCTGTCTACAAGAGACCCACTTCAGACCTAGGGACACATACAGACTGAAAGTGAGGGGATGGAAAAAGATATTCCATGCAAATGGAAATCAAAAGAAAGCTGGAGTATCAGTACTCATATCAGATAAAGTAGACTTTAAAATACAGAATGTTGTAAGAGACAAGGCAGGACACTACAAAATAATCAAAGGATCAATCCAAGAAGAAGATAAAACAATTATAAATATATATACACCCAACACAGGAGCACCTCAATACATAACACAACTGCTAACAGCTATAAAAGAGGAAATCGACAGTAACACAGTAATAGTGGGGAACTTTAACACCTCACTTACACCAATGGACAGATCATCCAAACAGAAAATTAATAAGGAAACACAAGCTTTAAGTGACACAATAGACCAGATAGATTTAATTGATATTTACAGGACATTCCATCAAAAACCAGCAGATTACACTTTCTTCTCAAGTGCGCACAGAACAGTCTCCAGGATAGATCACATTTTGGGTCACAAATTAAGCCTCAGTAAATTTAAGAAAATTGAAATCGTATCGAGCATCTTTTCTGACCACAACGTGATGAGATTAGAGATGAATTACAGGGGGAAAAAACGTAAAAAAAAACACAAAAACATGGAGGCTAAACAATACGTTACTAAATAACCAAGAATCACTGAAGAAATCAAAGAGGAAATCAAAAAATACCTAAAGACAAATGACAATGAAAACACGATGATACAAAACCCATGGGATGCAGCAAAAGCAGTTCTAAGAGGGAATTTAATAGCAATACAATCCTACCTCAAGAAATAACAAACATCTCAAATAAACAATCTAACCTTACACCTAAAAGAACTAGAGAAAGAACAAACAAAACCCAAAGTTAGTAGAAGGAAAGAAATCAGAAAGATCAGAGCAGAAATAAATGAAATAGAAACAAAGAAAACAATAGCAAAGATCAATAAAACTAAAAGCTGGTTCTTTGAGAAGATAAACAAAACTGATAAACCACTAGCCAGACTCATCAAGAAAAAGAGCGAGAGGATGCAAATCATTAAAATTAGAAATGAAAAAGAAGTTACAGGGCTTCCCTGGTGGCACAGTGATTGGGAATCCGCCTGTCAATTCAGGAGACATGGGTTCAAGCCCTGGTGGGAAGATCCCCCATGCAGTGGAGCAACTAAGCCTGTGCGCCACAACTACTGAGCCCGTGTGCCACAACTACTGCGCGCCTAGAGCCCGTTCTCCACAACGGGAGAGGCCACCATAATGAGAAGCCCGTGTACTCCAACAAAGAGTAGCCCTCACTCGCCACAACAAGAAAAAATCCGTGCACAGCAACAAAGACCCAACGCAGCCAAAAATAAAATAAATAAATTAAAATAAAAATATCCTGTTAAAAAAATAATTAAAAAAAGAAGTTACAACAGACACTGCAGAAATACAAAGCATCCTAAGAGACTACCGCAAGCAACTCTATGCCAATAAAATGGACAACCTGGAAGGAACAGACAAATCATTAGAAAGGTATCACCTTCCAGGACTGAACCAGGAAGAAACAGAAAATATGAACAGACCAATCACAAGTAATGAAACTGAAACTGTGATTAAAAATCTTCCAACAAACAAAAGCCCAGGGCCCAATGGCTTCACAGGAGAATTCTATCAAACATTTACAGAAGAGCTAACACCTATCCTTCTCAAACTCTTTCAAAAAATTGCCGAGGAAGGAACATACCCAAACTCACTCTATGAGGCCACCATCACCCTGATACCAAAACGAGACAAAGATGCTACAAAGAAAGAAAATTACAGACCAATATCACTGATGAATATAGATGCAAAAATCGTCAACAAAATACTAACAAACAGAAACCAACAACACATTAAAAGGATCATACACCAGGATCAAGTGGGATTTACCCCAGGGATGCAAGGATTCTTCAATATATGCAAATCAATCAATGTGATACACCATATTAACAAACTGAAGAAGAAAAAATATATGATCATCTCAACAGATGCAGAAAAAGCTTCTGACAAAATTCAACACCCATTTATGATAAAAACTCTCCAGAAAGTGGGTATAGAGGGAACCTAACTCAACATAATAAAGGCCATATATGACAAACCCACAGCAAACATCATTCTCAGTGGTAAAAAACTGAAAGCATTTCCTCTAAGATCAGGAACAAGACAAGGATGTCCACTCTCACCACTATTATTCAACATAGCTTTGGAAGTCCTAGCCATGACAATAAGAGAAGAAACAGAAATAAAAGGAATACAAATCAGAAAAGAAGTAAAACTGTCAGTGTTTGCAGATGACATTATACTATACATAGAGAATCCTAAAGATGCCACCAGAAAACTACTAGAGCTAATCAATGAATTTGGTAAAGTAGCAGGATACAAAATTAATGCACAGAAATCTCTTGCATTCCTATACACTAATAATGAAAAATCTGAAAGAGAAATTTAGGAAACACTATTTACCATTGCAACAAAAAGAATAAAATACCTAGGAATAAATCTATCTAGGGAGACAAAAGACCTGTATGCAGAAAACTATAAGATGCTGATGAAAGAAATTAAAGATGATACAAACAGATGGAGAGATATACCGTGTTCTTGTATTGGAAGAATCAATACTGTGAAAATGACTATACTACCCAAAGCAATCTACAGATTCAACACAATCCCTATCAAATTACCAATGGCATTTTTTACAGAACTAGAACAAAAAGCTTAAAATTTGTATGGAGACAAAAAAGACACTGAATAGCCAAAACGGTCTTGAGGGAAAAAAACGGAGCTGGAGGAATCAGGCTTCCGGACTTCAGACTATATTACAAAGCTACAGTAATCAAGACAATATGGTACTGGCACAAAAACAGAAATATAGATCAATGGAACAAGATAGAAAGTGCAGAGATAAATCCACACACTTGTGGTCAACTAATCTATAACAAAGGAGGCAAGGATATATAATGGAAAAAAGACAGTCTCTTCAATAAGTGGTGCTGGGAGAACTGGACAGCTACATGTAAAAGAATGAAATGAGAACACTCCCTAATACCATACACAAAAATAAACTCAAAATGGATTAGAGACCTAAATGTAAGACTGGACACTATAAAACTCTTAGAGGAAAACATAGGAAGAACACTCTTTGATATAAATCACAGCAAGATCTTTTTTGATCCACCTCCTAGAGTAATGGAAATAAAAACAAAAATAAACAAATGGGACCTAATGAAACTTCAAAGCTTTTGCATAGCAAAGGAAACCATAAACAAGATGAAAAGACAACCCCCAGATGGGAGAAAATATTTGCAAACGAATCAATGGACAAAGGATTAATCTTCAAAATATATAAACAGCTCATGCAGCTCAATATTAAAGAAACAAACAACCCAATCCAAAAATGGGCAGAAGACCTAAATAGACGTTTCTCCAAAGAAGACATACAGATGGCCAAGAAGCACATGAAAAGCTGCTCAACATCACTAATTATTAGAGAAATGCAAATCAAAACTACAATGAGGTATCACCTCACACCAGTCAGAATGGGCATCATCAGAAAATCTACAAACAACAAATGCTGGAGAGGGTGTGGAGAAAAGGGAACCCTCTTGCACTGTTGGTGGGAATGTAAATTGATACAGCCGCTATGGAGAACAGTATGGAGGTTCCTTAAAATACTAAAAATAGAATTACCATATGACGCAGCAATCCCACTACTGGGTATATACCCAGAGAAAACCATAATTCTAAAAGACACATGCACCCCAATGTTCGTTGCAGCACTATTTACCATAGCCAGGTCATGGAAGCAACCTAAATGCCCAACAACAGATAATAGATAAAGAAGATATGGTACATATATACAATGGAATATTATTCAGCCATAAAAAGGAATGAAATAGGGTCATTTGTAGAGACGTGGATGTATCTAGAGACTGTCATACAGAGTGAAGTAAGTCAGAAAGAGAAAAACAAATATCGTATATTAATGCATATATGTAGAATCTAGAAAAATGGTACAGATGAACCGGTTTGCAGGGCAGAGATTGAGACATATGCAGAGAACAAACATATGGACACCAAGGGGGGAAAGTGGCAGGGGGTTGTGTGTGTGTGATGAATTGGGAGATTGGGATTGACATATATACACTAATATGTATAAAATGTATAACTAATAAGAACCTGCTGTATAAAAAAATAAATAAAATAAAATTCAAAAAAAACAAAAATATCAGTGTAATTAGCCACATTAGCACAAAAGGAGAAAAATCATACAATCAGCTCACTTGAAGCAGAAAATGCATCTTATACAATTTGACATCCATTCATGATAACGTCTCTTAACAGAATAAAAATAAGAGGGATCATTCTTAGGCTGTAAATAGTATTCAGCAATATCATACTGAAATGTCATATATAATAGTGAAATGTTCAAATTTTTCCCTTTAAGGTTCATATCAGAGAAAGAATGTCTGATATCACCACTTTTATTGAAGACTGTATTGGAGGTCCTTGCCTTTGCAAATGGGCAAAAGTAGGAACTAAGACTATGATAATTGGAAAGGTAGAAATGCTATCATCATTAACAAATGAAATGATTATATTTGTAGAAAATCTAAAATAATCTTCAGAAAACTTGTTAGAATTAATAAGTGTAAATCCACTTATTAATTAGCAAGGTTTCTGGATACCAGATCAACTACTGTATTTCTACAGACTGTATACACATACATACATATATATGCATGTATAGTGCATTTACTACTTTGTAAATTCACATACACTGCATTTATATGCACATTATAACAAGCTAACCAAATTATTATTTCTAGGATTAAATCTAACAAGAATGTACAAAGACTCTATGTTGAAAACTAGAAAGTGTTATTAAGACATAATTAATGGAGAAATATATAGTATTTATGAATTAGAGAATTCAAAATTGTTACAATATTGATTCTCATCTCTCCAAATTTATCTATATATTCAATGTAATCACAATCAAAATTCCAACCTCTTTGGGAATTCCTTTGGGAACAAGTTTATTGTAAAAGAATGGAAATGCAAATAGCCAGGAATAGTAATGACACTCTTGAAAAGAAGAGCAAAGTGGGAGGAAGACTTCTAACACGTACTAAGACTTATCAGAAAGCAACGTAATTAAAACAGTACAGTGCTGGTATAAGGACAAACTAAGGACAGACAAATGGATAGAAGAGCATGGAGGCCTGCGTACAGAGCTGTGCATGATGGTCATCTGATCTACGATATGGTGGTGCTGCTCTGGGTAAAGGGTGTCTTTTCAATAAATGATTTTGGGATAACTGGGCATCCACATGGGAAAAGGAAGCCATCTACAAAAATCAATTCCAGGCTGACTGTGGCCCTAAATGTAAAAGGTAAAGCAATAAAGCTTTTATAAAGTTACAGGAAAATATCTTCATGATACCAGGGTAAAGAAAGATCTATTAAATAGTAAACTAGAGAGATTAGTCACAAAGGAAAAGATGAATACATTGTCTTCTAGAAATATTAGTAACTTCCCTTCATCAAAAGACATCACAGAAAAGGTGAAGAGGCAAGCCACAAAATGGGAGAAAATATCTGCATAGGGCTTTTATAAAAGAATATACAAAGAATTCTTCAAAAATAATTACAAAAAGACAGGTATCCGCGCCATCCTCCTCAGGGGCAATCCCCTTGCAGAACTAAGCGCCCAGGGGAAGAGGTTGGGAATGTGTCACTGAGTGAACTGAAAGACAGGTACAATACCTATGAGAAAGGCAGGAGATTTTTAAATTTAAAGTTCAGGACTTCTGCTACTGGTCAAGATTTACTAACAGAGACAGGACTTAATCTACAGTCGAAAACAACACACAAAATATATAAATCAAAGACCTTCAAGACATGGACCATTTGGACAGCAACACCTGAAAGATGGAAAACAAAGGAACTGAGTCCTACAGATGCCCCAGATTACTGCCCAGACTGAAAGACTTTACAGGCCATGACTGTGGAGGGGAACCCAACTGGCTGATTTCCTCAGTTGACAAGCTGGACCTGGGAGTCCAAGGGGACTAGGAGAGTTAGTTTGCAGGACACAGTACCAGAGAGGAGAAAAGTACACAGGGAACCTCAGAGATCTGCAGAGGTTCCCCCGTGAGTATCCAGCAAGGATGACAGATGCATACTTGTGAGGGAATTGTATGTGGCAGGGAGAGAAACATTCAAAAAGGGTTAGAGGGTACTGTGCTCTGGGCTCAAACAGGTCCTGGAACAGTAACTGTTCCTATCAGCCAGACTGGGAAAATGCATAATCCATGGGCACTGGTAGGGTATTCAGGTATGGAGAATAATTAACTCGAAATGAGTACTGCTTTGGACACACCTAACAAATCAAACTGTTCTCAGTTACTTAACTGCAGTCCAAAGCAAAGCTCAAGAATATTTAAAGGAACATGAAAATAGGCAGCACCCAATAATGTAAAATCCAAATACAGAGGAGGAAAATAAGATCCATAATGAGGAGAATAAATAAATCCTTTGAAACTGATCCAGAAAAGAGATAGTTGTTAGAATTAATAGGAAGGGGCATTGAAATAGTAATTATGACTGGATTTCCTATGATTAAAAATTTAAGTAGAGACAGGAAAGGCATAAAAAAAAGACCCAAATTGAACATCTAGAGATGAAAATGACAGTGTTTGAGATGAAAAATAAACTGGATGAGATGAACAGCAGATTCAGAATTCCAAAAGAAAAGACAGTGAACTTGAATGACTGAAACATAAACTATCCAAACTAAAATACAAGAAGAAAAAGAATCAAAAGGAAAAGAGCATCAGTGAATTATAGGACAAATTCAAGAAGCCTAATATTTGACTACTTGGAGTCCTCAAAGGAGAGGGAGGGTATAAAAAAATATTTGAAAAAGTAATGGCCGAAAAGTTTCCAAATCTGATAAAAACTATAAACCTACAGAATCAAGAATCCCAAGGCCAAAAATTACAAAGAAAACTACAAAGGCACATTATAATCAATTTGCTCAGAACCAAAAATCTTCAGAGCAACTATGTTACATATAAAGGTACAAAAATAAAGATGACTGCAGATTTCTCAGTGGAAATAATATAAACAAGAAGCAGGGAAGTAACATCTTCAACGCACTGAAAGGAGAGGTACCGTCAACCTAGAATTCTATACCTAGTAAAGATATCTTTCAAAGAGAAAAGCAAAATAAAGATGTTTTCACATAAACAAAAGCTGGAAAAAACTCATCACAACAGAGCCGCACTCTTTGATATGTGTGTATAAACAAAAATAATAGCAATGTATTGTGGTATTTAATGCACTTATAAAAGTAAAATGCATGATGACAATAGTACAAAGGCTGCAAGAAGTATGTAAGTATGCCATTGCAAGGTTCTTTAATTATATGTGAAATGGAATAATTTCACTTGGGATAGACTGTGATGAGTGAAAGATATTATCTTACAAACCCTGAAGCAGCTACTAAAATAGCAAAATAAAGAGTTACAGCTAAAAGAGAGAACAGAAAAAGAAAATAAGGAGAACAGAGGTAAGAAAACAAATATTAAACCTAACCACATGAGTAATCATATTAAATGCCAAAGCTTTAAATATTTCTATTAAAAGGTAGACATTATCAGAAAGGATTAAAATTTTAAAAAGGCAAGACCTAACTCTATGCTGCTTACAAAAAATGCACTTTAAAAATAGACACACATAGGTTAAAAATAAAAGGTTAGCATGTTAATACCAGTCAAAAGAAAGCTGGAATGACTATATTATTACTGGAGAAAGTCAATTTTAGAGCAAAGAATATAGCCAGGGATGTACAAAGTTATTTCATAGTGATAAAGGGGTCAAAATGCCCCCAAAAAAGAAAGCTTCAAAATAAGGAAGGAAAGTTGGTAGATTTGCAAAGAGAAATAGAAAAATGCACAATTATACTCAGAGGTTTCTACAGCCCTTTCCAATAATTCATAGAACAAGTAGCATAAAAATTAGCAAGGAGCAGAAGACTTGAACAACACCATCAACCAGAATGACCTGCTTGACACTTATGGAACATTGCACCCAACAGCAGAATTCACACTATTCTCAAAAGAGCATGTGGAGCATTTACCAAGACAGACCATATTCTAGGTTATAAAACAAGTATCAATAAATTTAACATAGTTCAATTCATCAAAATATGTCCTCAATCCACTATGGAATTAAGTTAGAAATCAATAACAAAGACCTCTGGAAAATGCCCAAATATTTGGAAACAAAATAACACCTTTCTAAATAACCTATGGGTCAAAAAGAAATAAAAAAGGAAATTAGAAAGCGTTTTGAACTGAATGAAAGTGAGAACACAAGTATGTGGAATTCCATTATAGCAGAATATAGGGGGAAATTTACAGCACAAAATTCATGCACCAGAAATGAAGAATCGACTCAACTCAATGACCTCAGAATTAACCTTATGAAACAAAGTAAGCAAAAGAAAGTGATAAAGATCAAATTGGAAATCAGTTACAAAGAAAAAAGAAAAACAGAATCATTGAAATCAAAGGCTTGCTCTTTGAGAGCATCAATAAAACTGATAAACCTCTAGCTAGACCAATAAAGAAAAAAAAGAGAGAGAGAGAGAGAGAGAGAGAGAGGAAGACACAAACTACCAGAATTAGGATTGAGCAAGTATGAACAAAGTTTGCCAATAAATTCAACAAATTAGGCAAAAGGGGGAAAATTCCTTAAAGGACACAAACTACCAATACTCACTGCAGAAGAAACAGGTAACCTGAAAAGCCCTGTATCTATTAAGAAAGTAACATATGATATGATCCTATATATAGAAAGTCTCAAGGAATCTTTAAGTACTATAGCTAATAAATTCAGTAAAGTCTCAGGGTACAAGATCAACATACAAAAATCAGCTGTTTCTATACACTAGAAGCAAATATACTGAAAAGGAAATTAATAAAACTATTCTATTTACAACATCACATAAAGAATAAAATATCTTGGAATAAATTTAAGCAAGGAGGTGAAAGACTTGTGTAGTGAAAAATATAAAACATTGCTGAAAAAAATTCAAGACTACCTAAATAAATGAAAAGACATCCAGTGTTCATGAATACGAAGACTTAATATTGTTAAGATGCCAATACCAACAAAGTGATCTACAGATACAATGAAGTCTCTGTCAAAATCCCAACAGCCTTTTTTGCAGAAATGGAAAAGTCAATACTCCAATTTATGTGGAATTGCAAAGGGCCCCAAATAGCCAAAAGAATCCTGAGAAAGAAGAATGAAGTTGGAGGATTCACACATCCCTATCTCAAAACTTACTACAAAGCTACAGTAGTCAAAACAGTGTGGTACCAGCATAAAGACAGACTAATAGACTAATGGAATAGAATAGAGGGCCCAGGGCTTCCCGGGTGGCGCAGTGGTTGAGAGTCCGCCTGCCGATGCAGGGGACGCGGGTTTGTTCCCCGGCCCGGGAGGATCCCACGTGCCGCGGAGCGGCTGGGCCCGTGGGCCATGGCCGCTGGGCCTGCGCGTCCGGAGCCTGTGCTCCGCAACGGGAGGGGCCACAACAGTGAGAGGCCCGCGTACCGCAAAAAAAAAAAAAAAAAGAATAGAGGGCCCAGAAGTAAACCCTTGTATATAAGGTCAAATAATTTTTGAAATGGATGCCCAACCATCCAATAAGAAAAAAAGAAAAATGGTCTCTTCAGTAGATGGTGCTGGGTATGAAGTTGGACCCCTGAGTCACATCACATACAAAAATTAACTCAAAATAGATCAATGATCTAAATATATGAGTAAGACCATAACATTCTTAGAAGAAAACATAGGCTAAATCTTCCTGACCTTGCATTTAGCAATGAATTCTTAGATATGATAACAAAAGCACAAGCAACAAAAGAAAAAATTGATAAAATGGACTTCATCAAAATTAAAAATTCTGTGAAAGAACATTATCGTTGAACTGAAAAGACAACCTACAGACTAAAAGAAAGTATTTGCAATCATACATCTGATAACGGTTTAATATCCAGAGTATATAAAGAATTCTTACAATTGGAAAACAAAAGGCAATCACCTATTTTAAAAATGGGCAAAGAACTCGAGCAACTATCCAAAGAATATATACAAATGGTCAATAACCACATAAAAAGATGCTTAATATTATTAGTCATTAGGAAGATGGAAATCAAAACCACAATGAGATACCACTTCATACTTACTAGGATGGCTATCATTTTTTTTAAAAAAGGAAAATAACAAGAGTTAGCAAAGATCTAGAGAAACTGGAACCCTTACACATTGCTGCTGAGAATGTAAAATGTGCAGTCACTGTGGAAAAGAGTTTGGTGGTTCCTCAAAATCCTAAACATAGAATTATCACGTGGCCCAGCAATTCCACGTCTGAGTATAAATGCAAAAGAACTGAAAACACAGACTCAAAGAGATACTAGTACACCACTGTTCATTGCAGCATCATTCACGATAGCCAAAAGGTGAAAAAACCCAAGTGTCCATCAGCAAATGAATAAATAAACAAAGTGTGCTATATACATACAATGGAATATTACACAGCCAAAAAAGGAATAAAGTTCTGATACATGCTGCAACACAGATGAAACTTGAAACCTAATGGTAAGTGAAATAAGTGACACAAAAGGACAAATATTGTATTATTCCATTTATACAAAATATATAGAATTAGAATAGGCAAATTCATAGAGACAGAAGGTAGATATAAAAGGCTGCCAGGGACTGCGGCCATAGCAAAGTATAGCTTAATGGTTACAGAGCTCCGTTTGGGGCGATGAAAAGTTTTGGAACTAAATATTGGTGATGTTTGTACAACACTGAATGAAATTAATACCATTAAATGGACATTTAAAAATGGCAAAAAGGCTAATTTTACGTTATACATATTTTAGCACAAGTGAAATAAAAATACTGGCTGACCACTCACCACACCAAATGCTGAGGATATGGAGGAACCAGAATTTTCATACATGCTATAGTGGGAACACAAATTGGTGCAGCCACTTGGGAAAGCAGTTGGCAGTTCTTAGAAAAGTTAAACATACAACTACCGTAAAATCCAGCCATTCCACTCCTGGGTATTTTATTTATCTAAGAAAAATGAAAGCCTATTTCCATACAAAGACCTATACATGAGCTTTCACAGCACCTTGATTTGTAACAACCAGAAACTGTAAACAACCCAAACGTCTATCAACAGATAAATGTATCAAGGTATATTGTTGAGACATATCTAAATAAAGAACTACTACTAGCAATGAAAAGAAACAAATTATTAACACACAACTTGGATGAATCTCAAAATATTTGTACTGAGAGAAAAACGCCAGAAGGAAAGAAAGTACATACTATATGATTTCATTTGTAATTCTCTAGAAAATCCAACATGATCGATAATGACTGAAAGAAGACCAATGGTTGTCCAGGGCCTCAGGGAGGGATGGGAGAGATGGATTACAAACTTCTAGGAGTGAGGAATGTGTCCACTAACTTGACTGTGGTGATGGTTTCCCTGGTGTATACGCATGTTGTCCAAACTCATCAAATTGTCCACTTTAAATATGTGCCATTTATTGCATGTCAATTGCACCTCAATGAAGCAGTTTTTTAAATGAAAGGGCAGCTAGAGTTTGCAACTGATAATTAAATAGCAAAAATTTGGGGTTTTCTTTTTCTAGTGGCACACTAGTTTTTCCCTAATTTTTAATTTTTTGAATGAGTCTTATAGAGTAGGTAAAAACAACCACTTAATTAATTGCCTGTCCTTTAGGTACTACACTGTCATCTGACTTCTCTGAGGATATTTTTCACTTTAGAAAAAGAGAAACTTATTTCTGAAAGAAAGTAATTGATCCTCCACCTATGCTTACTTCATTCTCCAGCAAGATTAACCTGCCCCAATCAAGAGCTTTACTTTTACAAGCCTAAGTTTTTGCACATGGAATTCTTGAAATAAACTGTTTTCCCTGGGACTTGGCGTCCTTTCAATTCTAGATCTTTAATGTAACATAAGCTTATTTGTTTGCCTCTTGACTATCAGCAACTGGTGAGCACAATGCATCCCAGATGACAGCAGATGGTCAGGCTCCCCTGCAGCAACTCCCCCTCACTGGGTCCTAGGACTCACTTCCTCTGTGGACCGCCTCTCCAGCATCCCTTCAAACATCGTGCTCCCCGCGCCTCCATCACCAGCTTCAGTCTGCTTTCCCTGCCCCTCCAGTCGTCTAAACCTTCCTATCACCTGAGGCTCAGCTCACCTCCCACTCACAACCCTTCTGATCCTTGAGAACATCCACAGGGTCCCTGGTCCATCACAGACCTGCTTAGCAACCAAACACAGCCCTTTCTTTTACTGAGGACATGCCATGTGCCAGGAACCATGTCTTAATTTGTCTCCAATCCCCACAACAGGAAAGCATTTTCTTACCCACTTGACACAGATGAAGAAACTGGGACACCCAGAAGGCATGCAGCTGGCCCTGGCAGAATCCCCTTCCATGTACTCCTTCTTGCCCCCAAGGTCAGTGTCCAGCTTGAAGGGGTGGAGAAAGGGGGCTCCAGGTGAGGGAGAACAGCTGTGCCATGTGTGCTACTCTCATGCACGCCTCCTTCCCTCCTCTGCCCCTGGCAATGCAGGTGTCAGCGGCTGCCCACTTGCTCTGCCAAGCAAGTCACCAGCAGAGAGCTCTGTTGCTTACACTGATTTACACACTTAACTAGCTAGCAACACTTGTTCTCCTCCTGACCTTAATCGTCGTCAGGATGAAAATCCTGAGCAAATAAAAGAATCCCCTTTGTTATCCAACATCTGAAGTCAGACAGCAATTCTCCTCCCTGCTCCCTCCCCACCTCTCAGCACACCTGCCCCTGGGGGCAGCAGGGGCACTTGTGGGTCTGTCCTCCAGGGCATAGGGAGGGAAACTCTCAGCTCCTGCTGGGCAGTCAGTCAGTGGCGCAGTGTACTTAATCCCTGCCAGGTTCACTCACATACAGTCTCAGGCAGCTAACCTGGTTCACCTAGATCAAAGCAGAGGAGAAATACAGAATAGAAGGAACAGAGGCGGGTGCCTGGCACTCAGACAAATGTCCCTCTTTTCCAGGGAGACGATCACAGGCTTCTGATCACTCCCCTTGTCACAGATGTGTGTGATCCACCCGTGACGAAGACACCAATGCCCGCACACGCTCTCCACTAGCACCAGCCTCAGATGAGATCCACCACACAGCAGCAAGCGAGGAACAGACTGCTGTGGATACTCCTTTTAAATCTCATCCTGAAATGTTTGTCCTCTGTATTTTATGAGGTCCCTAAAGTATTAGTATAGTCATTATTTGACCCACACAGCAGCAATGGTTCAACCCAATACACAGAATTTAACTGAGAAGGAAACTGACAAGCATACATTGCAGTGCTCGGGCACTGGTTACCAATTAGTGTGCGTGAACTAGTTTGGGAACCGGTGATCTCGCTGGGAGGACAAAGGGTGTAGACAGAGTCTACGAATCCAAATGGGAATCCCAGGTCTCTCCTGCACTAGCTGAGTGCCTGCCAGCAAATCACAGCATCTATCCAGGATTCCAATCCTTCATGTAAAGTGGAGGCATCGGCAATGCTGTCTCATGGGGTGAGAATTAACAGGGCAGCAGATGTGAACGGTTACGCTGGTAAAGCAAGGCAATGAAGAAGAGGCCCCTTGGGGAGGGTCCAGCCAAGGAAGAGCTCCCCGAGGAGACGGAGCAGGAGACGGTGAGTGGAGCTGCGGGGACCCAGAGGAAGCCCTAGAGAGGCTCTCCTTCCTGAGGGAGGCTCCTGACACATCCACGGTGCCCAAGTTCATAATGTCCAGTCATTCTCTGGGCACAAACCCTTCTGAGCCACCAGGGCCCTTGCGTTAAATGTCGTCCACGTCCCTCCTCTGCAATGAGCACATCCCTCATCTCACAGCTGCTGCTGACAACACTGCAACAGAGCCCAGAGCTTCCTGAGCAGCTCAGGACCTCCTGCTGCAAGGACTTCTGCCCCCAGCTCCCCACACTAGGGTAGAACACACTATTGTCTTATTCACGCAGGAGAGTCTAGCCCCACGTCTAACTTAAATCTTCCCTGACCAAGTCTACCTTCCTCTGTTCTATTCTTGACAAAGCTGGGCCTCTGAATGCAGCATTCTGAGGCAGATGAGGGCCTCCCTTGGCCAAAGGCCAGGGTCCAGCACATCACACCATGCGTCTCATTCCGAGCAGCAGACCTCGTTCCTTGTCTCAGCTGTTGCCTTTTTAAAATGGGAGAAGTGATATACACAAACCCCTTGGATCACTGAGGGTCACCTGAGAGGCCACCTTGGGGGCCTGGCACACAGCAAATGCACTGGCGGGCACTGGAGTTGGATGTGTCACGACCGCTGCCTACTAATCTCCATCATCTCTCCATCCATACCACTGCAGTGTCCTTGCTCTTTTTCATGAAAGGCAGTCACAGAGCAGGGACAAGAGGGGCCTCAGAGACCTCATGGTCCAATGCTGCCCATTTCTAGATGGTCTGGGAGAGAAGTGACTTGGTCAAGGTCCCAAGGCCATGTTATGGCAGCCCCCTCCCCGCCCCAACCCTTGCCCAGCCTCACTGACTCCTGAACCTGTTCACTACAACTCTATCCCCTCCCACTTCTCCTGCTCTCTTGCGAGACCCTGGGATGGCGTCCTCCCACTCAAGCCATAAGTCAAGGTCAGAAGCAGAAGAGTCCACGCTCAAAGGGTGGTCACGGCCAAAGCAGAAGTTCCAGAACTGCCTCCCTCTGCCTTTTGACTGTTCATACTCTCTCCAAGGAAAACCCGACAAGATACCAAGTAAACACAGGTGGTGGTTAATTTTATGTGCCGATTTGACTGACCACGAGGTGCCCAGATCAGACATTGTTTCTGGGTGTGTCTGTGTGTTTCTGGACAAGATGAGCATTTGCATCAGGGGACCTGGTAAAGCAGATGCCCTCCCCAAAGTGGGTAGGCATCCTCCAATCCCCTGAGGGCCTGAACAGAACAACAGGTGGAGGAAGGAGGAATTTGCCCTTTTTCCTGCCTCACTGTTGAGCTGGGACAGCTCACCTCACTCTCTCCTGCCCTTGGACTGGGATTCATACCCTAGGTTCCCCGGGTTCTCAAGCCTTCAGATTCAGACTGAACTACACATCCGCTTCCCTGGTCCTCCCTGTCAGTTTGCAGATGGCAGATCATGGGACTTCTGTCTCTATAATGCTGTAAGCCAGTTTCCATAATAAATCTCTCTATATGTACATAGATTCCCATATATAGAAATATCTATATATCTCTATATTCCTCTAAAGAAACATTATACACACACACATATAAATGTACATATATATAAAGAGAGAGGCTTCTATAGCTATTGACTCAAATATAGAGATATGGACATAGATACACAGATATATAAAGAGATATACAGAGAGACTATATCCTCCTATCTATCTATCTATCTATCTATCTTCATCTCTCCTATTGGTTCTGTTTCTCTGGAGAACCCTAATACAATGCACCACAACCTTTTAGGGTCTGTCACCCTTTCTGAGGACTCCCAGAGACCTAAGTAAGGCATCTTCCCAAAACAGTCTCATGGCCCTGAGAACAATAAGTATGAAACAGGCAGGGGTTGGGAAGAACACAGTTTCTGTAAGCAGTTCCACCCTTGGGGATCTCTGCCAAAGGTCGCTCCTTTCACATTCAGCTGACCTAGCTGGTAAAAATCCCGATTCTCAGGGCAGGCACCCCAAAATGGGAAGACTGCAGGTCTCTGTGTATCTATCTGCATGCACGTATGCCCACACACAGACACGTGTGCACTCATGTCGGTCACAGAGGTGTGCCGTGTGCCTGTGGTTTGTCCGTACATTTTAAACTTTAAAAGCCAAGAATGCTTGTTATATATCTTAGTCTTGTGTTGCAATACTTCTGGAGGCCTCAGAGGATGGGTGTGATATCTGAAATTTCATCCACGGGCAGAGCCTGAAAGGAAGCCAGACTCCAGGAGCAGAGGAAGCCCCCGAGGCTGTAGGCACACCTGGGGGAGGACCCAGGACACCAAGCAAGGAGGCCTGGGGCACACTGGGGACAGCATTCCAAAGCACTGGTGTGTTAGAAAGAGTGTCCCCTTGGAAGTGGTGGCAGTAGGAGTCCTGCAAAATGGAGGAGGGCAGGCGTGTAGGAGAGCCAGCGTGAGAATCGGAGTAGCCTTAACGTGCAGTGGCACTCAGCTGGGCAGAGCGACTTCCCTAGGACAGCAGGTGACAGTGGCCCTAGCTTGGGAACACCGAAGGAAGAGGCTGCCAGGTCCATGAAGTCCAGGGCCCAGAACCTGCTGTACCAGTACTCACCCCAGGAAGCACCGCTCCTGTCCCACGGACTAACCTAGTGGTGCAAATAAAGCATCCCTGAAATTACTTCTAGGGGAGAATATCATTCAATTTTGTTTTATCCAGAGGTGTTCAAAGGCACATCTTTTGTAGAAGGTGATCTATGTTTGTGACTTTTAAAAAAAAAAAGAAAGAAGTGTCTTAATTAGTGAATTACTGAAATATCTGCTTCCATCAAGAAGACAAGAAGAACAGAGAAACTGATTATTATCCTACTTGTGTCTGGAAAACAGAGGAAATTCAGAAAACTAAGTATGTCCAGGTGTGAATCAGCACCGCTTGACTTCTCAGACATGAATCCCACAATGATCTTATCAAAACGAGATCCTGCCTCTGTGGGGCTGTGCGGGCCTGGGACTCTGCATTTCTCACCTGCCCCAGGTGAGGGCAATGCTGCTGCTCTACCCACCAACCTCTGGACAAGGACCCAAGAACACAAGGAATTACGTGCAAATAGTTTTTCAGTCTAAGACCCATGGTGCAGTGTGGGCTTCCAGGACCAAGGATGCCCCATCTGGTGATCTCAGCCATCCTTAACTTCCGGTAGATGAGACACAAGGGTCATCGCCAAGGACGCCCCATCTGTGATACCAAAAATCATATGGGTCCTGCCCTTGAATTCAAGGGTGCCAAGAGCTCCCGGCTCCAGCCTGCCAACTGCAGAGGATAACTCTGCAGTGTGTCTGGTGAACGCTTGTGAGGAGCCTTGTGGACATAAACAAAGGCTTCCTTCTCAATTATTTTCCCTTTGCAAGCCTGGCCTTTACAACCATCCTACGGTTTGAGGTGAAGCACCTCCAGAGAGCCCCGGCAGGTCCATGGACCCTGGTAATGATGTCAGCCCTGCACCGTGGAGCTTCATGTCTGCTGAGCTCCTGGGCTGTGGGTAGAGATCTAACAGTCCCCGGCACATCAAGCCAGCATCCTCCCTTCCTCTGTGGAATATATGCCAACAGCTGCAATATGTGACAAAAGGATTCCCTCTAAAAACCAGGACTTTCCCTTAGAAGCATGTAGCCCTGCCCTGCGAGTGGGTCAAGGAGCAGCTCCCCAGGGTGCTGGTTGTGTCCTACCTGCTCCCATGTTCTTGCACCAGGGAGGCAGGTTAAAGCTGCAGACCCAGAGTCCCACACCCACAGGCCGGTACTCCATGCTGCAGCCTCTTCCTCCCCAGAACCCCGCACAATTCCCCACTAGCACCCAACTCTCCAGCTCTCTCCAGCCACTCTGGACTCACTGAGCTCAGGGCAATGCCTCCCACTGCTGTGTTTATTATCAGGCTCTTCTGCACAGAGAGGCCCACAGGGGCCGCTCCCACCTTTCCTTTGAGGACAGCCATGGGGGCAGGGGCAGAGACACCCCTGCTGAGCTCTGGCCTGCCGGGAGAGGAGGACCTCTGACACTGCTCCCATCTTGCAGATGTTGAAACTGAAGCCTGAGAGGTCATATGACCCTCTCGGGTCACAAGCCAGCAGGTGCAGAACCCAGAGCCTGCTCTCCACAGTGCTCTCCGCGGCCCCCATCTTGTTCACTGTGACCAAGCCTGCCCGGGGCCTCCTTCTCAGACCCCAAACTGTCTACCAGCGACTTCCTCCCCAGGCCCGTCAGGGACTGTGGCCCCTCCTAAAACAGGGGTTTCCTCTGACTCAGGAAGAAGGGGTGAGAAGAGCCAGCCACCACCGAGGTGGATTGGGAAACTGGGAAGGAAGGAAGCCACATGCCACTTCACAGGCCATGGAAGGTCAGCTTTATTTCTACTCTGTGTGGACTGAGGGGCTGCAGCCTCAAATCAGCCTCGCCAGCTCTGCCAGCCTCTACTATAATTGGGTTTTTCTTAGAAAGTCTTGGAGGGAACGGGGCAGGCAGGGCTGACACACACAGAGCAACCACACGCCCAGGCATCACCCACCCTTCGGGAGTGAGGGCAGGGTTGGGGGGTGGCCGGGGAGCCAGGAGGCTGGCCGAGCCCCGCCCTGCTGCTTCAGGCAGGCTTCAGTTTGCATCCGGCTCTGCTCTAGTCAACAGCTCAGATCACTTAACCCGCAGCTCCTTAAAGGAAGGGATGTTTTCTGTTTTAATCACAGTGCCCAGCACACAAAGTGCTACGTCTGTGAACAATGAAGGAGCCTTTCCGAGCCTCCCTGTCCTCCCGTTTCCTCATCAGCACCTGGATCCCACCACCCTGTGAGGCGGGGAGGGGGCAGTACCCCCCACCCCCAACCCCGGGCTGCCCTTCTCTGCCCGGGAGGGCAGAGAGCAAAGACGGCAAGGGCTCAGTTTTCCCTCCACATCTTGGCCAGACCCCTAACGGTGACGGCTGTCATGCTCATTTAAAAGCCCAAGTGCAGGGGCTTCCCTGGTGGCGCAGTGGTTGAGAGTCCGCCTGCCGATGCAGGGGACACGGGTTCGTGCCCCGGTCCGAGAAGATCCCACATGCTGCGGAGCGGCTGGGCCCGTGAGCCATGGCCGCTGAGTCTGCGCGTCCGGAGCCTGTGCTCCGCAACGGGAGAGGCCACAACAGTGAGAGGCCCGTGTACGACAAAAAAAACAAAATAAAAGCCCAAGTGCAGCACTGCTGTGGGAAGTGACCCAGGTGCTCACACGGCCACACCGCCCAGGGGCAACTGCTTCCTGTCCCTGCTGTCTGAGAGCAGCAGCCTACATGGGGACGTGCCAGAGGTCCAGGTGGTCATCTCGTCTTCCCACAGCTTGAGGGTCCCTCATCACCCCAGCTAACCAGCTGGGGCACCCCAGCCCCCATCAGAGACGGAGCCTTCTCTCCAGCTCCAGAACCCTGTGCTCATCCAGGCGTCCTGGAGTGGCGCCAGGGACAAGGACCACAGCTCGGTGAGAAGCACAGCCCAAAGGCCCCAGAAACAACCTAGCCAGGGTTTTGCCAACGCTTCAAACCAGTGGAATCCACCCACTAATCAACTCTTAAGTGGAACCCACTTAAGATACATGTGTGCATGTACATCCCTATCTACTACATCTATGTGTGTATATATATAGAGAGAGACATATATAGACAAACACATATCACGCATTCTGCCCCGGCTTCTTGGCATCAGCAGTTTCTTTAGACTGGGCTGTTCTGCTCCACAGCGCACTTGTAGTCAGATATTTGGACAGTAATCAATTTCTTTTCTGCCCGTTCTGGCCTAGGGACTTGTCCCTTAACTTTACCACAATGCTCTAAAGTGCCTGCCTCCACTGCAGGCTTCTGAGCCAGAGTGCCAAGGGGAGAGCTGCCATTTGGACATGACTCTAGCAGCCACTGCAGCAGTGCTCAGGGCCAACTGCAGGGGGAAGACGCTGCGTGGACACACTGGGAAGGTGCCAGGAGGAGCCAAGTCAGGTGTTGTCCTAGGAAGGATGGACTCAAGCACCCCTGCAGGGTGAGTGCAGGAGCTAGAGGGGCGCTGCAGGAATGGGCAGTGCAGCCAGGATGCCTGCTTTGTAGCTGCAGGACTGGGGCGAGCCCGCTTATCTCTCTGGACCTGGGCCACCTTACTTGTAAAACAGGAAGGCAACTGTTCTTATCTCAGGGCAGTTGTCCTCAGCCCTGGGGAAACCCTGGGGAGCTCGGAACAGCCCAGCGCCTGCCCACCCCACACGAAGGTAGGCAGAGCACTGGGGGGCCCAGCCCAGAGGGTCCCATGTACCCCCCCAGGGCAGGTTTAGGTCAACCATACTAGAAAGCACTGTTTAGTGGTTAAGTGCCAGCAAATGTCAGCTGTGGAGACCACTGCCCCAGGCTAGTTGCCAGCAGCTTTCACAGTTCTGAAGAGCTCTGTGGAGGGGAGGGGAGATGCTCTCCATGAAGGGACCTTTCAGAGTCACGTATCTGGGACAAGGGCCTTGGGTGTCCCCAGCTGAGGTGACACCTCATGAGGGGCTGCCTCCCAGTCGGGGTCCCAGGCCTGGCACTGCAGAAGCTACAGGACTGGGACCAGCTCTCTGCACTCAGGGAGGGTCGGGGGAGCGGTAACTCCAAGTGCTGGGCTGGGGTGGCCGGGAAATGACTGGACCGTGACAGCCACTGGGGAGGAGTGACCATGACCAAGGGGAGGGTCGGGTCAGAGGGGTCTCCTGAGCTGTGGGGCGGGTAGTAGAAGGAAGCGGTGTCCTGGCCACCTGCTCCTGCCACAGCAGCTCAACGCCTTTAATTGTGGACTTTTTTTTGTGAAAGGTATAATCAGTGGAACAAATGGCTTCTTCTGCTTAGAATAAAGCAAACATTTCCTATGCCTCTCAAGCCACAGGGGTGGAATCAGAAGCACACACTCCAAGCTGGGCAGGAAGCCAGCCAGACCAGGTGTGGCAGTGCGACCACAGGACCCCAGACTCACCCTGGACACCCCAAGGACGGCCACGCTCTGCCCGCCACCCCCCGCCCCCCGCACCCATGGCTGTGGATGAGCCCGGCCCGGCCCTCCTCATCCTGTATATTCAACAGCAATGGTCTAGGGCTCTCCGGAGGTGGCCCTGAGTCCCAACTGTCCCTCTGCCCCATGATAGGCCAAGGGGCTGAGTCCCTCTGTGTGTCAGGGCTCATCTGCCACACGGGACCTGGATGACATGGGTGTCCCAGCACCTCCCTCAAGAGAATCAGAGGAAGCAGTGACCTGCGAGGCTCAGAGAGGCCTGGCACACAGTGAGTGCTGGGTGAGTGTCAGCTGGTACCACTACCCAAGGCGGGGGTGGAGGGGGAGGTTGGCGCAGACAGTCTCATTCTCACCAGAAGGGTCACAAGCTCTCTGAACACTAACACAGAGCCCCCACCAGTTCCGGGTTCTGCACAGTGCCAGCCCTAGGGTCTCCTGTCAACAGGGTCAACAGGGGGTTGGCAGGCAGCTGTCACAAAGATGCCCATCTCCCCAAGGGGCACGATGTGCAGGATGGCTTAGAACAGGCAGATGGCCCCCACCTTGTTAAATCCAAGTGGTCTTGAGCCTCTGATCTCTGGTGCTTGGGACAAACAGTCCCACCTGAGCTACAGAGCCCGACCCTCCTGGCACATCTTCCCTGCTCGCCCTTAGCCTTGACACACCAACACTCAGAATATCCAAGCAGGGTTTCAACATGCACGGCCCTGGAGGAGGGTCTCCAGGGCTGAGAGAGACACGCCCCCTCTCAGTCTGTCCTCATGTCAACCTCACAAAGTCTGTCCTCACAAGATTTCCTGCCTGATGGTCAAGGCTCCAAAATGCTTGATAAAGGCCGGATGACCAAACCAGCCATTTGATGTTCCTTCCAAAACAAACCTAGATCTGCAGTCCTTTGAAGCCAGCCTTCTTTACCACCCAAACGAAAGGGCTCACTTCTAACCAACAGCAGGAAGATGTGCTGAAAAGTCACTCGCCACAAGTATGTGAGAATATTTTTTTCCTTTTTTCTCAAAGACACAAGACTCACACGTGGATATTTCTGTTAGGGTTAGGGTTAGGTGTGTGTGTGCAACAAAGAACAATTCTGAAGCTTTGGCCTAATTCTAAACTTACAAAAACCCATGCAGATGTACCTCAGTGTCCCCTCTCTGGATCGGAGGGGAAGATTTCTGGTCACTGGCTATGACACACTGGCTCTGGTTGCTGGAGGGGAAGGTGCCCTGACACATCTGTTACTGCAAGAGGCTCCACTGGAAGCCAACAAACTTCAGCCTGACCTCGGCTGGGTGACAATGCCAATCGGGGCTGCTAGGTCGAATCCCAGTGCCTTCCCCAGTATGGATTATTCGTCAGCACTGCTGGAAAAGCCCCGAATGTATCTCAATATGGTTTAAAACCCAATTCAGATGTCAGGAGCACAGTTTCATCCACACCCAAGCAGGTAACAGTGTGCTCTGTAGCACAGCTCCCTTCCCCTTACAAGTGAGACAGACTGGGACCTGGGACCTGGGACCCTTTGCTGCAGTGCTTGCACCTAGACAAATGTCTCCTGGAGCTACAAAATACAAAGAAACTATAAGGGACTAAAAATAACTGCATGCATGCACAGTTGGGGCACATTATGGACAAGATACAAAAAGACCAAAAAACACACCCAACTGCCACTGCTGAAGAGCCGGGAGCAAAAGCAGGGGGTCGGGAGCAAAAGCAGGGTACTGGGCATGCACCCTGCACACAGCACCACCTAAGGGGTGGGCAAACCTCCTAAGCCACCCCTCCAGCCCGACCCCTAGACACACCCCATACAAGGAACCAGCTTGCCACCCCCGCCAGGGAGTGAGCAAGGGAAACTGTTACTTGTTCTCACTACCCCCATGCTGTAGCAGGGGCCCCAGTAAAGCCTTGCCTGAATTTCTTGTCTGGCCTCTGATCAATTTCTACTGATTGGGGAAGGCCAAGAACCCTGGTAGGTAACACAAGGACTGGTTCACAGGACATCATGATGACCGTGCAGATGTGGATAAGGATCCCTGCTTTGTTCTGCTGTGTGGGGAGGCCAGACTCTCAGAAGCACTCACACCAGTACAAGAACCTAGCACTGGCTTCCACTGGAGGAGCACATGCATGTTGAAAGCTTTATATAACTTCCCCAGTAATTCTTGGTAAAATGGGGAACTAGGCTTAACATTCAGAAACAAAAGGAGGATAACTCAAAAAAATCAAATGCTGTGGCGACTGGTCTCATATTGTGGGAACAGGGACCTTCCTCTTGTCGGGGGCTCTGCTCAGAAAACCAGGGGAAGGGACACAGCCCCAGGCACGACACCCCATCAAGGAACAAACTGCCCCACAGTCCACTGTGCAGAGACGGGGCTGCCTGGGCACCATCGCCTAATGCGAGCGGTGAACAGGAGATGCTCAACAACCAGACTGAAAATTCCAGGTCCCCCAGGAATGAGCTCCTGCACTTCAATATACTGCTAGAACAGTGTGTCTAACCCAGGAAAAGAATCTTTATCCTCTCCTCAAAGATAGTCAAAAGTGGTAACCTGGGCACGCTTAGCTCCTCTTGCTTTATGCTTTGGGACATACACTTGCACACACACACTCTCACACACATACACATACCTATGCATATACACACACACAAATACACTCACACGTGGGCAAACACACACGCACACAACCACACGTCTACATACACACCCATACCCACTTGTGAGGAGGACCTTACTGCCAACTGGACAGATCTCACATTGCCAGCTCCTTCTATTGGTAAGAAATGCCTGCTCCAGAAACACACACACACACACACACAGAGCCTCAAACTCTGCGATTGCTGATGCAATTTAACTACATTTAGAAAAGTTGGAATTTGATTAAATTCTTTTTTTTCCAATGAAAATACAAAGAAAAATAAAACTTCACATTGTATACCACCATGAATAGAACAAAAACCTTATTGCTTTAGTTGTCTTTTTCCTAGAATAGAAAATAACCACTTCCAACCAAACAAAAAACCGCAAAGTTAAATGCACACAAACAAATGTTGAAGTTTCTATATATTGTAATAAGATCTTTTAGGATTAATACTTCAGGGGAGCCTAATATTATCAACTTCTTGGCATTTAGTTGTTTTCATTAAGATTACAGTACTTTACTCTCTGTAAGCACTGCTTTCCTAGACCACAGGTTCAAGGCAAAGAATCCATGGCAAAGTCACCTGGATTGGAAACCAAAACGTCTTATTATACAACCAAATTGACATTCCCCATGAAGTAAACGCAGTTGATATTATAAAACATGGTATGTCTCAGATAATTATATTACCTACCTAACTGAATTGCTTTGAATATCCACACTTGCTAGAATTAAATTTTTAGTCCAAATATAGTTATTATATTCTCAAAATAATTCTTTCTCATAGTCTTTCCTGTTACCTATTTATATCCTTCAACAAAAGTATGATTGTTAAATATGAGAATAAAAATGTCTCACGGTATGAATTATGAGCTTAGTGACTATATTTCATTATGTAAAAGAAAACCATGAATCTTTTTGCCAAGGCTTGATATTGACCAATCCAATTAACACACCCAGCCAGCTGTCTTTGTTTTCCACTTAGATGACAGATGGTTTCCTTCTTCAATCCCACAGCAGAGAATATAGCTAATTTGAATACTCCAACAGCTTAAAGAAAAAGAAACTTTGGTGTAAGAACTATCTTACAAACCAACTTTTCACCCCTAGTTTTCCTGTGGTAGAGATAATTTTGGGAGCATGTGTAGGTAGAAACAAAAAAATATTAATTGTGTCTCCTACATATTTGGAATTTTAGTCATTCTAAACTCCTTGAATTTTGTCAAGTAACTTGGGGGAGGACTGACTCTCCCTCATAAAGGAAACTCTGAGCTTTGTCACTGCCTGAGAGAGTCTGGCACCCAATACTGGTGGTAACTTAGTAAAATCTACGTGCAAAGTGGAGGAAAAGCCAGGTCACTGTCTTAGGATCCGTGCCAATCTAGACATTACGTACATCTTTTTAAAGTAGTGCTTCTCAGACTTTTTCCAGCCTAGGAAATTTCCACACTAATGTCATCGGGAGCACGCGCCAGGCACACATGCACACACGTGTGCACACACCCACACACGCCTGGGAAGAGCGAGCTTCGGCAGGCTTGTGGGTTCAGCTCTTCCTGCAGCTCCCACAATCACCGCTCCGAACTGTGGGAAGCAGATGGCCCTGTGGGTGTAGCGGGCAGGGTGGGGGGGGCAACAATCCCACAAGTCCATCCAAGAGACAAACTGGAGGAACATTTTTTCCCAGGAAATTAACCCACACGTTAAGTCCCCTCCTAGACGGCCCCTCCCTGACACCGACGTGGCTTACATGGCCTCAGGGCCCCACCCCCTCTGAAACTCCAACACCACCTGACGCTTAGGGCCCCTGCTTCTGCTTTATCCTCAGCAGTATCCCTAGTCTACCTCTGACCGATTTACCTATTCACACGTCACACAACACCATGAGGGGAAAGACGTTTACCTGTTTTGATGGGTGCCTAGAATGGCATTTAAAACATAGTAGGTGCGGGCTTCCCTGGTGGCGCAGTGGTTGAGAGTCCGCCTGCCGATGCAGGGGACGTGGGTTCGTGCCCCGGTCCGGGAGGATCCCGCATGCCGCGGAGAGGCTGGGCCCGTGAGCCATGGCCACTGAGCCTGCGCGTCTGGAGCCTGCGCTCCGCAACGGGAGAGGCCTCAACAGTGAGAGGCCTGCGTACCGCAGGGGAAAAAAAAAAAAAACATAGTAGGTGCTCAATAAGTATTTGTTAAAAGAATGAAAAATCACAGAAGTGAGTCTCTGTAAAAAAAAAAAAAAAATCTTTATGTAAAATTATCAGCCTAAGGACCTCCTCAGTCTGCAGAAATGACTGTGCGAATGTTACAGATGAGCTAGAAACTTCTCCCCATACAGAGGCTGAACACATGCAGCTGCACGGGCAGGGCTGCAGGTCTGAATGAACGCGTGGGATGAAGCAACACAGATGCCCAATGAACAGGAAAGACAGGGCGCTGGAGAACCCCCATCCTGTGAACCCAGGAGCTGCCAGACCCGGAAGCTTCGGGCTCTCCGCTGATTTGACGGGTGGGGGAGGGGGCCTTGGCAGAATCTCCTGACTTCCCTGTTTGTCATCTATAAAAGGGTATGATCATCATTACCTCACAATTTATATTTTAAAATATGATTTAAAAATGTTTGAACCACTATGAATGGGAGAGACATGATAACGCCTGGCCCCCAGGAAGCCGGAACAAATGTGAGTTGTTATTGTGACAGCTCGTGTTCAGCCTTGGGGTCCCTCTTATTTCTTGGATAATGCCAATTTCACCCCAACTTTTTTTTTTTTTTGGCCACGCTGTGTGGCTTGCGGGATCTCAGTTCCCCAACCAGGGACTGGACCCAGGCTCCTGGCAGTGAGAGCACGGACTCCTAACCACTGGACCGCCAGGGAACTCCCATGACCCCAACTTTTAAATCAAATGTTTATTTTGAAGTGCCAGTATCTACGTTTCCTTCTCCAGAGGCAAGATGGCTGGGTGGCCGAAGGTGTCTGGGGGCCTTGTCCCCTTGGACTCAGGGGTCTGGGCAAACCATGCATCCCCACCTCGCTGTGCTTCCAGCCCCTCAATTCTGTACAATTTGTCTAACTCTCTTCTTTATATACAATCCTGTTTCCACCTCTGAGACATCACCTGACTTGTATCATTGCCTGAAACACCTACCCAGCACCCAAACCCTCCCATCCTAGCCTTCAGAATACGATTTAAGCCCTCTTTCTTGGAGCCTCCCTAAGCCTCTCGGAAGGCCACTTTCCAAGCCCAACCCCTTAATGGGATTCTTCTTGTTGCTCAGTGTCAAGTGTCTGCTGGTGAGCAGGCCTGGGTCCTCTAGGTGTTGGTCCCACTGCCTTAAATGACCAGACCCTACAGCATGTGAACCACTTCCCTCTTTCTTAGCATCCTTTCCCAAGCAAACAAGCACTTCATAAATGACTTTGGAAATTGGAGAGGGTGGGAAGAGGAGCCACATTCTTGTCTTGTCAGCCAAGGCTGCTGGAGGGAGAAGCTGGCCTTCAGGTGGAGGGTCAGTGGATTTGTTCTCCAGGACCCAGCCTGCACAAGCTCTCCCCAGCTCTCAGCTCAGGGAAACCAGATCCCTGAGGCTCAGCCTCGGACCCGAGCCCAGGCTGCTGCTCTCTGCATGCCTTCCTGAACACCTCGCATATACAGGCCTGGGACCCATGGGGCTGCTGTCCAGAGAGCCGCCACCTGGCCTTCGTCCACGGCAGCGGTGGGAGCCCCACACAGAGGGTGGCATCCCCAGCACCCGGCTCCAGCAGCACCTGTCCCAGCATCTCCCAAGCTCCCAGGCCCAGCACCTCCCAGTGGATGGCTCCCCTGCACCTGTGAGGGCTGACCCACTGGTACAGCCCGCCCCTCAGTAACTTTTCTGCCATCCTATGAGGGACAGCCATGCCCTCGGCCATGAAAACAAGACTCAGGCTTGGGGGCCTCTTCCCTGGGTGCTATCTTACCACCAGGACCACTGGCTGTTCCCTCTATCAGCTCTTCTGCATTCTGGGGAGTCCCTTCACTTTTACTGTGCAATCCCCCATGAGGGGTTCTCTACATCAAGCTTGCCCTGACCGAATCAGCTGTGGTTTCTGCCTCCGCACTGGACCCTGACAGATACACCCAGCCCCTGCATGAATGTCAAAGTCCTCTCATATTCTTCACCTTAGTTTTGCAAATCACCCCTAATTTAAGTTTTCCTAGGGGCCTGCACTTCCAACTGAGCCCTCGTCAACATGGCACTGTGTTACTGTGCATTGGACAGGAATCCGCTCTTCACCTGCCTGAGACGCCAGCTGACTCCACCCGTGAAAACCCCACTTCAATACATAGAACTGAAATGTTCCTGGCATTGTAATGTTACAGCCAAACCTTGGTTTTCCAATTGTCGGGCTTTTAAAAGCCAGAGACTTCCTATCTTTATTTTCCATGGGGCAGTTCATACATTTCAGAATAATAATGTATGAACAAGAATTCAGGTACCAGAAAAATGCCTTTGGATGTTAGGGAAAGAAGGAGAAAAAAACAGAAAGTGAGAAAACATACCAATAAGAGGGACTAGAGTGTGCACACATATTGAAGAATTTGGGTGCTGATAAAGAAACTTTTCTTTAATCAAAATGGTTTTGGTTCTTAATTTTGGCCATTTTGACTAAGTTACGGCTCAGCTCCATTGACCTCCTCAGGCATGCACGGGCCCTACGCAGCAGGATAATAGGATGTGTCTGTAGCGATCCTGGAATTTCAACATCCATCTTACAAACGGCACGTTTATACAAAGCACCAGTCAGAAAAGTGGGTAGAGGAGGCTTTTAGATATTACTGGGTTCAGCAGCTGAACGAATTAGAAGACAGGAAACAAGAAAGTTGTTCCCGAGAGCTGACCAAGGAGATGCACCCCCATGGCTTTGCCCCACCCGCCACCCAAACAGATCCACTCTGCTCTCAGGTTCTGCAGTTTTGCCAGATTTTCCACAGCGTCTGAAGTTTCGCCCAGTAGATACACAGATGCCTCCGTTTATGTTACAGGCACCCTCTGCGCACACTGGCTACTCCACCTGGATGGAGCTAGAGCCTGTGCGGTCACCACCTCCCTCCAATCCAAGCCCATCCCTGCTGACCTCAGGGCTCGTCCCCACGCCTGTGCCCTGGAGAGAGCTTGGGAACAGTGGTTCTGGGGGACTGGGGCAGGCCTGGGGGAGAAGCCTTGGGGTGAGGCGACCTCAGGACACATGCACATGTGGCCGGGGGGGAAACAGCAGGGGAAGGTTGGCCCACATTTATTACCAAACCCTGGAGCACAATCAATGCAGAAGCTGGAATGCACTGAATGTGCCAGTTCTGGGCCTCAAGGGTCCCAAACAAGCACTGTCACCAACTCTCCAGATCTGGGAGAAGAGCATCCCATTTAAAAAAAAATACTATTTTTAACGTTTATGTATGCTTTGCCTCGTTCCAAGGAAGATTTGAGGCAGCTCACAAAAACATTCTTGGCACAAAAGGAGATGAAAATGAGGAAATCCTGGTGGTGGACAGAAGCGAGGGCAGAACAATCCAGACACTGGTGAGGAAGTCCGGGCCGTCCGCGGGAGGTGGGTGAGGGTCAGGCTCAGAAAGTCCTGCCACCAAGGCCGCCAGTAGCCCCAGGGTGTGGGACGCCATCTGGCCCTTTGCAAGCGTGCAGGAGGTGCCTTCGGCTGTCCCAGTGACCAAGGGTAAACGGCACGGACACTCATAGAGGGATGCGGGGATGCCCGCCCCCCACAATCCTGCACAACTAATGCCCTATGTCAAATGCCGACAGTGCCCCAGGGACACCCCCAGGCTATAAAACAAGCCAACTGCTCCAGACCCATCCCAGTCCTGATTCTAAGGCCTGGTTCTCCTGTAAGAGCTCACTGAGAGGGCACCAAAGACAGAAGAAGAAAATCCCCAGTGTGTGACACTGACACCCATTATGTGACAGAGAAAGAGACCCCCCCCCAACAGTGGCTGCCTTCCTGAAACTCAGGAGCTTACTGCCTCAGGCTCTTCTTAAACCTTCCTTCCTTGATGGCAAGGACCCTGAGTGACAGAGACAGGCAGCTCAGTGTCAGGAGAACAAGGTGTGGGCTAGCCCACTGCCCTGCCAGACACCACCTGATCCCCAAGGGCTCATGCTGCTTTCTGTCCCCTGGCGTTGGCACCCCTGCATCCTCTGCACAGACCTGGAGGGGGACAGAGGTTGGAAACCCCTGACAGGGCCTGAACTTTCCGGCCACAAGGCTATCGGTGGGTATAGGTGGTGGGACCCTTCTTACTTCTCGCTCCCCACAGGGCCAGCATTTCTGAGCTGTGGTCGATGCTCCTCCAAGGCAGAATTCAGTCACGGAAGACCGGACACTGAACTCAGAAACACCCCTGAGGAGAGAAATTCCTGAGCCACATGCTGGGGTCAGGTCATTACTGCTGACGCTGCTGTGTTAGAATGAGAGCAACAGCTGGGTAAATGCTGACAGTCAGCCAGTCCCAAGTGTTCCTAGTGACTTTAAAGGGACTCCAAATCTACGAAGTGTACAGTGGAAATCAGAGTCATAAAACTGGGTCCTGTTTCCCATAGCCGCAGGCCGGTTATGCGCTCAGGGGGACTGGGGTCCTCTCAGACCCTCAGTCCCACATCCATGCATTAGCCTGGCCTGATGGAGGGGATGCAGGTGCTCAAAGGCCTGGAGGGTCAGCATGGGAAGCACCACGGAACGTGGTACCTGGGACCCTGGACACGCCAGGCCACTTACGAGCTCAGAGAAGCCTCGGACCACCTGGCGCCGTTTCAGGTTGGTCTCTCCATCCAGGTTGGCCGTCTCGATGTGGCACAGCCCGTCGGGGTCACTCGAATAGAGCAGTAGGATGTCTGCAGGGATGATCTCGTTGCAGCGAAGACGCACAAAGTCTCCCACATGGATTTCTTTCCAGAATCGGTTCACGTATTGCTTTTCTTCCCTGGTAAAGAGACAGCCGTTAACAAGTCTGGAGGAGATCGCTGGAGGCCAAATCTGTGTGATGGGCACATGCAGCTCATTGAACACTTCGTGCCACTTTCTGGTATGCTGAAATTTTCCATAATAACAAGCATTTAAAAGAAGATTCCTAAAGGCCACATATAGTGAAACTCCAGTAATATGAAATATCTAGAACAGGCAAATCCATGGCAACAGAAGGTGGATTCGTGGCTGCCAGAGCCTGAGGGGAGGGGAGATGGGATGGGAGAAATTGTTTCCTGGGTACAGGTTTCCATTTGGGGTGATTAAAATGTTCTGGAACTAGGTAGTGGTGATGGTTACACAATACTAAACGCACTAAATGCCACTGAACTGTCCACTTTAAAATGGTTACACTTTCTACTCCTAGGTATATACCCCAAAGAATTAAAAGCAGGGACTCGAATGGATATTTGCCTACCCATGTTCATAACAGCATTACTCCCAATAGCCCAAAAGTGGAAACAACCCAAATGCCCAACAATAGATGGATAAGCAAAATGTCGTATATCCATACAGTGGAATATGACTTAGCCATGAAAAGGAAGGAAATTCTGACACATGTTACAACATGGATGAACTCAGAGGACATTATGCTAAGTGAAATAAGCCAGTCACAACAGGACAAACACTGTACGATTTCACTTTTATGAGGTCCCTACAAATTAGACAAAAATAGACAAATTCATAGAGACAGCTAGTAGAACCTCTGTGCCTTCTGCAGGATGGAGATCACAGCAGATGTATTCCCTCCACGTCACTCAAGATGAAGTAGATAATCACTCAAAACAGTGCCTGCCACAGTCAGCTTTCAACCCCTGATAGTTACTATTGATTAATAGGTAGTAGGGTGGGGCTTCCCTGGTGGTGCAGTGGTTGAGAGTCCGCCTGACGATGCAGGGGATGCGGGTTCGTGCCCCAGTCCGGGAAGATCCCACATGCCACGGAGCGGCTGGGCCCGTGAGCCATGGCCGCTGAGCCTGCGCGTCCGGAGCCTGTGCTCCGCAATGGGAGAGGCCACAACAGTGAGAGGCCCGCGTACCGCAAAAAAAAAAAAAAAGGTAGTAGGATGAAAACACGGGTAGATTTCTGCTTTAGATTTTTTGTTTACTCTGGAAAAATGGGCTCATTAATCCTACAAAGGGCATTTTTAAGAGCTCCTTGGAGGCAGTTTTGTCCAGTTTTATAAATAAGCAGAGGAACAAGACTTTATCTCAACATAACATTCTACATGAGAAAACTGCATGAAAAAATCCTCTGAGTTATGTTGTTAGGAAAATAAAACGCCCTAAAACACACTTCACTTTCACCATCACCTTCTCACTGGCCCCCCACACTTCCTTGCCTGAGCTCCCGGAGAACAATTCAGCAGCGAGTCTGAGTCTCACCTGACTCCTGAACGCTGGGTGATGAGTCCTGAGTGTCAGACCTCTATTTTATTCCACACTGTGGATCTGAGGGAACCCATGACAGACTTCCAGGGGCTCCTAGCATCAGCTGCCCCAGGTGCTGAAAAGAGAAGTAGCCCCTTCCACTATAAGCCTCTATTTACTTGCATTCCTCTGTTTCAAGATCCACCGTAGTTTGGTCACTATAGGGCCAACAAAGATAAATTAGATACAACTTTGTCCTCAAAAATAAATTCAAGGCGAGACCAAAGCACTAGATAGCACCCCCTGGGGGCTATAGAATCAAGCCCTCGATGTGAGCACAAAGGTATTCTTCTGGACCCAACCCTCCCTGCAAGGCCAGGGTGCTGTTCAGGTGAGGCATCCTTTTCCAGCTGTGACAAGTCCCCCGGCCCCGACCCAAGGGCACTGCCCACTCACTGTCACAGTCTGACTTCTTCCCAGTAGACAAACAGCCTTGATGAGTGACAAATGAAACATCACTTAACTATGTTCCTATTTCCTCTTCTGAAGATCAAACCTTGACTTTCTATCATTGCAACATTAGCTCTTTAGTCTTTCTTCCTTATCAGGACACTTTGTTGGCTTCCCACAGAAAGTACAGAGGAATTTGAAAGGCCCTGTCCTTTCCAAAAGAAAGTTTCCAAAAGCTAATTCGCTGTGCAGTCACTGAGGTGGGCAGTGCAGGCTGACAGTGAGCTGGATGGGCCCCAGTGTGACAGCAGCTGCCAGGAGACCAGTGGTCCTACACTGGCCCTGGGGACAGGCAGGAGGCGGGGATGACCTGGCTGGAGGAGGCAGGGCGTGACACTGTCTCGGTTGTTTATCTTGACTACATTCCATTTACAGAACTCATCAAAAATAAAGTCAGTTTCCATATGCCTTGAAATCTTAAAACATTAGCTTGCCCACTCCAGCAGAGCACGTATTGAAAACAGTAACTTTGATGGAGGCATTTGAGCCCGAAGGAGACCCCCGCACAGGCCCCTGGAAACACAGAGCAATGGATGAGGAGACCTCGGTGATCGACCGTCCTGGTGGGAGGACCCGTCCCAGCCATGGAAAGCAAAGGGAGTGGCAGCAGAGCAGCTCCAGGATGCCTGAAAGAGAAAGGCCCTGCAGCTCACAGGAACTCCTACAGCAGCAGGACCCTTAAAACCCAGATTCAGGAGTCACTGTGGAAGAACAGCCTCACAGAACCCCTTCGTCACCTCAACAGACAGACAAAAATTCCTCATTGAAGCCCCACAGCCCGGTTGACTGTTCCAGCGGGAGCTCCAGCACTGACTGTGGACCCTACACCGACCCTGCAACGCCCCTGCCTGGCCTGCATTACTCTTATTTTTATTATATGTATATCATATACATTATATAGTAACATATACTGTAAAACTTATATATACTATATTACACATTACATGTGTATGTCTATACATATATAATAGATACATTACATATAACATACATATTAGATGTAAGTTGCCCTCCTTTTCTCAGCAACTGTATTTGAACATAAGGTCTTTAAAGAGGTGACTGAGTCGAAATGAGGTCATAGGGTGGGGCCCTGATCCTTATAAGGAGAGGGAGAGACACCAGGGATGTGTGTGCACAGAGGAAGACCATGTGAGGACACAGGGAGAAGACGGCCATCAGCAAGCCAAGGAGAGAGGCCCTCAGAGACACCAGTCCTGTCAAGGCCTTGATCTTGGACATCCTGCTTCCAGACTGTGAGACAATAAACTTCTGTTGTTTAAGCCGCCCAGTCTGTGGTGCTGTCACAGCAGCCCGAGCAGACTAGCACCCAATACCTTCCATTCCCATGACTCCAGCTGGAAGGGGTGGCTCCCAGCCTGTAGGGATGGGAAGGGGGAGAGCAGCAGAGGACCAGGGGACAGAGGGCATCACACCAGGAGACGCTTCCACAGGCTTGTGTCCCACATGCCCCCATGTCTGTGCACAGGAAAAGCACTGCAGAGAAAACATGTAAGTCCCACTGACACCATACGGCAACACTGGCCTCCTAAGAACACTGATTTTAGAAGCAGCAGGTAAACAATTTAGGACTGGCTTCTATTTCCTCAGGTCACGGTGGATGCAGGCTAGGGTGGACAGGACACACGACCCCTCCTCTCCATAGGAAAAGTCTCAGGAGTGTATGCCACCTGTGGCCTCCCTGCAAACTCCAGAATTCTAAGTTCCACCAGGCAGGTGCCTGCACTCCTCCAGGGACCAGGGGATCCACCTGAGATGCAAGGTTTAAAATCACCCAGTCCTCAACACTATGCATTTGTTTCCGGCAATTTTAGGAAGTGGCACTGTGTAGTTTGCCCCCGAGATATTCTTTCTAAGCCCAGGTGCTGCCCCATGTGGTGGCAGGATTCTGAGACATCCCCTAGGTCCCCAGCCCTGGTGTGCAAGCCCCTGCCAGCATCCCACCCCCAGCCCCCAAGTAAGGTGGGGGCTGTGAATGTGGGAGGAGTCACTCCTGCAGGTGTAATGAAGGTGACCAGTCAGTGGGCTACGAGCTAATCATCAGGTGGGCCTGATGGAGCCACAGGAGCCCTGTAAACTGGGCCTAAACCAGAGACAGTAAGTCAGACACTAAAGTGTAGAGAGCAATGGAAGGGCCTCATGACCAGGGCCAGGAGCTGAGAGTGGCCCTGGCCATCAGCCAGCAAAAGCATGGGGCCCCAGGCCTACCAGCACCGGAGCTGAATTCCACCAAGAACCTGAACGAGCCTGGAAGAGGACAAGACCACAGCCAGGCCAACACCTGGACTGCAGCGGGTGACACCCAGGGCAGAGCACCCAGCCAACCCGCGCCTGCACGCCTGCTCCCGGAAGCTGTGACAGTACACGTCTGAGTTGTCTCCAGCCGCTGAGTTTATAGTAACTCATCACACAGCAGTAGAAAACTAATACACACAATTCCCTTCTTCTGCACAGAAGCAGGAGTCAGAGGCAGCTCAGTCCTCTCAGGGCACAGCAACTGGAGAACTCCCACTCAGCTTTAGAATATGCATACTGAGAAAAGACTACCTCATAGGAAAAGAAGGCAGAGCAAGACTGGTTAAAATCCAAACACACTTCCCTCTCCTCACAAAGTGGGAGCCCGACAGAAGGTATGCATAACATATTACATATTAAAATGCGGGGAAACCTGAAAACGTGTAGTCTTGAAACATGGGCCACATCATACATATTACAAGCATGGAGCATGGACCCTCCACGAGATTGACAACTGCCCTTGCAATCAGCCATCACCCAGTACCCTGCTCAGGTGTCCTGAGGGGTCTGCCCCAGAGTGTTGATCCAAGAGTTCAAGGGTCATTGGTGGAAAAAAGTGTGATTCTTCTGAGATGGGGGTGGGAGTGGGGGAGGGGTCCAAGCTGAAAGGGGTCCTGATAAAAATGCCTTCTGTTCAAAAGAACCCTTAGGGGGCCACAGGCAAAAACATCTCTTTTCTAGGGAAGCACTGTCACTGGTTTTTCTGAGCCAAACCTCTCACCTCTTGGCCTGTTGTTTGCTTAACTGTAAAGCCAGAGTGTTAAATAGATAATTTCCAAGATTTGTTCTTAGGCCAAAAGAGGCTTCTAATGATTAGCTTTCCTCTTCTGGGAAAATCAATTAACACCATTTATAATTAGTCCTGTTGGGCTTTGAAGTTCTTATCTGAGCCTTTTTTGTGCAAAACAACACAATGTGGGGGGTGAAGGAATAAGGAAATATTAGAGTGACTAGTGACAAATTTTATTTAAAGACAAACAGTAAACAGAATTTTAAGATCCCTTAATTCATCATTTTTGGTTAGTTGTTTAGGCTGACAAACTATTTATTTGTACTAGTTATGTTTTTATAGTTACTAAGTAAACAATTCCAATAAGAGGAGGTAAGCTGGCTTATGGAATTTACAGGAATTATTTTAAGCAGTTGAAAGCAGGTTTTTCCTGAAGATCATTATGTTACTTTCATGTAGCTCTTCATGAATGCAGGGTTCAAGGACTCCTGCTCAGAAATGTTCTGTTAATGATTTATTTTTTGAAATGCATCAGAATTCCCACAAGTTCAGCCTCACTCATGATCCCTCTCCAGTGTTGAAACTGTCTCTGCAATGGCTACGGGTTTTCAACAATGTATTTATAAATCTCTCCAATTGTATTGGGGGGAAAAACAAATCTGATTCCATATTGGATCTGTTTCTTTAACTTCTGAATTCTATTGCTTTTGCTTTAAGTTAATCACTAAAGGGACATTGCCTATAAGTGTAAATTATACATAATGGCCCATCTCTGGGAACCCTGCCTCCCAGGTAATGAGCCTTAAGCTAAAATACCTTTGTTTAGCTCACAGGAAACATCCTGACCAGGCCCACCTTGAATGACTACAGGGAGGAGAAATTAACACATCCCCTCTGGAGGCTGATGGGAACCAGGAAGTGTTTGACTTTACTTCCCCTTTTAGTATAAAATAAGTCTGAATTTTAAGTCAGGCAAGATGGTTCTTTGGGGCAGGAGTCCACCACCTTCTTGATCTGCTGGCTTTCCAAATAACGTCACTATTCCTTGCCCCAGCAACTCATCTCTCAATTTACTGGCCTGTCCTGTTGTGCAGCGAGCTTTATGAGCTTGGACTCTGTAACACGATGTGGCCAAGGTATAAAACTAAACAAACAGATAAAGTTTAAAAAAAAAAAAAGGCACTTGCAGAATTGAGGGAATTTTACTTTCATCTTCAATGTGCTGTTTTCAAAGAAATTTTCATTTAGGTTCTTGGATTACCATTTTCCCAAACAGCAAAAGAAAATTTTTTTAAGGTGACAACAGATTCCAAATTTGAGAAACCATTTAACATCCCTGGTGACCCACTGCCCCTCCTTGTACAAGGACAATTCCCAACAAGAATTGGGCTGTCACTGTCCCTGATCTCCAACCTGGTTTATGGATTCATGAACGTAAGAGTCCTCCCACCTGAAGGAAGGAGGGAGAGGAAGATGCATGCTCATTTTTGACTCCACCTACAGCGGGTGACTCCTCCCTTGTAATGTGACACCACCATTCCAGTTTAGTGGCCAGGAGGCAGGCTGCCTACAGTTCTAAATGTGTCCATGAAATGCCCATGTCACATGCATGGAACCAGCGTCCCAGGGCATCTTGCTGTTGGAAATGCTTGCCTCTTCCATTTCTCAGTAATTTAGGAAATGAATGAGAAGACTGAAATGCTTATAACTTGGATACACATTTGATTTTCTGGCCCTTACATTATCTAACAACTTTACATGGCCATATTTTACCATATACTTTCTCATGTTCCAAAAATGCTCCCTTTAATTCAACTGCATATAAGTTTCACAACCACACACGGGAACTCCCCAAAGCCCTTCCACCATTCACCATGCCCACACCCTGCTCAGGTGCTGGCAATGCGTGTGCAGGGGTAAACAAGGCACATCTCACTCACCTCCCTTGATTTTTCCCTCCCTTAAACTTGTCTCTCCCCCAACAAGACCAACAAACAAAGGAGTGTGTCTTGGGTTTGGATGGGCAGGAAAGAATGAGAAAGAGAAAGAAGAGATGGAGGGTTTTTAAGGTTTGAGCAAATCCACTTGAAAACAAGGCATTAAAGATGAAAGTACAACTCCCTCACTTGTGTTTTAAGTACAATTCAGGGCTGAGAAGAACACTTGTTTTGATTAGGCAGTCAGGGAGTGCCTCCTGCAAGAGGGAGCATCTGACTTGAGCTCCTGAAGGATGAAAAAAATCTTAGCCTAACCCATACCCCACCCACCCCAAGAGGACTACTTATACTAAAGAGTGGAATTTAGGGAGAGGCTAAAAGGGCAGTGTCCAAACCAGAGCTAAGGCAGGGCACAGCAAAAGAGATCAGGAGACTCAGACACAGAAACAGAAAAGAAAGACCAGGCGTGGGAGTTCGACTATACAATCGATGTGACTGGACTCCATGAATGATTAGATGAGTCAGGCACAGTGTGCCCAGGTGTCCAGCCCTGGTGGCTGGAATGTGGGAGCCACTGACCTCACCCAGAAGTGGGTGTGCTGTGGGATGGAACAGAGTCCAGTTGTGAGCAATTCTGAGTCCAAGGTGCTGGTGGGCGTATGGGGTGGGAGATGCTTCCAAGACCAAGATAGATAAAGACAGGCACTCAGGGTTCACGCATGGAGGTGACAGGATGCCGACCATGGGCACTGTCATGGTGATTACCAGGGAGAGAGCTGGCTAGAAGGAAACAGCGTGAGCTCGGACGGAGGCAACGAGGGAGGGAATGCCGAGGAGGGGAAGCCGGCGGGGGTGGCTGGGCAGGCAGGCGGCGCAGAGAGTGGGGGCTGGGAGCCCAGGATGAAGATGTGCCCAAGGCCTCGTGGTGCCCGCTCACCGCCACGGGCAGGAGTCCAGGGGCCATGCTTTCCACTGCCAAGTGATCACATCTGGACAAACAGTCATGGTATGTGTGCTCACAGTCACTGTATTCTTATTTCCTTTTGTGGGGCCCCAACCTTCAGTGGCACAAACCTGAATACGGCACACCTGTTAAGATCAAAGGTCACTTTTCCAAACACTCCTCACCCTTCTTCCTCCCTCTCCAGACCCGTTTTCCACTCAAGCACATTTCCTGCCTGGCTAAGGGGGAATTCAGTCTCTTGAAAGACCGGAAAATGTTTTCCAGGAGTGGGCCACCTGCACAAGGTTCACGCATGCTGAACGGCTTGGGACAAGGCTTTCAGCCAACGCCAGCTGGAGGCTGGCACCAAATCCCCGTCAGCGCCCACACATCAGCATCATCTTAATAATCAGAGCAACAGAACAGTAGGTACGTCCCCCCACTAAGTGCAGCCCTCACATGGAGCAGGCAGCATGCAGAGTGCTTACACACAGTCCTCACACTACATTCTCACTTACGGATGGACAGACTGACCTGTCCAAAGTCACACCCAGAAAGGGGCACAGCGAGGACCAAATCTGTCTGACTCCGGGGCCCATGAAGCCCTGGGGGAGGTCTGGTTTTGAAAGTATTATACATTTTACATTTAATTTGTGGTTTGTAATTAAAGCAAGAGCTGAGATTTTGTTTTCTTAACTTAGAAAGATGGTGTGATTGTTCAGAACAGTTAAGTGAATGGGGTACCTGTATGGGCAGCGCTGAATGTAGAATCATAGAGAAAATAAGACAGCATGGTTAGCAACATTCCATACAACGTCTCTGACATGGAACAATTATCCCTGTAAAGAGAAAGCTCTTTCCAAACATAAAGTTGCTTCAGGTCTACCTGTCAGTTTATCACATCTCCTGTTGGTAAAACATCCCCTGGATAAGAAAGGCAAGCTCCAACTAAAGTCGTGCTTCATTCACTAAACAGAAAAAAAGTTGGCCAGAAATATCGGGATGCATGCAGTTGCATGCATGTTCTTTCCTCCAAATGGTTCAAGATTCAGGTAGGATCAAACAAGATATCTAGAAAGATCCACAGAACACATTTTTAAGAAAAAGAGAAGCCCAGAGAACTCACAAAACACGCAAACCAACTAGACTCAGGCCTCCCAAGCATCACCCTAGTGAAGTACTCCTTTGGCCCTCGAAGGGGAGAGCTGCTCAACACTTTTTTAAGCAAACAGAACAAATGAGAAAACAGGATGCAGTGAGGCAAGCCCTAAATGGGAGTGTGGCAGCAAGAGATCCAAGAATCTCGTGGAATAATCATCGTGCCAAGGCCTGATGCCTTAGGGATAAGAAAACCCTTCATGGATTCATTATTCAGATGGTGGTCAAACGAAGGAGTATGTGGGGAAGAAGAGAGAGAGACAGAGATGGACAATTTTCACAGCACTTTAAAAAGACCCATCAAGACTCTGAAACTACCCCAAATTTACTTTACACTCATTATGAGACAGGCCTGGGACCTGGGACCCTTTGCTGCAGTGCTGCGATGCCTGCACCTGGACAAACCTCTTCTCTAGCTACAAAATACAAAGAAACTATAACGAACTAAAACCAACTGCATGTATGTACAGTTGGGGCAAATTCTGGACAACAAGATACAAAGAGACCAAAAACCCCAACTGCCACTTCTGAAGAGCCGGGAACAAAAACAGGGGGTCGGGAGCAACAGCAGGGTGCTGCGCATGCCCCCCCACCCCGACACCACCACCAAGGGGGTGGGCAGATCCCCTAAACCACCCCTCCGGCCCGACCCCTGGACACACCCCTACCCTCACCCCATATAAGGACTCAGCTCGCCCCTCCCCTCAGGGAGCAAACAAGGGAATCTCTTACTTGTTTTAGCTCCCCCTGCTGCAGCAGGAGTCCCAATAAAGCCTTGCCTGAATTTCTTGTCTGGCCTCTGATCAATTTCTATTGATTAAGGAGGCCAAGAACCCTGGTCCCTAGCAATTACACAACAGGGAAAAGCCCAGAATGAGAGAGATAATGGCTTTAAAGCAGGGTTTCTCAGCCTCAGCGCCACTGATGGCTGGGGCCAGATCGTTCTTTTTGCAGAGGGCTATCTGCACTGTGGGACTTGGGCAGCACCAAGCCCCCACCCAAGAGGGGCAGCAGCCCCTCCCCACAAATCCTACCAGCCAAGTTCCTCCTGGGGGCAAAGTTGCTCCAGGTGGAGGACCACCACTTCATAGCACCCAGGATGGACATTCAGAAAGGTGGGCTATTAAGTAACCTTTACAGAACCAACATATTTTAATAATTATGTGGGTGAGAACTCAGCACTGAAACAGAAATGGCAAAATCTGCAGCAAGAACCCGACCCAAATCTGTTGCATAACGTCCAGAATGTGTCTCCCTTCCACCCTAAACTGAAACAGCTGCTCCTTCGGTGAGACACGCTAATGGATTCAGAATCTCATACTAAACATCAGAGCATGCTGGCAGTACTCCCCCCGGATTACAGGGCCTCTGTCTTCTTTAGAATGAAGATTGGATGCTGACTTTCCCAGCCCCCACTGGACTATGCTGGGACCACATAATTATTCACTGCAATGCCACACTGCATACCGAGAAGAAAGGAATTTTCCCCAGGAGCTGTACTAGTTTGTGACAGCAAAATGACACCTAAAGGAACATGACCAATTAGAAACCTCTTGGTGAGTTATAAAACTTTTGTTTTTGGACAAATCATTTCTATGGCAATCTTTTCTGAGTTTCATGGGACAGTCTCAAAATAGCTCACCAGACATCAGGATGCGGGGATCAGACTATCCCAATAATAATACTTCCCATTTGTAAAGCATGTAAAACACTTTGGGGGCACTTTTAGAGTTTTCAAGGTAACTTCTTCTACATTCACTGGTTCGTATTCTCATGAAACAGGCAGGATGACTCACATTTTTCAGGCAATGCCTTAAAGCCGGGAGAGGTCTGGTGTTTTTAACAATTTTTCCTAAGAGGCTGCAACAATACATACTTCTCCATTGGTACCTAAGAGTACCTGCCCGCCCTGTTTCTGCAAACAGTAAGTGCTTCTTTGTTTTCTCTACTTGCCACCTGATAGGCAGACAGGACACCTTACCTTTTTATTGCTCCTGCCTGACTCCCAGGCCATTTAACCTGTTCTTCTGGGAATAAACTGCCTATTTTCCCACTGTTTTTCCTATCATATTGTTTGCTTCCTTCTTGACAACTTAATTTGTGAGAGCTTTTATATTAAAAATATTAATCCTTTTTATTTTACCTTGAAAATATTTTTCTCTAAAGAATTATGTTTTTTAATGTTTGCTTATAGTATATTTTTGTCATATAACAGTTTTAAATTTTTTTATAGTTAAGTATGTATGAGTTTTCTAGGCCTGGCTAAGAAAGTCCCCTGTGCCCCTAGACTGGACGTTTACTTCTTTGTTTTTTGTTGGGGAGTGCAGCATTCTTTTCTTTTATAGTATTCAAGTGTTCAAATGAACTGATATTCATTTTTATATAATACAACCTGAGGGTCCAAGGCTGTTTCCTCCAGACAGCCAATTGTATAAACACTGTTTATTAAATAATCCCTTTCCCACAGAACTTAAGCACCCACTCTAAAATTCTCACATATAATATCATGTATTTGGGGGTTATCATGTCTTTCTCCATGTCCACACTGGGATCCACTGCACAGTGTGCTGGATCAGCCCCACCACTGGGAGCCCCCAACCCCGGGTGGAGGCAGCCCCGTGGCAGGGCCCCGGCTGGCACTCTGGGTGACACTGGGTGCTTCCTGCTGCCACCTCTGCACCCCTGCAAGTCACAGTCAACTTCATGCTGCAGCCCTGGTTCCACTAACTGTACGAAAAGTCCCTCCTGTTTGATCTTTTTAAAAATGTCTTGGCTATATTGGGGCATTATAAACTCTAAGGCCATTTTATTCAATTCCAAGAGAACCTTGCAGGCAGAACCACACAACACACATGCACCCTCTTCTTGGAGAACTCACTCTCCCACCCACGGCCACAGGAAGCCTCCTGCTGGCTTACATCCTTCAAAGAGATACTGCAGTTTTCTTCATGCAGGTTTTGAGCCCTTCTTGTTCAATTCACTCCTAGGTATTTTATAGTATTTGTTCCTGTTTTCAGCACTATCCTCCCCACTTCCCCTCTGGGTGCTCACTGCTCCCTGAGTTACTGCGAGTCATTCTTTATGGTCCCAAGCCTTCCTCAGCAGCTGTTTCTCTGGGCATGAGTTCCCTCTGCTCAAACCATTTTCCTTTCCCTGGCGGCCAGGCCCCTTTGAAGGAATGGTTACTATTCTTGGTTAGCATGTTCGGGCTCTGCTCTGCTTTCTAAAATGATGGCAGGTGCCCGCCTTACGGAAAGTGAAGCGGCCCTCAAGAGAGCAGTGAGCATGAAGTTCATCCGGGCTCCCGCTGGCAGCCTCTCCCAGCCTCAGGGGCAAATGAAAAGCACCCCGGAGGCCAGAGCGTCAGGTCACCCTTGCATGCACCAACGGCCACCTTCCCCACTGAAGGCCCACGGCCCTCTGCAGGCCCAGGCTTTCTCCAAGACACTCTCCTTTGTGGCACCCACCCCAGTGCTGTTCTCCGAGTGCCTGTGGCCTATGCAGGAGCCTGAGCCAGTGCTCTGCACGGACCCAGATGCACCAAGGTCGGTCCAGATGCACAGAGACCTGTGGCCACTGCTCCAGCATGCAGGTTGGAGAGGAGAAAGGTTCAGGCCCCCATTTCCCCAGAGTCCCCTGCTTCCTCTGAATCTGAATTTTGAAAGTGAGAAGGCTTCATTGATGACAAGGTCCCCCCCTCTCATTTGACCTTCTGACGGGACTAAGGGCCAGAGAAGTAGACGGATTTTCCCACTCAGTGGGGGTGATGGTCTGCTCCCCCTGCACTACCAGGAGTCTTCCCGAGGCTCACTGAAAAGCACTGACCTTTGGGTCACTCTCTAATACCACGCTGGGTTCTCCCTGGCCAAGCAGACTGAGGAATCACGCAAGCAACCTATTCCCTATATAAAGTTCTCTTAAAAAATCACCGCAATAACATTTCTCCATAACCGATTTATTGCAAATGTCCCTCAGTCATGACAAGCACGGTGAATGACCTCAAACAAGCCCTGTCCTTCAGAAGATTCAGTCCCTGGAACGGAAGGGATGTTAAAATATGGATCAAACTATGCTCTGGCGACATGATTTCTTTTGAAGCAGTTTGTGTGGGGACGTAAGACACCTCTGGAATTCACAGCTTGGGAGTCCAATCTCAATTTTCTCCAGTAAAGCAGTAACGGTAACAGTAACCTCAGGAAATTGATTTCACCCAATAATTTTCTGAGAACGATCAACAGTGCTGGAATTCAGAATTGACTTAACCCCCTTCTTGGGTAAAGACATGGTGAGTTCGGCCATGCTGCTGATGGTCCCCTTCTCCTTGTGCCACGGCTGCCAGACGCCACAGGCCACCACAGAGTCACTGTCACCAGTCATGTTTGCAGTGCCCTGTGAGGGGGTGCCACTCCCACTTTAAGGATGAAGATGCTGAGGACCAGAGGGGGTTAAACCTATGCCCTGACTCACGGCTGGAAGAGAGGAGAGTTGCTCCAAAAACACTCATAGAAGGAAGGCCTGAAACGAACGTAACCCATGCTTTCCAATTTTAGATTATTGGGGGCAAAAATGCTAAGAAATGGGAATTGCTAAATTATAGATGTTCTCGCCTACCTTTATTTAGAAAAAAAAATGTCTTTTTCTTCTTGGGGGAATCAAGCAGGTTACAGTAAGTTACATTCAAAGAATCTTTTGTCGCTACACAAATGTGCAAAGTTAAAAAGCACACCGCTTCGGAGGAACTGAGTCAGCCAGGGGTTCCCACCATCCCAGCATCAAATCGCCGTCATACTGCTGAGCCCACATCATGAGGTCTGGGTGCCATAGACGTGACTGTCACACAGGCCCCACTGCGGGAAGGCCCGCCAACTGGTCACCTCTGGCCCAATTCTAAACCCGTAACAATGATGACTTTGGGATTTCAACATAGCTTCTTGAGATGAGGGAGAGACAGACTCTTCCCTCAATCCACTTCAGTGATTTGGGGTTGAAAGTGCTTGTAAATAGGAACAAAAAATTTTTTTAATGTTTTTGGATTTCTGCTTATGCCTCTAACAATCTAAATACCATTGAATTCGATTCCTGATTTTGGTTTTAGCAATATGTTATTATCTTTACCACTATTAATAGTAATACTTATTTTCCCAAAGACTGCCAGGTAGGTACCAGCACTAAAATTACTGCCTGGAAATATTTCTTGAGACATTTTATTCCTTAACTGAAGTAGTGTGTCATGAAATCCGCTGGGAAAAATCTGACCTGTGAAAAGGGTTTGTTTCGCAGCCAAAGCACAGGCGCTGAGTGTCACAGTCTCTTTCACCCACACAGCCACGGCTCTGTCATGACCCGGTGTGCACACACAGCCAGGGCCAGCATACGGGGGTTCCCACAGCAGGGTGCTGGCCAGGGAGCCTTTGTTCCTGCACAAGCTGAGTCTGGCCAACATCAGAGAGCACTCACCCTTCTTCGGACCGCTCTGGTTCTTTCCACTGGGGATGTGCCCCTGTGGCCAGGCAGGCATCCTGGGCATGGCTGCAGCCACAAGTGACCTGGACAGGTGTCCTCTGCCTGGAACTTGCCTGCTGCCCCCTGGGATGGGCCAACTGGGCCTCAGGACAATGCCCCCTGGGTGGAAATGGCAGCAGCAGTAATTCAAACTCGCCTTGGAAAGGCCTCTCACTCCCTTCAGTGGCTCTTGAAACTTTAGTAACTTGGAAAGGTTATCTTTCAGAAGAGAATTCACAAAACACACACCTGTGTATATTAGGCTCCTCAGCACCTGTGTATATTAGGCTCCTCAGTGGCACAAGGAATCCCCCTGCTGCCAGGAAAGCTGGGACAGGCACCCTAGGCCCAGGAGACACCTCTGAGCAGCTCACTGTCATGAAGAGGGGCTGACCCGCCGCCCGCGTCTGTGGACATCCTGCAGCAAGGCCAAGGGCACAAAGAGGGCAGCACAGAACAGCGAGAAGATTCCAATCGGCAGGAGAAAAAAGGCTTTTTTACTTCCTGCAATATGTGATCCCAGTCTGGTGAGATAGCTTCCAGGTCTCCTGGGCCACAGGGGCTGGATGACAAACACCCAACAAGAGAACAGTCTCCAGATCATGGTGACAAAACCCAATTCGGCTGCTCTGGCTGCCACCCACACTGTACACACCCATAAAGGGCTTTCATCTGGACCCCCCAACAATGCAAACTGAGTCTAGTGTAGCGTAGAAGGTGTGTCAGGCAGCCCACTCTGGAACATTCGGGAGACTTCCTACCCATCCTAATAAAATTCACTTTATTTCAAATACCAATACATGCCTAACTATTTTAACATCTATTTCTCACCTTATTTTTTATTTTTATTTTATTCCTAGTATTTCAACAACAGCAGAGTCTATGTGCTTATACACATAGACTTTATATATAAAGTCCACACATTTAATCAAACGCTGGTATTTGAATAACTTTAGTGACAGCACTAGCCTCATGCTGTCCCCCTTACGGAGGAGAGTTTGGGGCGTCATTCTGGGTGAAAGGAAAATGCATCTCCTCTTAGGTAACTAACTTGAACAAAAGAAAACTCTTTGGAGTGACAGCCTCTCCTCGGCTGGGGAAGGCAGTCCAGTGTGTGCCATGACCCCAGGGGGACAGAGATGCTTTGGGGAACCGGCCACATGTACTGCCCTCACACTGTCCTACACACTGGAACTTGAGACCCCTCAGCCAGCAGCTCCCCAGACCCCGGGTTCAACCCCAGGGTCAGCACTTCCGAGCTGTGCTGCCAGGCATGTGTCTGAGCCCGTGTCCCCATCTGCAGAGTGGGGTAACAGTGACAATGCTTGTACCGTGGGGGTAGGGAATGGATGCAGAGATGAGCTTGGCTGTGTACTCAGGGCTGCTGTGACGGGGTCTAGGGTGAGAGTCTCTGGGGGAAGGTGCCACCACGGAGCTTTGGAATGCTGACTCGTACTCACCTCCCAGGCAGCCAACACCTCTCACCCTTAGTTCCCCAATCATCAGGCCTCAATGTGCTCATTTTGAAAATGGTTCAACCTGGCATGGAACAGTTTGCTTTTAAGGAAAACACACCTTTCCGCTCTATAAAGCACCTTGCCCCTGCCCCTTCTGCACCTACTACTCACCAGGCTACTGTCCTTTTGCACCACCAGGTGGGAGGGGCACCTCAGGCCCCCATGGGGACCCCTCCTTACTAATCTCTGAACCCGACATGCCTGACAGAGAACAGAGGCCACGTGGCAGTGTATCTCTGTTACCGGCGAGCAGTACCACTTGCCTTGGGCCAAAGGCTGAGAATCTCCCTGTGTTCCAAAGGGAAGGATCTCATGCACATTTTTTATACCAACACAGGGAACACGTGCTCCACATGACGGCGGGGCACGTGGCCGACTCAGGCTAGTACCACACACAAAGCCATCTTTCTTCACCAGGGAGACTTTAAAAATTATTTTCCTGTTTCAAGTCAGTAAAATGTTGCTTTGGGGCCAAGACTTACTTGGGAACTCTCCATCTGGATGCTTGTCTTTTGAGAACAGAACAGAAATTGGGCAAAGTGCACCACGGAGACGTTGCATATGCCTGTCTCTGCAGTGACCATGTTGTATTAACGTCGCAACATGGAGCTGGGCTTTCCTGCTTGAAAACTGAAACCACCAGGCTGGGAAATATGGAGGCAGCTTCTCTCAGACCCACAGGCCTCCCTCACTGAAGCCGGGGCCACGTGGATGCACTGAGTCAGAGTCTGGGACTATGGACCAGTTTCCTCTGGCAGCAGTAACAGATTACCACAAGCGAAGTGGCTTAAAGCCACACAAATTTATCATGTTATAGTCCTGGAGGTCAGAATCCCAACATTGGCCTCACTGAGCTAAAATCGAGGTGTCGGCAGGGCCGCATCCCTTTCTGGGGGCTCCAGGGGCAAACCCGTCTCCATGCCTTTTCCAGTTTCCAAGGCCACCCCCCTCCTCCACCTTCAAGGCCAACGTGGCGTCAGGCCTCTCTCACTGAGCTCCATCTCTCTGGCTCTCTCCTGATTTTTTCTTCTTCCACCTTAGGATCCCTGGGATTATAATGGGCCCACCCAGAAAAGCCAAGATAATCTCTTTATCCTAAGGTCATCTGATGAGCCACCTTAACTGTGCTTTGCCATGAAAATATTCACAGGTTCTGAGGATTAGGAGGTGGACGTCTTTGGGGGACCATTATGCTGCCTAAAACAAATCATGAGCAGAAGTCAGGTAAAAGTGCATTTTATATGTGAGGAGGGTGTGGCCAATATTCAGTGGGATGTGTCCTGAAGTCACCTCCCACCTGGTGCCCTCATGGCCAAGGGACCCTTGTGAGGGGGGACGATTCCTGAAACAAGGCAAGGCCCGGCCACAGGGACACATCCCCCTCTGACCCTGGACACAGCAGCCTAGGGTCTGAGGGGAGACAATGGTTCATGGGAAGGTGGTCAGGTTGTGACTCTGTGGCCTGTGCTGGGCCCCCATTTACCATCCCTCAGGCACATCTGCCATGCAGTCCCCTAGGACCCCTGGATTACTTGTGACCCGCTGGGCACCTTCTTCCTTTCATTCACTCACTCATTCATTCATCCAGTGTCTGTTGGTTCTGCTGAGCTACGTGCTAAGGGACAAGGCACGACAGGGAGCAAGGGGGCCTGTGACGCCCTCATGCCCTCTGGGCATCTGCAAGTTTCCTCTCTGCTTCTCAGACACAAGGACTGCATCACTAGAGCAACTCGCCCACCATGGAGAGTTCTTTAAAGAGAGTGACGGAACCTACACAAGCAGCCTGAGCTGCTCTGCCTTAGTTAGTCCGTGGGAACCAGGGTTTGGCCATGATGCAGCTGCCATTCTAACCCCTGGCGGGCAAAGTCCAGTCCCCATTCCCAAGGGCCCTTGTCACTAACTAGCACCTGTTCCATAAGGATGTGACCCTCAGGTTCCGAAGTGCTGCCGTCCTGCTTATAAGGCCAAGATAGCCCACAGTGGACAGACACACCAGCAGCACCTGCTAAACCCAGCAGTGAATTCGGAAAGCCCAAGAATGAACCTCACTCAGTCTGGACCAAGCTGGGCAATTCCCAAACCTCCATAGGCCTTGGCTTCTGCAAGCGTAGACTGGGAGCCACAGATCTGCCAGACGTGGGCTTGAGTACACCTTAGTACCACCCACACTGCTGCTCTGTCTGCACACTGCCCTGCCGCAAGATGTGTGCGAGTGGGAGGCATGTGTGTGTGGTGTATGCACATGAGTGTGTGCGGTGTGTCTGTAGGTGTGGGGGGGTGCACACACGTACACATGGATGGGTACACACAGATATACACATCAAGGACAACTGACACGCATGGAAGTCAAGCAGAAAGAGCCTGAGATCTACAAAGATAGACGTGTTCAATCAGCCTCTGGCATCCACTTAGTTTGTGTGCCTGGATAAGCCACCTAACTACTAGGAACGTGAACGTAAGTCATCTTGTCTGGAAAACGTGGCTAATGACACAGGCGAGTCACCTCTCAGAACTGTCCTTGGGAATCAAACCAATTTTTTCCAGCACGCACTTTTGAATATTAAATATATAGAGTCAAATAAATGTTTGTTAAACAGCTGAATGAATAATATTATGTGGTATTTCCTTTAGAAGTATAGAATATTATAAAAATATCAGGAATTTTAAGTATTGGCTTTTTAGATTTGCTCAAATTGTAATACAACCTGGGTTTGGAAAACAGAAAGGTGGGAATGGAGGAAAAGTAAAAACCCTCTTTTGAAATCTTATAAGGCACATGCAGCAGGTGTGGCAAGCTAATGGTGATGCGGGAGAAGGTTCTGAGAGAACCAGCCTCCACAGGCCCACAGGACCCTGCTGGATACCCGCTCAGCGATGCTTCTCCAGCTAGTTTAGAATGACTGGTTGAGTCCCTAGGACCCACAATGCAGATTGAATCCACCAGGGCCAGCACACACTGGCCTCAGGGCCCCCGCTTCATCACCCTGAGTTCCTCCTGCTGTACAAGGGTCCGGATCCGGGAAAAGAGATGTTGCCTCATTAAGAAACAGAAAGTCTTTTATCATAATCAATGTTTCAATAGTAGCATTCACCAAAAAGTGGGCCCACCCCCTGCATCACACTTAATACATATTTTTGTGCTATGTTTGAGTTCGAACAGCTGGCTATTTACAGATTTTGACTGGGAAAATAACGCATGAACATATACAAAAGTTCCAGATAAAAGTCGAAGTCTTGTAGCTCAACACCCATGGGTTGTGTCCACTCTAGCACCTCCTGGGCCCACAGGTTGGAGGCTTATGTGTCCCTTCTAGGGGCAGAACATGAGGAAATTCTAAATCCATGGGTTAAAAAAGGAAGGCTGGACTATTTTCCTTCCCAAAACTCACATAGCTCTAGGAATTGGCAAACATTTCATAATTTGCTTCACGAAAACAAGTTTCTACCTTTACTAAAAAGAAAAAAAGAAAACGTGAAATTCCCATAATTCCCAGAGTCTGGAGGAAAAGGTATTTCAGAATCAAAGATGAAAAAAGCACATCTGCTAGTTATTTCGAATAGTCTTTCCAAGACATTTACCTTAATTCTTAGAAAAGCCCCTTATATTGCTTTGAGAAGAAGCAACTGCAAACTACTAAACATAATTATCTTCTAATTAATACAGAAGATCAGCCGCCCTGACACACCTTCTGCTCTCCCTCCACTATGAATGCTCCCTGACCCCAAACCAGGAGAAATGAAGGGCAGGCATGTGTTTTCTCCAGTGCATCTAAATGACCCAGTTCTGACCACAGCCTACCTTCAAGGCACCCATGTCTCCACCACACAGACTGCCTCCATCTCAGCTGGGAGCTCAGCTTTTCAGGAGCAACAAAAGACGGGCAAAGGAGAAGTGCTCAGGACTTTCAAAGAACGGCCACCTTGGGTGTGAGACCAGGAAAACACCCTTCACTCATTTCTTCATGCAGTGGAATCTTCACATATTTTAAGAATCAGCCCGAATGCCATCTTCTCTCCTCCACTGAGCGCCTCTGAACGCTCAAGGGGACCAGACGCCCAGGCTCTGAGCACCTGCACCAGGGAGGGTGGGCAGGCAGCCTGCACGCGGGCCTCCTCACCCACTCCACCGGGCCACACGCACAGGGTGCGCACTGGCCTTCAGGCCGCCCATCCCCTCACCCTGCCCATGGCCCGGCCTCCCAGAGGTCAAGCTGGTTTTGCTGGCTGAATGGATGAATGCTTTGAGATTCTTGCGATGGTCAAACATTCCTTGTGGGGTGATGGTTTTAAGTGAAGTCCTAATTAACCAAATATTTTAAAGAGAAAAACACTTTCGTTGGTGCCAGCTGGGACTCTGAAATGACATCCTCACAAATTTTCTAACTATAGTGGAAGTGAAGGTAAAAAGTTTGACTGGGGCTTCCCCGGTGGCGCAGTGGTTGAGAGTCCGCCTGCCTCTGCAGGGGACACGGGTTCGTGCCCCAGTCCAGGAAGATCCCACATGCTACAGAGCGGCTGGGCCCGTGAGCCATGGCCGCTGAGCCTGCGCGCCCGGACCCTGTGCTCCACAACGGGAGAGGCCACAACAGTGATAGGCCCGCGTACCACAAAAAAAAAAAAAAAAAAAGTTCGACTGAATGATTTCTTTGAGGAAGACCACAGTAGAACATACCAGTAAGAAAAAAAGCAGTAAGCAATCACCATTTAAGTAATATTGAAAGTTAAATGTGTCCTATTTACTTTCACAAGTGTCAAATATATCAGCAGGCTGAAAGCACACAGCGCCCGATTTAACTGTTGGTTCCCATGCTGTACTACACAACAAGGCCCTTCATTTCACAGTATGAAAATAACACCACCATGAGTCACCACTGGGTAGCAAGGTTACTTCCCAGTTCTAGGGTTTGTTCTCACTGTTGCATTTGCTTTCTTCAAGGTCTCACTATGGCCTTACTGTGCTAGGGGTATTTTGGATGAAGCAGCTAGGCATAAATTAATGGTTAAATGAGCAAAAACGGATGACAGGTTTCCCCCACTATCCAAAAGCAGAGTGTTTCTATGAGACCTTTCCTGACTTGAAATGGCATAAATGAAGAAGCAATTACCTTACGACACATCTGGCAAGGGATGCACAAAAATAAATCTAGATAAAGCACAGATGCTCACACAGTTCAAAGCTACTTGATGCAGAGATGCTGAGTGTGGTTCCCAGAGGAAGAGCTTGGTGGTGTCACTCTTTGAGGTGTGCATTGCCTCTATTACTGCTTGCTGCAAAACAAATGCTATTTTTGCTTTTTGCCTTTTTTCATAAAAGCAAAAATCCTCTTTGGATTTCTTTTGGTTAGCAAAAGTGAACGCAAAAAAATAAATAAATAAAAGTAAAAACAAAGTGGCATAAACTGAATTTTCGAAAAGTGGGGGATATCTATACTTCAGCACAATTTATCAATCAACTCTCACCAAAACACTCTCCCGTTAGTCTCCTGTTTCCCAGGTGAGAAAGCAGTTTGTATAAGGAACTAATGATTCACGACCCATGTATTTTTATGCCAGTATTTTCCCCCATCAGGTGACCAGCCTGGATCTATAATATTTTTATGCCAAATGCTGTCTATTCTTTGGGGGAACTTAGAAGAAGTTTCTTGGAGAAGGTGGAGTTTGGCTTTAGGATTAAAAGCTGGGGGGATTCACACGTGCTACAACAGCAAAGGCTTTCCTGGGTTTCAGGAAGATGGACACGGTTGGGAGGATGTGATGTGCTCACTGACTGGCCGTGAGATGGGGGTATGCAGAGAGGCCACAAGTGGGCAATAAGCTCCTTACAGGAGACGGCCCACATGGTGGGGAGGGGAGACACGATGGCTGCATGGGAGGATCCCTGCTTGTGTTCTCTGAAGCCTGAGCCCTGCGGAAGCTTCCAGCACTGGGACAGTCTGCACTCTAAGTAGGAGCACCCTGGGCGGCCCCAGATGGGAGGGTGGGAGGTAGGGAGGTGGGACCACCCCCCAAAAGAACCCAGCTGAGTGTGGGATGGTAGGGGCCACATGTCACAGTGGAGGAGTCCCCAAGAGATGGGATACGGGAGGGAGCCTGTAAGGCCTATACCTCCCACAAAGAGTCTAGTGGGAGCAGGGTGGGAGTGGCGAGCCATGAACTAAGGGCACCAGGGACAATTACTGACGGCAGAGTGATGGAGGACACACATTTCACTTTGACTTTCTCAAAATTATGATGTTTCTTTTAAAACTAAAGATGAGAAAAATCAAATGAGCAACCAACCTTAAGAACTCCATCCACTTCACCACAAATTTGCTGTGAGCTAACATTAACAAAGGGCACATTTATATAAGGATGGCTGTTTTTTTTTGTTGTTGTTTTTTTTGGTAAAGTCTATCTTCAAGGTAACATGTAATTAAATTTCTGCTTTCAGAAATTTTTATTTGTGCTCATTTTCCTTTCCTTCTTGGGAAAACCTCAAACTCACTCATAGTTACATAGATGCACCATGTGCCTGAGAACAGTGCTCATCACCCTGGATCTGCCGAGAGGCGGGAAGATGTTTCCATGACCACCGTTCATCTTTGGTCTAGCAGCACACAGTAATTTTTTTTTTAACATCTTTATTGGAGTATAATTGCTTTACAGTGGTGTGTTAGTTTCTGCTTTATAACAAAGTGAATCAGTTATACAAAAAAGATGGAACACTTCATGAATTTGCATGTCATCCTAGCACAGTGTCCATGCTAATCTTCTCTGTATCATTCCAATTTTAGTATATGTGCTGCCAAAGCAAGCACAGCACATGGTAATTTAAGCATGAGGACTTGTTGCTAAAAATCCTGAAGTAGAAACGAGAAGGGGATGGAAGATACTTTGCCCCCTTTCCCATGGCCTGTATTCTCAGTTCTGCCGTCGCAGAACTGGGTGGTTAGATCCTGGCTGGCGGCCGATACAGAAGTGGTCTGCCTTGGGGTCACCCACGCTGCAGACTATATGCACTTCAGGTAGATCTAGGACGTGTATGGTAAACCACCTGACATAAGAAATTAATTACAAGAATTTTTTTTCCAAAAATGAAAATGTGCATTTTAGAATCTAGTTTTCAAAGTCAGGGTCTTCAACTAGAGATGAAGCCTTGATGGCAGTTTCCCCATCACTTAATGCTAACTCCCTGTGATCCATGTAAGTGTTACAGAGTGGGGGCTGAGAAATGAGGAGGCCAGAGCAGGAAAACAACAAGCAATGTTTGTACCACAGTCTGAAAACAGAGCAAACAGTCCTGGCCAGGACTTACGAGACGAGGTCTCCCGGGTCTGATGGAAAAGGGGCTTCCAGAGAAGCCCAGTACCACTACTGGGATCCAGGGGGTGACCACTGGGTGGCCAGAAATTCATCTGCAAAGCCAGGGAGGTGAGGTATACAAAGACACACCATAATTATACCTAGAAGCCAAGTGTAGCACAGCCTTCCCTTTAACTACAGCCTGACAGAAGCAGAGAACTAACTGCCCTGATCTGGAGTCAGCACAAGTCTCCTAGCCATGACAACAGTGTGTGTTTAAATGAGGTGGAGGACATGTGTCATCCAGCAGGGGTCACAGGTGACCTGACACCACCTTAGCAGAAATTTCTCTTCATTTCACTAATTACAACCCATTAACAGCCTTAAGCCACCAGACAATGGGGTCCAGTGAGCATAGGTCCCAGAGGGGTCAGTGTGGGTGGAACACAGGAGGCGGGGAAGGCCAGCATCAGGGACACTGCAGGAGCCCAGAAGGGAGCTGCCGGGATGTCCCAGGCAGACGTGGACCACTCGGGCTCTTGCAGGCTCTCTACAGATACAGAGCTAGGTGATTAAGAGGAAGAAGGCCAGAGGCAAACTTTTCTGACTGGCCAGTTCCTGGCCACAGAGAGAGGGAAGCATCCCACCAAGACATACAGCAGAGTTGGGAAAAGAAAGGAGAGGAAAAAACTAAGAGAAACAGGAGATGAAGACAGAGAGAGAAGAGAGAGGAGAAAGACAAAACGATCAGGGCAGGGCCTGATCGTTTACAAGAAAAAAAAATTACAAGAAAAAAATTAAAAAGCACTAGTGAAATTGTGTGGAGGAAAAGCTTCAGGGACCCAGAAACATCACAAGTGTCAGGGACACAGGGACAGTGTACATGGGTCATCGGACACACAGGGACCGACATCACACCTAATCCAGCTGTATCACAGCTCACTCCGCCAGTCACTGTGTGTCTCCCCAGGCCCAGCCCCACTGCTCTCCACTCTGTGAGACCGGGGAAACTGAGGCACGGGCTGGAAGATGCCAGCCGGCAGAGTGCACGGCATCACGCAGGACCTGGAGTGATGGTGATGCTTGCTCAGTGCCTGGTCCATGTTTCTCCCCACACAGCTCCTCTGAAGTGGACACAATTGATCAGGAGACATAGCGAACATTTACAGGAGCAAAGATGACAGCTGTAGTGCCTGCCTGGCCCGCTAAGAAACTGACGCCTAGGAGTTAGTTGTTTTTTTGTTTGTTTGTCTTTTAAACAGTTTCCTTCGTTTCTGACTATCCTCTGATAAAGAGCACAGTGTCAATCACACTTTAAAAATAAGTCAGGCAACAGGAACCTCACTCTGATTCTTACCATGTTAAAGAACACTTCTGTAGTTTGGATATCATGCCCTGTGCTGAGTACAAAGCTCGATTTGTTTCTGCTTTGTAATGTAGAGTGTTATGTTCTACCACTGCTACACAATCACTTTGAGGAAACATTACTATAAAAATAAATAAGTTTCTTTTCTCATTCAAAGCGAGGGAAAATAACAAGGACGCCCTAAGCACACCCACAAACCTTTTCCAAGAACACTTGTATTTGTCCCTGGGCTGGCAAGAATGTTTTGCTGATGATATCAAAGTCCTTTAATTTATCTACAATCAATCACACTTAAACACTGAGGAAAAAATACTCATTCTGTTCCACTTTAAATTAAAACAAGCTATTTTTGGGGTACTAGGCTGTCTGTATTTTTCTTTGAACACAGGGGAATACGCTACTCTGAGACCTGGCTGTGGAAGGGCAGCAAAACATACTATTAATCTCTGAGTTGGAGTTTTAGAAAAGACAAACTGTAATTCCATTTTCAAAAATGATCGCCAACTTCCACTTCTGACCAAGTGGAATATACAGGATTTACTCTCCACTTTGAAACAAGTAAGAAGCTGGGACAAAATACATTTTTTAAAAATGGTTTTCAGGACTTCCCTGGTGGTGCAGTGGTTAAGAATCCACCTGCCAATACAGGAGACACGGGTTCAAGCCCTGGTCTGGGAAGATCCCACATGCCACAGAGCAACTATGCCCATGCACCACAACTACTGAAGTCCACGTGCCTAGAGCCCGTGCTTCGCAACAAGAGAAGCCACAACGAGAAGCCCTCCACTGCAACGAAGAGTAGCCCCCACTCACCGCAACTAGAGAAAGCCTACGCACAGCAACAAAGACCCAATGCAGCCAAAAATAAATAAGTAAATAATTTTTTTTTAAATGCTTTTCAGACACTGGACAGCAGGAAGCTGTGAGAGGGGAGCAATTGAGGTGAGCCCCACACTTGCCCTGCTTTATTGTCTGAAGGGTCTCAGGCTGCAGACAGGATGGGGAACCAGGCAGAGCCCTCGGTCTCCCCAAGCCGGTGGGGGACAGAGCTGAGGGTCCAGGGACACCAAGGCCGCTGCAGTTTGCAGGGCAGGGCGCCAAAAAGGGAGAGCTGCCCAGAGAGGCCAGCTGCTCTGGAGACCAACCGAGGGTCCCCTGAGGAAACAACCCAAGGCCTGGGAAAGAACCACCTGAAAAAAAAGCAAAGGAAAGATCTCTGCATTTCCCAGTGGTCCAGGAATAGTCCTTGCTGTCACCAGCTAGGGTAGAAAGTTTCTTAGTTCAAAGTGTACAGAAGTGTCCAACAGCTTATAAAGTAAAATTCATAACACTTGGCCCGGTGATAAAAAACCACAGGCATGGGGCTTCCCTGGTGGCGCAGTGGTTGAGAGTCCGCCTGCCGATGCAGGGGACAGGGGTTCGTGCCCCGGTCTGGGAGGATCCCACATGCCGCGGAGCGGCTTGGCCCATGAGCCATGGCCATTGAGCCTGCGTGTCCGGAGCCTGTGCTCCGCAACGGGAGAGGCCACAACAGTGAGAGGCCCACATACCGAAAAAAAAAAAAAAAAAAAACCACAGGCATGCAAAGAAGAAGAAAGGTAATCAAGAAAATAAAAATCAAGCGATACAAACAGATGCAGAAATGATACAGATGACAGAATGAGTAGAGTACTAACATAGCTGTGACAACTATAATCTGTGTGTTCAAGAAACTAGAGGAAAGATGAAACTGTTAAGTAGACATTTGGAAGAGATTTAAAAAATAAAGACCCAAATCAAACTTCTAGAGTGGAAAACTACAAAGTCTGAGATGAAAAACCCACTGGATGAGATTAACGGCAGATCAGACATCTTAAAAGAAAAAAATTAATGAACTTGAAGACACAGAAATAGGAACTATCCAATATGAAAAATAGATTTAAAAAAAAGATGGGAGGGTATAAAAAGAACATCAGTAAGCACTGGGACAACTTCTAGTAGGCTAATACATCTGAGATAGAGTCGGGGGGTGGGTGGGGGAGCAGAGAAAAATGGATGAAGAAATAATGACCAAAAATTTTCCAAATTTGATGAAAACTATAAATCACAGATTCAAAACCCTCAATAAATCCCAAGCATAAGAAAAAGAAGAAAACGACACCCCAGGCAAAGCATATTCAAACTGCTTAAAAATCAATGACAGAGAATCATAAAAACAGAGAAAAAATACATTACATACAGAGAAGCAAAGACAAGAATGATAAACTTGTCATTGGAAACACCAAAGCAAAAAAGACAGTGAAGCAACACCTTCAAAGTATTGAAAGAAAAAACTGTCCACCTATAATTCTACACCCAGTGAAAACACATTTTGAAAACAAAAAAGAAATAAAGACTTCTTCAGACCTAGAAAAATGGAAAAAATTCATCCCGGGTAGAGCTGTACTCTGGGAAAGGAAATGGAAACCCTTCGGGCAGAAGGAACGTCACACCAGGTGGAAATCTGCTTGCACAGAAGTGATGACAGGCACCAGAAACGATGCCCATCACCTGGTGTCAGCAGTGACGTCTGCAGATCAATGCCTTTGGGTCTGCAGTCCAAATCCTCACTTGCCCTTTTCCTCAGGACCACCCATGCCAACCCGGGCCTCATTTTCCTGCGATTTTTTTATGTTGTTCTGGAAAATACATGTTTCCTTGTGATCCCTGAGGTTTCCACGTCTTCAAGCTGGGCAGAAGGGAGTCTGTTACTTCGAAAGATAAATGAATAAGCCGTCTTAAATTTCAATTAGGCCACTTTGGATTTCCCTTGGAACTATTTCTGGTTTGGGAACTTATTTTGTGTACAAAAAAGAGGAAATTCTTTTGCATTTCCATTTTTGGGGACAGACAGAAGATAAAGGCAGAGCCAGCCGTATTAACCTGGTATTGTGAAGTTTGTCAGAGTCTGGGACCAATGTTTAAAAATTAATAGGAAAATGCACAAATATCTGCACTATTTGTGTAAGGTGTATACCTCCCAAACACAAAATGTCCATTTGGCTTGTGAAGAATATGTATGTAAGAAGGTTCTCTCAAGAAGCTAGAACATCCTTTCGTGACAAAAAGATTTTACAGTTAAATTTTTTGCTGTTTTTTGCTAAAATCAATTTGATTAAATTGAACTCTCCACCCCCTCACCCTCTACCAAGTTGACATCAAACCACTGAGCACTCAGAAGTTAAATTCCATAAAACACAAGCAGCTGTGCTCCATCAAAACAAAAACAAAAATTGACACAAACAACTATTCACTTAACCCAATCAGTTGAGGTTATTGATCAGTTGAGATTATCAATACTCAAAATGATTAACGTAACCTCATATTCTAAACCAGGAGAAATCTGTGTGGCATTCTAGGGAGGGGACCCAGGGAGGTGACAGGAGAACCAGAAAGCTGCAACCACAGATCGGCTACTTGCATATTTAGGCCTGTTTTCTCATTTCATAACAGCATTGATTTCTCGTTGCATAAAGGAGGGATTGTGGCTCTGCAACGATCTCAAGGTTCTACTTTGGACACTTCTTAAATAGTATCTACAGAGTCAACGGCGGGCCTCTTCCATGGGAGTGTCAAGGTCTCAAACCAGTGGTCCACAATAACCTCTGCCTTCAGAGTTCAAAACAAGAGACTTATAAAAAGACATTTATAAAAAATCTTGATGTCTACTTTGTTGTGAAACTCAGTCAGCACTGCAACTGCACGGGAACAAGGGGCACGTCTCGGGGCTGGGCTGGCCTCTGCAGCACAGTATCGTCCATCATGGGGTCTGGGTGCCTGCACAGCCTGACACCTCCAGGGGGACACACCCTTCTCCCAGACGCTCCCCTCAGCCCCTCCCAACAGCTCCTCTCACTCCCAGGAGTGGCCAGGCGGGAAGAAGATGGAAAACTTAAATGCACCAACTTTATTATCTATTAGCAGATGGTCTTAACATTGCAGATGGCAAAGAAGCTTAGAGCTCACCTCTTCCAACTCTCACCCGACACACCAGGTCACCTCTCCTGGTTATTACAGGACACGGGCTAAAACCAAACTCAGGAATAAATTCTGCAAACATCCTTTATTAAGCTTATTGCAATGATTAGATATTCCACACATGTGAAAAGTGGCTTTTTCCAAGAAAATGATATTACCTTGAAAATGTTAAAAACAAAAGACTGGTTTTATTTATTAGCCATTTTCAAGGAAATGTTAACTTTACCAAGGAACTAGCTTCCCCCCTTAGGGTGATACATTTTGCTTTACACAGGCTATTATTACCTTTGTGTTTTAAATTGATGGGTCAATTCAGTTCCAACTCTTGCAAATGAAAGGAAATTTTGCCTTTCCAATTCTAGGCTGATAATCTGAGGGTTACTCTGACAATTGTGTTTTATGGAAGGAATTTTAAGATAAGAAGGAAAATTATGTAAATCTTTTTTAAACCAGAAATTTCCATCATAGGGGATCTAGAATGCCTATAGTAAATAACTTACAGAAGACTTAAAATATTTCTAGAAGTGAGATATACCTGTTCCTTTATTATCAATAATAGTTAACATTTATAATTTAAAATATTTGAAGTTAGTGAACAGAACTTGCAGAGCAATAAAACTTATGATGAATAATATGACTGATCTTATGTTGCTTTTCTGGTTTTGCTTTTAAAACAAAAGTGGAAAAATATGAAAAATCAAATGAACTCAAAATTTTTCCTTTCTGTGCCTAAAGAATATAATTGGTTTTATGTAAGGCAAAAATCCAGATTTCTGTTAATGATGGACACAGTAAAAATAAATGAAATACAGAATTCTCTTAAAAAATGTAAGTTTTTTAAGAGTATACATTGGTTTGATATTTTCAAAAATATTGCCATGCTTTTAATATCTCTTTAAAAGGTAACCCTCAACCATGCCACAGATTTGGTTACTTCTCTCCCTAACCTGCTACATCAAATACTATGCTACACAGTTCTGAGATAATGACATTACGAAAAAATTTTAAGTGAGAAAAACTGATTTTTTTTGTCTTATCTGTATGAATTTTTGAGGTGTGACCTATCTGCAAAGTGAAAAGATCTAAGATCTCCACATTTAGAGTATTATTCTCATTAGGAGTAGAAAAGCCTACTATAAGAATGGGTGGGAGAATTTCTGTTATAGCTTACTCTGGGCTACAAAAGGTGTCGGTCCCACCCTAGAATTTGATCATCTGTAGGGAAAACATTCTGCTCGAATTTTACAATCTACTAGTCTATGTAATCTATTTATAATGCAATTCTCCCTCTCTTTTTTGTTTTGCGGTACGCGGGCCTCGCACTGTTGTGGCCTCTCCCGTTGCGGAGCACAGGCTCCGGACGCACAGGCTCAGCGGCCATGGCTCACGAGCTCAGCGGCCATGGCTCACGGGCCTAGCCGCTCCGTGGCATGTGGGATGTGGGATCTTCCCGGACCAGGGCATGAACCCGTATCCCCTGCATCGGCAGGCGGACTCTCAACCACTGCGCCACCAGGGAAGCCCTCTCCCTCTCTCTTTTAACAAACAATGCAGTCCATAACCCGCTAGAAGGTAAACCCTTATTTAAATAGATCAGTTTAATAGATCAATTTCCAACTTTGATTGCATGAAGACTATGAAAATACTATTCATTTTGGGAAATGAAAGTTCACATAACATACTTAATCTTACAAAAGTGTCTAAAAATGATTTATAAAATCATTTACTTCATAAGAACAACAACTGCCCAAATGCACACACACTACCAGCTCTTTCTTTTCTCCAAACTCTCTAGTCCACCCAGATCATAGCCGGGAGGACACTGGTCACCTCCATGGTTCAACTATCAGTTCACCTCTTCATAGATGGAAATCCAGGTGGGTGCACATTATTTGACCTTCCCAGGGTCAGAGTCCTTATCTCTACACTGGGAACAAGACCAAATACGGCTCTTTAGAAGAAGGGTGCTAAAGAATTTGAAAGGTTATTTTTCGTAATTAAATGTAGAATGCTACGATGATGATAAAGTTCTACTTGTACATTCCTTTAGATGTACAATATCTAGATGGAATATCTAATGTATTCATTTTTGTTTTTCACTATAAATTAGTTTTAATAGTCTAGTAAACTGATTTTTCATTGAATTTGCTTGAAACAACTGGAAGATTAATTTACAAACACAAAAAGCCATCTAAAAAAGCATAATTAACCTATACCATTATTTATTTGATCTTAGGTTCCATTAAAATGAACCTTAGGGATAATTTTACATTGCTAATTTATTTTTATGCAAACAATATATAAAAATAAAAGTGTTCATTATGGGATACATTTAAAGCAAACTGAAACCAAAAGAAATGTTAATGTGGGAAAATATAGGACAAACATTAATATATGAGAAAATAATTTTTTAAGACAGTAAATTAATATTAAATAAATATTTTTAAACAAAAGACACTAAAGGAATAGATCATACTGTAGTGGTAAATATAAATACATATAGATGAATATAAGTATGATAGAACTATCATGATATGATCATAATAAAAAACTTCAATGAAAGAGCCACATGCAATTGAACAGCATACATCTACATCTGTAATCACTAGCTCAAAAATCTAGGGGAGGGAGCTTGTCCAAGGAAGGCAGACCGTTCACAATAGCACAAAAATTACAAATGTAAAGAAATAAATTTAGGGCTTCCCTGGTGGCGCAGTGGTTGACAGTCCGCCTGCCGATGCAGGGGACGCGGGCTCGTGCCCCGGTCCGGGAAGATCCCACATGCCGCAGAGCGGCTGGGCCCGTGAGCCATGGCCGTTGAGCCTGCGCGTCTGGAGCCTGTGCTCCGCAACGGGAGAGGCCGCAACAGTAAAAGGCCCACATACCGCAAAAAAAAAAAAAGAAAAAAAGAAAGAAATTTAAAAATTACTGTGCAGAATCTTTATGAAGGAAACGGTAGTGCTTTCTGAACAACTTAAAAGGAAAACCTGGTTAATACGAGGACAACCATGGCCCTAAATGGAAACACGCTACACCATATTGATGTTGATTCTCCTTCTATCAGAGCAAGCCCAACCAAAACTCCACAGGGACTTTTTTTTGGTGACATTTTTTCAACCCATTTATATTGGCTTGAAAATATTTCTAATATTTACATGGAAAAATAAATGGGTGAAAATACCTAAGAAAACAGTTTAAGTGGAGTGATTTTTCACCACCACATGTTAAAATGTTTATAAATGTGCAAAGGAATATTCAGGGTAAGACTGGTGGTCTGGAGTAAAAAGACGAAAAAAATGAATACAATTAAAGTAGGATTTTAAATTGGTGAGGAAAAAAATTTAATAAATTCTTCTTGGAAAATTTATTATATGAAGGGAAAAACATACTTTCTACCCTCACAAAATACACTGTAAAATGTTTGAGAGAAATTAAAACAAAATCATAAGGAAAACAAAAATGAATGTAAGTGACTATTTGATATTTCAGGGTTTGGAAGAACTTTATAAGTTAAAAGGTATAAAAAACTAAAGATTGATTGATATGACTATATGAAAGTTTTCAACTTTTATGTGTCAAAAAACACTCAACAAAACTGAAAGTAATGATTCAGTGGGAAAAATACTTGCAACATATATACTAGATAAAAATTAATATACATGATGGTATATGTCTATATATCTTATAAATTTAATGAAAAGTAAACAATTATTTTTTTTAACTGGGGAAAAACAGGTGATTTAAAAGGAAACATATAGCTAGTAACACTAAGGAAATAAGGTTCAATCTTACCATCAAAGACACAAATTAAAAATAAGAAAATGCCATTTTTGTCTGCCTTTAGGCAAAGACTAAAAATAAGCTGGGGGCCAATGTCAGTGAGCGGGTGGCCTCTGAAACTGGCACCCAGCTTATTTTTGACACTCTGACAATTGGGGCATCTATATTGGAAAGGCTTTTTCTTTCAGATTTCAGGAGCCCTGTAGGAATACGTCCAGCAAAAACAACAAGATTGCACAAGGATCGTATAGGAATGCATAACCCGTTCAAAAATTCATGAACAATGAAGTAAATGGTAACAATAATTAGCGCAGAAGCTTTTCAGTCTTTAAAAATCATATTTTTGCAGAATATTTCATGATACATAAAACATAATAACAAGGCAACAAACACGGAATACAAAACTATAAGTACATGAGGACGGTAAAAGTCTATGAGTGACAGGAAAGGTTGCACATGATTGGTATTTACTTCTTTCTGAATTACTACATGCTCCAAATGATCTATAGTAAATATATATACATTTTAGAAACATAATATTTATGTATATATGCATTAAATATGTATTATGTATTTATGTATTCATTTGCTATTTATTTAAGTATGTACATATTTCTAAAAAATATATATTGTGTGGTGCTAAGCTGTCACGCAGTACTTCTAAAAATACTAATGATTAATGATAAAATTAATGCTATGTCATAATCTATGTTTGTTTCAGTATTACATGCAAATTTAGCCTGGCTATGTAACTTCTGGACTTTATTATCTGACCCACGCTTTGTCCTCCTAACCCTGCTGACCAGGGACATCACAAGGACCCAATGTGCCTTTATGCATCTCACAACAAGGCTAGGAGGTAGGTAATATTCCCATTTTACAGAGAAATACAGGCTTCAAGCATCATGCTCAAATTCACATAACTAGCATCTAAGCACAGCTGGAGCCAAAACACAGGTCTGTCTCACTCCATAAGCATATTAAGTCTTGTTCTCTCTCTCTCTCAGAACCTACAGCTTAGAAAATAATCTCAATAGGGAAAATTATCTTACATATAACAATTTGCCGTCACCTTTCGTACCTTATACAAAGCAGTGTATTGCCAATTCATAGCTGAATCAATGTTTGAATGTTTAACTGTGGTAAACAGTTCAGCCAAACTGAATTGCTAATCCCAACCTAACGTAAAAACAAATCTAGATTCCTACATAACGTCTTTCTTACACTAGATTTTCTTTCTAAAGTTGCAAATCCACCTTCATTAAGTTATGAACCATTTAACCTAAATAAGAAATCTTGACGCCTCTACAATGTGCAAACTTTCAGAAGTTAACCAAATATTTAAAGAAGCTCATTTTTTACATATTCTAGTAGACTTTAAAGTTTACAAACCTCAAGAGTGAAAGCGGGGCTTCACTGGTGGCGCAGTGGTTAAGAATCGGCCTGCCAATTCAGGGGACATGGGTTCGGGCCCTGGTCCGGGAAGATCCCACATGCCGCGGAGCAACTCAGCCTGTGCACCACAACTACTGAAGCCCACGCACCACAACTACTGAAGCCCGCGCACAGCAACAAAGAGTAGCCCCTGCTTGCCACAGTAGAGAAAGCCCACGCGCAGCAACGAAGACCCAACGCAGCCAAAAATAAATAAATAAAATAGGGATTTCCCTGGTGGTGCAGTGGTTAAGAATCTGCCTGCCAATGCAAGGGACACAGGTTCGAGCCCTGGTCCGGGAAGATCCCACATGCCACAGAGCAACTAAGCCCGTGTGCCACGACTACTGAGCCTGCGAGCCACAACTAATGAGTCCTGTGCCACAACTACTGAAGCCCACGCACCTAGAGCCCATGCTCCACAACAAGAGAAGTCACCACAATGAGAAGCCCGCGCACTGCAATGAAGAGGAGCCGCCGCTCGCCGCAACTAGAGAAAGCCCACACGCAGCAACAAAGACCCAATGCAGGGCTTCCCTGGTGGCGCAGTGGTTGAGAGTCCGCCTGCTGATGCAGGGGACACGGATTCGTGCCCTGGACCGGGAAGATCTCACATGCCGCGGAGCAGCTAGGCCCGTGAGCCATGGCCACTGGGTCTGCACGTCCGGAGCCTGTGCTACGCAACAGGAGAGGCCACAACAGTGAGAGGCCCGTGTACCACAAAAAAAAAAAAAAAAAAAAAAGACCCAATGCAGCCAAAAATAAATAATTAAAAATAAATAAATAAATAAATTTTTAAAGAAAGAGTGAAGAAGTTGAGGTTTGAGTTTGGAAACACCTATAATATTTTAAAATTAATGGAGAGCTTAACAGTTTTAAAAAAATCTAGCTTTAATGGTATGTATTAGCAACAGAAAAAAAACTCTTCTGCATCTCTATTATATACTAGTAACAATATTAGTAATAATAATAGTAATAGACAACTGTTTACTCTTACAGTTTATGAGGCATTTTCACACACAACCTCATTTTCACACAGCATTGTCAGAAGAGTTATATTGTACCCATTGAATAGAGGCCAGAAAGAAAGGCAAAGTCACCTGAAAGCTTGAGGACTTCCACCAGGTGTCCTCCTGTGGGGTCAGTGCCTTTACACAGGCATTCTTCCTTCTTAAACTCAGAAATTCATAATATTGTATTTCAAATTCTTAAACTAAAGTGACTGGACCAATTGTTCCAAGTACAAGATTTTTCCAAGGAAGTTACTATACAAATTTATTCAGAGCCCAAAAAACATTGCTTGAATTAATTCAACTATCACTGATCCTTAATTTCTATAAGGTAAGCAAAAAAAAATTGCCATGGCATAACATAGCTCACAATCCAAACATTCTGATAAATTTATTCTTGACAATAGAGCTTTGCAAATAACCATGTGGTAATAAGCAAACTTTAAGCTAACATCTTTCCCAATTCCAACTTCAATTCTTTACCAAAAAAAATTAATTTAATATAGCTATTTTATTATATTCCAGAGGTTGGCAAACTTTTTCTTCAGGGGACCTGAGAGTAAATTTGTTAGGCTTTGCAGGCCATAAGATCTCTTTCCTATTAACTTAACTCTGCCATGGGAGCACAAAGCAGCCACAGATAATATGTAACATACAAATGGTACTCAAAATGGAATTAGGTTAGCTATATTAATATTAGACAAAATAGACTTAAAACAAAAGTTGGTACTAAAGATAAAGGATATTTTATAATGATAAAAGGGTTAATCTGCCAGGAAGTCGTATAATTCTAAACATAAATGCACCTAACAACAGGGTCCAAAACTTATGAAGAAAAACTGACAGACCTGAAGGATGAAACAGACAATTAAACAGTAAGAGTTGGAGACTACAATACCTTACTTTCAATAATGAATAGAACTAGCAGAAAATCAATAAAGAAATAGAAGACTTGACAATAGTATAAATGAACTAGACCTAAGAAACAACTACAGAACATGCCACCCAACAACAGAATACACATCTTCCCAAGTGCACATGGGATGCTCTGCAGCACTGACCATAGAACAGGTCATAAAACAAGACTCTATATGTTTAAAGGATGGATATCATACCAACTACGTTTTCTAACCACAATGGAATGAACTTAGAAATCAATAACAGATGCAAACTTGGAGAACACAAACACATGTAGACATTAAACAATACACTCATCTTTTTTCAACTGAAGTATAGTTGATTTACAATGTTGGGTTAGTTTCAGTTATACAGCAAAAGTGATTCAGTTTTATATGTACATATATTCTTTTTCAGATTCTTTTCCATTATAGTTATTATAAGATATTGAATATAGTTCCCTGTGCTATACAGTAGGTCCTTGTTGTTCATCTATTTTATATATAGTAGTTTGTATGTGTTAATCCCAAACTCCTAATTTATCCTTCCCCCTCCTTTCCCCTTTGGTAACCATAAATTTATTTTCTATGTCTGTGAGTCTGTTTTTGTTTTGTATTTTTGTCTGTTTCTGTTCATTTGTATTATATTTTAGATTCCACATATAAGTGATATCATATGATACTTGTCTTTCTCTGACTTACTAATCTCTAGGTCCATTCATGTTGCTGCAGGTGGCATATTTCATTCTTGTTATGGCTGAGTAATATTCCATTGTATATACCACATCTGCTTTATCCATTCATCTGTCAATGGACATTTAGGTTGCTTCCATGTCTTGGTTATTGTAAATAGTGCTGCTACAAACATGGGGGGTGCATGTATCTTTTAAAATTAGAGTTTTCTCTGGATATAGGCCCAGGAGTGGGATTGCTGAATCATATGGTAACTCTATTTTTAGTCTTTTAAGGAACCTCCATACTGTTCTCCAAAGTGGCGGTACCAATTTACATTCCCACCAACAATGTAGGAGGGGGTTCCCTTTTTTCCACATTCTCTCCAATATTTATTATTTATAGACTTTTTGATGATGGCCATTCTGACTGGTGTGAGGTGATACTGCATTGTAGTTCTGAGTTACATTTCCCTAATAATTAGTGATGTTGAGCAACTTTTCATGTGCCCATTGGCCATTTGTATGTCTTCTTTGGAGAAATGTGTATTCAGGCCTTCTGTTCATTCTTTGATTGGGTTGTTTGTTTATTTGATATTGTGTTGTATGAGTTGTTTGTATATCTTGTAAATTAAGCCCATGTCGGTTGGTCGCATTGTTTGAAAATATTTTCTCCCATTCATTCGGTTGTCTTTTCGTTTTGTTTATGGCTTCCTTTGCTGTGCAAAAGCTTATAAGTTTGATTAGGTCCCATTTGTTTATTTTTGCTTTTATTTCTTTTGCCTTGGGAGACAGACCTAAGACAACACTGGTATGTCAGAAAATGTTTTGCCTATATTCTCTTCTAGGAGTTCTATGGCGTCATATTTAAGTCTTTAAGCCATTTTGAGTTTATTTTTATGTAAGAAGTGAGGGAGTGTTCTAACTGCATTGATTTACATGAAGAGACTGCTGTCTTTTCTCCATTGTATATTATTGCCTCCTTTGTGGAAGATTAATTGACCATAGGTGTGTAGGTTTATTTCTGGGCTCTCTGTTCTGTTCCCTTGATCCATATGTCTGTTTTTGTGCCAATACCATGTTGTTTTGACTATCATAGCTTTGTAGTGTAGTACTGTCTGAAGTCTGGGAGGGTTATGCCTCCAGCTTTGTTTTTTCCTCAGGACTGCTTTGGTAATTCTGGGTCTTTTGTGGTTTCATGTGAATTTTAGGATTATTTGTTCTAGTTCTGTGAAAAATGTCATGGGTAATTTGATAGGGATTTCATTAAATCTGTAGATTGCTTTGGTTAGTATGGCCATTTTAACAATATTAATTCTTCCAACCCAAGAGCATGGGCTATCTTTCCATTTCTTTGAATCATCTTCATTTTCCTTTATCAGTATCTTATAGTTCTCAGCATATAAGTCTTTCACCTGCTTGGTCAGATTTATTCACAGATATATTTTGTTTGACACAATTTTAAAAGGGATTTTTTTCCTCTTTCTGATATTTCATTAGTGTAAAGAAATACAACAGATTTCTGTTTGTTAATCTTGTATCCTGCTACCTTGCTGAATTTGTTTGTCAGTCTAATAGTTTTTGTGTGGGGTCTTTAGGGTTTTCTGTATATAGTATCAGGTCATGTGCATGTAATGACTCTTCCAATTTGGATACATTTTATTTCTTTTTCTTGGTTGATTACTGTGGCTAGGACTTCTAATACTATGCTGAACAGAAGTAGTGAGAGTGGGCATCATTGTCTTTTTACAGATTTTAGCAGGAAGGCTTTCAGCTTTTCATTGTTGAGTATTATGCTGGCTGTGGGTTTGTCAGAAATAGCTTTAATTATATTGAGATCTGTTCCTTCTATATCCACTTTGGTGAGAGTTTTTAATAATGAAAACACATACATATGTGGACATTAGACAATAGACTCTTGAATAATCAATGGATCAAAGAGGAAAATCACAAGGGATATTAGAAAATACTTTGAGGGCTTCGCTGGTGGCACAGTGGATAAGAATCTGCCTGCCAATGCAGGGGACATAGGTTCAATCCCTGGTCCGGGAAGATCCCACATGCCACGGAGCAGCTAAGCCTGTGAGCCACAACTACTGAAGCCTGCACACCTAGAGCCCATGCTCTGCAACAAGAGAAACCACTGCAATGAGAAGCCCACGCACCACAACAAAGAGTAGCCCCTGCTTGCCACAACTAGAGAAAGCCCGCATGCAGCAACGAAGACCCAACGCAGCCAAAAATAAATAAATAAACAATGTTTAAAAAGAAAATACTTTGAGATTAATGCAAACGAAAACACAACACACCAAAACTTACAGAATGTGGCTAAAAGGGGCCTAAAACAGAGGGGAATTTAACATGCTATATTAAGTATCATTTGTACTGGTTTTTTCAATTTTAAGTACTCCCATGGAATTATCAATAAAAGTATTTTAAAATATACTTTAATAAATACATTAATATTCCAAGAAATGAATGTACTATAATATCTAACCATTATCCTAATTTAGCAGCTTTTAAGTTGTGTTCTATTTTTGCTGTCGTACAAACTATCTTCGGACACTTTAATCTGTGACTGCATTAAAGATTATTTTCTCAGGATAGATTTACAGAAATGGAACATTCACTCAGAAGGTAGGTATTTCTATGGCTGGCGATACCTGGCAACCTTCTGTTCATTGTGTATGAAGCCATGTCCAGCATCTTACACATGCTGGAAACGTGTGGGAGAAGGAACAGTGGCAGATGTTGTGATTCCACTGTGCTCGCGAGAACCAACACGGGGAGCAGGGGAGAGGAGGACAGTTGTACTCCTTTCTTTTCCATTTTTCTTGCAATAACACAAGTATGTCCAAAAAGTGCTTTTAAAATATTTATTCATTCATTCATTCATTCATTCATTCATTCATTTATTTATATTTTGGCTGCATTGGGTCTTCACTGCTGCACGCAGGCTTTCTCTAGTTGCGACAAGCGGGAGCTACTCTTCATTGCTGTGCACGGGCTTCTCATGGCGGTGGCTTCTCTTGTTGCGGAGTACAGGCTCTAGGCGTGCGGGCTTCAATAGTTGTGGCATACTGGCTCAGTAGTTGTGGCTCACGGGCTCTAGAGCACAGGCTCAGTAGTTGTGGCGCACGGGCTTAGTTGCTCCGCAGCATGTGGGATCTTCCTGGACAAGGGCTCGAACCCGTGTCCCCTGCATTGGCAGGTGGATTCTTAACCACTGCGCCACCAGAGAAGTCCCAGAGTGCTTTTTTTATAACGGAATTTTTACAAAGCTTGGCCACACCTGTCTGGAGGGAGGGGAAGGTGTCAGTTCTGGTATCTTCGTGGCAGGTAGTGATGTCACCAAGGAGGAGGGCAACCCCTGAAAGCATCCAAGGAGCAATGCTACCAGGACTCTGCATCCTTTTAACCTAAGGTTATACTGAGGAGGAAGTGTCAGCTCCATTTTAAAGATTAGTAAAAACGAGGCCCCCAGTAAAGTCTAAATAGGTGAGGAAATGGTTAATGAGCATTGTGACATTATTTGTTCTTTAAAATATACCTTATGTACGTATGCCTTGAGCATGTTTAGGAGGCAGGTGTGCTCCCCTCGAGGGGCCAGGTGTGCAGCCAAGCTCTTGTTCCTGTTGAGATCACACTCTAATGGGGGGCGGGGGGACAATGCTGCAAAACAACCAACAGTGGACTGTGGTGAGTGGTGTCAGAATAAACAGAGTAGGATGCAGGGAAGGGCTCCCTGAGGACACGACACTGGAACCCAGATGTGGATGACACTGTGTGGAACAAGCCAGGGAGCGTGGGGAAGTTTCCAGAAAGGGCAGCTGCCCAGGGCCCTGAAGTGGGCACAGCCCAGAGGCCAATGTGGGGTGGGTGGTGGGATGTGTGGTGGGGGGCGAGGACAGGAGGGAGGGAGACAGGCAGCAGCCAGCTCGGTAAAGAGCACCTGTGGCCAGAAGAGGGCTTTGGGTCTTCCTCCGGGTGGGAGGGGAGGCAGGGAGGCTTCTGAGCGGAAGCCTGTGAGATCTGCTTTAGGTTGTAAGGCATCACTGCTGGGTAGAGGGCGCGCTGGGGGCAGGGGCGGAGGCAGAGGCCAGCTGGGTCAGTGGAGGTGGAGGGGCGACAAGTGAGGGACGCAGGGAGGGAAAACCATCTGGAGCTAGGATCCATCTATGAAGCGAAGGGGAGTGAGGACAGCCCCACCCCCTCCACAGCACAAGCACACCAGAGGCTTAACTGCAGGAGAGGCAGTGCCCACAGGCAGCGCCTGGCACCGTGCCCCATCCTCCCTGTCACCTCACTCAGCATATGTCCCCAGATGCCACACCTCTGCTCTACTAATGGGCATCTTTCTGTGGGACCCCTTCCCTTCTCTCACTGTGGGTTGAGGGTCCTTGGTCCAGAACTCTAAGTCTATAATTTTCTCACACCCAAGAAGACATGACACACTACAAGATTACCTCTTTTTGTTGTCATTACTAGACCCTTTTAAAATATTAGCTTTAGGAAGCTTGTCACCTGATGAGACCTTCAGTATCTAAGAGCTTATGGGAGTCAACATTTCAAATCTAAGGAATCCATTTCCTCAGATGCACAAAAGATACCAGAAAACAGCTGGCTGAGCTGACAGTGCTCTCAGAGGAGCATCCACCCTCCTCCAGCTTCATGGCTTCGCCATGTGCCAGGCTCCCTGCATCCGACAGCCCATCCGCATCACTAGAAGCTAGAACTGTATTTGGAGTGCATGACGAATCCACAGTGAAATGCAGCCAGACTTCCCACCCGCCCACCACTCCCCCCACAGACAGGCTGCACCCTGGGCCCGACCCAGCACCCTCCACTGTGTCTGGACGTCTGGAAGCACTGCCCACACCCACTTCCTCCTCTGGAAGCCCAGCTCATTCCAAAGCTGCGTGTGGCTCCGGCTGCAGGGACCCACCCATACAAGGTACTCACTGCAATTACATGGGCCATGACTAACTGCAGTGTGTTCTGTGTGTTTACGCTCCCTCCAAAAAGCGCCAGATTTATTCACGGACACAGTTAATCTCCTTGATAACATTTTCCAGGGGAACGCTATGGGCGGGCAATTCCTAATAGGGGAGGGAACCACTTTCGGGAGTTCTCTAAAAACACACGTCAGTGTGTAGAGATGTGAAAGCAAAGCTGACCCAGCAACATCCTTGAAATACTTGGCAATCAGAGTGTCTTCAAGGATTTTTTCCAGATACCATATGGATTAATGCACCGTGTTTTCTGAGTTTCTATTTATCTACGAGCTCTAACTGAGCCATATGATGTGCCAGGCGCTGTGCCAGGCGTGGGGAGCCAGGGACCATGAGCCAGACTCTCCCTGCACTGAAAGCACCACCTCACTGCCTGATCAGGTGAAGACCCAGAAGACAAGCACCATCAGAGATCTCCAAAGAGCCACACCACCCTCAGCTCTTAACAACTCATTATTCACCACCTAAATGGAATCCTTTACAAACAGAAAACCAACAAACCTTGCCAACAGAGACAAGTGTCAGTAAGTGACTACATCAACTACACTGTGATGAATGGTTTCCTCAAAAGCCATGTCCACCCAGAACCTCAGAGCACAACCTTATTCAGACAGGTCTTTGTAAGTTAACATGAGGCCACACTGGAATAGGATGGGTGCTAATCCACGGACTGCTGTCTTTTGTAAAGAAAACAAAGACACAGAGACTCACACAGAGAGAAGACGGCCCAGGTAAGATAAAGATAAAAGCTGAAGCCATGCAGCTACAAGCCAAGGAAAACCACGGATGGCCAGCAGCCACCAGGAGCTGCATGAAGCAAGGCTCCCTCGAGCCTTCAGGGGGAGCACGGCCCTGCCAACAGCTCCATTTCACGCTTCTGGCCCCCAGAACTGTGAGAGAATAAATTTCCATTGTTTTAAGCCACCCGGTTTGTGTCCAAACTACCAAAGCCACGGTGGAGAGTTGAGCTCCACTTCCTATGCTGACAGAGACCCTGTTTCAGCAGGGCACAGACGTCACAAAGACAGGAGACACTCTGGGTCCATCACAGGGATTCCACACTGGCATCTTTACATCCCAGGTTGCTGATGGGCAGATTCCATTTTTTGTTTTACGATCATGGGAACTATTTCAGATGGGTTCTAGGTTTTTTCCAAGCGCATATCCTTTGCATCCGAGTCACTCTCCTTTCATGTACTACATGTAAAGCAGAAAAGTAAAACAAAAACGGGCAACCACCAGCCTTCTGCCTAGAGAGGAAATTAAAAGAGCACAACGCACACATGCATGCTGGCCACGCTCCCCAAAGACCTCACGGAATGGAATACCCCTGTCTCTAGAGAATGGAAACCTGGTTCCACAGCAGCCAAGGTGGACTGGTTAGAGGCCAGTTCAGGCTGACTTTCCTGTAGGATCCTCAATTTTATTTTCTGAAGAGTCACTTGCCAGTAGAATACTGCTACCAAACATTTCTTTTCACTTTGGAGTCAAAATTTAAAAAGAAAAAATGTAAAAGGAATCCCTGCTCTGTGGCCCCCCTAACCCCCACAGGGGCAACACCCCCAGAAGCGGCTCCACTCTGTGTCAAGGCAGGGACATGGGTACTCAGTCACCAACATCAGCAGCTGCTTCTGGGGCTGCAGGAGTCAGTGCAGCCTCTAAGGCAGGAACACAATCCCGGAGTCTTGGGCATCCCGCCCTCTCTCCCTCCCAATCCCTTCCCACTTTTTCTTCCCCGGCAGCTCCTTATGTTATTCCTGCTCCACCTTTCCCAGTGGATCCCTTCATTTCTTCCTCTCTTTCTGCACCCTTTTCTCTTCGTTAATTCTATTCCCTTTCTAACTTCCTTCCAGAGGGCTGTCTGAACCAACTATCCCATAAGTGTGGTGGCAAAAGAAACACGCCCTGACCACAGAGGTGGCAGTGCCAACATCAAAGAAAGAAGCGTTTAAGGCTCCTGGTGTGGGCTGAACTACTGTAGACGTCACTAACACAAGGCAACCAAGTGCAGACACATTTTATTAAACTCCTGCCTATCTATTCAAACACTAAGACATCCTCAAGGCCCTCGTAAACCCCACTTCCTCCAGGAAGTCTTCTTGGGCAGTGCAGCCAGGGCTGACCATCCCCCCTATCCTCTCAGGCAGCTATGTAACTAATTAGTGCCAACTATATGTGCCAGGAACTGTCCTACATATATTGCAGTATTGGGTCACGTGAGCTGGTCTCCATAGCAACCCTAGGAAATGGGTACCATCATCACCCTTGATTCACAGAGGAGGAGAGTGAGGGCAGAAGTCACTTGCAAAGAACCACACTTCTAGAAAGGCCATCTCTGTGAGCAACTGTCCCTCTGGCTCGGCTGTAAGCCCCTTAAAGACAAAGGCCAATGTTTCACCTTTGTGTCCACAGAACATCTGCAACTGGGCTTCATATGTGTAGATGATGATGCTGACTTGAGGAACAAAAAGGAAAGGTACAAACTGCAATGCTGTTTAAGCTCTAAGATCTTATTATCTAAAACAGATGGGCACCAATGGGTACAGGACCAGAAACTGCACACTCACAGTCACTTGGGTGGTCCCCCCCCAGGGGGTTCCTAGGAAACAGCTGAGGGTAGGGGGCAGGCTTTGGGCAAACTGAAGGGGGAACACACAGAAGACCTGGTTAAAAGGGAAGCCGGCAGGAGGGAAGATGGGCAGGGGAGGGCTAAACTAGGTGATGATGCTCTTGGAAGAAAGAGCCTGGCTGGGGGCACTGCCCTTGGGCAGTGTGGAGGTCAAGAGGAGGGAGAAAGCTGATGGCACCAGTGTTCTCAGGCCTGTGCTCCAACTTCAGCAAGCGGCAGTACCAAACACAGAGGACAGCACCCACCCCCAGAGTCTGATTCAGTTGGTGGGGGACAGGGCATTAGAATGTGAACCTCTAACAAGTTCCAAGGCGATGCTGATGATGCTGGTCCAGGGACCACACTTTGAAAACCACTGCACCAGGGAGTTCTAGCCATAACTTTAGCAGAAGTTGTTCCAGTGTTTCTGTGACCTACCACACTGGTGTCTGTCGTTATACCCCACATTTAGTCAAGTTAAAACTGGGTCTGCTTTGGTCTCTGAGTTCAAACAGTATAGGTCCAGCTGCTTTCCAAAAAAGAGGTACCTTCCAGTTGCCGCTAGCCTTCCTTAAGAGACCTCATTCTACTCTGTCTGCAAAAGAATAAACCAGCGGGAAGCAAGTTTGTTTTCCTGCGATGGCTGCAAACCAAGGCAGTAAAGGGGAAGTGGAGAAGAGGAAATATTCACCTAGGGAAGCAAAACCACTCAGAAAAAGCACCTCTCCAGATGATTCTGATATGGTCTCTCCAGGAGGGCTTCCCCCCACCCCACCCCCCGCCTATACAGCTAAGAAAGCTAGTTTGAATGGTTTAATGTACATGGCAGTAAGACTCACTGTTTTATTAAAAACTCAGACATACTGAGATTTTTTTTAAATAAATTTATTTATAGATTTATTCATTTTTGGCTGCATTGGGTCTTCGTTGCTGCACGCGGGCTTTCTCTAGTTGCAGCGAGCGGGGGCTACTCTTCGTTGCAGAGCATGGACTTCTCACTGAGGTGGCTTCTCTTGTTGCGGAGCACGGGCTCTAGGCACACAGGCTTCAGTAGTTGTGGCATGTGGGCTTTAGTAGTTGTGGCTCACGGGCTCTAGAGCGCAGGCTCAGTAGTTGTGGTGCACGGGCTTAGTTGCTCCGCGGCATGTGGGATCTTCCTGGACCAGGGCTTGAACCCGTGTCCCCTGCACTGGCAGGCAGATTCTTATCCACTGCGCCGCCAGGGAAGTCCCATACTGAGATTTTTAACTTCAGTAAATCTCATTAGATATGAAATGGCCTTCAACTTTCAGAGAAATGATGATTTAGATAGGAATTATTTTGTCACATGGTTACCCTTAAGTAAAAATTTATTGAGAGTAAGAAAATATGTAAAAGTACTAAGATGCAACAGAGTGGGGGTTGGGGGGTGGATAACCAATTAAAATAAGAAGAAGAAAGCTGCGGATAGCTAAGGCTAAATGGCCCAGGCATTTAACTCTGGTGGGCACATGTCAGAGAAGCATATAGGTCATCTTTGCTCTACATCCAGGTCCCATGTAGCTGGTCCCATGGGAAGGCCCTTTCGGGAAGTGTGTACTCCATCTGGGTCCAGTTTTCTTGAGGTTTGGCAGGTTCTCATTTGGCCTGATTCAGACATAACAGAAACTTGGATACTCTTATTTTTCAATGTGAAACCAACATACTCAAAGTGCTTACTACTCAACAGTAAGAATCTCAGAGGCCTAACGAACACTTCGGAATGTACGCTTCATCTCACATCAGGTCACGTGCCTGCAAGCAAGCTCAGCTCCTGCACAAGCCTCAGCTTCCTTCAGGAGCCAGAGCAAAGGTCCTGGACCTGGAGGTTCCAAACGGCCTGTGACAAATTCACATCCCCAGCAGAGCCACACCTGGGTTGGGTGACAACTTCCCAAGCCTCAGTGTGGGAGCCCAAGGCGGCCCTGGCTTGAACCAGATTTTAGAGCATCCCAACAACAGCCTCAGGGCTCGGCTCGGCTCTGCGCTCAAGGTCGCCCTTCAATCTCCGTTCTAGCACAAACAACATTTGTTTTTATTTTATTGAAGTATGATTGGTTAACAATGTTGTGTTAATTTCTGCTGTACAGCAAAGTGACTCAGTTATATGTGTATATACATTATTTTTCACATTCTTTTCCATTATGGTTTATCACAGGATATTGAATATAGTTCTCTGTGCTATACAATAGGACCTTGTTGTTTATCCATTCTATATATAATAGTTGGCATCTGCTAATCCCAAACTGCTAATCCATCCCTCCCCCCCAAATAATTTTATTAATCCAACAACAGGGATTGTTACTCAAACGCAGATCAAGTTTTGATTTTCTGCAGCTTTAAACGCAATGGAGTCCCTTGTAGCCTCTTCAGGGAAGTGTCCCGCTGAGAGTTAAGGCTCTTGATTAATGATATTGCGTGTGGTACTTCCTTTAACCTATTTCCCCTGAGCAAACTGGGAAGGAGCGGGCATGTCTCCAAGATGTTGTTCTAGAAGTAGCCTTTCTCTACAGTTAGAAATCAAGGTCCTTTCGGAGGCATTTCCTATTGAGAACTTCCTCACCTTTCCACAGGACTGCGAGACACCTGCCCCTGTTCTTATTTCCTGGGAGTGAATGTCTCTGGCTGAAAGCTTGTTTATTTTAGGAACATCCCATGCAGTGTAGTGTTTCTGTGCAGTATCCATCTCTTGTAAATATGTTAAAAATGTGTATTTACATAGGTGTCAACTGTGACATAGCAATATGCTTTTATCCAAGACCAATTCTTTCTAGAAGACACTGGCTATCCCTCAGCATCCAGTTACAATCCTGATCTCAAAGGCAAAGGGCTGGGATATTCCCAGGACTGAGACAGGGTTAATAAGTAACTCCAGGGTGTGTGCATTAGTGCATCCCTTCCAACATCATTATCTGAATTACTCATAACAATAAGATAAAAGGACATTAAGGGGGCTTCCCTGGTAGCGCAGTGGTTAAGAATCCGCCTGCCAATGCCGGGGACACAGGTTCGATCCCTGGTCCGGGAAGATCCCACATACCATGGAGCAACTAAGCCTGTGTGCCACAACTACTGAGCCCACGTGCCACAACTACTGAAGCCCACGCGCATAGAGCCTGTGCTCCACAACAAGAGAAGCCACCGCAATGAGAAGCCCGTGCACCACAATGAAAAGTAGTCCCTGATTGCCACAACTAGAGAAAGCCCATGTGCAGCAGCAAAGACCCAATGCAGCCAAAAATAAATAAATTTATTTTTTTAAAAAAGGACGTTATTAAGATAAAACTCTATGGGATATTTCCAGGCATTAATTTAAGCTAATATTCCCGAGTGTTTTATATTTTCCTTACAACCAGAGAACCAAGTCACCTCAAAGTCAGGTATGGAATAACAGCAAGATTCTTCTATTTGCCCTTAATTACAGTTATTCACAAGGTATATATGCTTATACCCACACCCATAAGAGATGTTGGTACCCAAGCGCTTCATCTCTGCTGGGACGTGTAACGTCTGACACTACCACTCCCTGGGAGGAGTGGCAGCACATCTCTCCCCATCCTGCTGCAATGGTAGAGCAACATGAGGGAACAGGCACCCCTTCAGAGGCCATGGTCCTGGCAGCCTCACGTTCCCACTGTCTGGGTCCTAGGAACATTGATTTCTGTGTCTCCTTTTCATATTTAATAATTATAGTACATAATAACAAAATGATCATTTTTAAACTTTTTGTTTTAAAATAATAGTAGAGTCACAGGAAGTTGCAAAGAAATGTAGAGGGAGGGCCCGTGCACCCTTCAGCCAGCCTCCCCCATGTTAACATCCTGCGCTTCTACATAACCAGAGTACGATATTGAAACAAGGAAACTGACAAGGGTATAACCTACAGTTTATGCAGATTTCACCAGCTTTAAGTGCACTTGTGTATGTATATGTGCACTTCTATGTGATTTTTCATGTGTAACCTCTTATAAACACCACATCAAGATACAAGACACCCTCAATGCTACCTCTTTGTAGCCACACCCACCCTCCCAGTCCCTAACCCGACAACCATTAATCTGTTCCATAATTATGTTATTTCACAAGTGCTACGTAAATGGGATCATGCAGCATGTTTCCTTCTGAAATCAGATTTTGCACTCAGTAAAATGTCCCTGAGGCCCATCCAAGTGGTTATGTAACAACAGTTCATTCCATTTTCTTGCTGAGTAGCATTCCAAGGTGTGGATGGACCACAGTTTGTTTAACCATTCACCCGTTGAACACTGGGTTGTTTCCAGCTTTGGGCTATTATGAATAAAGCTGCTGTGTACACTCGTGTACAGATTTCTGTGTGAAAATAACTCCTCATTTCTCTGAGGTAAATGCCCAAGAGTACAGTTGGGTTCATACAGAAATTCTATTTATGGTTTTAAAAGGATTATTTCCCAAAGTGGGTGTATTTTACAATCCCACAAGCAATAGTTGAGACATCCAGTTTCTCTGCATCCGTGGCAACATTTGGTGTTATCACCATTTTTGTTCTTCCCATTCTAGTAGATGTACAGTGATATCTCCTGGTGGCTTGAATTTGCATTTCTCTAAGGATGCTGAACGTTTTCCATGTGCTTACTGCCACCTGCATATCTTCTCCAGTGAAATGTCTCCTCATTTTTTGCCCATTTTCAAATTAGGTTTTTTTTAATGTTCAATTTTTAGAGTTCTTCATATATTCTGAATATAAGCACTTTGTTGAGTATGTGATTTGCAAATATTCTCTCCCGGTCTGTAATCTGTCTTCTCTTTTTAACGGGGTCTTTCCCACAGCAAATGTTTTTAATTTTGATGAGGTCCAATTTATCAACTTCTCCTTTTATAGATGATTCTTTTGGTATCAAGTCTAAGAACTTTGTGCCTTGTCCTAGGTCCTGAAAAAAATTTTTGAAATGTTTTCTTCTAGAAGTTTTGTAGTTTTACATTTAAATCTATGATCTTTTTGGAGTAAATTTTTGTATGAGGTGTAAGGTTTAGGGTATTTTCCTTTCTTTCTTTCCTTTTTTTCCTTTTTTGGCCTCTAGATATTCAATTGCTCCTACACAATTTCTTAAAAGGCTATACCTTCCTTCATTGAATTGTTTTTGGTTCTTTGTCAAAAATTAATTGGACATATTTGTGTGGGTTTATTTCTGAATTCTCTATTCTGTTCCTTTGATATATGTGACTATCCTTTTGCCAATACCACACTATCTTGAATTCTGTAGCTCTACAGCAAGCATTAATATTGGGAAGAGTGATTCTTCCCATTTTATTCCTTTTCGTAACTGTTTGGCTATTCTATGACCTGTGCTTTTACACATAAATATCAGAATAAGCCTGCCCATGTCTATGAAAATTTCGTTGAGATTTTGATAGGAATTGTGTTAAACCTAAAGATAATTTTAGGGATAACTGACATCTGCATTACAATGCTTCCTCCAATCCATGAACATGGTATGTCTCCACATTTACCCTGATCTCTCTTCATTTCTTTCATCAGCACTTTGTAATTTTCCTCATGCAGATCTTGTATGAACTTTATTAAACTTATATCTAAGTATTTTATTTTCTTTGGAGCAATTATAAGTGGTATTGTGTTTATGCTTTCAGTTTCCACTTGTCCATGGTCAGTGTATCGAAATGCAATTGATTTGTGTATGTTGATCTTGTATGCTGTCATCTTAATGAGCTCATTTATTAGCTCTAGGATTACTAGTTTTTTTGTTTTTGTTTGGGTTTGGTTTGGTTTTGGTGGTAGATTCCTTAGTATTTTCTTCATAGGTAATCATGTTTCCTGCAAATTAAGTTTTATTTTTTCTTTCCAACCTGTATGCATTTTGTTTCTTTTTCGTACCTTATTGCAGTGGCGAAAACTTCTAGTACTGTATCAAGTAAGAGTGATGAAGCTAACATTCTTGTCTGTTCTCATTCTTAGGAGGGGAGGCATCAGTCTTTCACCATTAGTATGATGTTAACTCTGGGATTTTTGTACATGCGATAAGGGAGTGGAAGGCACCTCCCTGGGTTGCCTTCCACTGTGGTGTGGGTGGATGGGCAGACACCCCTGGGCCTGGGTCTCCTTATACTACTGGGTGGAGAGCAGGGTACCCAGAGCTGTGCCAACACTGCTCCTACAGGAGCATCAGTGCCTGCTGGTGCCCTGTGTGGGACGGGGCTCCCCTAGGTCTCTGTTGGGCTTCCCCTTTGGCCACAGAGCCTTTTTTGTTTTTGTCTATACTTGTTGGCAGTTCTGGTTACAGGACTATCCATGCCCAGGCTGGATGTACATGGGAGGTAGAAGGGAGACCCAGAGAATTCACCGTGCTATCATACTTCAAGTCCCCAGCCAGTCTGCCTTCTCTCAGCTTCCAGTGTTCTTTGACTGTTGTCTGTTGAATTATTTCCAGGATTTGGTTGTAGGGGAGGAGTTAGGAAAAGTGAATCTACACCATCTTGTTCTGGAACCAGAAGTCTCTGTTTTTCTACCATGTTTCAATAAACTGCGAGAAACTAAAACATCAGTTTACTTGTATTTTTGAGATATTTCTATAAGAAATGCATCTTTTTCATATTGTGATAAATAAAATTTACATAATCTATATATATGATTAATGCCAGCAGTCTTTAAGGTCTCAGACACAAATGTCATCTCTGATTTTATAAGGTGTCTTTTACAGCTAAAAGTCTGACTCTATTATCAAGTAGTTTTATTTAACTATTAAAATTGCCTTCCTCCACCATCCAGAATTTCAAAACCCGGTGTTCTAAACAGCTACAGGAGGTGCCACCAATTTAAAGTTGGAGCGGAGGTACAAAATAAAACCGTGCAAACTCCTGTCTACCCAGGTCACTCTATACACCTCCCCACTCCCCCACCCCCCGTGACAGACAGCCGGTGTGAACCCAAGGAGCAAAGGCTCATCCTCCACCCCTCATCAGCCTGAGGTGTGGCTGGGGCATCTCAAGTCGTTCCTCACCACTCAAACCCACATCAGTGTGCGCAGAGGGTTCCAGGGGGCCACACCTCTGGGGATGTCAAACTTCAAAACAGAAAGCTGGAGACAGAAGGCAACTCTTCCACGTGAGCAGACAGAGATGCGATTAAACGGCAGAGAGTAGAATACCTTCTCTAAGAAACTGACTGAACTTTGCCTCTGCATAGACTGAATAGCTGATGTTCCCAACTCATTGCCTAGATTTGGTACAGAAAAGACATGCTCCTTTCTGGGGGGGTGGGTGTGGGTGTGGCGGGTTGATACTTGCATCCCTTATGACAGCAAATGTGCAGGTGCACACAGACACACACGTGTGTGCACCATCAGCTCTTTTAGGCACATATGAATGAAGACAGCTTCTTTCAACATCTTTCCCTAAGCCCTGACCCCGCAGATTTCCCATCTACTCAGATTTCACCCCAGTCCTTTGAAGATGTTCAAGAACTCATCCCCCAAATAAAGACAGATGCTGGGTCACCCACATGACACTCCCAGTGTTTGAACTCTCACAGTCAATCATGCCAAGCCCACAGCTCCTGCCAGAGACCCCACTAATTCCAGAAGCAATTTCTGGATGCTGTTTCTGGTTGATACCAGAAACTCTAAATTCACAAACACTCAACAGACACTGTCAGAAAGGGCTGGAGTCTCCTTTTCACTTTTCTCCTCCTTCCCATGGCCTTAAAGCATAGTTTTGAAGTATTTGTCTAAAACAACAATATCACCCTCTGACAAAACTATGACAAAGCCCACCACACTAGGAACTTTTGCTCAAGATAAATCAAGTGGAGATGACACCTTACTTTACTATCACTCCAAGTAATATGAAGGAGCCAAAATGTGAGAAACAAATGACACAAGGCCACAAAGCACACAGGGATTAAAAAACACCTTTGTCATGCACTTTGATAGCATGTTTATTATTTCTCATTGGCTGTATGTCATAACATTACAATTTGAATGCTTTCAAAAAGGGAGAGAATTTGCCATTCAGTGGAAATGACCTTGAGATAACAAATCTTGGAGTTTCCCTGTACATCCCACCTCTGGCCAGCTGGACCCTCTACAAATAGGAGGATTAATAAACTCCAACCTCAAGTTAAATTATGACACAAATCAAAGGAACTTTTATGGGCTTGAACAAGGGTAATGAAGCTTAAGAAATATTTTTCTACACATCCACTTTCCTAATATATTCGTTTTTATGATGTCCTATTTTTAAAGGGATATTTTAATTTCTCAGGTAATCAAAAGAGAAATAAGTAAAGTTGTTATCCTTTAAAAACAATTTCTGTGTTCCTGAAAGCTTTCAAAATGTAGGTCGAGTGAGAACTCACTTATTAGTAAAAGAAGGTTGAAAACCAGCCTCTTTCAGAAAGGGCTTAACGATCATGCAGTGAGAGTGATGGGCACAGCCCCATCTGTCCCCTCACCACGCCCCCCCACACACCATGCACTCTGATTGGCGGGGGGGACAGGGGGCCCTCCCTGTCCACACCTTGCCCATCCCACAGGGCTGCAGGCAAGCGATGGGGCGGGCACATTGGCCCTGCTCCTGCAGCAGAGCCACCAGCACTGTAGACCTGCAGATTCACCCTCTGGGGACAGGCCTAGCCCCAACTGTAAAATGAGACGTGGAAAAGGGATGAGGCCATGCGGGCAGGGATGCTGTGACAGCCTCAGGGACACGGAACGATCTCAACCCCTCCCTGTCTTCAGTGACAGATTTTAGGTCCACTGGGCCCTCCCCATCTTCCTCCAATCACCAGTCACCACATGCCTCTGATTTGACCAAAAGGGACACAGCCCAGAACAAAGGCCCCATCAAAAGGGTGGAAGTGACCCAGGAGAAAGCCCCAAATGCAGGGAGATGGTGGCACCTCCATCTGACAAGGTGGAACTCACCAAGCAAGACCTTGGCCGGAGATTCTCAGGAGCTGTAAGACAACCGGGGCTCTGACCGTGGAGAATCAAAGCGTGAACAAGGATGGAGACTCTGAACACCAGTAAGGATGACAGAGGTGAGAAAGGTGCCAAAGGCGGCGAAGATCAAGTCACACCTGCAGAACTGCGAAGTCAGCGGGCCCTTTCTCCTGCACGTGTGGGCATCAGAGGTCATCCCAGTGATGCGGCAACAGTGACACCTGGTGCCTCCACCTGCATGCACTGCAGTGAGCCCACAGTTGTGCCTGGGCGGCCAGTAAACAGGGCTGCCTCTGGACCCAAAGGAATCTCAAGCTCAAAGATAAAGGCTGGGATGATATCCAGGCAACAGGACCATGAGGGAGGACCTGACCCAGGCTAAGTTGACAGCAGTGCCCCCAAGCCCGCAGGTGTGTAGTTGGGGGGACAGGTGTGGTTACGGATACACCGGCCGGGCTCCTGGAAACCTGTCTGTTGGCAGCACCACCTGAAGGTAAGGGGCTGAAGCAACCTCCTTAGTTCATGGGAGCCACACAAAAGCTAACGGTGGGGAAATACCCCGTAGTTCATGCTGCCTAGATGCACCCTGACTGTGCCATCCTGGATACATAGATACAGCCCCTGGAAACCAAGGCATCCAAATGAAATCCATGCAAAACATCCCCATAGGTCAAGCACAAGATACTCAAGCAAATACTTGTACACCCATGTTCATAGCAGCATTACTCACAACAGCCAAAAGGTGGAAGCAACCCAACAATGTCCATCACCAGCTGAATGAATGAACACAATGGGGTCTACACATACTCCCTGAATATCATTCAGCCTCAAAAAGGAAGGAAGTTCTGACACATGCTACAATATGGATGAACCTTGAGCACATTATGCTAAGTGAAATAAGTCAGACACAGAAGGACAATTTTGTATGATTTCACTCATGTGAGGTCAAAGAGACAGAGAGAAGACTGGTGGGTGCCCAGGGCTGGAGGAGGTGGGAATGAGTTGTTGTTTAATGGGGATAATTTCAGTTTGGGAAGATGAAAAAGTTCTGCAGGTGATGCTGATGGTTGAACAACAATGTGCATGTAATTAATGCCACTGAACTGTACACTTACAAATGGTTAAACTGGTAAATGTTATGTGTATTTTACCACAATAAAAAGGTTTTAAAAGTAAAGCACAGGAAAAAGCACACTGGAGGGCAGGTGGCCGGCGTGCCCTTGCGGCGTGGCTCAGGCTGCCCAGTGTGAACTGACAAACCATCTGTGCCCAGAAAGTGGACATAGCCAGACACCCAGAATCTCACAGGCCACGATCACCAGACGGACCTCATGGCACACAGGGGAAGGACTGTCCCTCTGTGAACAGTGGGCATTAGCAGTGCCTGAGGTTCTTTAAAGGTTCCTAAGTGGCCCTGGATAAATAAAAGAAATCCCAAGAATAAACTGGACTGTGCATCTGAACACACGCAACGCTCTCCAGTGAACGAAGATAAACAGAAGGCCACTGAGGATGCTCCAGGGCAACGCTCATACACAAAAACAGAAAAACATCACCACTTTTATTTGTAATTGCTATTTACCTTACTTTTTTTTTTTACCTTACTTTTTAATTCACTTATATATTCATGCATTGCATTACATGTCTATGATTTATACATAAATAAGTCCACCTTGAGCACACACACACAAGTGCTTGTGACTTAGAAGGGTGTGAGATCAAAAAAAAGTTTGGAGATTACTGCTCAAATGAACCAGCTACACCAAAAAGAATGTCCATTACGACATTTAAACTTTTCTAAAAAGCATACATGCTCTTGGGTCATTAACCCTTGGTAAATTCTGGGTCCTGGCATGCGTCAGGATAACTATCTGGTTTCAGATACTTTCTCAAAAGCCTGAAATAATTAAACAGCTGGAGCCTTATCTGCACCCATACACAAGATGAAAATGGCCCTGGATACTCACATAGGGTAGCACACAGCCAGCGTGTGGCTGGTGGCCCTGGGTAGCATCACCTGGGAGCCCAGAGCCCAGAGCCATCTGTCCCACTCCCCAGGTACACCCCCTCTGAGCCGAGACCTCCCTCTCTGGGCCACCATTTCCTGAGAGGCTCAATGAAGAATTTATCAGTACCTTCAGGGCTGGCTGTGAACTTCCCACACAAATTCATAAAAACTCTGAAAAGTATACAGTGCTAGAGACATCTATGATGTCTTATCACTAAGTATTTCAACTGAAAAAACAAGTAAACACCTCTTTTCCACTCTACCATGTCCTCATGCCCCACTGAGCAAACGTGGAATTCTCAGGTATCATCAGCTGATTTCAAACAGCTACGTTTTCAACTGAAACTAGATAAATCGAGAGGAACCCACAAAAGGCTATGGTTCAAGAACTTGGTATTTGTTTGTCAGATCCTCCCATCAACAGGGATGTGTTCATTTCCTGTGGCTGCTGTAACAAATCACCACAACTCAGTGGCCTGAAACAACACAAAAGTGTTATCTTATAGTTCTAGAGGTCAGGAGTCTGATATGGGTCTCGAGGGGACAAAACTGAAGTCTCAGCAGGGCTGTACTCCTTCTGGAGGGTGTAGGAGACAGGGTTTCTTTGCCTTTTCCAGCTCCCAGAGGCCACCCACACTCCGCAGGTTGGGAATCCTCCCTCCATCTTCACAGCCAACAACAGCCAGTTGAGTCCTTCAAACGTTGCATCTCCCTGCCCTCTCTTCCTCTACCTTTAAGGACTGGTGATGAGACTAAGGGCTCACCAGAATAATCCAAAATAATCTCCCCATCTCAAGGTCAGCTGATTAGCAACCTTAATTACATCTGTAACCAACCTTAATTCCCCTGTGCCATGTAGCCTAACAGAGTCACAGATTCTGGGGATTAGGATGTGGGCATCTCTAGGGGGCTGTTATTCTACCAACAGGCGTTCATTGTGTCACGACTCAGGTATCACAAGGATTAGTTTGCTCATTAGATCAGAGATGCTGAGGCCCTGTCACAGCATCACAGCAGGGGCAGTGAGGACTGGCTGGTCCCAGAGAGCAGGACAGGACAGAGCATATGGAGCAGAGGAAGGGCACAGACGCCCAGGATACAGAGGAGGCACTCCTGCTCCAGATATGAATGGCAGCAGGAGGGAGCGGTTACCAGGCCTTGGAGAAAAGGGCTGGGGATGGGGAGAGGGTGCTGGGGCGGAGGGGCTACAGGTGTGTGCAGCACAGCGGAGAGCAGGTGGCCCGGGACCTTATGCACAGAGGTCCAGGGCTGCAGCTCAGCATGCAGGGTACAGATGACATCGGGATTAACCAAGAGGTTCCAAGAGTCAAAGAAAAAGATGTAACAGTTATAAACCGAAAAAGACAGCTCTGGTGGCAATGAGGAGGGGAGACCACAGGAGAGGTGCAGACGAAGCAGGAGTAGCTAAGTTCGGAGGTGAAGTCAGACACACAAGCAAGCTGAAGAGGGCCTGGGGTAGTAGCTGTGTGGAGACACATCTTAACGTAGGGTTACTGTTACTCAGGTGTGGGGAAGCCAACAGATCAGGAGACACTGCCAGTGAAAAGATAGTTTGTTTCTCACAGTTCCCAGGAGGAGAGGCCACGTGGGAAGCACCACGGCAGTCAGGAGGAAGAGGAGTGAGGGGAAAACGTGGGCAAGAGACTTCACTGCGGTTTCCGTGGGAAGGACAGGGTGAGGCAGGGTAACCAGGCTCAGGAATAGTATCAGTAGGCTCTGGGACACAGGGGCTGTCCTCAGCTGTCTGCTACCTGGCCCTGAGGGTTTGGGGGCCCTGAGTGTGACAGCCTGATAAAAGGGTGTGTAGGTGGGCTCTGGATCGTTTGGTTTGCGTATGAAAAGGCACACTCACTGGCCAGTCCTTTGCTCTCTCTAGGAATTGGCTGGTCCTGGGAGAAGCCATCCACCCACAGGTGGCAAAGCCCTGATGTCAAAGCCTCTGAACACAGACAATTAAAAAACAAGGGCCTGAAGAAGCAGGGACTGACTTAAGACGTCACTGTATGCAGTGATTGGGATCAGAGCCAAGAGTGACAGACATGGCGGTCCCTGCAGCAGCCCAGCCCTCCTCCAGCCCCGCAGCACTGTGCAGGAATTCCCATTAAGTCACAGAGGATCAATGAGACAGAAAACAGGGTGAAAAGAAAGTAAGGCCAGAAGCAGGGCGGTTACGGCACGGCGGATCAGTGGGGAGTACCCACAGAACCAGGAAGACGCCCCTGCCATGGGGCAGCCACAGCCCCGGGACTCAGCCCCACCCTGATGCTCAGCTGATGTGAAGGAGTCCCGGGCCTGGCGCCCTGGCGTAGCGTCAAGCCTGTTAAAGAGGCAACAAAGCAACCAGACCTCAACGTAATGAATCAAACTTTCCACCCCGCTTAAAAGCAATGTTTTTTCTTTCCAAAAACAAAAAAAACAAAAAACCACTGTAAGTGGAAAACGTTACAATGCCAGTCTCAATATGCCAGGAACAGTTGCACACATCTGATTTGACTAAAGTCTGTCACGGCAAAATAAAGAAAGAAAATAAAAGAATGAAGATGATAACTGCAATATGGAATGTTAGGGCCTAGGCTGCTACCAATTAGTCATGAGAAACAAGACACATCTACTAAACTATCGTGCCTTTTAACACAAGAAAATAAATACATGCTGTGTATATCCTGAGGCCGTTAAATGAAGAGGGAACAAATCGCTTGCACACGTGTAAAGATGGCTTATTTGTTCAGAGACAAAAGCTGAGAGCATCCCAAGAGGAACGCTGCCTCCCTCCCAACAACCCACTCTCTTCCTGCCGTGTCTTTTTGCCTCAGATCGCTCCGAGCTTTCTGAGTCAACAGATTTCCTGAGCCACTGGTCCTGAAGATGACCGGAATAGAGAAAGTGGATGGATTTTGTAACTGAAATGAAAATGACTTCCAACTTGGCCAAGGGCAAGGGGAGAGGCCCCATCTGTGTGTCCGCCCGGGGGCTGGAGAGAACAGCACTAGACTGGGAGGTGGCCGCACCCTGAGTAATCCCGGGGCACCCTCCTCCGCCCACTCACCGTCCGGAGAAGACCCTGCATCTGGGCACCACCCGAAGGAGGCTGGCGGGACACGAAGCCAGGGCGGCTCAGGTGGGATCCACCTGCATGCGCCACGCCCACGTCCCCATCCGCAGCTGACCCATGGAGCAGATGCCGCCAAGAGCCCCAAGGTCACATCTGACAAAGGAGAGAACTTGGAACCAAAACTGAACTCTCCTGAACTTGCTTATCTTTAGCTGTCATGGAAGCACACAGAAACACAGGGCGGGACAGAAGAGGAGTGAAAAGCGCCTGGTGACAGCTTGGGCTTCCTCCCATTCCGTTAACCCCTCAGATACTAGAGTCCTTTAGGAGCAGAAATTTCCTTCAGAAAAGCACTGATGCGACTTCCCTGGTGGTCCAGTGGGTAAGACTCTGAGCTCCCAATGCAGGGGTCCCGGGTTCGATCACTGGTCAGGGGAACTGGATCTCACATGCATGCAGCAACTAAAAGTTCACATGCTGCAACTAAGGAGTCTGCATGCTGCAACTAAGCTCCAGTGCAGCCAAAATAAATAAATAAATGTTTTTAAAAAGAAAAGAAGAAGAAAAATTAAGGCAGATCTTGAGCTGACGGGATGTTCCTACTCTCCTAAGCTCTGGAATCTCAGAAGGGCCATGGAGTCCTCTTCTGAGGAGCCCTGCACGCAGGTCACTGGAGGGAGCCACCCTGGCTGCTCAAGACTTGTTCTCCTTTTGAAAACCAAGGACCTACTGTAGGTTGTTGTTGCAAATAGGTCAATGAATTTAACTCATTTGATATTTTTAAAACCAAAGAAAAAAAAGGATTTTACCACATCCAATGGATTTATAAAACTCACCACACTGCTTTCTAATTATTAATCTAAACAAACAATGCCTTAATGTCACCATGTCCCTGCAGTGCTTCTCCAGTGAAGTGCATTTCTAAGAAGATACCTGAGCCACCAGGAGCATCCCGAGATTATCAGGGGTCCATGAGATGAGCAACGGGAGTCCGCAAGCTACTTTCAATATTTCAAAATGCTTTCAAAAGCAGTCCATTTACCCAGGATAAAACTACACAGGCTAATGACAAAGGTCTTTGTTTTGGCTGAAAGTATATCTACTTCAACTTGTATGTTGGGGGCAATGCATACAAACTGTACTCTGGGAAAATGCAAAAAAGTAAACATAGAAAGCCAAGCTAAGTGTATTCTAAAAAAGCAAAGATCAAAATAGCTTCTCCATTTTTCCTGTGAATTCTTTCAGTGCATTATATATAGCAAGGTAAGTCTTGTACAAATAAGTACAAATGGGCTCCCTTGTTAAGGGAATTCAACAAGAAGCTGGACCACCCACTGTAAAGGGCAGAACCCTAGCAGACACACAGCCCTCTCTCAATCTTCCCAAGTCAAGGAATCCAGAAACGTGGATAAGCTTTGTCTTTAAAATGTCTTCCAAAAGTGCTTTTCAATGAGGGCTTGACTGGTCTTGGGGACAGGGGGGTTCTTAATGGGGTGGGACTAACCAGAACTAGGCAAGAGCATCACATACCATTCAGCACCCTGGTTCAGGAGCACCAAGTCCTAGGAAGGCTGGCAGTCACTGTGATAACTGAATATTTGCAAACACACCTAGAGGCAGTACTGCCCCAACAGATGAGACACCTGACTCCTTCCAGAAAAGATGAAACCTGCAGAGTAGCTGATCACCATAATGAACAACCATCAGATGAAGGTCCAGCCAGACCACAGCATGGCAGAACAGAACAGACATATTGGGCTTCTCAGGCCACTGAAAGCTATCAAAGAATTGTGTCAAAAATAGTTAAGGCCAGGACTTCCCTGGTGGTGCAGTGGTTGAGAGTCCGCCTGCCAATGCAGGGGACATGGGTTCGTGCCCCTGTCCGGGAAGATCCCACATGCCACGGAGCGGCTGGGCCCATGAGCCATGGCCGCTGAGTCTGCGCATCCGGAGCCTGTGCTCCGCAACGGGAGAGGCCACAACAGTGAGAGGCCCATGTACCGCAATCAATCAATCAATCAATCAATCATTAATAAGGCCACTAATTGACTAAAATGGACAAAAAACCTGAATAGACATTTTCCCAAAGAAGATATACAAATAGCCAACAGGTACACAAAAAGGATGCTCAACATCACTAACCATCAGGGAAACACAAATCAAAACCACTATGAGATATCACCTCACACCTGTTAGAATGGCTACTATCAAAAAAAAAAAAAAAGAGAGAGAGAGAGTGATAACAAATGTTGGTGAGGATGTGGAGAAAAAGAAACCTTTGTACACTGTTAGTGGGGATGTAAATTGGTGCAGCCACTATGGAAAACAGTATGTAAAAAAATTTTTTTAATTAAAAATTTTAAAAATTATGTTTTTAATTCCTCAAAAAATTAAAAATAGAACTACCATTTGATCCAACAATTCCACTTTTGGGAATATCTCTAAAGGAAATGAAAACACTATATCAAAGAGACATCTGCACCCCTATATTCACTGCAGCATTATTTACAATAACCAAGATAATGGAAACAACCTAAGTGTCCACTGACCAATGAATGGCTAAACAAGTGGTACATATACACAGTGGAATACTACTCAGCCATAAAAAATGGAATCCTGCCATTTGCAACAACATGAATGGATGCTGAGGTTATTATGCTAAATGAAAGAAGTCAGAGAAAAACAAATACTATATGATCTCACTTACATGTGGAATCTGAAAAAAAAAATCTCACAGTAAAAGAGATCAGATTTGTGGTTACCAGAGGTAGGGGTGAGAGAAACGGATGAAGGTGGTCAAAAGGTAAAAGCTTCTAGTTATACGTAAGTACTGGAGACATAGTGTTAACATGATGACGATAGTTAACACTGCTGTAAGGTATATTTGGAAGTTGCTAAGACAGTAAATGCTAAAAGTTCTCAACACAGGGAAAAAATATTTTTTTCTTTTTCTTTTTTTTTTTTTGCATCTATATGAGATGATGGATACTAACTAAACTTTATGTGGTAATCATTTCACAATATATGTAAATTAAGTTATTACGCTGTACACCTTAAACTTACACAGTGCTATTTATTTATTTATTTGGGCTGCACACGGGTTTCTCTAGTTGCGGTGAGCAGGGGCTACTCTTCATTGCAGTGTGCAGCTTCTCACTGCAGTGGCTTCTCTTGTTGCGGAGCATGGGCTCTAGGCACGTGGGCTTCAATAGTTGCAGCATGTGGGCTCAGTAGTTATGGCTTGTGGGCTCTACAGCACAGGCTCAGTAGTTGTGGCGCAGAGGCTCAGGTGCTCCGCGGCATGTGGGATCTTCCCGGACCAAGGATCGAAGCTGTGTCGCCAGCATTGGCAGGCGGATTCTTAACCACTGCGCCCAGGGAAGTCCCACAGTGCTGTATTTTAATTGTATCTCAATAAAATGAAAAAAATAACAAATCATCTTTGGTTGGAGAAGTACGGTAGAAAATGTCTAAGACTGAGCTTGTGATATGGACCAAAAGAAATGATGGGGCAGTTCTGTCAAAAGGACTCAGGAGTCAACTTGACCAAAGAACATCAATTATAATAACTACAATAACTAAAACCAATGAATTATAGTTAAATCTATGAATTCCACAGTAAATAAATCTATAAAAGCCATAATAATAATTTTTAAACGCTAAATACCCTTAGGAGAAGTGGTTCATTCCAGAACCAGGGCAAGGAAAACAGAAGATAAGCCTGGAGCATCTTACAGAGCCAGAAAATAAGCACAGCTCAAGAAAGGCTGGGGGTGCTATACACCTGAAACTAACACAACACTATAAATCAATTATCTTCCAATAAAATGAAAATTTTTTTAAAAATTTAAAAAAAGAAAAGCTGAGGGCACATCAAAGGGACACAGATCCAGCCTGAGAGAGCTCCCAATCACCAAAGCTGGAACAATGTGAGCAAACAAGATAAATTACAGTAGTATTTGACTATAACCCCTGGAATAAATATGCAATATCTGCACTGATATAAATAATTGAGTAAATAAATCAACAAGGAAGGAAAAACTGGCTCTTCCAAGAATTCTAGTTCATAAACGCAGAAGAAGTGAGGGATAAAGATCACCATTAGAACACCACTGCAATAATTACTGCAGACAAGACCTGCCAATGGATGCTAATGTTGGAGGGCAAAATTTAAGGAGAAATAAGATCCCTGCAAAGTCTCAAAGTATCGACTCCAAGATGCTTTTTACCAAAGGAAAAATCATAAGTTTATAGTGCAGAAACCTAGCAGACACCATCCTAACCACGTGATCAAAGTTAGCCTCATCAGTAGTAATATATATCGGCATTGTATACCCCCTGATATCATGCAGAGGAGGGCATCACTTCAGTAGGATTCCCGCCAAAAACCAAAAATCTCAATTTAATGAGGAACAACAGACCAACAGTAACTGAGGAAAAAATTTTACAGAGTAACTGACCAGGAGGTGGGACTGCCAGAATGGTGAAGCGAGGACCTCTGTAAATTTGATCCTGCATAAAAACTCTACACTGGCAAAAATTTCCAAGTCAACTTTTTCAGAGTGCTGTATATTAACAAAGGCTTGCCATAGTCTGAGGAGAGTCTATTTAAAAAAAAAACAAAACCTGATAAACCTCAGTAAGAACAGTAGGATTGGTGGTGTTTTAAACTGACTTACTCCCATTCCCCTCTCCCTAGCTCCAGAGCACCTGTGAAAACCAGCTGACTAGATGCCACCAGAAGAGGTAGACTGAGTTTGGAGTTCCTCAAAAAGTCCCAACCCCAGAACAGTGTTGTTATGGGAGCTGATCTGGACCTCGCTCTGTGGGAAAAGCCCTATACAATAGAACAGGCATTGAAAACAATCAGCAGCAATTGTTCAACATCACAGCTGCCTGAGGTTGCTATACCAGTTGGGGAAAACAAGACAAGTGTATTTTTTGGTAACTGTTTTCTTCTCCTATCCAGATTTAAAATACAATTCTGGGGACTTCCCCACGGAGCAGTGGTTAAGACTCCGTGCTCCCAATGCAGGGGGCCCGGGTTGGAGCCCTGGTCAGAGAACTAGATCCCAAATGCCTGCCGCAACTAAGGAGCCCATGTGCCACAACTAAGGAGCCCACCTGCCGCAACTAAGATCCGGTGCAACCAAATAAATAAATAAGTATTTTTTTTAAAAAAGACAATTCTGTAAAGCAACTATTAAAAATCTGTGTTAATAGATTGATAATAAAGATGTAATTTGTATGATAATAACAGAAAGGAGAGGGAGAGAATGAAACTACATTGGAGCAAAGTTTCTGTATAGTACGGAAATTGTTAGTATTAATCTGAATTAGATTACTGTAGATTAAGGTACTACTGGTAATTCCCAGAACATTGAAAAAATAATTAAAAACATAAATATAGTAAAAAAAATAACAAGGAATTAAAATCATACACTACAACGTATTTATTACAGAAGACAATAATGAAAGACTGTGGGATAGAAATACCTAAGACATGTAGAAAACAAAAAATTGCAGACATAAATCCTATCTTATCAGTAATTACATTTAATGTTAATAAGACAAACACTACAATTAAAAGGCAAAAATTAACAAAATAAAATATTTAAAATGTGCTATTCAACTATATGCTACCTAAAGACACACACTTTATTTTTTAATAAATTTATTTATTTTATTTATTTATTTTTTGGCTGCATTGGGTCTTTGTTGCTGCACGCAGGCTTTCTCTAGTTGCGGCGAGCGGGGGCTACTCTTCATTGCGGTGTGTGGGCTTCTCTGTGCAGTTGCTTCTCTTGTTGCGGAGCACAGGCCCTAGGCACGCAAGCTCAGTAGTTGTGGCTTACGGGCTTAGTTGCTCCGCAGCATGTGGGATCTTCCCAGACCAGGGATCAAACCCATGTGCCCTGCATTGGCAGGCAGATTCTTTACCACTGCACCACCAGGGAAGTCTCACACACATTTTAGATGCAGACACAGACAGGTTGAAAGTAAAAGGATGAAAAAAAAAAATACCATGCAAATAGTAACCAAAAGAGAGCTGAAGAGGCTGTATTATTTCTAGACAAAATAGACTTTAAGACAAAAATTGGTAGAGACAAAGAAATGTATTTTATGATAAAAGGGTCAATCCATGAGGGAGACATGCCAGTTATATAACAGAGCCCCAAAACACATGAAGCAAAAACTCACAGAGGTGAAGGGAGAAATAAACAATTCAACAATAGTGGGGAGACTCCAGTATCCCACTTTCAATAATGACTAGAACAATAAGCAGATCAACAAGGAAACAGAAAACGTAAGCAACATTTTAAATCAACTAGATCTAACAAATATCTATAGAACACTTCATAGAACGATAGAATACACATTTTTCTCAATCACACAAGGAACATTCTCTAGGATAGATTATGAAACAAGCCTCAACACATTCAAAGGATTGATACCACACAAAGTATTTCAATAGAATGAAATCAGAAATCAATAACAAAAAATTTGGAAAATTCACAAATATGTGGAAATTAACCATGACATTCCTAAATAACCAATGGGCCAAAGAAGAAATCACTAGGGAAATTAGAAAATACTTTGAGACAAAAAAAAAGAAAACATAATACATCTAAACCTAAGGGATGTGACTAAAGTAGCTCATACAGAGAAGTTTAATAGCTGTAAATATCCACATTAACAAACAAAAAAGATCTCAAAAAAATAACCCAAGCTCCCACCTTGAGTAACTATAAAAAGAGCAAACTAACCCAACTCAAACAGAAGGAAGGAAATAATAAAGATTAGAGCAAAATTGATGAAGTAGAAAATAGAAAAACAATAGAGAAAAATCAATACAAAAAAGGTTGGTTCTTTGAAAAGATCAACAAAATTGAAAAACCTTTAGCTAGAATACCAAGTAAAAAAGAGAGGAAGCGCATATCATTAAAATTAGTAATAAAAGAGAATATGTCACCACCAACCTTACAGAAATGTAACAGATTATAAAGGAATATTATGAACAACTCTACGCCAACAAACAAGATAACTTAGATGAAATGGACAATTTCCTAGAAAGATACAAATCTACCCCAGCTGACTTAAAAAGAAATAGAAAATCTTAATGGAAACCTACAAGTAAAGAGATTGAACTAGTAATTTTTAAACTCCCCGCAAAGAAAAGCCCAACCCCAGACTGAAGATATCTTCAATTGTGAATTCTGTCAAACATCTAGTGAAGAATACATACCAATTCTTCACAAACTCTTCCAAGAAAGATAATAGTAGCAATACTCCCCATCTCATTCTATGAGCCCAGTATAGTATTTTCCTTACAGCAAAACCAAACACACACACACACACACACACACACACACACCAATATCTCATACGAATACAGATACAAAAACCCTCAACAAATTCTAGTAAATTGAATCTGGCAAATTATAAAAAGGATTATATACCATGACAAATCTTGGGATTTATCTCAAGAAGGCAAGATTGGTTTAACATGAAAAATCAGGACTTCCCTGGTGGCACAGTGGTTAAGAATCCGCCTGCCAATGCAGGGGACACGGGTTCGAGCCCTGGTCTGGGAAGATCCCACATGCCGCAGAGCAACTAAGCCTGTGTGCCACAACTACTGAGCCTGTGCTCTGGAGCCTGCAAGCCACAGCTACTGAGCCCACACGCCACAACTACTGAAGCCCGTGCACCTAAAGCCTGTGCTCCGCAACAAGAGAAGCCTCTGTAATGAGAAGCCCGTGCACCGCCATCAAGAGAAGCCTCTGCAATGAGAAGCCCATGCACCGCCCTGCTCACCACAACCAGAGAAAGCCCACATGCATCAACAAAGACCCAACACAGCCAAAAATAAAAATAAATAAATTTATTTTAAAAAAAGAAAAATCAATGTAACACATTATATTAATTTAATAAAGGACAAAAGCCACATGATCATGTCAATAGATGAAGAAAAAGCATTTAACAAAATCCAAGATTCTTTCTGGATTTAAAAAACAAACAAACAAACTCAGACTTCCATGGTGGTGCAGTGGTTAAGAATCCGCCTGCCAATGCAGGGGACACGGGTTCAAGCCCTGGTCCGGGAAGATCCCACATGCCGCGGAACAGCTAAGCCCATGCGCCACAACTACTGAGCCTGCGCTCTAGAGCCCGCAAGCCACAACTACTGAGCCCATGTGCCACAAATACCGAAGCCCGCACGCTCTAGGGCCCGTGCTCCGCAACAAAGAGAAACCACTGCAATGAGAAGCCCGCACACTGCAACAAAGCATAGCCCCCGCTCGCCACAAATAGAGAAAGCCCGTGCACAGCAGCAAAGACCCAACACGGCCAAAAAAAAGTAAATAAATACATAAATAAATTTATTAAAAAAAAACCTCAGCAAAGTCAACAAAGAATAGAAAGGAACTTTCTCTGATAATGGCATCTATAAGAAAGCCACAGCTAGCATCACACTTAATGGTGAAAGACAATGTTTTCACCCTTAGATCAGGAGCAAGACATGATCATATATAGAAAATCCTAAGGAATCCACAAAACAAGTATTAGGTCTAATAAATGAGTTAGCAAGGGGGCAGGATACAGGATCAGTACCCGAAGGACTGACCAATACTTGTTACTGCATTAATGGAAAAACCATTTCAATCTGAATAAAAATGTAGTTTAATTTAATAGGTTTGTGCTGTGCTAATGTTAATTTCTTAGTTTTGACAACTGTAGTACAGCTAAGTAAAATGTTAAAATTAGAGGAAGGTTGGTTAGGGGTATACTATTTTTGCAACTTTTCTATAAAGTCTAAAATTATTTCAAAATAAAAAGTTTAAACATTTAGGAAACCAATTAGTTCCAATTGGAAGATGCTAGTGATCCAAATCAAGCATTTCTCTCTCTTTCCTATATGAGTTGTACCACTGGGAAACCAGGCAGTAGATGAGGGGAAGAATTTTTTTATGAAAGTATTCCCAATAATAAATGAAAGAATTAGACCACCATCATTTCACAACCACTAGCAAATAAATGGATGTAGGCAATGATCATCATGGCTGCTAACATCATAAAAAGATGGACCAAGGAACTTATGTTCCTCATGATGGAAGTGCACCACCTACGCTTGTGGTTTTGACCAAAAAAAAAAAAAAAAAAAAAAAAATCAAACCTGAACCTGATGAAACTCTGATAAAGCATCGAGACTCACCTACCACTTTACAGGAATTACAGTAGAAAGAAATATGTGTTACATATCCACAGGAATGGAATCAGCAATATTCAAGCTATGCGAAACCCTCCAGGACAAATAACTCAGTTTCTTCAAATATATTTTGCAAGGGGAAAAATAAATAAAACAAATTGCAAGGGGTAAAAAGAGAGAGAGAGAGAGGGAGAAAGGGAATTTTAGAGGAGGAAATCAAAAGAGTAAAGGAGCTCTAAAAGACAGATCAGCCAACTGCAATGGGGCAACCTTATCTGGATCTGATTCAAACACACACAAAAAAATATGGCATGTATGAGACAAGTGGAAATTTGAACACTGATTATTTAATAATATTAAGGAATGAATATTAATTCTTTATAATAATGGTATTATAGTTCAGGTTTTTTAAAAGTTGTTGATTTTCTAAAGATAAATGCTGAAGCATTACAGAAGAAATGTCCTGATGTCTGGGATGTGCTTCAAAATAAAAGGGGGTGAGGGAGTGAGGGCAATATGGATAAACAATGTTGCCATGAGGTGCTAACTGTTAAACTAGGTGATGGAGACACAGAGGTTCCCTATCTGTGCACCGCTCTTTATCTGTGTAAATAGAATGCAACTGGAAATCAATAACAATGAAATTTGGGGGAGTCAGCAATATATGGAAATTAAAACATTCCTAAATAAAATGGGTCAAAGAAGAAATCACCAGGGAAATTAGAAAATACTCTGAGGTAAATAAAATTTTGAAGGTTTTGTTTTTTGGGGTTTTTTTAAATGAAGCATACTGCTCTAGGAGGTGGAGGTGACAAGTACAAGAAAACTACAAACACGGAGTCGGAGCAGGATGACTCTGGGCTCAAGCCATGGTACTGTCATCTCCTAATAGGGAACCCCTAAGGCAGCTATCAAGCCCTGAAGCTCAGTTTCCTCATCTGTGAAATGGGGATGTGAAAATAGGACCATCAGGATGTTAAGATGGAACTGTGCACTAAAACACTTGGCTCGTATTAACAAGTATAAAAAGAACCTTCCCATGAACAAGACTATCTCCTGAAGGCAAGCAAGTTTTTAGGGAAAGATAGGTTCTTTTTCTATAACTGGACCCTACTTACGACTCATGAAAGGTATCAAAAGAAAAATTATTTCCAAAAACCATGTGAATGGCAATGTCCAAATATTATTCCTCAAGTATCCCCCAAACTAGCACACCAGAGGGATGTCCCTGCTTAAAGAAGACTTGCATTGTCCTGATATGCCCCTGTCCCCTGCGTCTTGCGCTGGTACCTCTGCTTCTTCAAATCTTTTACTCCAAATAAGAAAAAGATGCTGTGCTTCCCAGGGGCAAAATGTTTCTGCTGCTGGTGAGGAAGAGACTGGGCTCTCCAGGAAAGGGAGAAAAGGAGGACCAAGACAAGATAAATGGACAGAAACAAAAGGAGAACTTTGTCAGGTCCCATATTTCAGGCTCTTCTGAAAAAACAAATCAGGAAGCCCAGGATAAGCAAATTGGACAGATAACCCTGATGAGCTGGGGGAACAAAGCAGAGAATCAAAGGAAAGGGAAGAGACAAAAATCAGAGTAATTCCAAGATAAGCAGTAGAGCACGCCCTGACTACTTGTTTTCCCAAAAGATGATGGAAAGACACCAAGATGCCATACTCAAATCCAAGAACAGAGCCCCCAAAGCCCAGAAGATTCAGGGAAAAGTCACCTTGGGTTAATTCATGCAGAAACGCTGCTGTTTCCATCATCCTAGAGACAGACACTGAAAGGTGCCTATGTTTGAGTTATCTCAAAGCGTATGGAAGCAAAAGGGAAAACATTACACAAGAACCCGGGCAGGGTTTGGGCAGAGGGTGGGGAGCCCATAGCACAAGGGTGCCAAACTCTCCCAGGGCCACAGGATCAGGGCCAGAAGGGGCACGTGGACCTGGGGCCAGTACCCCACTTGGCTAGTTAGGAAATGGAGTGCAAGTGAGGCAGGGGGGGCTTGTGCAGAGTCTCGGCCAGGCAGGACCCCCACCTCAGGCTGCACCACTCTGAGGCTCATTCCATTTCTGGCAGCAGGGGCGAGGTTTCTGGTTTTAACGTGTTACCCCCCCAACCCTGTGGTCGAAGAGGTGGATGAGTGCTTGGACCCCTGCTTCCGCTCTTCACCTCTCTTGGGCAAATCCCCTTCCAGGAATGTTTCTTCTTAAATTTCCCCCCAGCTTCCCCTCTGATAACCATGCTCTGCTTTCCCACCACCAGAACCGCCACTCTCTGGGCTGGCTCTGCACTCCTGTCCCCTCTCCTCTGTCAGTCCCACCTGCCTTGGGACCTGTGGTCATTCGCTGCCCCCATTCATCCCAGCCTCTGGTGGCGCCGGTCCTGTCCCAGCTGGACGCTCGCTTGGTACTGGAGGTGGATGCCTGCCAGCTAAAGTGAACTCCAAGCCCCCCAGCAACAGAAACCTGAGGTCACATTGGGAGGGGAGGGGGACAGAACTCAGTCGCCCCCTTTCTTTCCACTTGTGCCCAGAAGGAGGTGGTTTCTCCAGCCAACTGTCACCAACACCAGCGAGGTCTACGTGACCAGAAAGGGCTTCCATGCCTCCCCCATCGCACTAGCCCACAGCCGAGTGATGCTCAGACTGACCTTCCCCCAGGGTGGGGGCCACAGGCAGGACCTGAACCCCCAAGATCACCCACTGCGCTCCTATCCTGCTGGCTCAGGAGGGTTTTCCTAAACACAGCCTGAAATCCAGGAGATGATACCGTGGGCTCAGGCCGTGGAAATAGGACCTCCGCTCAGGTTTGTTCGTGCAAACCAAGCCGTGATATGGACCCCAACTCTCCCACCTCCAGAGGCTCAGCAGCCCAGGGGTGGGGGGAGGAGAATCTGGGAACCTGCACTTCCAGCAAGCCTGATGGGGGATTCTCACAGAGAGGAGACCCAAGGACTCCGTTATGGGGACACACCACATAAATAACGGTACAAATCATTGATGCACTGCACGCTCCAGTCAGAACACAGAGAAGCAACCCTCCAGAGACACTGTCAACAGGTTAGGCTTCCACAACTAGTCTGCTCTCACTCTGCATTTACATGCACTTGACTGAGAAGCCCCATTTCACAGCCACCAGAGCAGTGACACAACACAGGACAGACCCTGACTGTGCACCACTGTGGGGCCACTGCCTCCGTAGTCATCAAAGGCCTTGAACGAACTCTGGCCTGACATAAAATGTCATTTCCCAGGCTTCTCTGGCCAGCCTCAATGCCAGCTCTCTGAGATCCTGACTTCAAGGCCGTACACGTGTGTGCGTACAGGTTAAGACCTGGTTGCAGTCTCAGGGGGCCCTGACTCTGTCACGTGCGCCACGCTCCCTGGTCCCCGGACTCGTGCCCTCAGCAGGGAGTCTCCTGAGCTGCCTCTCTGGGCTAGCAGCCCCACCCAGGACCCCCACGGACATGCCCCACGGTGCAATCGGTCCCCACGGTATGCTCCAGGTGAGACCCAGACTCTCCCTTCTCCAGAGCCTGGGCTGGGTCTGGCTCAGTGAGGAAGAGCTCAGGGTGTTGGTTTGAGCCGATGGGCAACAGCAGCAAGGCAGCCACATGCAGCGTGGAATGCAATTGGAGGACGGGGAGGGCTCAGACATCCACAGGACTCAAAGCCTAGGCCGGAAAACACCCATCCCAGACTTTCTGGGCCCAGAGAAGTTTGACCTGGCTTCTGAAAAGGGATGGCTCTCCTCCAGACAGGCCTCCTCTCTACACACAGCTGCCACCATCTCACACCCACGGAGTCTCTCCAGGAAGAAGGCCAATTCTCTCCCCAGGAAAGCATTCAAGGAATTTGACTTGGGAACTGGGAGGTTCTGGGGAACTCCTCCTGAAAGCACCGTTATCCCCCAGGCCTCGTCCCCGAGGACTGTACCCAGCTTTTGAGAACCCAGGTCAGGTCAGGGTAGAAGGGGAAGAGAACGCGGATGGGTGGGTCCACGAGGAAGATGAAGGTTTCAGAATCCCATGAAACATTCTGAGGCCATGGAGTCCAGAGGTTGCTTTGGGGTTCCACTCTGAGTTTTCTCATGGGCATGTTGGGGGTGATGGTTGTTTTACGGGTTAATTGACTTCATGGGTCGAAAGCACTTTGTCATCTGAAAATAAACTGTTTCTTGAGGCCTAAGTATTCCTAAAAAGGAGGCTACAGGAGCTACCAGCTGAGTAATAACAGGAAGTGATACATGTGTAAAGACTAAAACCTGGAGCCCCACTGGGGTCATGGTGAGCAGAACAGACTGGAGTGTTGGAATGGGGGGCCCTGAGGACATCTGCGTAAGGGTGCCCCCTCCGTTCTTGGCTTCAGGAGCCTGGGGAACAGGAGCTAGGAAACCCCACAGCCCTTTCTATCGATGTCATGCTTGCTGACTGGACAATGGGTACCCCTTGACAGCAAGCAGGCAGCATTACTCAAAAGTGGGTCATGATATAAGCATCACTTCTGTGCTAATTAAATACAGATTCCTGGGCCCAATCCCAGATGAGCCTGTCAGATGTGTTGGGGACTGGAGCCTGAGAATTGTTAAATTGTTTATTCTTAAATTCAAGTTGTTAAATTGTTACTTTTAATAAGCTCCTCAGGCTGATTCTTATATAAATTTAAGAAGCACAAGCACCAGAATATTGTAAAAGCTGTGAAGTAGGGAAGACATGGGTCAAATTCTAATACTACTACATAGCAGCTGTGTGGCTTTGGGCAAGTTACTTAACCTCTCTGAACTTGTTTATTCATTTGTAAAATAAGTATAAGGCACAATCAGTGCTGCTGGGAGGGTCAGAGATACTCAAAGGCATTCATGGTCTTCGTCTAAACTATCCTAAGAGACAGGAATAACCATGGCCCACTGAGAGTACAAGGGGCTTCCTGGAGTCCGCTCACATGTGATGGTGGCTGAACAAGGGTAATGTCCTTCACCTCAGCGGCCCATATCAGCCCCTACACTGAGACTCAAGCAAAGACAACAGGAGGGAAAGATGGGCTGAGTTCTGGATGGAGGCCAAGACCATCTGCCTTCCTGAGGGGTGCGGCCTTGAGGTGGACTCTACTACTAGACAGAGCTCCAAGATGGGTATGCAGCCAAGTGGCTCTCTTGGGGTGGGGAGTGTAAAGAGAGAAGAGACAGAAGCATCCCAGACAGGTCCCGCCTGAGGATCCAAAACTTTAGGGAGGTGCAGGAGGAGCCCAGAGGAAGTACATTCCTTGGTACTAACTGTGGACAGGGCTTGAAAAACCCCTCAAAGCCTCGGTCTTTCCATCTGGAAACTGGGGTTAATTTTTAAAAAACTAAACAGTCAACTATGGGATGGCACCCAGCTGGGTGGCCTGCTCACAGCTCACGTCAATGGATGGGCGCCGCTGTTACTACCCCTGCCCTTTTAACTGGTCTCTGCCTGGCATGTCAGAACTTGGCGGCAGTTTCACACTGTTGCCCCAAGACGAAATGTTATCTAAGACCGAGCTTTACATTCATTCCTATGTAGGCTGTTAAAGTCGTTCAACATCCTGGCGCTTGGAGTCTGGCTGAAGATTGAGGCTGGGACTTCAGGCTGGGGCGCCCGGGAATAGATTTCCCTCCTTTTTACTTACAAGGGAATGAGGGAATGGGAATGAGGACGCCCAGCTGCCTCTGGATTCCAGCCCTGGGATCCCTAGGCTCAGAAGCGGTGTCTGAGTGACAATCAAGGACAGGGTACCCCCGCGCCCCGACATCTACGGTTTCTTGCTCTCCGCGAGCCGAGTCGCAGAGTCCCGGCTCGGCCCCCGGTCCCTCGAGGGCCGGTCCTCCGCCCTGAGTTGAGCCGCTCTCTCCGGGCCTCCCCACCCCGTGCCACTCACTCCGCGCCCAACGCCAAGTTTCCGGGAGCGCCCCGGCCCTGCGCGGACCCAGCGCCGCCCCGCCCGCTCCGCTCACCTGCTGAAGACGAGGCAGCCCAGGTGGTTGATCTCTTGGTCGGAGCGGTGACGGCTGTAGTCCTCCCACAGGTCCTTGAAGGCCGTGACCGCCAGGATGAAGAGCACGGGCGCCAGTGCCAGGCCGGGCTGAAAGGCGTTCACCGCCGGCACGAAGTTGAGCAGCGCGATGAAGACGAAGTACACGTTGGCCAGGCGATGGAACTGCTCGAACAGGTTCTTGGGCAGGAAGGACAACAGAGTGTACTTGGTGGTCTTGAGCCGGTTGTCGGCCAGGTGCTGGGCGCCCCCGCACCGCCGCCGCCGCGCGCCCTTGGCCGCGCTCGCCGCGGGGTCTTCGGCGCCCGGGGGCGGCAGCAGATTGGAGCGCACCGTGCGCGTCCTGACCTCCCGGCGCCGCCGCCGCCGCCGCCGCCGCCGCCGTCGTCCCGGGGGCCCGGGCTCCTCAGCCGCCGCCGGCTCCCACTCCATGGCCGCGTATCGCCGCGCCCGGCTCCTCCGCCGCTCGCGCCCGCCCGCGCCAGCCTCCTAGGTGATCATCGCCGGCGGCCCGGCGCGGCGGCTCGGGCTCCCAGCCTGCGGGACGCACAGAGACGCGGTTAGCGGCAGCCCCGCCCAGCCCAGACCAGCCCGCCCGCCGTCGGGGCCGGGCACCGCACAGAGACCACTTGTCCTCGCACCCTCCCGGGCCTTTCCGCCCCGGCGGCCCCCGGCCCCGCCCCGCGCCGCGCCCAGCGTGGGACACCAAGGAGAGCGGGAAACAAAAAGCCGAGCTGGAAACTTTAGAGCGGCTTAGTTTCGTTTCCCAGAAGCATCAGTTCGGTCCCAGCACATTGCAAACGCGCCCCGCCACCGGAGGAGAGAGGAGGCGGCAGAGTGTGGGAGAGAAGGACCGCAGCCCCCCTAGGCTGGCGGGCTCTTCCCGAGTCCATACAGGAGGCTGGGAGCCTCCTGGAATAAACTAGAATCACAGTTCAAATGAACCAGGGCATACCAATGCTCCGATTTTTATGTCTTATTTACGAAGGACATCTGCTCCTGGGACCCCAAGAGGATTCTTCGTTGCCTCTACACTCTTCCTTACCCTGCCCTTTCAGATTCACTTCTTGGGTGAACTAGACTTTGAACTTTCATGATCATCAATCACTGCCTTTCCTTACTTCCCTAAATAGGATTTTTTTCCTTTTTTTTCCCTTAATTGAAGGGAGGAATATTTCGCTAAGCAAAGGCAGGCTTTGGTTTGCTCTATTTCCGTATCTTTTCCTCTCTGGTAAACCCTTAGGGCCAAAATATACCTTGTGTGCTCTGGTTCTGAAGTGGCCTCTATGACCCAGACGGTGACGGGGCGTTGAAGATGGTTGTTGGAAGGGGAAGGGGGGTGCCCAGGAGGGTGTGGCAGAAGTGTCTGTTGGTGCAAAGGGCTCCCCTCAGTATTCATAGGGAATCAGAGAGCAGTGTGTGAAGGGTGGGCAGAGACTGGGCATGGCAGAAGGTATGGGGAGCCCCAAGTGGGGACGGTAAGACTCGCCCCCAGATGTACTACGCCAGCGGTGACAGTTTGGCCACTTTAGAAGTACAGATGCGAGAAGCAGGGATTTCTTGCCCAGGAGACCATGGCTGGGAATTTGGGTGAGAGGAGCACTTTTGGGTGCTGCCTATCTGGATCTGGGGAGCTGTTGGCCTCCTCCTCCTCTTTCAGGCCAGCCCCTCATTTTTCTTACTGCAATCGGCCACTATCATCTCCCAAGGGACCACCTCAGCAGCCTCTGCTGGCCTGAGTTCCTCCCTCGGGTGCCCGCTGACAAGTCACTTCCCTGGCTTTGCTCAAATCACTTACCTCTTCCCCATAACGCTCTCTCAGGATGGTCCTCACCTCCCATACCCTGGCTTACAACCCATCCAGCCAGGCCAGGGGCTCACATCTCTACAGGGAACCTTGCCATGGACCACAATATTTACTAGAATCCAGCTTGAGGAGGGTAGAGTGACAGGTACTAAGAAAATAATCCACACCATCGATCAAGCCTCTTTCCTTCCACAATTCCTGGGCGTACCATATTGATGTATGGTACATCATCATACATCAAAGGCCCAAATCAGAGAAAATTTTGACTGAAGTGCCTGCATTTTCAGGGAAAGAAATCAGATCTCACAGTGGACCAGTGGCATCCCAAATTGAGTGTTAACAGCCCACGAAGGACCACAATTTCTCTGGTGTCCAGGGACTAACTCATGGATCCACGTTTTCCTCCATCCCCCAACCCAGCGAGGTCCCAGGGCCTGCTGGTTCCCTCCATTTCCCATCCCTACAGTATCCCCAGGGTTGCCCCAGGGCCTCTGGGTGGGTCTCCCTGCCTTCCAGTCTCCCAGCTACAGCCAGTCCCCAGGAGGCCAAAGGGGTTACTTGACTTCCTTGACTACTTCAATTCATTTCCTTACCGGGAGCTTACGGGAGTCCCCTGCTGCTTACAAAGACAAAGGCTGGCTCCTCAGGCAGAGGTCCCTTGAGACCCTCAGGGAACAGGCATCAACTTGCTAATTTAACTCTGCCCCGCCCTCCTCCCCACCAGCCCCAAGGGAGAGGTCTCCTTACGCTTCTCAGAACAGGCCTTGTTCGTTCCCATCTATGTTGCGCTCTAAGGTTCCAAGATTCTGTGAGTCACACTGCTCCCTAAGCCTGGAACCTCTCCCCACCTGCTCTTCACCAATCCAAATTCAGTATTTCCACTAAGGCCTAGTTCATCTGTCCTCGAAGGTTTCCACACTGCATGATCCATTGAACCTCATGGAATTACTTCTATTCTGACATATGTGTAGTGGTATGTAAACCTCTCTTAGACTGTTCTGCAGGGGTTTTGGGTTTGGATGTCTTCTGTCAGCCAAACTCTCAGACTCTTAGCTGCCTGGGCCAGAACCAGGCTTGGATGGACTCCCAGGCTGGCCGTCTGGACCCCTGAGTTCTAAGGAGGCCCTGCTGCTGACCCCCGGGCAAGTATCTTTCATTGTCCTCACTCAGCAAATACTTATTCATCACCTGCATGTGCCTGGCGTCATTCTAGGCACTGGGGCCACAGGGGAGAATTGTCTCACGGATCTAACATTCTAGTAGAAGAGGCAGTGATATTGTGATATTGTGATATTGTGATCTATAATAAGAAATATATATTTGGTCTTTGTCTTCATTTCTGGTTTCCGGCACAGAGCTCCTAATCCCTTGGAATTTCCTGAGTGATAAGAGCTATAAAGGTGCCTTGATATTCATAACAAACCCCTTTCAACCACACCTGGGTTTATGTTAATGAAGTGACTTTTAGAAAGCCTCTAAGGATGGGGCAGATTGCCAGGGAACCACCTAAGTGATTAGAAGGTTGGAACTTTCCACCCTCTGACCTCTGGGGAGGGGAGTGAGCATGGGGGTTGAATCAATTACCATTAATCAAAGGTTTTAATCACTTTTATGTAATGAAGCCTCCATAAAAACCCAAAGGACTGTGGTTGGAGAGCTTCTAGGGTGGTGATCATGTGGAGATTCTAGGAGTGTTGAGGGCTCACAAAGGGCATGGATACTCTTTGCTTTCCCCGCACCTTGCCCTGTGCACCTCTTCCATCTGCCTGTTCCTGAGTTATATCCTATTATGATAAACTGGTAATCTAGTAAGTAAAATGTTTTCCTGAGCTGTGAACCACTCTAGCAAATCAGTTAAACTCAAGGAAGGGGGGCCTTTGGGAACCTCCAATCTATAGCCAGAACCTATAGTTGATCTATTGTCAGAAGCACAGCTGACAAACCTGAACTTGTGATTGTCTCCTGAAGTGGGAGCAGTCTTGTGAGACTGAGCCCTTACCCTGTGGGAGATGGTGTCATAATTGAGTTGAACTGTAGGACACCAGCTGGTGAATTCCCACACACACATATTGGAATCGGTGTCCCATAAGAAAGGCAGCCACTAAACAGGACACTCTGGGAACACACTAAGTCCCTGCTCTCTGGAACACTGTGTTCTCCTGTGGGAATTCCAACAAGGCGGGCACAGGAAATGGAGGGGCACGGGCAACCCGGCGGGGAGGGGTGTGCTTGGCTTACTGTAGCTAGGGCTGTCGGAGTGGGCCTCTCCTAGGCAGCCCTGAGCAGAGGCTAAGGAAACAAGCTACACAGATGTCTGGGAGAAGAAACGCCAAGTGCAGGAGAGGGTGGGGTTCCAGGCCCAGAAGATGGGCTAGGTGACTAGGGCCCCCGGGTGGGCTCTTGGAGGGCCTGGAGGATCACGGTGATCATTTTGGCTTTTAGCTGAGTGAGAAGGGAAGCTAGGGGGGGTTTGGGTGGAGGACTCATGTGACTGGACTCAGGTTTTCAAAGACCATCGGCTGGGGCTTCCCTGGTGGTGCAGTGGTTAAGAATCCGTCTGCCAATGCAGGGGACATGGGTTCGATCCCTGGTCTGGGGAGATCCCACATGCCACAGATGAGCCCGTGCGCCACAACTACTGAGCCTGCGCTCTAGAATCCATGTGCCACAACTACTGAGCCCATGCACCACGACTACTGAAGCCCATACTCTCTAGAGCCCCTGCTCCGCAACAAGAGAAGCCACCACAATAAGAAGCCTGCACACCGCAACAAAGAGTAGCCCCCGCTCGCCGCAAGTGGATGGAGAAAGCCCACCCGCAGCAACAAAGACCCAACACAGCCAAAAATAATAAATAAATAAAAATAAAATAAATTTATATAAAAAGAAACAGATCATCGGCTGTTGCGTGAATAGAATGCAGAGGAGTGAGAGCAGCAGAGGGAGGCCGTCAGAAGCTATTGCAGTGACCCTGGACAGGGGACAGTGGCTCAGGCGGGGGTAGCCATGGTGGAGGCTGGAAAGCAGCTACTCAAGCAAGCAGAATCTGCTGGTGGCCTGGGCATGGTGTCTGAAAGAAAGAAGGGAGTTAAGGATGTGTAGCTAAAAACTTTTGTTGCTGAGGCAGGAGGACAGTGTGGGGAGCGGGGGGAGGGTGCTGCAGGTGGGCACCAAGCCCAAGAGCCGAGGTGCAGGAGGCAGGGGTCCACAGGTGCACACAACCCAGCTCAACAGGGAGGCCCAGCCAGAGATGTCAGTCTGGGGTCAAAGAGCAGGATGTGGGTAGAGGACAGCGTGGCTGGGAGTGGGATTGGGGCACAGGGGCCAGCGTGCAGGGCCTCACCTGCCTTTGGAAAGGACAGGCCTCTCTGGATTCGTTCCAAGGGCAACAGGAAGCCACGGACTGCCCCAAGCAAAGGCATGAGATGAAAGAATCTGATTTCCCCTTTTAAAAGATGGAAGATGGGCTTGGAGCCCAGTGGGAGCAACAAGGCAGTGGATTAAATAGGAGGTGGCTTAGACCCAGGCAATGGATAGACAGTAGAAAAATTGGCAGTATGTCTTCCAGGTACAATATGTCCCTTACATACAGACCTTCAGTTGCGAACTTTCAAAGGTGCGAATGTGTGTTCGCATGTCCAATCATGTAAGTTAGTTCATGTGTCTGGCATACATTGGTTTTTCCACCACTTTATGCTGGAGGTAGAGAAATATTGCTTGGAGAAGGATGTTCCATTCAACATTCTTTTGCTGCTTGACAACGCTCTGGGCCACCCCCCATTCATGGACGACTTTCATCCCAATGTCAAAGTAGTGCATCTGCCATCAAATACTGCGTCGCTGATCCAACCTATGCACCAGGGACTTACAGCGACTTTCAAGAAATATTATTTATGTCACACTTTTCATCAGGCAGTAAAGGTGAGTGACGAATCAGGAAAAACCTTGTGACAATTTTGGAAGGACTATAAGGCCATACATGTACAAGGCCATAAAAAACATTGACTTTGCTTGGCGTGAGGTTACGGCCGTCACCATGAATGGGGTTTGGAAGAACTTTGCCTGCAATTTGTTCATGATTTTCGTGGATTTGAGAAAGTGGATGAGGAGTCCAAAGAGGTCTTCAGTAACTTAGTGACCCTCAGCGAGAAGCTGGAGCTAGGTCTGCAAGAGGACGACTTCATTGAACTCCTTGCTGTGCAACATGAGGAGCTTACTAATGAAGACCTGATGGAATTGGGGGCCCAGAGAAAGGGCACAGAGAAACAAGAGGAAGAAGAAGTAACTGAAGAACCGAAGAGATTCACGACACAGGAAATGGCAAGGGGATTTTCCTTATTTGAGGAGGCACTGCTAGTTTTTGAGGCACAGGACCCGAATGTAGAAGAGTACACGAAGGTTGCAGCAGCTGTTCAGAATGCCATCCAGTGCTACCATGTAATCTATGACGAGAAAAAAAGAGCTACTACCCAGACATCACTTTTTCAAGAGGGTAGATAGAATTGAATCCAGCAAGCAACCAGAACCTGTGCCATCAGCGTCAGGTGTGAGTGAAATTGCAGCTGGCCCTCCATCTCCTATTGCTGACGATCCTTCAGCTCTACCATCTCCCACCTCCTCTCCCTCCTCCAGTCAGTAACTCTTCTTGCCTGTTCACTTGATGCCAGCCCCTGTATGCCTTCTGTTGTACTGTACTACTGTACTTTTCAAGGTACTATACTGTAAGATTAAAAATGTTTTCTTTATTTTTTGTGTTTGTTTGTTTTTTATGTATTATTTGTGTGAAAAGTATTATAACCTATTACAGTACAGTACTATATAGCCGATTGTGTTAGCTGGGTACCTAGGCTAACTTCGTTGGACTTAACGATCAAATTGGACTTACGAACATGTTCTTGGAATGGAACGCGTTTGTTTGTAGGGGACTTGCTGTAGAGTTAATTGATTGGCCAACAGGTTGGATGTTTGGATGAGGAAATGAGGTGAATCAAGAGTAACACTTAAGAGTTTAGTTAATAACTTGGGGATGAAGGGGAGCAGAGTATGCCACCCTTTGGCACATTGATTAGTTTGAATTAAAGTTACTTGAGAGGGCTTCCCTGGTGACACAGTGGTTGAGAGTCCGCCTGCCGATGCAGGGGACGCAGGTTCGTGCCCCGGTCCGGGAAGATCCCACATGCCGCGGAGCGTCTGGGCCCATGAGCCATGGCCGCTGGGCCTGAGCGTCCGGAGCCCGTGCTCCACAACGGGTGAGGCCACAACAGTGAGAGGCCTGCATATCGCAAAAAAAAAAATAAGTTACTTGAGAAACAGCCAGTGCAAGAACGACACTTTGACCCTCCTTTGTCCCCCTGAAATCAGGAAATAAATATACCATGTGAAGATACCCTCTCTGTAACAGGAGAGTAGAAAGCATACTTATCACCAGAAATAGGGAATTTAGGGGAGTTCCCTAGTGGTCTAGTGGTTAGGATTCCAGGCTTTCACAGCCATGGCCTGGGTTCAATCCACGGTTGAGGAACTGAGATCCCACAAGCCGCACAGTGCTGCCAAAAAAAAAGAAAGAAAGAAAGAAGGAATTTTAGGACTGAGAAGGCTATATACACAAACCTTTTTACTTCTTCACCGTTTACTCCCTGAGCCCAAACCCCTTTGTCTCATCAATTCTTCACAAATGCATTGTTTCTTTGTCTAAAAGGTCTAAAAGCTGCCTGCTTTGGTCGCTTCTTTGAGTCTCTTTTTTTATGTACAAAAATTAAATGTGTTTTTCTCCTATTAATTTGTCTGTCAGTTTAACTATTAGACCAGCCACAGAACCTAGGAGGAAAGAAGGAAAAGTTTTTCCACCCCTAAAGGGAAGAACAAGTTTGGGGAAGAAAACACAAAGGTAGCATACGCCATGCTAAGTGTGAGGTGCCTGTTGGACATCAAACAGATGCCAAGTAGGCAGTGAGATAGTGAGGTCTCAACATCACAGGAGAGGCCAGCACCAGAGATACAGATCTGGGCAACATCAAAAGAGATGTTTAGAGCTATGTGATGAGAAGCTGGTACCTACAGACAGAGCGTAAATAGAGTGTATAGAAGAAACCCTGGTGTGACGTTCTCACTGAACAACGTAGAGGATCAGACGAGGCAGTCCTGAAAACTGTGTCCAGCTTTCATGTACTGAGAATCAGCCCCTTTGATGGTGTGATGCTTGTTTAATTAATACTTCTGGACTAAGTGACAATCACATTCTCAACGTTTTAAACTAACAACATTTGTTTAATATTTACTCTGTGACTGCCCCTAATTTTTAAAAAAAGGGATAAGAGAGTTTGAAATGTGAAATGTATCAAAGCAGGCACAGATGCTGGCCATTTATTAACAAGGCACAGATGCTGGCATTAATAATGTGATTTTAAATAAATGTTAATTAATTAACATTCATTTTAAAATTATCAAAGTATAGAGCTGTGGAATATTAGGTTAGATTAATTGGTTAATGATCCATGGTAATGTCCCAAATCCCAGAAATGCCAAATTCACCGAGACTCAAGTAAACATTTCTATTTTAGAATGCTTGCCTGTGCACAGTTTGTTCTCCTTTTCTCCAAACTAAATTTCTTGTGAAAGACAGATGATTTTTTTTTTTTAAGATAAATGTATAGTTGTGCTGGGAAACTGGGGAAAGTATCTTCAGAAGATAGAAAGGGATGCCTAGAGATATAAAGCAGGTGAAAGTGGGTTGGTGAGGAAGTCTAATAAATATAAGGGAATGCATTATATAGTCAAGTAGGCAAGGACGCTTTTTAAAAAGTGTTTTCCAAATATACCACCTGGAAAAGTCCCAAATCTGAAGAGAAGGTCTGGGAGCACGAGCCGTGCTGGGGCATCTGGGGAGGAAAGGAGATCCATCATTCCTGCATTATAAGGACCAGGGTGCTGCTCTAGACCCCAGGCCCGTTATTTCTACTAGTTGCCCTCACTGCCTGATGCACATGAGGGACCCCTGGTGAGCTTCAAAATCACACCAACACCCAAGTCTCGCTCCAGACCAGTTATATGTGGGTGATTCTACATGCAGGTGGGTTTAGACTCTGGTCTACATCTGCAGTTGTTGAGTATGAACTTATTAAACAGTCAAGAGTCACCGGATTCTTGAGCAGAACTAGTAACATGAGAGAAAGAAAACAACTCCACACAAGTAAGTTTGTCCTCTCTGAGAGAATACAGAGCCAGCACAGAACACAGAATAACATTAAAAATCATTATTATCCTTAAAAAAGATCCCAAAGTCCAGCCCATGTATAGAATTGCCACGGGAAAGAAGCAAATGAGAAACAATAAATTAAAAATAGTAAAAACTTTGGAGCAAAGGCAGGGCTGGTTACATAGTTTTTAAAAACATAATACACAATGTGAATGTACTTGCTGTCACTGAACTGTACACCATAAATGGCTAAGATGGCAAATGTTATATTTATGTATATTTTATCATAATTAAAAAAATAATAGAGGGGGAAAATTAGTAATCTGGATGGTAAACTGAGGAAATCTTTCAGAATGCAGGGCATAAAGATGAAGAAATGAAAACTGCAGAGAAGAGGCTAGAAATGTGGAGGATGGATCCAGAAAATTCCCTCCCAGATGCCTGTGCTAATGGCTGACAAGGTAAATTGGACCAACGCTTCAGAGGACATCTAGAAAAAATGGACAAAACATTAATAGAAAATCTGTTTGGAAGCATCAGAGAGTGAACTAAAAGCAAAGGTAATGAGGCCAGGACCCAGAAGGAGGAGGACATCAGAGAGCAGAGTCCAGCGTCTGGAACAGGACTCTGCAAGCCCCTCTCCCTAGCAGCCTGGCTTGTCCCCTCCCTGCTGTGACTCACGCCTGATGTGCTGTTTGTGGGCGCTCTTCTGCAACTCAAGGCCTGAGCTCCACCAGGCCGGGCTTGGGGGCTGCCTGGTCACTGCTGCCACGCGTCCTGGTGCCAGGAGAGTGCCTCACAGGGCTGCCTCTGGAACGTACTCAGCAGATAAACATTTACCTTTCCCACGTGATGGAAAAACTGCAACACTCTTCCATGGGAGGCAGATTTTGAATACAGATTTGTATATTAGTCAAATTGATATTCAACTGTCCTGGCAATTAAATGCATTGCCAGACATTCAAAAGTTCAGAGAGGCAACCATTCATGCTTGTTTTCTGAACGAAAAAAAAAAAAATGTAGCTTACTATTTGTGGTAATATATCTATAAAATGAACATAATCTGCCTTTATATATTAGTGTTATTTTTCTACTTTCTACAATTAGAAAATATAAACTAGAATAAGTGACTCAGGAATAAGAAAACTTTTATTTTTATGGAAGTATAGTTGATTTACAATGTTGTATTAGTTTCAGATTCCTTTCCCTTATAGGTTATTACAAAATGTTGAGTATGGTTCCCTGTATACAGTAGATCCTTGTTGGTTACCTATTTTATATATAGTAGTGTGCATATGTTAATCCAAGATTCCTAATTTATCCCTCCCCCCTTCCACTTTGGTAACCATAAGTTTGTTTTTTATGTCTGTGAGTCTGTTTCTGTTTTGTAAATAAGTTCATCTGTATCATTTTTCTTCATTCCACACATATAATATTTGTCTTTCTCTGTCTGGCTTATTTCACTTAGTATGATAGTCTCTAGATCCATCCTTGTTGCTGCAAATGGCATTATTTCATTCTTTTTTATGGCTGAGTAATATTCCATTGTGTGTGTGTGTATATACACACACACACACACACACACACACACCATATCTTGTTTATCCATTCATCTGTCTATGGACATTTAGGTTGTTTCCAAGTCTTGACTATTGTAAATAGTGCTACTATGAACATTGGGATGCATGTATCGTTTCAAATTAGAGTTTTCTCCGAATATATGCCCAGAAGTGGGATCCCTGGATCATATTGTAACTCTTATTTTTAGTTTTTTAAGGAACCTTCATACCGCTCTTCATAGTGGCTGCACCAATTTACATTCCCACCAACAGTGTAAGAGGGTTCCTTTTTTTTTTAAATTAATTTATTTATTTTTGGCTGTGTTGGGTCTTTGTTGCTGCGCGCAGGCTTTCTCCAGTTACGCAGAGCAGGGGGTACTCTTCGTTGCAGTGTGCAGGCTTCTCATTGCGGTGGCTTCTCTTGCTGTGGAGCATGGGCTCTAGGTGTGTGGGCTTCAGTAGCTGTGGCTCGCAGGCTCAGTAGTTGTGGCTCACAGGCTCTAGAGTGCAGGCTCAGTAGTCATGGTGCACGGGCTTAGTTGCTCCAGGGCATGTGGGATCTTCCCGGACTAGGGCTCGAACCCTTTGTCCCCTGCATTGGCAGACAGATTCTTAACCACTGCACCACCAGGGAAGCCCAGAGTGTTCCTTTTTCTCCACACTCTCTACAGCACTTATTATTTGTATTATTTGTAGATTTTTTAACGATGGCATTCTGACTGGTGTGAGGTGATACCTCAATGTAGTTTTGATTGGCATTTCTCTAATAACTAGCAATGTTGAACATCTTTTCATGTGCCTGTTGGCCATCCATATGTCTTCTTTGGAGAAATGTCTTTGTAGATCTTCTGCCTAATTTTTTATTGGGTTTTTTTTTGTTTGTTTTTTGATATTGAACTGTATGAGCTGTTTGTATATTTTGGAAATTAATCTTTTGTTGGTTGCATGGTTTGCTAAGAAAACATTTTGAATAGATTAACCAGCCCCAGAAGATCTTGAAAGTGTCCTCAGAAATCCATCCTCCAAAAGCACCCAATGGAGAACATTTGACAGACAAATTCTGCTGAAACTTCAAATAGTTTAGTTTTAAATTGTATTCATAATATAGTATAGAAAGATATTGAGACCCTCTCAATTTGTTCTACAAGGCTAGCAAAACCCCCATTAAAATCAGAACGTGTAATTGTGAAGGAACTGTCTATAGTTTATTTATAGTTTATTACCCTATAGTAATATGTATAGGTATAAATATTGGAAAAGAAAAAGGCACAGTTTATCACTCTTTGCAACATCATGGCTTGTATCCAAGGAAGTGGTTAGTAATACATCCAATGGCAAGATAAAGATATACAATCAGTAGGTTTCTCATATACAACCAAAAGCCAATTAGAAAATATAATGAATCAACCAATGGGCCTCATTTTTAGAATAAATATAAAATACCTAATGAAAAGCAATTAAAAATCTGTTTGGGCTGTATGCAAATAAACATGACAAACCCTGACAATAGCAGCAGTAATGTCTAACCTTTGGGGAGCAGGTAACACCTTATCGGCATGTGCTGATCACTTTATAGCCTTTATCTCCATCATTCTGCCCTGAGGCAGAAGGATTTTTATCCCAATATTAGAGATGAGGAACATGTGAACATGTGGCTGGTGACATGACATTTTACTGAGGTGATAAAGGAAGATCTAAATAAAGATAGAAGTATGCAGTGTCCCTGGGTACACCTCTCAAATTAACCTGTTGATTTTGTGCATTTTCCAAACTAATTGCAACTGGATTTTTTTTCAACTTGACAAATTGAATATAAGTAACTGAAGAATAAATGAAGATAAATATGAAAAAAAATTTGGAGATAAGAAATTAATAACATACTGCATTAACAAAAATTAAGAAGCCAAACAATACTTAAGGCTTTTGAGAATGTGGACTAGATGGAACTTTTTTTTTTTACTCAGTAATTTTAAAAATTTAAGTATAGTTAATTTACAATGTTGTGTTAGTTTCAAGTGTACAACAAAGTGCTTCAGTTATATATATGTATATACATATTCTTTTTCAGATTTTTTTCCATTTATAGTTATTACAAGATATTGAATATAGTTCTCTGTGCTATACAGTGGGTCCTTGTTTTTTATCCATTTTATATGTAATAGTTTGCATCTGCTAATACCAAACTTCTAATTTATCTCCCCTCGTCTTCAACTATTCCCTTTAGCAACCATAAGTTTGTTTCCTCTGTGAGTCTATTTCTGTTTTGTATATAAGTTCATTTCTATCTTCTTTTAGATTCCACATATAAGGGATATCATATGGTATTTGTCTTTCTCTGTTTGACTTACTTTACTTAGTATGATAATCTCTAGGTCCATCCATGTTGCTGCAAATGGCATTATTTCATTCCTTTTTATGACTGAGTAATATTCCATTGTATATATGACCACATCTCCTTTATTCATTCATCTGTTGATGGACGTTTAGGTTGCTTCCATGTACTGGCTATTGTAAATAGTGCTGCAATGAACACTGGGGTGCATGTATCTTTTTGAATTATGGTTTTCTCTGGGTATATGCCCAGGAGTGGGATTGCTGGATCATATGGTAGTTCTATTTTTAGTTTTTTAAGGAACCTCCACACTGTTCTCCATAGTGGCTGTACCAATTTACATTACCACCAACAGTGTAGGAGGGTTCCCTTTTCTCCACACCCTCTCTAGAAGAAACTTTTAAACTTCATCAGTGGAAGTATGAATTGGCGTACTCACTTCAGTTAGTGTTTTGGTGCTTCATCTGAAAGTTGAACATTCAAATTCCTTAAATCTTAGCACCCCCATCTCTAAGAATCAGCCCAAAGAAACGTTGCCCATGAACACTTCCATTGTAAATGGTGTGTTTGTTCACAATTGGAGCGACTTGTTCCACCACTGCCTGTGGACAGTAATACAGTCACAAAGTGAAAAATGTGTGGGGCTATGAAAATGAATAAACTGCAGGTACATGCAACAAAGTGGAGAAATCTTGGAAGCCTAATGTTCAGTGAAATAATAAGTCCTAGAAGATTACATACAGAACAACACTGTTCTTACACAGCACAAATATGAGTAATACTGAGCTAAATATTATTCAGCACATTTTATATGTGATAAACTAATTTCTTAGAAAACGAAACTAGTGCTTACCATGCAATTCAGCAATTGCCCTCTTAGGCATTTATCTCCAATAAATTAAAACTTACATTCACACAAAACCTGTACACAAATGTTCACAGCAACAACTTTATTCATAATATCTAGAAACTAGAAACAAACCAAATGCCTGTAACAGGTAAATGGATAAACAAATGATGGTACATCCATTTCATGGAATTAACCACTCAGCAAAAAAATAAATGAGCTATTGATGCACACAACAGCTTGGATGGATCTCAAGAGAATTATGCTTAGTGAAAAAAAGGGCCAACCTCAAAAGGTTACATACTAGAGTTTGGGCCTTTTGAGTAGGATCTCCCCGTTCTCCTTGCTGAGCCTTGCAATAAAACTTTCTCTGCTAAACAATTTGGGCCTTTTGAGTAGGATCTCCCCGTTCTCCTTGCTGAGCCTTGCAATAAAACTTTCTCTGCTAAACAAACAAACAAAAAAACCCAAACAAACAACAACAAAAAAACAAAAGCATTACATACTGTGTGATTCCATTCCATTTTTGAGATGATGAAATACTAGAGATGGAGAAGTATTGTGGTTGCCAGCGGTTTGGGAGGAGAAAAGAAGGGAAGTGGCTGTGGCTATAAAAGGGTATCCCTAGGGGTCCTTGTGATGGACCTGTTCTGCATCTTGACTGTAGCAGTGATAAGATGAATCTACACATGAAACAAAATTGCATAGAACTAAACACATGCACATACATACACACACATGAGTGCACGTAAAACGTGATTGTATGGTGAAATTTGAATAAAGTTAATAAATTTTATTTATGTTAAATTTCTGGTTGTGGTGTTGTACCATAATTATACAAGATGTTAACACTGAAGAACATTCAGTGAAGGGTGTAGTGGAGCTCCGTGTATTATTTCTTACAATTGCATATGAATCTACAATTATCTCAAAATAAAACTTTTTGAAAATGCAGACATTAAAAAAAAAACAGGGTGAAATGATAAATAGCAAAGGGAGGAGGAAGGGGGCTGTGATGAGGACAGGACACACTAGTAGATGTAAGTTATTAGGAGTGGACTGCTTCCTGTGCTTTATCCAGGGGCCCCAGTGAGCCCCATCTCCTGGTGTTCGAGGATACTGAGGACATGACAATGTGTTATTCTAGGCTTGGTCAGCAGACATTGCCGTTTCTGCCTCCATTCTCTTGGATCACTTGTTCTGGAGGAAGCCAGCTGCTAAGCTGGAGGGCACTCACACCACCCGATGGGAGATCCACACAGCGAGGAGCTGAGGTCTCCAGGACCATGAAAGACCCCATGCCAGAACCACCAGCTAACCTCTTCTGAATTCCTGATCCGCAGAAACTGGGATGTAATAAATGATGGCTGTTGTTTTAAGCCACTAAGTTTTTGGGTAATTTGTTTCACAGTAATAGTAATATCTACTATTAACTATTACTAATAACTGCTATTCAAGTATATCATTATACTTTGTAACAAACATATCTAACATAAAGTTTATATATCAAATGATATATTTAAAAGGTGGGACACACACACACACACACACACACACACTGTAAATTGAAATGTAAAAAAAGGGATATATCATACTTTACATCAATTAAAGCTATAATTTCTCGTTTTCATGAATTAATGTATAACTGGGATAAAAATAGAGCCCAGTAACAAATTTCTGTATTTATAGAAATTTAGTCAATGATATATGTAGAGTTTTAAATCAACTGAGGAAAGGAAGAACTATTCAATATATTATATTGGAAAATTTGACTAGGAAAAAAAGTCTAATCTCACACCATAAATTAAAATAAATTCTAGGTGGATTAACTATTTAAACTTTAAAAAGGAAAAATATCATAGAAATATATACTATCTTTAAGATGTTGGAGTGGAAAGATCTTCCTAAACAAGAACAAAACCCAGAAGCCATAAAGAACAAGATCAACTACATAAATGAATACTTCTGTACTATAAAAGCCTAACATATAACATATAAAAGGTAAATAACATTTTAACAGAGAAAAGGTATGTCCAGGGGCCTCCCTGGTGGCGCAGTGGTTGAGAGTCCGCCTGCCGATGCAGGGGATACGGGTTCGTGCCCCGGTCTGGGAGGATCCCATATGCCGCGGAGCGACTGGGCCCGTGAGCCATGGCCGCTGAGCCTGCGCGTCTGGAGCCTGTGCTCCGCAACGGGAGAGGCCACAACAGTGGGAGGCCCGCATACCGCAAAAAAAAAAAAAAAAAAAAAAAAAAAAAAAAAAAAAAAAAAGGTATGTCCATACTATGCATACTAGGTAGCCATTTTTTTAAAATGAAGTAGAATTGAATGCGCTGGTGAAGGATATCTATACATTAATGCGTGAAAGAGGGAAGTTGGAAAAGAATATGTGTAGTAATGATGTGTGTTATATCTCATTTATTGGATGTGAACAAAGTGTAGAGCAATATATCCCTGTATGAGTTTGCTGGGGCTGCTGTAAAAAAGTACCCCAAACTGGGGTACAGAAATGTATTATCTCACATAATGAGATATGTATTATCTCACAGTCTGGAGGCTGAAAGCCCATCATCAAGGGGTCAGCAGGGTTGATTCCATCTGAGGGCCGTGAGGGAGAATCTAGTCCTGGCTTCTCTCACAGCTGCTGCTGCTTTGCTGACCATCTTTGGCATTTCTTGGCTTTTAGATCTCTGCCTTCATCTTTACATGGTGTTCTCCTTGTGTGCACGTTTGTCTCCAAACTTCCCCTTTTTATAAAGACACCAGTCATATCGGATTTGGGCCACCCTCTCCAGTATGACCTCATCTTAATTAATTACACTGCAATGACTCTATTTCCAAATAATATTCTTAATTTGTTAACATTTTTAAAATGCAAATGATTGTTTAAGCAAACATTATACCAATTTATTGTGAGCTTTATAACAACTGAATTTAAAATATATGACAACAATAGCACAAAAAGGAGAAGTTAAATGGAATTACATTATCACTACAACCTCCAGGTATTAAAAGAGTAATGAAGAAACATTGCAATAACTTTATGCCAATACAGTCAATAGATTAGATGAAGTGAGTAACTTCCTTGAAAAACAGTTTACCAAAACTAACGCAAGAGGAATAGGAAATCTGAATATCTCTATGTCAATATTTTTTTTTACTTTTCTTGAATAAAATTCTGTTTATTTAGAAAACTAATAACCTAGCATATCACCTGACAAACAATAGCTTTTGCTTTCTGCTGAGTGGAACATCGTTGTAATTAGGGTGGTGACACTTAACCTTTTTTCAGCCACAAAAGGGCTGATACCCCTTTTCATAGCCACATTTTCTCAAATCAGAAAGAAAGATTGAACTCCTTTAATAGCCCAGTAGCATTGCCATTATCCTCACCTTTTCCTTTTGCTTTGTTTGTTTTTTGTATGTTTTTAAAATTTTTTTAATTTAATTTAATTTATTTTTTTATACAGCAGGTCCTTATTACTCATAAATTTTATACACTTCAGTGTATACATGTCAATCCCAATCACCCAATTCAACACACCACATGCCCCCCGCTGCTTTCCCCCCTTGGTGTCCATAAGTTTGTTCTTTACATCTGTCTCAATTTCTGCCCTGCAAACCGGTTTGTCTGTATCATTTTTCTAGGTTCCACATATATGTGTTAATGTACAACATTTGTTTTTCTCTTTCTGACTTATTTCACTCTGTATGACAGTCTCTAGATCCATCCACGTCTCAACAAATGACCCAATTTCATTCCTTTTCATGGCTGACTAATATTCCATTGTATATATGTACCACTTCTTCTTTACCCATTCGTCTGTTGATGGGCATTTAGGTTGCTTCCATGACCTGGTTATTGTAAATAGTGCTGCAATGAACATTGGGGTGCATGTGCCTTTTTGAATTATGATTTTCTCTGGGTATATGCCCATTAGTGGGATTGCTGGATCATATGGTAATTCGTTTCTTAGCTTTTTAAGGAACCTCCATACTGTTCTCCATAGTGGCTGTATCAATTTACATCCCCACCAACAGTGGAGGAGGATTCCCTTTTCTCCACACCCTCTCCAGCATTTGTTGTTTGTAGATTTTCTGATGATGCCTATTCTAACTGGTGTGAGGTGATACCTCGTTGTAGTTTTGATTTCAATTTCTCTAATAATTAGTGACGTTGAGCAGCTTTTCATGTGCTTCTTGGCCATCTGTATGTCTTCTTTGGAGAAATATCTATTTAGGTCTTCCGCCCATTTTTGGATTGGGTTGTTTGTTTTTTTAATATTGAGCTGCATGAGCTGTTTATATATTTTGAGGATTAATCCTTTGTCGGTTGATTCGTTTGCAAATATTTTCTCCCATTCTAACGGTTGCCTTTTCCTCTTGTTTATGGTTTCCTTTGCTGTGCAAAAGCTTTAAAGTTTCATTAGGTCCCATTTGTTTATTTTTGTTTTTATTTCCATTACTCTAGGAGGTGGATCAAAAAAGATCTTGCTGTGATTTATGTCAAAGAGTGCTCTTCCTATGTTTTCCTCTAAGAGTTTTATAGTGTCCGATCTTACATTTAGGTCTCTAATCCATTTTGAGTTTATTTAATCCATTTGAGCTTATTTTTGTGTATGGTGTTAGGGAATGTTCTAATTTCATTCTTTTATATGCGGCTGTCCAGTTTTCCCAGCACCACTTATTGAAGAGACTGTCTTTTCTCCATTGTATATCCTTGCCTCCTTTGTCATAGATTAGTTGACCTTAGGTGCGTGGGTTTATCTCTGGGCTTTCTATCTTGTTCTATTGATCTATGTTTCTGTTTTTGTGCCAGTACCATATTGCCTTGAGTACTGTAGCTTTGTAGTATAGTCTGAAGTCAGGTATTCTGATTCTTTCAGCTCCATTTTTTCGCCTCAACACTGCTTTGTCTATTCAGGGTCTTTTGTGTCTCTACACAAATTTTAAGATATTTTTGTTCTAGTTCTGTAAAAAATGTCATTGGTAATTTGATAGGGATTGCATTGAATCTGTAGATTGCTTTGGGTAGTATATTCATTTTCAAAATATTTATTCTTCCAATCCAAGAACATGGTATATTTCTCCATCTGTTTATGTCATCTTTAATTTCTTTCATCAGTGTCTTATATTTTTCTGCATACAGGTCTTTTGTCTCCCTAGGTAGGTTTATTCCTAAGTATTTTATTCTTTTTGCTGCAATGGTAAATGGGAGTGTTTCCTTAATTTCTCTTTCAGATTTTTCATTATTAGTGTACAGGAATGCAAGAGATTTCTGTGCATTAATTTTGTATACTGCAACCTTACAAAATTCATTGATTAGTTCTAGTAGTTTTCTGGTGGCATCTTTAGGATTCTCTATGTATAGTACCATGTCATCTGCAAACAGTGACAGGTTTACTTCTTCTTTTCTGATTTGTATTCCTTTTATTTCTTTTCTTCTCTGATTGCTGTGGCTAGGACTTCCAAAACTATGTTGAATAATAGTGGTGAGAGTGGACATCCTTGTCTTGTTCTTGATCTTAGAGGAAATGTTTTCAGTTTTTCACCACTGAGAATGATTTTTGCTGTGGGTTTGTCATATATGGCCTTTATTATATTGATGTAGGTTCCCTCTATGCCCACTTTCTGGAGAGTTTTTATCATAAATGGGTGTTGAATTTTGTCAAAAGCTCTTTCTGCATCTATTGAGATGATCATATGGTTTTTATTCTTCAATTTGTTAATATGGTGTATCACATTGATTGATTTGCATATATTGAAGAATCCTTGTATCCCTAGGATAAATCCCACTTGATCATGGTGTATGATCCTTTTAATGTGTTGTTGGATTCTGGTTGCTAGTATTTTGTTGAGGATTTTTGCATCTATATTCATCAGTGGTACTGGTCTGTAATTTTTTATTTTTCTAGTATCTTTGTCTGGTTTTGGTATCAGGGTGATGGTGGCCTCATAGAATGAGTTTGGGAGTGTTCATTCCTCCACAATTTTTTGGACGAGTTTGAGAAGGATGGGTGTTAGCTCTTCTCTAAATGTTTGATAGAATTCACCTGTGAAGACATCTGGTCCTGGACTTTTGTTTGTTGGAAGATTTTTAGCCACAGTTTCAATTTCATTACTTGTGATTGGTCTGTTCATATTTTCTATTTCTTCCTTGTTCAGTCTTTGAAGGTTATACTTTTCTAAGAATTTGTCCATTTCTTCCAGGTTGTGCATTTTATTGGCATAGAGTTGCTTGTAGTAGTCTCTTAGGATGCTTTATATTTCTGCGCTGTCTGTTGTAACTTCTCCTTTTTCCTTTCTAATTTCATTGATTTGAGTCCTCTCCCTCTTTTTCTTGATGAGTCTGGCTAATGGTTTAACAATTTTGTTTATCTTCTCAAGAACCAGCTTTTAGTTTTATTGATCTTTGCTATTGTTTTCTTTGTTTCTATTTCAGTTAATTCTGCTCTGATCTTTATGATTTCTTTCCTTCTGCTAACTTTGGGTTTTGTTTGTTCTTCTTTCTCTAGTTCCCTTAGGTACAAGGTTAGATTGTTTATTTGAGATTTTTCTTGTTTCTTGAGGTAGGCTTGTGTAGCTATAAACTTGCCACTTTGAACTGCTTTTGCAGCATCCCATGGTTTTGGATCGTCCTCTTTTCATTGTCATTTGTCTCTAGGTATTTTTTGATTTCCTCTTTGATTTCTTCAGTGATCTCTTGGTTATTTAGTAACGTATTGTTTAGCCTCCATGTGCTTGTGTTTTTTATGTTTTTTTCCCTGTAATTCATTTCTAATCTCATAGTGTTGTGGTCAGAAAAGATGCATGATATGATTTCAATTTTCTTAAATTTACTGTGGTTTGATTTGTGACCCAAGATGTGATCTATCCTGGAGAATGTTCCATGCGCACTTGAGAAGAATTGTAATCTGCTGTTTTTAGATGGAATGTCCTATAAATTATCAATTAAATCTATCTGGTCTATTGTGTCATTTAAAGCTTCCATTTCCTTATTAATTTTCTGTTTGGATGATTGGTCCATTGGTGTAAGTGAGGTGTTAAAGTCCCCCACTATTATTGTGTAACTGTCGATTTCCTCTTTTATAGCTGTTAGCAGTTGCCTTATGTATTGAGGTGCTCCTATGTTGGGTGCATATATATTTATAATTGTTATATCTTCTTCTTGGATTGATCCCTTGATCATTATGTAGTGTCCTTCCTTGTCTCTTGTAATATTCTTTACTTTTAAGTCTATTTTATCTGATATGAGTATTACTATTCCAGCTTTCTTTCGAATTTCATTTGTATGGAATATCTTTTTCCATCCCCTTACTCTCAGTCTGTATGTGTCCCTAGGTCTGAAGTGGGTCTCTTGTAGACAGCCTACAGAAAGATCTTGTTTTTGTATCCATTCAGGAAGCCTGTGTCTTTTGGTTGGAGCATTTAACCCATTCACATTTAAAGTAATTATTGATATGTATATTCCTATGACCATTTTCTTAATTGTTTTGGGTTTCTTTTTGTAGGTCCTTTTCTTCTCTTGTGTTTCCCACTTAGAAAAGTTACTTTAACATTTGTTGTAGAGCTGGTTTGATGGTGTTGAATTCTCTTAGCTTTTGCTTGTCTGTAAAGCTTTTGATTTCTCCATCGAATCTGAATGAGAGACTTGCTGGGTAGAGGAATCTTGGTTGTAGGCTCTTCCTTTTCATCACTTTAAGTATATCATGCAACTCCCTTCTGGCTTGTAATGTTTCTGCTGAGAAATGAGCTGTTAACCTTATGGGAGTTCCCTTGTATGTTATTTGCCGTTTTTCCCTTGCTGTTTTCAATAATTTCTCTATCTTTCATTTTTGCCAATTTGATTACTATGTGTTTCGGCATGTTTCTCCTTGGTTTTATCCTGTATGGGACTCTCTGCGCTTCCTGGACTTGAGTGGCTATTTCCTTTCCCAGGTTAGGGAAGTTTTCGACTATAATCTTTACGAATATTTTCTTGGGTCCTTTCTTTCTCTCTTCTCCTTCTGGGACCCCTATAATGTGAATGTTGTTGCATTTAATGTTGTCCCAGAGGTTTCTTAGGCTGTCTTCATTTCTTTTTATTCTTTTTTCTTTATTCTGTTCCACAGCAGTGAATTCCACCATTGTGTTTTCCAGGTCACTTATCCGTTCTTCTGCCTCAGTTATTCTGCTATTGATTCCTTCTAGTGTAGTTTTCATTTCAGTTATTCTATTGTTCATCTCTGTTTGTTTGTTCTTTAATTCCTCTAGGTCTTTGTTAAACGCTTCTTGCATCTTCTCAATCTTTGCCTCCATTCTTTTTCCGAGGTCCTGGATCATCTTCGCTATCATTATTCTGAATTCTTTTTCTGGAAGGTTGCCTATCTCCACTTCATTTAGTTGTTTTTCTGGGGTTTTATCTTTTTGCTTCATGTGTTACATAGCCCTCTGCCTTTTCATCTTGTATATCTTTCTGTGAATGTGGTTTTTGTTCCACAGGCTGCAGGGTTGTAGTTCTTCCTGCTTCTGTTGTCTGCCCTGTGGTGGATGAGGCTATCTAACAGGCTTGTACAAGTTTCCTGATGGGAGGGATTGGTGGTGGGTAGAGCTGACTGTTGCTCTGGTGGGCAGAGCTCAGTAAACCTTTAATCTGCTTGACTGCTGATGGGTGGGCTGGGTTCCCTCCCTGTGGTTGTTTGGCCTGACAGCAACCCAAAACTGGAGCCTAGCTGGGCTCATTGGTGGGGCTAATGGCCAACTCTGGGTGGGCTCACACCAAGGAGTACTTCCCAGAACTTCTGCTGCCAGTGTCCTTGTCCCCACGGTGAGCCACAACCACCGCCCGCCTCTGCAGGAGACCCTAAAACACTAGAAGGTAGGTCTGGTTCAGTCTCCCCTGGGGTCACTTCTCCTTCCCCTGGGTTCCGATGCACACACCATTTTGTGTGTGCCCTCCAAGAGTGGAGTCTCTTGTTTCCCCCAGTCCTGTCAAAGTCCTGCAATCAAATCCCACTAGCTTTCAAAGTATGATTCTCTAGGAATTCCTCCTCCCATTGCTGGACCCCCAGGTTGGGAAGCCTGACGTGGGGCTCAGAACCTGCCCTCCAGTGAGTGGGCTTCTGTGGTATAAGTGTTCTCCAGTCTATGAGTCACCCACCCAGCAGTTATGGGATTTGATTTTACTGTGATTGTGCCCCTCGTACCATCTCATTGTGGCTTCTCCTGTGTCTTTGGATGTGGGGTATCTTTTTTGGTGAGTTCCAGTGTCTTCCTGTCGATGACTGTCCAGCAGCTAGTTGTGATTCTGGTGTTCTCACAAGAGGGAGTGAGAGCACATCTTTCTACTCTGCCATCTTGGTTCAGGGCCTCTCTGTATCAATTAAAGATATTAAGTTCATAATCAAAACCCTTCTCATAAAGGAAACTCCAGGCCCAGGTGGTACAACTACAAACTCACTAGGATGACTAACATGAAAAGGAATGACAGCACGAAATGAGGTGAGGATGGGGAGAAACTGGAACTCTCCACCATTGCTGGTAGGAGTGTAAAACTGGGACAACCCCTTTGGAATAATAATTGGCCATTTTTCATTTCATTAAACATCTCTGATCAGCAACTCTAGTCCTAGGCATTTACTCTAGAGAAATGAGAATACATGCACACACAAAAAGGCTTGTTCATTGCAGCTGTATTCAAAATAGTTAAAAACTGGAAAACACCACAATGTATATTCCTACAATGGAATACTCTCCAGCCTCTGCTCCCTGGCCTTAATCTCTGGCATCCTTTACACTTCACCATCCCAATTTTGCTCTGCATCTTCGCTATGCTTTATCAGCATGCTTAGCAGTTTCCTCTCCAGCCTTGTGGTTCCTGATCACACAGAGAACCTGTGCCTGACCACAGCCCTTTCAGAGGGAGCATAGCTTGCTGCTTACCTCTCTGGATGCCTTACAGGGGGACAAACTCTGGCAGTGATGCATGTCCTCACTTTAATGCTAGATGCAGTATGTCAGATTTTTCTGTTATAACCTGTAAATTTGTGAGCATTGCCATTCAGTCCTGTGAGTATTCTCAGCAATCGAACTCTGTTTAACTGCCACTGTCAGTGCACTAAGTTAAATCAACTTTCCCCAGGACCTCTCAATACACTGACATTTGGATCAGTCTTTTTATTTTAATGTTATTAACTAGTTTATGGAATAATGACTTTGTTCCATAGCATCCTCCTATGATGACCAATCTGGATATTTTTGTTTTGTGTCATAATGAACTCATGGATGTCAATCACTGTAGACAGCATTTGGTCAGTGAGGGTTCTTTAGGCTGGTTTCTGAGTCTTTTTGATACAACTCCTGCTGTGCTTTACAACGTTCCTCATCTACTGGTTAACGTGATGTTCCAGGCTCATCTTGTACATTCCCTATCCTAGCCCTGGAATAAACCATTTCTCAAAAGAGCCCTGATGGTGTAGTGTAGAGTGGGAAATGATATTCAGAAACTTCAGTTTGTGTGATGGGGCATTTATTGCTGCTGCAGAGGTCACTGCATTTACTTTGTTAATACACAGCTCTAAAAATGTCTTTCATATTTTTATGAATAAAGGGACTTTGATTTGGAATTAAAAATAAGAAAAATGGCTCTTGGCATGCTGATCAAAGAAACTGAGCAGCACATAAAAACAAAAAAAGCAATTCTATCACATACATCAGAAAGTTTATTTTTTATTCTAAATAAATTATAATATATTCAAAAGAAGCATTTAAAATTAAGGCATGAATCTTTTTCCAGAAAGACTAATAAATACACAACATTTAGTTCAGATCTCTGTTTTATAAAGGTTAAGAAGAGAAATTTTGAGGAAGTAAAACAGAAGTAAGAGCTCAGGGAGAGGAAGAGCTGGCTACTCATGTTCTCTGATGTCCCACATGTGCTATATAAACAAATCCTGTCCGTTCTACCCTCAAAATAGACCTTAACCCACTCCTCCTCACCAGTTCCATCTCTGCCACACTGCCCTTGCCCAAGCCACCATCTTTCCCTTAAGATGCTCCCCTAGCCTCCTGCCTCCATCTGGCCCAGAAACCACCACTCTGGTCTATTTCCCACACAGCGCCCAGGGTGATCTTTTTAACTTTGTGTTTCAGATGAGGTTACTCCTCTATTCAAAACCCCTAGTGACTTCACAAAGTCCTTTCCATGGTGGAGGAAGCCCAGCAAGCCTGCCTTTGGTTGTCTCCACGGCCCCATGCCGTACCTCTCCCCCCGCTCACACCTGTACATGCAGTGCTGACCTCCCGGCTATAAACATGCTGAGGGGGTTTCCTGGTGGTCTAGTGGCTAAGACGCCATGCTCCCAATGCAGGGGTCCTGGGTTTGATCCCTGGTCAGGGAACTAGATCCCACATGCTGCAACTAAGAGTTTGCATGCGGCAACTGAAAAAGATCCCGAGTGCTGCAGTTAAGACCCGATGGAGGCAAATAAATAAATAAATAAATATTAAAGAAGAAAACAAAAAACATGCTGAGCCTGCTCCACGTCAGCCCCCAGGTGTGCTGTTCCCCCAGCCTGGATGTCCCTTCGCCCACATCTCTACTTGCCTATTTCTCTAGTCACTCTCACATATTTACTTCAAAGCCCTCATTGCCACCTGATATTGTGGTCTCTATGCACCTTTTGTTTATTTGTATGTCCTCCCGGCACTACCCCCTACCTATTTGAATATAAAGTCTGTGCAAACAGGAGGCTAGAATCTCTGTCTGCTTGTTCACTGCTATAGCTCCAGTACCTAGAACCATGACTGGCACATAGTATGCTGTCAATAAATATTCGAAGCATGAATGAGTGAGACAGTTGGAAAAGGGCATGAGAAGCTGATAAACACACACATGTGTGTGCAAACACATACACACATATATCATCATCATCACCATAGTTCCATCAGAGGACTGAGAGACAGCAGAACAAACACAGATGTGACAAAAGACTGAATAAAAAGGGAAAAGTCAGGAGAGGAAGAAGCCAGTGAGAAAAAGTCTGAAGGGGCTGCCTGTGCCCTGTGCCCCTTGGCCGAGCCCCGTGGGCCCTCTCCTCCTTCCTCTCTCTGGCTCCAACGTCTTTGTCAAGTCTGGGGTAGAGTGTGCAATATCAATGACCTTTCATCATGAGCTTCCTTGAGGTCTCTCTCAGCTGGTTTTCTCTGCCACAAAAGTCTGTTTGGAGAACACAAGTGCTAGGTCTTTATTGCCCTTCTGGCCACTGTTCCCGAGCTGGTAAGACAAGAGTTTCCAGGTTGCTGCTGAAATGGGAAAAGGGATATGAGGAAATTAACATTAACCTTGGTTAATATCAACATATTATCTCACCATGCAGGTATTTGTTAGGACATAAATGGTTTGCTCCTCTCCATCCATGAGGAAAGGCAGAGAATGTGGCAGGGCAGGGGGCAGGGTGGAGAAGGGTGGAGAAACATGGGGCAATGGGACAAGACCAGTGAGGTGGGACATTCAAAGCCTCCAGTCAAGTTCACCCATACCCCTTCTCCCAGGCCCTTGTTCTGTTCCCTTCCCACTCAGAGTCTTGCCCAATTTCCCTCTTCCATGCCAGCAGCTGGGAGCTCTGTCTCGCTTGGGGAAGTGTTTCTTGTGTAGGGGAAAGGGTTATGGGGCTTACATACATACACGCTAGGGAGCCAGCTACCATGGAGCTCAAAAGCCCAGGATTTTTATCATTATATATATTTAAACTTATTAGTTATAAAATTGTACTTCGTTGCCTTAATTTGCATTTTTATGACTAGTAGCCATTTTTCCAAATGGCTTTCATTCTTACAGGCACTAGCTTCTGTCTCGCTTTGCTCACTGTTGATTCCTCAGCTAACTCCTTTCTTTTGATGCTTTAAAACTGGCTTTGGTACACTCTTTCTTTCTTTCTTTTTGTACATTTTTCAATACATTAATCAGATTCTCTTAAATACCTAATTTCTAGTTTGCACTTAACATTTCCTAATGCTTACTGTTTCAAGTTTTAGGAACCTGAGTTCTCCTTTGCTTATCTTTTTGTTTCCCATCTAACCGCTGTACTTCTTTGGTAATTCCAATGCTGATAGTTTTCAACCTTAGTCTGCTATATTTTTGTTTTTAAAATACATATCCTTTCCATTTGTGGAGGGGTGGTGGGCTTCAGTGTATCACTCATTCTCTAAGACAGAATCATGGCTCTTCTTGGTCTTTTAGAATGAGAAAGAGGTGTGAGTCAGGGTCAAAGTCTTCAGGGAGAAGGATGATGGTCAGGGGCAGAAGTGTGAAGAGGAGCCCAGCCACTACTCTGAAGACTGTCTCTGAGGTTGGTCAGAAATCTGATGTGATGACACCCCCAGGGTGGAGGGATGGTGGGGAGGTGCTGAGATATAAGTGGAACCTGCACAGAACTCTTGGAAATATACATGTAGCTGAATTTCAAAAGAAGTGTATGATCATAAGCTTATTATAAACATTCCAACAATACAGAAAACTACAGAATAAAAACTGCAAGCCTCCTTTTCACTTTCTCGCAGAATCACCACTCAATCTCTCAGCAGTGAGTTAACAATGAAGTTGGTGCGCCGGCAACAAAATGAGACTTTCAGAATGAGGAGAAAAATCAGAAATTTGCTGGACTTACGTTTATTTTATAGTTTTGAAAAATTATTATTATATAAAGGGAAGAGACATCTTAATGGTTTGGTGTTTGGTCCCAACAAAAGGACTTAATTGAGTTTTTTCGTATGTAAATGGTGGTCATGTGATTTATCTTGTGTCTTCGTTCATCGTGTGACTCTGAGACTGTGAGATGGGAGCTCTTTCTCTGCAGGACTTGTAGGTCCACCTTACCTTTTGCGGTAGTTCTCTTACGTTCTCTGGCAACATATCCCCCAAACATTCTTGACTATTTACATATTCATAAGCATGTAAGTCAGCTTTAACAGTTTCCTATTGTAAACAATGTCACCAGAAACATACATCACACCTTTATTTACAAGCTGAAGAATTCATATAAATTAAATTCCTAGAACTGGTTTCTCAGTTAAAAAAAAAAAAGTGCATTTGAATTTAGATAGACACAGACCTTCCAAAATGTTATACCACTGTGTGGCGTGAGCTGATTTCCCCTATTCACACCAACAAGATACCATTCTCTCTTTTTTTTTTTTTTGGCTGCACCACGTGGCTTGCAGGATCTTAGTTCCCCGACCAGAGATTGAACCTGGGCCCATGGCAGTGAAAGTGCAGGGTTCTAAACACTTGACCGCCAGGGAATTCCCAAGATACTATTCATCTGTCCACTTTTGCTCATCTGATGGGGGAAATTGATACTTCACAGTTCCTAAACAATTTTGAATACTGAGGGATTTTTATTTTGAAGCTGTATTTTATTTTATTTTATTTTATTTTTTTGCAGTACGCGGGCCTCTCACCGTTGTGGCCTCTCCCGTTGCGGAGCACAGGCTCTGGACGCGCAGGCTCAGCGGCCATGGCTCACGGGCCCAGCCGCTCCGCAGCATGTGGGATCCTCCCGGACGGGGGCACGAACCCATGTCCCCTGCATCGGCAGGCGGACTCTCAACCACTGCACCACCAGGGAAGCCCCTTGAAGCTGTATTTTAAAGCGTTTTCCTGGTGACAATATGGAAAGATAAAAGCGAAGTTATGGAGGGTAGAACATACGTCAGAGAGGGGAAGACAGGAAATAATTATTCAGGTGCGAGGAAAGGAGGGAAGGATTTTGTGGGTAGCCATGGGCCCAACAAAATGAGGCAGGTGGTGTGAGAAAGCAGCAGTGGGAAGGATTAGAAAGGTGTTTGTCATATATCTCGAACCACCTCCTTGCCCCTGTCCTTCTCTCTCTGCGCCCATGATGACCCTTCCATGTATTAACGTAGACTTTGTCCTGAGAGATTGCTACAGAGATTGCCACGGAGGAAGACCCCAGGCTTGGTATCCTTTGAGTTAACCAACCTCCAAGAGGTTGAGATCAACCGGGAACTTGAACCAAATGACCAGCAAAGTTACCTGCTGCCCCACAGTCCTGGGCACTGAGTGTGAAGAGCTTTGATCTTGGGTGGAGGAAAGCAGATTTTATGACACCTTCAAAATCTTTCTTACATCTTAAATGCAGAGAAGCGTGTGCCAGTTCCTCTGGTGCCAAGATTTTTTTTTTTAATTAATTAGATGGGAAACTTCTATAGGATGATAAAATTGTTACCTTCAATGTACTTCTCCTGAGTTGGGGAAGGAAATAAAGGACTAGGCAGCATAAGGGAAATGTGTTTAAGCTAGAATGGAAATGTTTATTCATACCGGTTACAAGTTGGTGGACCAAGCTCTGAGGCAAACCAGACTTTATAGGGATTAAAAGGCTTGGGATGGTGAAACTATGTGACTGGCATTTTTATGTAATATACCTCCCATCTGATTAGCAGTTAACAATTTCCATAGCACTTTTTATTTGTAAACACAATCTCGTTTAGTTTGCTTTATTTATTTATAAGGTTGCTTTCTAGTGCCACAGGAGTGGTATGTTTGGCTGTGACATGGCATCTAACAGTCCTGCTGAATTTCTGACACCCTTGCCCCATGAGCAGTGCCACTAGGGACACAGAAAGAGAGACTTGGGGGCTGTGAAGTACTGAGACGGCAAGAGGTATCTCAAGCTATAGCAACAACATTCACGCGGTTGCATGCAGGCAGCCAGGGATGAAGCCAGCTGAAGGGGAGGCAGCCTATGGAAGCCTGAAGGGCCACCAGACTCAGAAAGTTGAAAAGTGGAAAAGAATTGTGATGGTAACAAAATATTTCTCTGTAATGTAGTCAGGCATAAGTCTTATACAGCAATGCTTTTCAAACTTTAGAAACATCTAATACTCCCCAAGTAGAAGGTAAGCTCCTGAAACAGGCATGGGCCACCTCCAGGTTCTTGCTTTAATAACAGAAAAGTTGTCTACTGACCTTCCTCCATGGCTAATCTCGGGGGAAAGGTAAGGGTAGTATTTAAGATAAATTAAAAAAATAAATAAATACAAAAGTCAGGAGAATAACACATCAACCCTAACACAGCCACTGCCCAGAGCCCTCCTTCCTTTTTACCATTTCAGGGTATACATAGCGCAATCAGTTCCTGCTACTTTGACATGTGGGCTGTTTCTGGTCCTTGCTGCAATGAATACTCTTTTGTCTACATCTTTTCACATTTTTGCAAGTGTGTCTTTAAGCTAGATTCCAAGAAGTGTGATTGTAGGGTCAAAGGGTAAATACACATGTCATTTTTCTCCACATTGCCAAATTTTCCTGTGTTGCATTACACCCAGAATATTTGAGAGTGCCTGCTTCCTCATTGTCTCTCCAGCAGTTTTTTGACAATCTTTTGTATTTTTGTCAACGTGGTAGGTAAGAAATGGTATCCCAGTTTACTATTTTTTTGATTTTCTTTTTTTTTATTGAAATAGAGTTGATTTACAATGTTGTGTTAACTTTTGCTGTACAGCAAAGTGATTCAGTTATACATATATACATTCTTTTATTTTAATGTTCTTTTCCATTAGGGTTTATTATAGGATTTTTTTTTTAGTATTTTTTAATTAATTAATTTATTTTTGGTTGCGTTGGGTCTTTGTTGCTGTGCGCGGGCTTTCTCTGTTTGCGTCGAGCAGGGGCTGCTCTTCATTGCGGCACACGGGCTTCTCGTTGTGGAGGCTTCTCTTGTGGTGGAGCATGGGCTCTAGGTGCCTGGGCTTCAGTAGTTGTGGCACATGGGCTTATTTGCTCTGCGGCATGTGGGATCTTCTCAGACCAGGGATTGAACCCGTGTCCCCTTCATTGGCAGGCAGATTCTTAACCACTGTGCCACCAGGGAAGTCCCTATCATAGGGTACTGAATATAGTTCTCTGTGGTATACAGTAGGGGCTTGTTGTTTTCCACCAATTTAGTTTTAATTTGTATTTCTCCTATTTTTTTCTTTTGTTCAGAATTATGAGGCCTTAAACACTCTTACACTGACCATTTATGTTTTCTTCTACTCTGATTTAAAGTTTTTTGCAAAGGCAGAGAATGGCAATAGGTGCTAAAGGATGAATTGTTGGTACTGACTTAAGTACTAGGATGAAAAATGTTCTGCAACTGAATCCAGACTCGACAAGATTAAATGTTCCATGATCAACTAATTAACTAGTGATGTCTGCTTTGGGGCGGGGTGGGAGGGTGGTAAAGATACCTGTGGTATGTATGTCTAATCTTAGCCACTCCTGTTAGAACCAACTCCTGCTTAGGTCAGAATCAGAACAATCAGAATAGTCTACAAAAATGTTTTTCCTTCTATTGAAAGTAAATCTCTTGGTTTGAAGAAAGATTATATTATATATTCAGTATAATTTTAGAGTTGCATTTTTCAGTTGTCCTAATTCAATGGAATGAATCATTTTTACATGCTGAATACGATATCTCTTGTAGAGGAATGCAACTTGATGATATAAGTGAAAATTGAACTTGAATGTCAACATGTATTTCAATCTAAATAATATTGACATTAGTTATTTTAACTCAACTATCTAGAGTTCAAACCTTATTAATAACATGTATCTCAATATATGTAATTTGCAAGTCTTTCCCAAATTCTTTTTTAAAAAATTGAGATATAGTCAACCTATAACATTAGTTAGTTTCAGCTGCATAACATAATGATTTGATATTTGTACACATTATGAAATGATCACCACAATAAGTCTAATTAACATCCATCACCACATATAATTACAATTTTTTTTCTTGTGATGGAAAATTTTAAGATATACTCTTTAGCAACTTTCAAATATGCAATACAGTATTGCACAGTCATCATGCTTTATATTATACCCCCAGGACTTATTTTATAACCAGAAGTTTGTGCCTATTGCTCCCCTTCACCCATTTCACCCCCGCCCCCCCACTCCCCTGTGCTTTTCCTATATTGAGTGAGGTTGGTCATCTTTTCATATGGTTAAGGGCTATTTTCACTATTTCTTCCCTTGTGAACTCTGTCTATATCTTGCCTAATTTTTTTACAGATTGTTGGTATTTTCCTTCATTGCTTCTATATTTTGAATTTTGAGTCATAATTAGGGAGGTTTTCTTACTCCAGGTAATAAAGAGGTTTACTCTTGTTCTCTTCTAGAACTTAGATAGTTTCAAAACTCTACACTTAAATTTCTGTTACATGTGTAATATAGTCTGGTGTAGAGAGTGAGGCATGGATCCAATTTTACTTGTCTAAATAGCTATCCAGTTGTCCCAACAACATTTGTTTGAGAATTCTTCTACTTACTGACTTATGAAGTCATTTTTATAATATTCTCTATCTCCATATGTCCTTAGTTCTGTTTCAGGACTTTATAGTGTTTAATTGGCCTGCTGTCCTTTCATTTCCAATACCATACTACTTTTATGAAGGAAGGTTTATAATATATTTTATTATCAGGTAGGGATAGTTTCCTCCCCTATTATTTTCTTCCAGAGTTTTTCAGACTATTCTTACTTGTTTTATCTTTCCACATGGACATTATAATCAACTTGTACATTCAGGTCTTCTTTTATTGCTGCATCATTTCTGAAGGCAAGGCGTCTGCCATCCCACAGGTGCCGTGAGCAGCCACCTGGAAGTGTATAGTTACACTGGCTTCCTTTGACTTTGATCAATAACCCAGGCACAAAGCTAAGGAGAGGAGTCTCTGCTCTCAGTAAGCTCACAATCTAGTGAAGAAGAATGAACAACAATTACCACAGCATAAGAAGAACCCCTAAGTTACTAAAGGGTAGAGACCATCTGAGAGAAAGTTACCTAAACATGTGCCAGAGGCCAATATATAAAGTGCTTGATTAAATCAAACAGATGGCTCTGGGGAAGGCTGGAGTAGAATCCCAGGTTCCCAGGGGGAACAGAAGAAGAGGATATTCATTTGGAATTGGAAGCCTTTGACAAGATGGTGGCCTTTGTGATTGGCTTTGAAGAATGATTGGATTCCAGTAGCTGTAAGGGGCTGTGTTGTAAGAGAGAGACCCAGACAGGGGAACAAAGTGTGTAAAGACCAGAAGCTAAGGGCCATGTGGTATGTTTGGGAAATGGTGATGACTCCTTGGTGCTGGAGCAAATGTTGTTGGGGTTGAGGTAGGAGAATATGGGGGCACAGGGGTACCATGGGCACAGCATGAAATGAGATTGGAAATGTGGGCTGGACTCAGAAGATGGAGAACACGAGACATTTGGCATGTGCACACCTGTGGTCATTGTGAATTTCTGAAAGCTTGGGGCAGGGAGGAGACACCAGCAACATGGTTAATATCCATAGGGAGAATTAGGGTTTGGATGTGGTTAATTTCAGAGAAATAAGTGATTCTTTATTGTTTTAGTTAAAAACAATATTTAAAATATCTCCAACAATTCAGGGTCCTTTGAGCCTCATACCCAAAGTTAACATGGTACATGCTCGAAGTAGGAAAACTTAGTCTGAACTTCTTTATTTTTATTTTTATTTATTTATTTATTTATTTATTTATTTATTTATTTTGTGGTACGCGGGCCTCTCACTGCTGTGGCCACTCCCGTTGCAGAGCACAGGCTCCGGACGCGCAGGCCCAGCGGCCATGGCTCACGGGCCCAGCCGCCCCGCGGCACGTGGGATCCTCCCAGACCGGGGCACGAACCCGTATCCCCTGCACCGGCAGGCGGACTCTCAACCACTGCGCCACCAGGGAAGCCCTGAACTTCTTTAAAAGAAAGTGAAATGAGTAAATTTATATCTGACTTGGGTTCTTTACAATAATGTAGCAATTCTACAGAATTGGGCCCTAATAATAACAGAATGTGTGAGCTGATCCAGGTGCAAAGACAATCGGGTTTTTTTCCCACAATAAATCCTAATTCTCTGTTTTAATATGATAAAAAATGGCATTCTTTTATAGAAATGTCATCTTTATACCTTAAAACTCTCAGGGTCCTTTTTTCCCCAGAAGGAGTCCATTTTTTGTTCTTGTAGATTTAGAGGGAAAAAAATGTCCTTTTTAATCCCTTGCTCTCCTAGGAGAAAATATGGTGCTTCAGACTATAAGCATTCACTGCATTTAACTTTCAGACCTTCTACTTATTGATCGTAAAAGCATACATTTCATTAAAAACTGTAATAAGTAAATTACTGCCTTACTTGGAACTCTTTCCCAGGACAGCAGTGACTAAATAAGCACTGTGTGTAGTTTCTGCTGACTGATGTGCTGCTCTCTGTGGGAGTGGGATGGGAAGGAGAGCAGACCTGCTCATTCCCTGTGCCCTCTGGCTCCTGGCCTGAACCGGAAGACAGGATGGAGCAGAGAACAGCTAACAAAAACAGAAAGATGGAATGCCATGATTAAAAAATGAAGAAAAGATGCACCTTAATTCAGGCATTAGGAATTCAAATCAAAATGATCACAAAAGACTATTATTATCTCAAATTCCACTTGGTCATTGCTATTATATAGGAGAGCAATTGACTTTTGTATGTTAACCTTGTGTCCTGCAAACTTGCTGTAATCACTTATTATTCCAGGAGTGTTTTTCTCAATTCTGTCAGAATTTCCACATAGACAGTAATGTCATCTGCAAAGAAAGACAGTTTTATTTCTTCTTCCCAGTCTGCATGCCTTTTATTTTCTTGTATTATTGCATTAGCTAGGACGTCTAGTGTGTTGCTGGAAAACATGGTGAGAGGGAACAACATTGCCTTGTTCCCCATCTCAGTGGGAAAGCTTTGAGTTTCTCACCACTAAGTATGATATTAGCTGTAGGTTTTTTGGTAGATGTTCATCCAATTGCAGAAGTTTTTCTCTATTCCTAGTTTGCTGAGAGTTCTTATCATGAATAGGTGTTGAAGTTTGTCAAATGCTATTTCTGCATCTATTGATATGATCATGTGATTTTTCTTCTTTCAATTGTTGATTTGATGAAGTCATTGATTTTCAAATGTTGAACCAACCTTGAATGCCTGGGATAAATCACACTTGGTCATGGTATATAGTTATTTTTATATGTTGTTGTATTTGAAGTAGCATTATTATTATTACTATTATTATGTGTAAGAAACATTGTACCAATAGATCAAGAGAACAATGTAAGGATAGGAGAGACAGTAGCTCTTGGAGACTGAGTCCAGTGAGTGGTAGTGAAGATTAGAAAACAATATAACAGAGTGAGGAAGCTTCACTCTAAATCAACAGCCAAAGTGTGTATATAGGCACAAAAGAGAGAAATACTGAGAAGCTGGTTTCTATTGAAAAAGAGTTTTGGAAAGCCTTCAGTACTGGCACTCAAGTTATACCAAAACTCTCCTGCGGGGGTAGCCTCCCCTGTCTCACTCTCGACCACAGGGCCTGTGGGGCAGGAGAGCTCAGTGGTCGACAGAGGCTGGTGAGGGTGCCCATCACCTGCAAAACCAGAGCCAAGCCCAAGGGGCCTCATGCATGGCACAGGGGACTGGGCTATGCTGGTACCCCTGGGCCCTATGGTCTGAGGAGGATGCCCTGGTGTTCCTGGTGGAACCCTGCTTCATTCACAGTGCAGACTCACTTGGGGTGGCGACAGGGGGAGGTCATAGGATTTGAAAAAGAGAAATGGAAAACTCAATTTTCCTTAAAATTTCATTAAAATATGAAATTCAATAACCACAAACATGAATTAGAAGCAAAGAGTTACATCTTATTCTAGTTTTTTCATAATCATGTTTCTGCATTTGTGCCAGAAGGAAGTAATCTTGATTCTCAGAACCACTGTACTCAGTGTGAGTTTCCTTCTTCCTTCCTCTTTCCCTTCTTCTTCCTTGTCTCTGATAAAATTATGTTTTCCAGAGTAGACATTCTTTAAATCAACATCCATTTTGTTATGATGTGTTTTATCTTTCAGCTCCATGTCAGGATCAAAGAAAGAAGGGTGTATTTTGAAACAAACTCCTTTCTCTTTTGAAGAGCTATGTACCAACAGTTTAAATCAAGGTCATTATTTTCCTTTGAAATTTATCAAGGTGAACTCTGACCCACCTGCTCTGATTTACCAAATCTGCTTCCTTTTCCAATCACTGACATTCATGTCAGATCAGAAAGGAAAACTTTTTCCATTTCATCTTAATCACTTGATTTATCACCAGTTGATATCTTCTCATCTTTCCAAAGTAGAATAAGATGGGTTCTAGAATAAGATGGGTTCTGTGTATGGCCTCAATTCTGTATTCAGCATTCAGGGGTTACTTCAAAATCTTTGGGATTATTATCCAAGTCTGCATCATGATGAACATGCTAATTGTAGATGAGTGTTAGTAACACTGTAGCTTTTTGTTTGTTCCTCACAGAAAATGAAGGGGTTTATTACCAAGAACAAGTATTTAACAAAAATTACTTGGTTCCAAATAGAAGTGAGGTACCATCTAGGGCATACCACCCTGTTAATGTTACCTGATACACAGTGAGGCCAAACAAACCAAAATGTTGGAGTTTGGAGCAGAGGTGGGTTTTGCAGGGCTATGCAAGGAGAATGGGTTCAGGCCCCACAAACCCCCGACTGCCCAAAGAGTTTCAGCAAAGCATTTTTAAAGGCAAGGTGAGGGAGGGGTGTGGTTGGTTGTTGCAAACACCTTGGTGTTGGAATCCTTTGTCCTTTCAGGGGTCCAGGCAGGTCAAGTCACAATGCTGTTGTAAACCTCCAACAAGACAAATGTTTTCTCTGTTCTACAACTTTTTATCTCTATATGAATGGAAAAGTGTTAAATCCTTAAAGATCATAGACTTGAGAATGGGCTATCCTGTATATTTCAGAAAATAGGCAAAATTCTTTTAGTGATTAACTTGTAACAAAAGCAGTAGAATACAAAGTTTAAGGTAAAAGGAACATCTAATAAGGAGTCAGATTTGTTCTTCTTTATTACACTAAGGCACTTGGACAAGCATATGCACACACTGATGTGAGTGAGTGGTGATGCACACCACATGCAGCAGCCACTCCACCCAAACAATCGGCCAACGAGATCAAAGCCTGAATAGCCACTCTGACCTTTCTTTTAAATTGGGTATAGTTCTAACACACCTGGTGAGTTTTCCTCAGAATGGTAGATTAGCAATTGCAAATTATCTGAGGGCATGAGAGGTGGGTATTCTGCCCACTGAAAGGATTGACAGCCAAATTTCCGCCATCCAAGGAGGGGTCAGAACAACCTGGGAAAGCTGTCTGGAGGATCCAAGTGGCATCAAGCCTGAGTCCCTTTGTGAAGAACTCGACTGACCTCCACACTCCACTGGCTTACGAAGACATTGCATAAGTGGTACAGCTTGAACTCCACCACTCGAGAGGCCCCAGCCCAGGGTCACCAACTGGAGCCCCCTCCCACGCATGAGCAGGAGCTGGGGTACACCTGCTGGAACCTCTGGGGTTTCCTCCTGCTGTGCTCTGTCCTCTGCTGCATTTTACCATTTACTTATCCAGTCAAACCATGAGGGAGGGGCCACCATTCCCTCCTTCTTACAGCTTGGAGAGTGGGACTGAATTTCCCAAGGCCAATAAATGATGGAGGAATGTCAAACCTGGACCACCCAGCTCCAGGATAGACCTGTTCCCAGAAGTTAGTCCGAGCCCTGGCATCAGATGACCAGGTGCCCTTGTTAAGTCCTGAGCTCCAACCTAACCTACTGAATCAGAGTATCTGAAAGTGGGGCTGGGGGTTCTTCTTCCCTGGAGAAAGCATGGCAGCCCCACACACTGACTGCAAGAGGGTGCCCAGCCCTCAGCCAACACCCAAATCCCAGGTCTTAGGAGACAGGGTGGACGGCAAGAGGAGACGGTTGCAGCCGTGGCAGGATGCGATCATGACGGCAATGCAGATGTGGCCCAGGCAGCCCTACCCCTCCTCCAGGTAGACAGAAAAGATACTTTTGAAAAGTAAGAAAATACATGGATGCAGGAACATAGGAAAGGAGACATCGGTGGGCTGTGAATTTTGAGGAAGTCTTGAGAAATATAATGCAGGTGGGTCTGATTGAGCAGGAAGGGATAAAACTAGGATCTGAATAGCCAAAGGTCAGCAGGGGTTGTCTCCGCCAGACTGGAGGGACAAGCTGGGGTCTTTTGGCACAAAGGCAAGATCCAGTGAATCACTACATGGGGTCACTGGCAGTGTTGTGTCCTTATTTTCTACCCTTTGCTCCTAAACAACCCGAGGCACGAGGCCCTTGGCTGAGGCCTTGGTCCTGATGGGCTCTCGGTGAGGGCGGAGATCAGCCCTTTCGGAACAAGGCTCCAGCAGCCTGTGCACCGGCACCTTTGGCTGGCCTGCCTGCCTGGAGCTCTGCCCTCTCCCCACTGCCTGTACTAACCCCGAAGGCCTCTCTTCAAAGGAAAACCCCACGGGTGAGGAAAACTACCAACCACAAAGAAAGAGTGAGTGAACAAGCTGACTCTGGAGAAGAGAGAAGCCAAAGATCTGGAGGAAACTTAACTGGATGTAACTAGTAATTGAGTGCATGTGTGTATGTTGTTTTACAAATATTGTATGTACATAGCATATTATATATAATGAATTATATGTAATACACATATCTACATACATAGATAATATGTAATATACAGAAAATTAAGGCATAAATCACACATGACTACATATACATATAATAATAACGTATGCATGTTACATATACATGCATGTTGCATATACATACATGTAGAATGCATATATATATATACACACTATAGGAAGACACAGCTTTAAAATGAAAAAGGAGCCCGGGAGAATGTGAACGTGTTCTTGGAATTTAGAAACATTGTAAATAAAATGAGTCAAAGGGAAGGGAGGGATAATAAAGGGGGGATGGCCGAATACAAATTTGCAGACCTGGAAGCTGACATTGAGGAAATCTCTGAGGATTTAGAGCAAAAGTACATAAAGGGAGAGCCCTCTGAAGACAGCGACCTTGGCCAGTGGTCACCCCGTGGAGTATGGCCAGAGGGAGAGAAGAAAGACTTTGATTGAGGGCCCTGCTGAACCACGTGGATTTCTTCCTTTGCCACAGGCAGACATTGCTTAATAAAAATGATGGATTAAACTTGCATGCTGTCTTGGAGGTGGCTGGGAGGCTCTGGATAGGAATATTCAATTACACTTGGCACCGTTCTTCTGGGCTCTCGTTGAACAGCAGGCAGGACTCAAATCTTGCTGAGCAGCTCCTTTTGGCATCTGCATTTCCATACCTATTGCAGGAGCTCCTGTTCTCTCTCTCCGGTCTCAGGAAATCTGCCTTTCCTGTGCCCCATCTGGTGTGTAGCTTGACAGGAGGGGGAAACGGATCCAGTCTTCCACGCTGAGTGGGGAGGAGAGCCCGTTCGGCACGGCTGGGGCCAAGGTGGAGCACAGTCCTCATCTGTCCAGACAAACTTCCACTCTCACAGCCAGCGACTCATGCCCAAGCTGCAGGAATCTCGGGGTGGGGCAGAGGGCAGGCTGGTGGGATGACAGGTAGGGCAGGAGGGGTGCACCCTTTGACTTGCAGACTTGCTCCTCCCCCTGTCACCAGTTGTCACATAGTGGCCACACAGCCTCCTGAGTTCCTACAAGAGTTGAACACCCATGTGACTGGCCCTGTTTTCAAGTGGGAGTGATTCACCACTCTGAGGGGCCTAAGAGGGAATGAGGATCCATAGTCAGCCTTGGCCCTGCACCCTGGTGCATGCTCTGCAGAATGCCCTCCCGTTGAACAGGGGCTGCGCATGGGATGAGCTTTCACCCTGTACCTGTGACTAGCACAGATCACATGATGCGGCATGAAGGGCCTTTGCAAATGTAATCAGCTCATTCTGAGTTAATCAAAAGGGGGCCACTCTGGGTGGGCGTGACCTCATCAGGTGAGTCCATAAAAGAGAATGAAGCCCTCCTGCTGGCCCTGGAGAATTTTTTTTTTTATACCTCAATAATTTTTTTTATTAGTTTCTGCTTTATAACAAAGTGAATCAGTCATACATATACATATGTTCCTACATCCCTTCCCTCTTGAGTCTCCCTCCCTCCCACCCTCCCCATCCCACCCCTCCAGGCGGTCACAAAGCACCGAGCTGATCTCCCTGTGCTCTGCGGCTGCTTCCCACTATCTATCTACCTTACGTTTGGTAGTGTATATATGTCCATGCCTCTCTTTTGCTTTGTCACAGCTTACCCTTCCCCCTCCCCATATCCTCAAGTCCATTCTCAAGTAGGTCTGTGTCTTTATTCCCGTTTTACCCCTAGGTTCTTCATGACATTTTTTAAAAAAATTCCATATATATGTGTTAGCATACGGTATTTGTCTTTCTCTTTCTGACTTACTTCACTCTGTATGACAGACTCTAGGTCTATCCACCTCATTACAAATAGCTCAGTTTTGTTTCTTTTTATGGCTGAGTAATATTCCATTGTATATATGTGCCACATCTTCTTTATGGCCCTGGAGAATTTGACTCCATGTTTTGACTGGAGGGGCCGCATGGCTCGGACCTGAGAGTGACCTCTAGGTGACCCTGGTTGACAGCCCACAAGAGCGTGCAGATCTCCGTCTTACAGCCACAAGGAGCTGAGTTGTGCTGAGAAACAGGGAGCTTGGAAGAGAACCCCAGCCCCAGACAAGACCATGGTCCACGCCAACACCTTCATCTCAGCCTGGTGACACACTGAGCAGAGGACCTGCTAACCGTGTTCAGAGTCCTGGTCCACCAAAGCCAAGAGATAATCAGTAGGTGTTGTTTTGAGTGGCTAAGTGTGTGGTAGTTTGTTTTCCCACAATGGGAAGCAAATACAGGGAGTGAGAGGCCCAGCACATCAAGGAAGCTTGAGAGCAGGTTCCTTCAGCTCAAGAGGAATCCGGCACTAGGTGGACCCACTGTGGTGGCCACGCATTCCGAGGGGTCATCTCTGAGGGCAGTCCTTCAGTGAGGGATTCACCCCCAACCCAGCATTGCTGCTCTATGGTCTTCAGGAAATAACTCATGTCTTATGGACTCTCTTGCCCGTCTATGAAACACAGAGAAGCACATTCCCTCCCCGCCCACCCCCCCAACCCCACAAGACTTTGGGGAATCAAGTGAGACAATCCTTAGCTCTAGACTCAGTGCTGGTGCTTAGAAGGTGCTCAGTAAACTCTGGTGCATTATTACTATATTTCAAAGGGTCACTGGAGCACCCTGGGTGGGGTCGCCAGATATACTCACTGCCAGTGTCCCAGGGGCCTGGCTCTGAGCAGGGGTGGGTGGACCTGTGGGTATCCGACACCAGGGCCAGTGTCAAGGCTGGTGCAGGGCCAGCACAGGGGCCGGCGGTCACTGTGAAGGGCAAAATAACACTGGATTCTAGTCAAAACTCCAGTTGCTAGGAAGAGGGTAAAGAGAAGGGTGGATCCTTTTGAGAACATCTGAACGGTGTAGAGAGAATCAGTGTAAATCACAGGGCAGGCAAAGTTGGCTGGGACCAAAGAGGAGACTGGATAAGGGGTGAGAAGCCTGTGACCGTCACTGGGGGCAGGGACTGAGGCCCTCCTGTGACGGGGCTCACAATTATGACCTCCAGACAGGGTAGGTTGCTGGCCTGGGCTGACCATGGTGGCTACATGCAAAGAGACTGAAACTCAGGAAAACAAACAAAGCAGAACCAACTCCCACTCCAAAACCTCAGAGAGGAAAAGGGCAGGTCAGTGGGGTCACTGGTGCGAGTGTGGTGGGCAGGCTTGCTGCACTTGAATCCAGTGTCAAAGATAACAAAACAGACATCAGTTTCAGGGGTAAGGACAGATTTTCATCAGAAACATACTGTTGTCATAGGGAAAGGGCCCAGTGTGAACTGAGCTCCATGTGTCTATTTGATCTGAGGTGACTGAGCAATTTAAAGGGAGGATGAGGGAAGGGGGAAGAGGACAGGAGTGGGGGGTGGGCAGCGGTCAGTAGAGTCAGGAAAGTGGAAAGTTACAGAAAGTGGGAAAGGACGGCTGTTCCCTGGGACCCATCTGGGCTTGTTAACCAGCACTTACCAAACTTAGGCTCCCACAGAGACAGGGGCCTATCTCAGATGGAACAAACAGTAAATTCCTTTGGCTGAGTTTTCTCACGACAGCACTTTAATGGGAGTGGGGAGGGTCCAGGGTTAACCTAGGGAGGCAGCTTGGGCTGTTAGAAATTAGGTTAGTCTTTTCAGGTCTTTATAGTAGAGGTTGAGGCTTAGTTCAGAGGAGGGCTGATAGGGGCCTGGCTAGAGTTTGTCAGGAAGGGACATTTGTCCAGAGCCAGGTCCTGCCGTTACCCCATGGCCCTGCACCGACCCACCCCAGGGGGCCTTCAGGGCTCATCACCAAAGAGCCCTAGATGTTGGCCTGGAGGAGTGAGGGTGTCACATCACATGCTCGCCGAGAGCTCTAACCTGAGAAACACCGGTGAGGAGACAGGCTCTTTACTGTCAGGATAGCCTCCAGCCTCTCCTCAAGTTCTTGGTGTCTGTCTTCCTTATCACCACAAGATGCCCCCCACCCCGGCTGGCCTCCGGTCGCCTTCCCGTTGGGGGCACTCTGCTGGCCCCACGCGCTTGGCCCACCCAGTCCTTTGGGCTGCAGGCCACGTGATCCGAGGGCCTGGCACGCTGGCCTGTACCTAGGGGTACAGAGTGTCCTGGCCCAAGAGCGTTCTATTCATTCGTTAACACCAATTGTGACATTAGAGATATTCCTGGGAGAAAAAAGGAAGTGACCTCTAGGCCAAGAAAACCTTCAGATCATCTCTTTGTAAGGAAACAAGGTATTATATACCTTATAGATACCTGCCATATATCCATGTGTATCATATTTATCAGTAGACAAGTCATTTTTTAACAACAGCAGTAGTGCAAGCATGACCACTAAGAGGACACTGTATTTAAAATCAGACTCTGTGCTGAAAACAGTTTTGCTAAAACACAGTGTATCCCCTGGTTTCAGCTGTGAAGAGAACCAGATTTGTGACAGAACATTTGTTTGTCTGGGGGGCAGGGACTCCCGGGGTCTTCATTTCTTTCCTTCTTTGGAAAAGAAGTGCCATGGGGTCTGGGGTCTATGGACAGCATGCTGTTCCTCCCTTGGCCATCCCCCTGGGCCACTGAGCTTGAGGCTGGGATAACGTGTCCTTGGTGCCCAGCACAGGGGGACCCGCAGCAGTAAGACTGGCCATGTGGCATAGGGGCCTCCACAGCAGTTTGCTGCATATGTAGATAAGTAAAGAGTAAGACTTTAGCAAAAAAAGAGAAAGCTTGGGGCGATGTACTTCTGTCCTCACCTGACATCTGTGTAGGCAGCCTTCAGCCGACTGGGATCTGCAAACCCCAGCAAGAAGCAGATTCCAAGGGCACAGGCAGTTTCAAGGGAATCGTGGTCTAGACCCTCGCTTCCTGAAACCAGTGCTGAGCCGCCTGAGGAGGGGCAGCTCCTGTCCCCCCCTCCACAGTCTCCCCACCCTGTCCCCATAGTGAGGAAGGGCCATGACGCATCCACCTGATGGAGGGTAAAGGCCTCTGGGCAGCTGCAGCCAAGGGGACGGTCATAGTCCTGGAAGGTGTCCAGAACTTGAAGGATTAACAGTGTCACAAGTCCTCCTGCATATCAGAGAATTCTAGATCTTTGCTTTCCGTGAACTGAAGGAGGATCTAATCAATTTATAAACTGACAGATCAGATCATTAAGAATAATCTATCATGATCAATCACGAGGTAATTTTCAGCACATAATGTGGAAGGAGTGAAATCTTTATAACAAGACTCCTTTCATTCACACATTACCATTTTTAATCATACATTGAAATAGTTTCAAAAGATTTAACTCTTTTAATGTGAAGAAGTTTATTTTAGTGAGAAGAAGTTTTTCTCCATGCTTACATATATAAAAAAGAATGGTAGTACAATTGATACAGAGCCCTATCTCTTGAATAGGTAATATTCATCCATTGGATACATGAAATAACCTGAAAAAAGACTCAGGACCATTTGTCTCATTATAAGATGTGTTTCTGATAAATGTATATTTTTAGTAATTATTAATAATTATTTACCAAAAGTTATAACATAGTCATTTGCCTTGATGAATTGAATGTTAATATTAATTACAATAATAACTTAATCTAGAAAAAATCACCTAAATTTTAGAGACTTACGTTTATAGAAAAAATGTTGTTTCTATACATATTTTTGTTGCAGAAAACTTGATAGTGTGATCTGCAAAAGACTTAAAGCATCATAAAAATTATTATAAAAACTATTTTAAAATGATAAAAACATATAGTAATATCTTATGGGGGAAGGGAAATTTTAAAAATAAGTTGAAGCAGAAACATAAATAGTATAAAATTAAGCTGTTAAGGAGAAACTTGTTGATGCATTTTAAAAATGGTGGGTATCAAATTTTTAGGCTGTTTAAACTCCACTGGACACATTTTAAAGAGTATGTACATTTTGTAATGACAACATACGCCGCATGCTGAAAGTTAAATCTTTTGAAACTATTTCAATGTATGATTAAAAATAGTAAATGTCAACTTAAAAATATGCAAGGCGTTACATGGAAACTTGCATTCTTTTAAACTTGCAGACCCCTGGTGGAGAGAACCAGGATGTGCAGGGAGCATTTCTGAGGTGGGGCTGGTGGGGGAAGGTGTTACTGGAACGACTGATTACAGAGATATTAGGGGAGTGCTCTGCTAAAATCCACTCCCAGGAGCTATTAAAAACCCTCGCCTATATAAGTGAACAAGGAAGTACTAGCTAAGCCTCAAGACAGTGAAAGTAATTGCGAGGAGAATCACAAGATTTGAACCGAGGGTGAATTTAAACATCTGTATGTCAAAAGACACCCCAACTAAAATTAAACATCAGTAGTTACAGTAATGGTTTTCCAACTTTTTCTCACAAATTCCTAAAAGTACACTGAAAAACTGCACACATTTTTACCCACGGTAAAAATGGCTTTTGACATGTTTTATCCTGAGTTTAAATATTTGAAAAGAATGTAGTTTCTGATATATTGCAAATATTGACATTTAAATATATATATTATGTTATGTCATTCTTTGAAATGTATACAATGAAATCTAAATCCTCTAGTAAAATGAAATACACCGTCATCCTTAAAAAATATAGAACAAAACCTCTGACAGCTGGAAATTATAAGGTTTTTTCTTCTGTTTATTTCTTTTTCACTTCCTCACACAATTTTATCCTAACATAATGTATTTTTTGCTTGAATGCCTTTTACTGATTATTCAATCTCATACTTCTCCGTCACAAAGCCTGTATGTAAATGGATGAAAACACAAATGTGCTGGAACTGTTATTAAATAATTATGAAAGCTGTACTGGAGATACATCTCAATGAAATAAATGATAAGTTTCCAATTAGTCCATGCACCCGTGGATGAGCACTACTTAATGCTAGACTGTGGTAGAGTTCAGCATTGACTCTATTCCTTTTTACAGTTTTTTATAGCTGTAGATGGGCTGATTTTTATTACAGCCATGATATTCAACTCTTTGGATGTCTTTGGAGTTACATGCTCCAAATCCCATAATAATCCACCATTACAAATTATTTTCATGAATCTACCTGCTGACTGCTTGATTCAATTTTGTTAAAAGTAAAAATTGGAAACCACATACTTGCCGTGGGGTTTGTTATTGAGTCAGAGAAGTCATTTACATTCTCAATTTCTGGGAGAGAAAAAGGCTTTATCAGGATTAGCAAAGTGAAAGATAATTTTCAAAAAAAGGTAAAATCATGATTCTCATACATGTATAAAATGAGTCCATGTTAAAGATTTTATTTCAACTCATTATAAGTGAGGGAACTAATAAGATATTACCATCAGTTCAAAGGAGAATCCAAGATTATAGGTCAGGAATATTGAAAGGAATGTGCAAATGAGACTGGTCGCTTCCCGCTGTGGGGAGGGGTCAGCTTGACCCCCCACGGATGCAGGTTTACAGGGCTGCAGGCAGGAGGTATTTTTCATGGAGATCAGCTGTCTACAACTAGAGATGTAAAATAGCTCAATGGCAGGAAAAGGCAAGAACTGGATGAGCTGGAAGTGTGTGTAGACAGTGCCCAGTTCTCCATGGGAGCACAGATTTTCTCCTACAGAGACTCTCCTAGTTTGTTTATTTTTCACTTTTATTCTCTTAATAAAGGGTTGGGAAAATTGAAACATTAATTTCCATAACACCTTTGCTGATACAATATTTTTTGAGAAAACACTTATCACAAACTTTAAGTATATTTTTCTCAAAACTTTGAAGCTGTAGATTCGGATTACTCAACCTAAAGAAAATGTCTGCCAGGTTAACCTAATGGTCAACCCATGTGTCACATCACAGTCATTTTCTCAGAAAAAAAATGGACTTCATTTTTACATACAAATAAATGAGTTAAAATGAATTTTGAGGAATGTTACAAAAAACATTGAGAAATAACTTATGGAACCTGTCTTTGAAGACAGACTACCAATAGCAGTCAAGATTAAAACTGCTGATTAAATATTCAATCATCTATTCTATTAGGTTATAAAAACAAGATAGTGATGCTGTTTAGCATCACTTAACTTGTGATAATGAAATGTTATATGTAGCTAGACTCACATATATGGGTGAGGAGCATAAGAGGAACCAGGGTATACCTTCAATAAATGTATAGGCAAGCATGTATTTAACTCCAGTGTTTGGCTTCAGGAATAAACAAGAATTATTTTTAAAAATTAACAAGAGTCATTTTTTAAAACAACAGAAAATAAGTCCATTATTTTTTTTTATAGAACGTGGCCAAATTTTCCTTGGTCTCACACCTAGAGTATAATTTTGTTTTTTGTTAATAAATGGCAGAACATATTGAACATTCTATCTGATCAAATAAAAGTGAGAATTTGTGATTAGAATCAATATTTCATGATCTTGTTTGACCACACAGGTTTGCTTTCCTTATTGAATAATGATACACTGAACCTGAAAGAAAGCTCATAATTTATTTATTTGCAAGTCTTGTATATCTTTAAAACTTTGATAGTCCTGAAAAAACATTCTATTTAGGACAAAAAGAATCAGCATCATTAACACGCATTGCTCCTGCCGGTTTGGCGAGACATTTATTTTTTGCTAAGGATCTCTCTCCTAATGCACTCAGAGGAAAGAACAAAAGATATTTTTAGAATCTGACACTTTGCTTTGCTCTCACAGAACCCTTGCTCAGAAGCTGTGCATCCTTCATCATAATGCAGGGCATGGTTGGAAAGGGATGAGGTGACTCTCACCACTGCACTAAGTAACACTGAATTAAGAATGTCCCAAGGCTTCCCTGGTGGCGCAGTGGTTGAGTCCGCCTGCCGATGCAGGGGACACGGGTTCGTGCTCTCAGCCTGCCGATACAGGGGACACAGGTTCATGCCCCGGTCCGGGAAGATCCCACATGCCGCAGAGCGGCTGGGCCTGTGAGCCATGGCCGCTGAGCCTGCGCGTCCGGAGCCTGTGCTCTGCAACGGGAGAGGCCACAACAGTGAGAGGCCCGCATACCGAAAAAAAAAAAAAAAAAAAAAAAAAAAGAATGTCCCAACAAAGACCTGGTCTCAGCTTATAGGGTCAGCATCAGTGACAACAGTTCTGTGCATACGAGCAGGAAAGAAGCCTTAGGAAGCCTTAAGGTGCTTTATCAGCTATTGAAGGATGATATTTTATTTTATTTAAAAATTTATTTTATTGAAGTATAGTTGATTTACAATGTTATGTTAATTTCTGCCGTACAGCAAAGTGATTCAGTTATATATATATGTATATATATTCCTTTTCATATTCTTTTACATTATGGTTTATCACAGAATATTGAATATAGTTCCCTGTGCTGTACAGTAGGACCTTGTTGTTTATCCATTCTGTATAGAACAGTTTGCATCTGCTAATCCCAAACTCCCAATCCATCCCTCTCCCACCCACCTCCCCCTTGGCAGCCACAAGTCTGTTCTCTATGTCTGTGAGTCTGTTTCTGTTTTGTAGATAAATTCATTTGTGTCATATTTACTTACTTACTTAATTAATTTTGGCTGCACTGGGTCTTAGTTGCAGCATGTGGTATCTTTAGTTGCATCATGCATGCGGGATCTAGTTCCTGGACCAGGGATCAAACCCAGGCCCCCTGCATTGGATGCGCAGAGTCTTACTCTCTGGACCACCAGGGAATTTTAGATTCCACATATAATTGATATCGTAAGGTGTTTGTCTTTCTCTTTCTGACTTAACTTCACTTAGCGTGATAATCTCTATGTTCCATCTATGTTGCTGCAAATGGCATTATTTCATTCTTTCTATGCCTGAGTAATATTCCATTGTATATTGTATGACATCTGCTTTATCCATTCATCTGTTGATGGACATTTAGGTTGTTTTCCATGTCTTGGCTATTGTAAATAGTGCTGCTATGAACATAGGGGTGCCTGTATTTTTTTAATTACAGTTTTATCTGGGTATATGCCCAGGAGTGGGATTGCTGGATCATAGAGAACTTTATTTTTAGTTTTTTAAGGAACCTCCATACCTTTTTCCATACAGGCTGCACCAATTTACATTCCCACCAACAGTGTAGGAGGGTGTCCTTTTCTCCACACCCCCTCCAGCATTTGTTATTTGTAGACTTTTTAATGATGGCCATTTTGACTGGTGTGAGGTGGTACCTCACTGTAGTTTTGATTTGTGAAGGATGATATTTTAGAAGGGTCTTTGGTTTGGTTGTCTTTTACATACACTCTTATATGACTGGGCATGGGTGAGGCACATGCCCTGCCTCTGCTACGTGGGAGAGGTGTCGTGGAAGGAGATGCTGGGGGAACCAGCTGCAGGGAGACCTGGGCAAGAACTTTCAGAATGTACAGAACTTACAGAATTGTTACCTTACAACTGTCTGTACCCCTGCCCTCTTTGGAAATGCACTGTTTACCCCCAGTATAAGCGGCTTTTGGCAGGAAAGAGCTCTTTGCAGGAAACTGTCCTCAACTGGAAGCCCCTTTTCTTGTCACTTTAACAGAGCTATATTCTAACTAACCTTAAATCAGGCACCCCCATACTCTACTCATCTCCAGCCCAAGCACACCTTGCAAATCTTTTGATCACACAGTACCTTGCCTAACTTGTTGGTTCCTTCAATAGATCAAAGAAGTAGAAGTGAAGAATAAGTAATTAAATGATGACCAGATCTCTTCCCTAGCTTCCCCTTCGGTAATCTCATGAACAAACTGAACAAGATAGCCTCTAAAGAAAAATCACAGAAAGTGGACAAGCCTGCACACAAGCCTGCACACAGTGGGGGTTGGCAATGACTCTGACCTCTGTCTCCATGATTAACTGAGATTACTTTCCTTTTTCCCTTTAAAAACTTTCATGGCCCAGCAGAATCTTCGGAGGTAGTTTTTGGAGGACACTGAGTCTACCATCTCCCCAGATTGCCGGCATTCTGATTAAAAGCAACTTTCCTTTCTATCAATATTGCTTCTCTTGAGTATTGATTTTTGAGGATGGCCAGCAGCTGGACCTGATTGGGTAACACTAGGGTTAGCTAAAAGGCCTCCGAGAAGAGGGAGCAAAGAGCTGGTGCAGGTTAGGTGGGTGCTTCTAACCTGCGTGTGGCCACAGCCCCCTGACCAGGCACTCCAGCATCAGCTGGGCACTGGTTGGAAATGCACATTCTTGGGACTCACCCCAGACCTACAGAATCCAGCTCCATGAGAAACCAGGTCCTTTGCTGGCTGCAGAGCAGATTTCTCAATTGGTAGAGAATTTGAGGGGGGAGGGAAGGAGGTGAGTATTATCCAAAAAAGTTTCAATAGAAATCAAGGAAAATGCTGAATATTCTTAATACTGATGAATAGAAAATGAGCAAAACACACAAAAGGTAAAATGCAATCTCCTAATAAAGAAATTTCTACTCCTCAAATGTAAAAATGCAAATGAGAAAGATAAGCATTTTGCCTATTGTCAAAGATTGAAGGGAAAAAATGAGATAATAGCCAGTATTAGCAAGGGTTGTAGGAAAGATAAAACAGTAGCTTTATATCCTGCTCATGTGGCTGTACTTCATTGAAAGATTGTATTTCTGGAGAGCAATTTGGCAAAATGGATCAAGTATCATACACATGCTTACCCTTCAAAGTCATATTTCACTTCAAGGCATTTGCCTACAAAAACAAAGCACATGTAAGTTTTCTCTACAGGGTTTTAATTTTAGGATCATTTATTTATGATAAAAATTGCCCTAACCATAACCATTACTTAAATGGAAAAAGTAATTTATTAGGAAATTCATCAGATGGATATTATACATCCATTTCCAATCTGCATTCTTAGAAAATTTAATGACATGGCAGCAATGCTGGCGTATGTTACGTGCAAAGAGTGGGATTCAAAACCTTGCATACAACACACACTTCATTAGGAGAAGAAAAAATCAAGTCCTTGGATTTCCTATATCTGGCATGTACTTTCCTCTTTCCTTGATGATTGAACACTTTATAGATCAACTGACCAGCATTTTGAGTGATCTCATCGGGACACTGCTCACTGGCCAGACGTCTAATTTTGGCAGCTTCATCATTGCAATGTTTGAGCAATTATTTGAATAGCTTTTATTACACTTTGCCCTTATTATTTTATGAAAGAGAGAAGAAAATGGAATCATGCAAGTACTATAGCAGGAGAGGTCTTCCCTAACATAATGAAATCAGTGTGAAGTTGGAAATCTGAAGGGGGCCATTAGCCCAATCACAGCTGCTTTGATTTAATCTTTATGCTCAATGGATTAGGAAAGATTCAAAATTAATGATGCCATTCATAATGCTGGAAACTTTGAAGATCATGTTTGGAAGGACAGATTTCATTAGGAGTTTGTAATATTCTTTGTATTATGTTTGAAGGTAGGAATATGTATGTATAGAAAAAATCTTGGAATGCAATATAGGAGAATATTAAAATATTAAAAATGGTTATTTCTGGTTGGTGAGATTACTCTCATCTGTATTTTCTAAATATCCTGAAGAGAATATGTATACCTTTATAATCTGATAAAATTATAGATGTTCTTCTTAAGGGGGAAAGAAGAAAATTCACCCTATTAACTTGGTAAAATGTAACTGAACATGACAATGTTGCTTATAATAAGATGATGCTCTTTTCTGAACCTGATACGGCTTGTAGAATTCCTTCGGAAATGTGGTCTTCAGAGCCTACCATGACTCTCCAGAAGTGGCTGACCCCTTGGTTCCCTGGGGAGATTGGATGGAATCAGAGAGTCTCAGAATCATCTAGATTGACAGCTCCCCTGACACTTGCATCCCGGTACCATTTATCCATTCATCCTCATTTGATTTTCTATGAGAGCCCTTCAGATGTGTGAAGGAAGCTGTCCTGTCCCCCACCTTTATTTTTCAGGGCCTGGGATACCCCATAAGCTCTGTCACATTGTTGAAAGGCATTTTCTCTTCTCAGAAGCATGTGTCTACTTCTTTCCATCATTCCCCCTGTGATGCAGTGTTGGGTGCTCTCACGATCTTGGACACACTTGTCTCTCTGCTTTGATCTGCTGATGCCATTTACCAGGTGTCAACCACGGTGGGCACGGAAGGGCTTTGCTGGTACCCAGCACAAAGGGAGAATGCCTCTGTCTCATCTATGGAGGTGACATGCTGCCTGTGTTCTGCAATGGGATCACATGGACTTGTGCAGACTGCGACATGGAGCTGTTTGCTGAGGGATGGGTGCAGCCTGAGTGGGTCCCCTACTGGCAGACAGATACCTCACTCTGTCCCTCAGCCTCTACGCTTCCTGTCCTGCCCATCCTGCAGCGCAATCAGGCTTCTCCTCCTTCGATGTTGTTCCCCGCTTTGTTACCCTGCAGGGTCTCCCAGCCTGTGCTGTTGTGTCCAAGGACATTTGGGGACATTCCTCCCAGTTCACAGCATCGCTCTGACCCACCTCCCAGGACCTTCACTTTCCTGCCAACACTTTCCTGCTTGGTGGCCGCACGGGGCAGTGGTTCTCCCCTGGTTGACCCCCAGCAGGCATTTACTGGTGTGTGGAGGCAGTTTCGGTGTCCTGAATTGGGAAGGGCATCTAGTGAGTAGGGCCAGGGATGTGGCCAAACCTCCTCCAATGTCCAGGATGGTCCCCACAAGAAATTATCCCTCCCAGGGTTGATCCTGTCAAGGTTGAGAAACCCTGCCCTAGGGGCACAAGGAGTAAAAAAGGAATAAATGTATAGGGTTTAGACAGTCTTTGGGTCCACAGGGAGCCCTCGGTAGATGGTGGCGAGTGTGGGATGGCCTGCCTGATGGTGACCCCTCTCTGCACACTTACCCCATTGTCCTACCAAATTGCTGGTGGACACTTAGTTTTCACAGTTAATGTGGCTGCAGAGAGGTGCTCAGAGCCCACCCAGGCCTGGGCTTCGCCGCAATGCAGACCCTCTGCACAGTGAGTCTCCCACGTGGGGATGGTCGGCAGGAAGAACACAGCACTGACTACCCAGCGGGTGGGGGACACACACCCTCGGTGCTTGAATTCTAAAACTAAGTGGGAAGAAAAGAGGTTGTTGGAGTGCATTTATTATGAATTTCACAAATGAAAAAATTCCTACAGTTAAGTGAATTTGAATGAGGCAATAGAGAAAGGATTACCCTGTCCTATGAAGGAAACATACATTTTCTTTTGTCTTCGTGTACAAGTTGGCTGTGACCTAGAGGTATGAAGATACCATTTCCACACCAATGGTAGACTTTCTCAGTGAATCTAGGAGTGGAGAAGAGTCCAGCCAAAGGAGAGATTACCCTGCACCTGCACTCCTTCAGGGCTTCTGCAGAAGCCTGTGATCCTTGACAGTCTCGGGGTCCCACGTACCCCGGCAGTGTCAGCCCATGTCCTGGCAAACTGAAAACATTTGCATCAGGAATGCAGCCTTCAGAACCTGGGAAGTACTTCCATAGGCAAGAAATTGGATGACTCAGGGAGAAGGTTAAATATTGGCCAAATCTTTGGGACTTCCCTGGTGGTGCAGTGGTTGAGAGTCCGCCTGCCGATGCAGGGCACACGGGTTCGTGCCCCGGTCTGGGAGGATCCCACGTGCTGTGGAGTGGCCGGGCCCGTGAGCCATAGCCGCTGAGCCTGCCCATCCGGAGCCTGTGCTCTGCAACGGGAGAGGCCACAACAGTGAGAGGCCTGCGTACCGCAAAAAAAAAAAAAAAAAGGTCAAATCTTCAAAGGACAAAAATAGCTTTTTGTAACAGTTCTCAGAGCATTCCAGGGTTCTGGGAAATTTTAGTTCTTAAAATAATAGTACAGGGGCCCCTTAGGTCTTCAGAGCACATGCCTGCCGTGGGGACTGGGAAGGTGGGAGCAAGAGCCTGAAATCTGTAAGTTCCACTGAAGGATGCGGTTGGCTTTTCCTTACAGGGGCTGCCAAAAGCAGAACGTGTTTGGCGCCCCTGCAGGGGAACGTGTTGAAAGTCCCTCACAGAACCCTCTTGTTTCCGGGTCTGAAAGGGGGATTGTCCTAGTGTAGGGTGGCTTGTCCCCAACATGATGTACTGGCTATTTTATTCCCAAATGTTCCCAGCTCTGTGCTGGGAAAGTTGACAAGCCACCCCACTCCCACCCCCGCCAGTCCCTGCCACCCTTGGAGTGCTCGGGTTGTGGGTCCCAGGACTGACCTGGAGGGGCTCTTGGCTGCACCAGCACCTTCTCCTGCTCCTTCAACCCTCAGCCACTGGAGTGCCTCTCAGGAACGACTAACCCTGTTACGGAGTCCAAGCTTGTACTGCTCACAGCATGACAGGCCAATAGATGGACAGATGAGGTGCTAGGGCAACAGTAATGACTTTATTTGGAAAGCTGGGAGACCAAGAAGATGGTGGACTTGTGTCCCAAAGAACCATCTCACCTGGGTTTCGGTGCTGGTTTCTTTTATAGAACAAACAGGGGGAGGCGAGGAGGTAAATTTTAAAAGGCTGTAAGTTGTTGCAAATATTTCCTGGTTTCTGCCAGACTCCGGATAGGATGTGTTAATTTCTTCTTTCCTTCAGCCATTCACAGGTGGGCCTGGTCAGGATGTTTCCTGTGAGTTAAAATAAACAAAGGTGTTTTAGCTTAACACTCAGGCATGGGAGGCAGGGTTCCTGGAGATGAGCCATTATGTTCACTTTAAACTGTAGGCAGCCTTCCTTTAGTGATTAACCTGTAGCAAAAGCAATAGAACACAAAGGTTAAAGTAAAAGAGATGGATCCAATATGGAGTCAGATTTGTTCTTCCCCATTACAAACCCACTGGATTTAGGAGTCAGGACAGCCCTTCATATGTTTGAGCAGCTGCTGAGGTGCTCTCAAAAGCTGCCAATGCTAACATTTGCCTGAAAAGTGATGAAACTCTCACAGCAGTGCACCCATCGAGGAAGTAATCGGGGTGTATGCCTCCTGCCTACACCTGTGGCTGAAGCGGGTGGGCAGTGTCTGCCCCTCACTCACCTTCTCCTGGATAACAGCTCCTCCCAGGGGCTCGCTCCTGCCCTCCTGTTGCTCAGGGCCTGGAATCCCATTCACTCCGGGTGGTATCCCTACTTTACAAAAAACAAATGCCATGGGGATGAGGCGCAGAGTTCACGGTTAGGTAGAGGATCAGTCCTGGACGCTTTGCTTTAGATGCTGTAGCCTGCGTGTCACATGACAGATGGGGACAGTGGTCCATGCCCCCATGGCCTGCTGGCATCTGCGGACACAGCCGCCTCCGGCCACTCCGTCTCAGGCCTGGACCCTGAGGCTCTCCTTCCCAGGCCTTCTCTCCTGCTAATGAGTCCCTCACATGGCTCCCACCCTTCCCAAACCTGGCACAGCCACCTCCCCTGCTTCTCTCTGGAACAACCTTCCAGGGTCTCTCTTGAATCTGATCCTCTCTTTGGGATTCTGGTTGATCCAGCTGGCAGGCGGGATGCCTTAATGGACGTTAGCATAAGGGGGGGTCCTGTCTTTTCCCCACCTTCCAGGCCCTAGGGGAGACTGTGGAGGGTTCTGAGCTCTGCTAACAGCCTCTGATATAGGCAGCACACGATAGAAGGCAAAGAGGCATTTGTGATCTTTAACGCTGAGTGCAGGACACTGGGTTGGGGGTGAGGGTAGGGGTGGGGGAGTGTGTGTAACTGGGATTTTTCTTTGCCCCTCGGGAAGGCAAATCCTGCAGGGGTAAGGAGTGTGCTGTGGGCAATGGTGCCACCTAGTGGTGCATGCACAGCCTGCACCGCCAACTACAGAACACAAGATTTGTTGGAAAAGTCAGATTTAGAGGATGCAGTCACACTTGACTTCCTTTTGAGGTAAACAGTACAAATAGCTTAACCCCAAACACTGCTTTGCTTTTCATTTTGATTCCTTTCCTGGACTTTAAATGTTATCACGTATCTTGCCCTATTTTACACATTTTCCCTGAAAGTGTCTTATTTACTAAAATAAGAAAGCTGCTAATGTTTCTAAAATGAAATCACTCTTCAGTCACTTACCACCTAGACAGTAACCATTGCCAAACCCATTTTCTGTTTTAATTGGAAAAACCTCATAAAGAAAAATCTCTTTTTTCAATTTGTATTTGATAGAAAGGTGGTCTAAGAAATAAGGAAGCTCTGTGTTTCTAAACCTAATAGTCAATCATCAAACATTTGAAGCGTTTAAGAAGAGCAAGGCTGAGGTGTGGGCTGATTGGCTGGCAGGAGAAGTATGGGCTCCCTGGAATTCATGGGGACACTGTGACGTGGAAAACAGAAGAAAGACCTGAGGGTGAGGATGCCCCAGGCAGTCTGGGTATCACCCAGGGAGGGTAGGGGAGGGCTGGCAGCAAGCGAGACAGAGAATAGAACCTGGACTTTTAAAACAGGGGTCACTGCTTTGAATTTCATTCAGGAGGCAAAATACACACCCAGCCCATTGTGAGCTTTCACCCCCACATTTTTCAGCCACTTAATTCATAAAGAGAGTCCTAACATTCATGCAGAAAATGAATTAAATTCCATATAATGTTCGTGGTAGGTTAGATACAAAGATGTTCTCATTAAATTTATTTCTAATAACATTATAGCCTCAGCCAAAGAAGGCTTCTTATCGGAAGCCAGCATTTGAAGTGGGAAGAGTTAGAAAACAAAGATGGGACTTACTCTGGCTCTGGGAATTCTGTAAGAATCCAGGGAAGCAGCTGGAGCGGTTGACATCCTGATGACATGAACATTTGTCAAAGACTCCCAGAGAACATTCACTGGCATTCTAAATGTATAACTCATGTGCGTCATGATTCCATTTCCCTTAAAACCTCTGACTTTCCCATGAGCAATTTCTCTTCATAAAAATAAATTGAACTTGACATCCTCCAAGTAAGAGCAACACAATGTTCTGTGCCAGCATGAGATGCAGTCACAGAGAAGTTTGTGGTCTAATAGAGTTTTTGACACAGAAGAGGTATCATTTGGACATTTACAAATGAAATGTAGTGCTGTAGAAGGTTGAGCTTTTACCATTTACACAAAAAGAAAAAAGCATCTCCTAATATTTCCCAGTTTTGTTTGTATATGATATATTATAGCATCATGGTACCAAGATTTAGTCCAGTAAATTTATTGGGAAATGTATTTTAGTGACAAATGTGAAGAGTTTTGTAGAGATTGAGAATAATAAGTCAAAATGGGTGGGAGATTAATACAGTTTAGCTATTCAATAATATAAATGTCCAGTGTTTGTCTTTTTTTTTGTGTGTGGGTGTGTGTGTGTGATCTTAGGTGAATTTCTTTTTTTCTTTTTTTTAACATCTTTATTGGAGTATAATTGCTTTACAATGATGTGTTAGTTTCTGCTTTACAGCAAAGTGAATCAGGTATACATACACATATATCCCCATATCTCCTCCCTCTTGCGTCTTCCTCCCACCCTCCCTATCCCACCCCTCTAGGTTGTCACAAAGCACCGAGCTGATCTCCCTGTGCTATACAGCTACTTCCCACTAGCTATCTAATTTACATTTAGTAGTGTATATATGTCCATGCCACTCTCTCATTTCATCCCAGCTTACCCTTCCCCCTCCCTGTGTCCTCAAGTCCATTCTCTATGTCTGTGTCTTTATACCTATCCTGTCCCTAGGTTCTTCAGAGCCATTTTTTTTAAAGATTCCATATATATGTGTTAGCATATGGTATTTGTTTTTCTCTTTCTGACTTACTTCACTCTGTATGACAGTATCTAGGCCCATCCACCTCACTACAAATAACTCAATTTCGTTTCTTTTGACAGCTGAGTAATATTCCATTGTATATATGTCCCACATCTTCTTTATCCATTCATCTGTCGATGGAGACTTAGGTTAATTCCATGTCCTGGCTATTGTAAATAGAGTTGCAATGAACATTGTGGTACATGACTCGTTTAGAATTATGGTTTTCTCAGGGTATATGCCCAGTAGTGGGATTGCTGGGTCATATGGTAGTTCCATTTTTAGATTTTTAAGGAAACTGCATACTGTTCTCCACAGTGGCTGTATCAATTTACATTCCCACCAACAGTGCAAGAAGGTTCCCTTTTCTCCACACCCCCTCCAACACTTATTGTTTGTAGATTTTTTGATGATGGCCATTCTGACTGGTGTGAGGTGATACCTCATTGTAGTTTTGATTTGCATTTCTCTAATGATTAATGATGTTGAACATCCTTTCATGTGTTTGTTGGCAATCTTTATATCTGCTTTGAAGAAATGTTTATTTAGGTTTTCTGCCCATTTTTGGATTGGGTTTTTTGTTTTTTTGATATTGAGCTGCATGAGCTGCTTCTAAATTTTGGAGATTAATCCTTTGTCAGTTGCTTCATTTGCAAATATTTTCTCCCGTCTAAGGGTTGTCTTTTCATCTTGTTTATGTGTTCCTTTGCTATGCAAAAGCTATTAAGTTTCATTAGGTCCCACTTGTTTATTTTTTTTTATTTCCATTTCTGTAGGAGGTGAGTCGAAAAGGATCTTGCTGTGATTTATGTCATAGAGTGTTCTGCCTATGTTTTCCTCTAAGAGTTGTATAGTGTCAGGCCTTACATTTAGGTCTTTAATCCATTTTGAGTTTATTTTTGTGTATGGTGTTAGGGAGTGTTCTAATTTCATTCTTTTGCAAGTAGCTGTCCAGTTTTCCCAGCATCACTTATTGAAGAGGCTGCCCTTTTTCCATTGTATATTCTTGCCTCCTTTATCAAAACTAAGGTGACCCTATGTGCGTGGGTTTATCTCTGGGCTTTCTATCTTGCTCCATTGAGTTATACTTCTGTTTTTGTGCCAGTACCATACTGTCTTGATTACTGTGGCTTTGTAGTATAGTCTGAAGTCAGGGAGCCTGATTCTTCCAGCTCTATTTTTCTTTCTCAGGATTGCTTTGGCTATTCAGCGTCTTTTGTTTTTCCATATTTTGTTCTAGTACTGTGAAAAATGCCATTGGTAGTTTGACAGGGATTGCATTGAATCTGTAGATGGCTTTGGGTAGTAGAGTCATTTTCACAGTATTGATTCTTCCAATACAAGAACATGGTATATCTCTCCATCTGTTTGTATCATCTTTAATTTCTTTCATCAGTGTCTTATAGTTTTCTGCATACAGGTCTTTTTTCTCCCTAGGTAAATTTATTCCTAGGTATTTTATTCTTTTTGTTGCAATGGTAAATGGGAGTGTTACCTTAATTTCCCTTTCAGATTTTTCATCATTAGTGTATAGGAATGCAAGAGATTTCTGTGCATTAATTTTGTATACTGCTACTTTACCAAATTCATTGATTAGCTCTAGTAGTTTTCTGGTAGCATCTTTAGGATTCTCTATGTATAGTATCATGTCATCTGCAAACAGTGACAGCTTTACTCCTTTTTATTTCTTTTTCTTCTCTTAATGCTGTGTCTAAAACTTCCAAAACTATGTTGAATAATAGTGGTGATAGTTGACAACCTTGTCTTGTTCCTGATCTTAGAGGAAATGGTTTCAGTTTTTCACCCTTGAGAACGATGTTGGCTGTGGGTTTGTCATATATGGCCTTTATTATGTTGAGGTAAGTTCCCTCTATGCCTACTCTCTGGAGGGTATTTTTTTTTATCATAAATGGGTGTTGAAATTTGTCGAAAGCTTTTTCTGCATCTACTGAGATGATCATATGGTTTTTATCCTTCAATTTGTTAATATGGTGTATCACATTGATTGATTTGTGTATATTGAAGGATCTTTGCATTCCTGGAATAAACCCCACTTGATCATGGTGTATGATCCTTTTAATGTGCTGTTGGATTCTGTTTGCTAGCATTTTGTTGAGAATTTTTGCATGTATGTGATATTGGCCTGTAGTTTTCTTTCTTTGTGACATCTTTGTCTGGTTTTGGTATCAGGGTGATGGTGGCCTTGTAGAATGAGTTTGGGAATATTCCTCCCTCTGCTATATTTTGGAAGAGTTTGAGAACGATAGGTGTTAGCTATCTAAATGTTTGATAGAATTCACATGGGAAGCCATCTGGTCCTGGGCTTTTTTTTGTTGGAAGATTTTTTTTTTTTTTTTTTTTGCGGTACGCGGGCCTCTCACTGTTGTGGCCTCTCCCATTGCAGAGCACAGGCTCCGGACGCGCAGGCTCAGTGGCCATGGCTCGCGGGCCCAGCTGCTCCACGGCATGTGGTATCTTCTTGGACCGGGGCATGAATCCGTGTCCCCTGCATCGGCAGGCGGACTCTCAACCACTGCACCAACAGGGAAGCCCTTGTTGGAAGATTTTTAATCACAGTCTCAATTTCAGTGCATGTGATTGGTCTGTTTACATTTTCTATTTCATCCTTGTTCAGTCTCGGAAGGTTATGCTTTTCTAAGAATTTGTCTGTTTCTTCCAGGTTGTCCATTTTATTGGCATAGAGTTGCTTGTAGTAGTTTCTCATGATCCTTTGTATTTCTGCAGTGTCAGTTGTCACTTCTCCTTTTTCATTTCTAATTCTATTGATTAGAGTCTTCTCCCTTCTTTTTCTTGATGAGTCTGGCTAATGGTTTATCAATTTTGTTTATCTTCTCAAAGAGCCAGCTTTTAGTTTTATTGATCTTTGCTATATTTTCCTTCATTTCTTTTTCATTTATTTCTGATCTGATCTTTATGATTTCTTTCCTTCCGCTAACTCTGGGTTTTTTTTTTGTTGTTGTTGTTCTTTTTCTCTAATTGCTTTAGGTGTAAGGTTAGGTTGTTTATTTGAGATGTTTCTTGTTTCTTGAGGTAGGATTGTATTGCTATAAACTTCCCTCTTAGAACTGCTTTTGCTGCATCCCATAGGTTTTGAGTTGTCGTGTTTTCTTTGTCATTTGTTTCTTGGTATTTTTCGATTTCCTCTTTGATTTCTTCAGTGATCTCTTGGCTATTTAGTAGTGTACTGTTTAGCCTCCATGTGTTTGTATTTTTTACAGATTCTTTCCTGTAATTGATATCTAGTCTCATAAATCATGGTAAGAAAAGATACTTGATACAATTTCAATCTTCTTAAATTTACCAAGGCTTGATTTGTGACCCAAGATATGATCTATCCTAGAGAATGTTCCAGGAGCACTTGAGAGGAAAGTGTATTCTGTTGTTTTTGGATAGAATGTCCTATAAATATCAATTAAGTCCATCTTGTTTAATGTATCATTTAAAGCTTGTCTTTCCTTATTTATTTTCATTTTGATGATCTGTCCATTGGTGAAAGTGGGGTATTAAAGTCCCCTACTATGATTGTGTTACTGTAGATTTCCCCTTTTATGGCCGTTAGCATTTGCCTTATGTATTGAGGTGCTCCTATGTTGGGTGCATAAATATTTACAATTGTTATATCTTCTTCTTGGATTGATCCCTTGATCATTTTGTAGTGTCTTTCTTTCTTTGTCTCTTGTAATAGTCTTTATTTTAAAGTCTATTTTGTCTGTTATGAGAATTGCTACTCCAGCTTTCTTTTGATTTCCATTTTCATGGAATATCTTTTTCCATACCCTCACTTTTAGTCTGTATGTGTCCCTAGGTCTGAAGTGGGTCTCTTGTAGACAGCATATATATGGGTCTTGTTTTTGTGTCCATTCAGCTAGTCTGTGTCTTTTGGTTGGAGCATTTAATCCATTTACATTTAAGGTAAATATCGATACGTATGTTCCTATTAGCACTTTCTTAATTGTTTTGGTTTTGTTATTGTAGGTCTTTTCCTTCTCTTGTGTTTCCTGCCTAGAGAAGTTCCTTTAGCATTTCTTGTTAAGCTTGTTTGGTGGTGCTGAATTTTCTTATCTTTTGCTTGTCTGTAAAGGTTTTAATTTCTCCGTCAAATATGAACGAGATCCTTGCTCGGTAGAGTATTCTTGGTTGTAGGTTTTTCCCTTTCATCACTTTAAATATGTCCTGCCACTCCCTTCTGGCTTGCAGAGTTTCTGCTGAAAGATCAGCTGTTAACCGTATGGGAATTCCCTTGTATGTTATTTGTTGTTTTTCCCTTGCTGCTTTTCATATTTTTTCTTTGTGTTTAATTTTTGATAGTTTGATTAATATGTGTCTTGGCATGTTTCTCCTTGGATTTACCCTGTATGGGACTCTGTATTTCCTGGACTTGATTGACTATTTCCTTTCCCATATTGGGGACATTTTCAACTATAATCTCTTCAAATATTTTCTCAGTCCCTTTCTTTTTCTATTCTTCTTCTGGGATCCCTATAATTCGAATGTTGTTGTGTTTAATTAGTTTCCCAGAGGTCTCTAAGACTGTCCTCAATTCTTTTCATTCTTTTTTCTTTATTCTGCTCTTCAGTAGTTATTTCCACTATTTTATCTTCCACGTCACTTATCTGTTCTTCTGCCTCAGTTATTTGGCTATTGATTCCTTCTAGAGTATTTTTAATTTTATTTATTGTGTTGTTCATCATTATTTCTTTGCTCTTTAGTTCTTCTAGGTCCTTGTTACACGTTTCTTGTATTTTCTCCATTCTAGTTCCAAGATTTTGGATCCTCTTTAGTATCATTACTCTGAATTCTTTTTCAGGTAGACTGCCTATTTCCTCTTCAGTTGTTTGGTCTGGTGGGTTTTTACTTTGCTCCTTCATCTGCTTTGTGTTTCTCTGTTTTCTCATTTTGCTTAACTTACAGTGTTTGGGGTCTCCTTTTCTCAGGCTGCAGGTTCATAGTTCCCATTGTTTTTTGTGTCTGCCCCCAGTGGCTAAGGTTTGTTCAATGTGTTGTGTAGGCTTCCTGGTGGATGGGACTGGTGCCTGTGTTCTGGTGGATGAGGCTGGATCTTGTCTTTCTGGTGGGCAGGACTGCATCCGGTGGTGTATTTTGGGGTGTCTGTGGTCTTATTATGATTTTAGGCAGCCTCTCTGCTAATGAGTGGTGTTGTGTTCCTGTCTTGCTAGTTGTTTGGCATAGGGTGTCCAGCACTGTAGGTTGCTGGTCATTGAGTGGAGCTGGGTCTTAGTGTTGAGATAGAGATCTCTGGGAGAGCTTTCACCATTTGATATTACATGCAGCTGGGAGGTCTCTTGTGGACTTATATCCTGAACTTGGCTCTCCCACCTCAGAGGCCCAGGCTTGACACCCAGCCAGGGAACCAAGACCCTCTCATCCACATAGCTCAGAAGAAAATGGAGAAAAAGAGAAAGAAAGAAAGAAAGAAAGAAAGAAAGAAAGAAAGAAAGAAAGAAAGAAAGAATAAAATAAAATAAAGTTTTTAAAATAAAAAAATTATTAAAAAAAATTAAAAAGCAATTTAAAAAGATAAAGAAAAAAAAAAGAAAGAAGAGAGCAACCAAACCAAAAAAAAAAAAAAATCCACCAATGACAACACGAACTAAAAACTATACTAAAACAGAAAAACAAGACAGAACCCTAGGACAAATGGTAAAAGCAAAGCTATACAGACAAAATCATGCAAAGAAGTGTACACATACACACTCACAAAAAGAGAAAAAGGAAAAAAGAAAAATAGATTTATATATATATAAAAGGAAGAGAGCAACGAAATCAATAAACAAATCTACCAATGATAATAAACTCTAAATATTAAACTAAGATAAACATAAAACCAGAAACAAATTAGATGCAGAAAGCAAACCCCAAGTCTACAGTTGCTCCCAAAGTCCATGGCCTCAATTTTGGGATGATTCATTGTCTATTCAGGTATTCCAGAGATGCAGGGTACATCAAGTTGATTGTGGGGATTTAAGCTGCTGCTCCTGAGGCTGCTGGGAGAGATTTCCCTTTCTCTTCTTTGTTCGCACAGCTCCTGGGGTTCAGCTTTGGGTTTGGTCCCGCCTCTGCATGTAGGTTGCCTGAGGGCGTCTGTTCTTCGCTCAGACAGCACGGGGTTAAGGTCGCAGCTGATTAGGGGGCTCTGGCTCTCTCAGGCTGGGGGCAGGGAGGGGTACAGATGCGGAGCGAGCCTGTGGCGGCAGAGGCCGGCGTGACGTTGCACCAGCCTGAGGCGCGCCATGTGTTCTCCCGGGGAAGTTGTCCCTGGATCACGGGACTCTGGATGTGGCGGGCTGCACAGGTTCCCAGGAGGGGAGGTGTGGATAGTGACCTGTGCTTGCACACAACCTTCTTGGTGGCTGAAGCAGCAGCCTTAGCATTTCATGCCCGTCTCTGGTGTCTGCGCTGATAGCCACAGCTTGTGCCCATCTCTGGAGCTCGTTTAGGCAGTGCTCTGAATCCCTTCTCCTCATGCACCCCGAAACAATGGTCTCTTGCCTCTTAGGCAGGTCCAGACTTTTTCCCGGACTCCCTCCTGGTTAGCTGTGGTGCACTAGCCCCCTTCAGGTTGTGTTCACGCAGCCAAGTGCAGTGCTCTCCCTGGGATCTGAACTCTGAAGCTGGAGCCTCAGCTCCTAGCCCCCACCCGCCCCGGCGGGTGAGCAGACAAGCCTCTCAGGCTGGTGAGTGCTGGTCGGCAGCGATCCTCTGTGCGGGAATCTCTCCGCTTTGCCCTCTGCACCCCTGTTGCTATGCTCTCCTTTGTGGCTCTGAAGCTTCCCTGCTGCTCCCCCCACGGCCGCCCCCCCCAGTACGTCTCCACCAGTGAAGGGACTTCTTAGGGTGTGGAAAGTTTTCCTCCTTCATAGCTCCGCCCAGGGGTGCAGGTCCTGCCCCTATTCTTTTGTCTGTTTTTTCTTTTTTCTTTTGCCCTACCCAGGTACGTGGGAAGTTTCTTGCCTTTTGGGAAGTCTGAGGTCTTCTGCCAGCGTTCAGTATGTGTTCTGTAGGAGTTGTTCCACATGTAGATGTATTTCTGATGTATTTGTGGGGAGGAAGGTGATCTCCACGTCTTACTCCTCTGCCATCTTAAAGGTCGCCCCACCCCCCCATCAGGGTTTGTCTTTTAAAGAGTTTTAATTCCCCAGGGAGTCTCAATGTCTCATCTTTCATTTTTATTTGAGGCAGTAAAATCCTATTTGTTTGAAATGGCTTGGATCCAGAAAGGTCAGACAGATCAGTGCCAGTGTACTGGCCACCCCTGCCCCACTGAGCATCTCCACGTAAGCTGGCATCACCTTTCTCAGTCCTGGGCCCAGGTCCCTTGGCTGCCTCCTGAGTACTCTCAGCAGTACATTTAGACTAAATAAAGATCTGTCTTTCATCTATGTGTATTATTTCCTAAATATCCACAAATTTTCTCTAGACTAATATAAAATAAATCAAAAGTATCCTTGAGTTATGTTTTTTTTTCTTTTTATGGGCAATCTTTCAAATTAAAGCTACTAAAAGTACAACTTTGATATTTGTTCTAATATCTGAAACGTTTGGCTTGAACATGTCCTGGCATCTGATTTTAAACACCATCCCTATCTATAACATGACCTCTTAAATCATTTTTACAGTTTCTTCCTGAATACTGTAGTCATGTGCCACTTTTGCTAGTGATTTTATAACAAGTGAATTATTATGCTCATGGCATTCAGTTCCTGGTCATCAAGATCTTACAACTCAGCAGGCATCATGGCAGGCCTGCAAGGCTTGAATGCAGACCTAGCCCCCAGTCTACATCAGAGGCTGTATCTTGAAGCATTTTTAGAATCCAGGTGTGCTGCTTCACATATACTGATGGATCATCCAGGCTTTCTCTTTGCTGTCAGCATCTCTGAGTTCCTTGAAGAGGGTTATCTGAGGGCTCTTAGTTGATTGCAAAGGAGCCTGGGGTGAGTCTGCACCTAAAAGTCTGCAGTATTTTTGAATATTTACAGAATATTTCTGAATATTTACAGAATTCAGAGCCAGACAAAGCTTCAACATCTCCTACCTTGATGTGCAGATGCCAGCTGTTTGGTTTTGTTGGAGCTTTAGAATTTTACAGTCCTTGGACAGTAGTGGTTACAGCATCAAGCCTGACATGTTTTAATAGGAGGAACTTCTCAGAATGGGAGGCTCTCCCCAAGGTGTGACTTGGGTGGTATGATGGTTAGTTTTATGTGTTTACCTGACTGGGCTAAGGGATGCCCAGATAGCTGGTAAAACATGATTTTGGGTGTGTCTGTGAGGACGTCTCTTGAAGAGATCTGCATCTGAGTTAGCAGGCTGATTAAAGGAGCTGCCCCCCCCCAAGGTGAGTGGCATCACCCAACCTGCTGAGGGGTCAGATAGAACAGGATGGCAGAGAGAGGAAAGAGGGATGTGCTTTTTTCACTTGAGCTGGGATCCTCTCCTGCCCTCAGACATCAGACTCTCAGTTCTCAGGTCTTCAGACTTGGCCTGGAGCCTCCAGCTCACAGATGGCAGGTCATGGGACTTCTTGGCTTCCATAGTTAATCCTCCATAACGGATCTCTTCCTATTGTTAGAAGATGATTGAAGAAGACAGTTTAGGTGATACAAACTGAATTTAACACCTCATGAAGCAGATAGTCTCCTTTTGGAGAACAGCAAAAGGCAGGAAGCTTTCACAGGATAAAGAATAAAGAACAAGGGAAAGACAAATAGAACACACCTGATTGGCTGGGGCCCCAGAGTAACCCTTGTTTGGGGTGAGAAGGCCCAAAGTTGACTTGGCGTTTGGGGATTGACTGACTGCATAGACTGCATTTCTGGTCAAGCAAAGCATCTAGAGGGACACAAAAGTGATCTAGGTTTTGGTTTGCTGATGCGGCACTCCAGGCAGGAGCTGCTCCATTTTGGGCCTAGAAAGGTATTTCAACACTACCTCTCTATATATCTTATTGGTTCTGTTTCTCTGGAGAACGCAGACTAACACAGGTGAGGTCTCTGTAAAACACCAAGAGGGTGTTGGAAACAAGTCTGTGTCTGAAGAAATTTGAATCCAAGCTGCAACCAATGTATGAAAGAAAGAAAGAAGGAAGGAGTGAAGGAAGGAAGGGAGGGAGGGAGGGAGGAAGGAAGGAAGGAAGAAGACAGAGAAAGAAAGAAAGAAAGAAAGAAAGAAAGAAAGAAAAGAAAGAAAGAAAAAGAAAGAAAGAAGGAAAGAAAGGAAGAAGGAAAGAAAGGAAAAGGCAGTAAAGAGGGCTCTTCCAGGGCTCTCCTCCGAGGCTTAGAGCGCCTGCCCCTCCTGTGGGCACCTGCTGGGCAGAGGGCCTGGTGGGCTGTGGGACCCTCCCTCTGCCTCCTGCCTTCCCCCATCCCCTAGCCCCCCCAGCAGCACCTTCCTCTAGAGAAGCCCTTTTCCCAGACACCTGACCCACTTTCCTTCCACTGTCACTGGTGGGTCAGCTCTTTTGGTGGAGCGAGTTGTTTTTGGTGGGAGTGTGGGCTGCATTCTGATGTACTGCGCTACTTTAAACTTCCTCAGCATTGCTGTTTTTGTTGGTGTAAAACTGCTTTTTCTCATTCATATGGAACGTTAAAAACTCCATTGCAATTTTACATCCAGCAGAGAGGTCCACCCATTTCGAAGTTGTTCTGACCACATCGTTCTCTGGGTAAAATCCTTCCGAATTCTCTTCCTGCCGTTTTAACTCCCAGCTGTCAGCTGACAAGCCAGCTTTCTCTCTTTCTCATCTTCAGGGGAAGTCAGACTGGATAGTTCTCCTCAGAGGGGTCCCCGATGGCCCCGTCTTACAGCTGGTGGAGGGCGGGTGGGAACCAGAGCAGAACAGAAGGGGCCACACTGCTCGAGGGGCCTGGGTCAGGCTGGGGGCCTGGGAAGCAGCCCCAGACCCGGCTCCCAGCACCTCCCTCCCCAGGACAGAGCCCCTCCCCTCCTCCGCTCTCCCTTCTCCAGGGTGGACTCCTCTTCCCCAGATGAGTCATCTAAGTGTCACCTCGTCCCCAGTCAGGCCTCTGGGAACCTGGTCTGGGAGGAGAGCAATCCTGGTCGGGCCTCACCCCACCCTCTGCCCATGCTCTCTGTGTCCTAGGACAAAGTGGAGGAAATAAGAGGGAACCTGTCTCCCACCTGTCTCCCTTTTTGAAACAAAGTAACACCATTAGCACAGGAAACATGCTGCTGAGTGGTGGTTTCATGGGGAGGGCAGGGCGGGTGGAGGAGGAGGGAGGAGAACGTTGGCTTCTGACGGCTGTCTGGCAGCACACCTCCGCCAGGCCCTGGCACCAGGAGAGAGACAGCTCCTGGAAAGGCAGGTAAAGAAATTGCGCCCAAGTGTCTGAGGAACAGCCTCTCCTTTATGCAGCCAAGGCTTCCTGCTTGTTGCAGGGCATGGAGACACTCCTTGGAGGGAGATTTAGCGGCTCTGCACCAGCTTCAGGCTGGCTCTGGTGTACCCCCTCCCGGTGAAAATGAGGAGAGACGAGGGGTCTCCCGGGAGGTTCATTGATTCTAGGCCGTATACATATTCTAAGGGGAGGCTTCTGAGTAATTATTTTTTGAAAACAATTACTTATTTTTAAAAATTCTGGTAAAATATCCATAACATAAAATTTATCATTAAAAAACTTATTTTACCAAAGTATAGTTGATTTACAGTGTTGTGTTAATTTCTGCTTACAGCAAAGTGATTCAGGTATACATATATATATTCTTTTTCGTATTCTTTTCCACTATGGTTTATCACACACAGGGTTTTGAATATAGTTCCCTGTGCTACATAGTAGGACCTTGTTATGTATCTATTCTCTGTATAATAGTTTGTGTCTGCTAATCCCAAATTCCCAATCCATCCCTCCCCTACCACCCCTCCCCACAAACTTATCATTTTTAAGTGTCCAGCTCAGTGGCATTAAGTGCCTACACAATATTGTGCAGCCATTACCACCATCCATCCACAGGACTCTTTTCATCTGGCAAAACTGAAACTCCATGCCCATTAGACACTAACTCCCCCTACCCCCTCCCCGAGCCCCTGCCGCCACCATCTACTTTCTGCCTCTATGAATTTAGTTACTCCAGGTGCCTCAGAGAAGTGGGATCATACAGCATTTGCTTTTTGTGACTGGCTTATTTCACTTAGCATAATGTCCTCCAGGCTCATCTGTGTTGTAGCACGTGTCAGAATTTCCTTCCTTTTAAGGCTGAATGGTAACCCATTGAGGGATAGACCACATTTTGTTTATCTGTTGATGGACATTTGAGTTGTTTCCATCTTTTGGCTATTGTGAATAATGCTGCTATGAACATGAGTGTACAAATACCTGTTCAAGTCCCTGCTTTCAGTTCTTTGGGGTATACACCGAGAAGTGGAATTACTGGGTCACATGGTAATTCTATTTTTCATTTTTGAGGAATTGCCATCCCAGAATATTTCTGCTTTCACATCAGACTTGGTGGATGGTTGTGCTTCCATTCTTCACCTTTCCCCCTGTTTTCAACTGGACTCACTGAGTGTGTTCTAACCATGAGAGGCTTTAGAAAGCTAGCGAATCAGAAGTCATGAGCGAGGTTTGCTGCATTCACCATCAACGTCTGTGCTTTTCAGGAAGTCGTTCTTAGGAAGTCACATTGAAAGTACTTAATTACTCTATAAAGTAAATACTACCAATTAAACAGCACAGAGGTTTGACTCCAAGTTCTTTAGATTTATTTCAAGCGTCTTCCTAATTTTGGGAAAAAGATTTTTTTTTGGCCAACACCAAATTGACAGAGCCAACAGGTGGCCAGTTCATGGGATGTGCACCTTCTCAGAGCTGCCTGCACGGGGTGTTCATCAATGTGACCTTCAAGTTACTGAACTGAGGAAAAACTGAACCCCTAGTTCCCCCCTTGAGGTAGTGTAAGCACTTTGCAAAGTCCTTTATAGCACAGAGCACTCCTAGGGGTTTCCACAAACACCCTATGGAGTGGCAGGTGGGGGGGGGGAGGTGCAAGATATTTTCCCCAAATTTTAAAGCTTTTTTAAAAGAAAAATAGCATTTCAAACACTAACAAAAATAAAATAGTATTAATCATCTCCATTACCCTGCTTTGGCAACTTTGCCATCCTGTTTCATCCATCTCTCCCCCTCCTTTTTTTTTCAAGTTATGAAACCAAGTCCCAAATATCACGTCAGTTTCACCAATAAACATTGTATCTCTAATTGGCAAGAACATGATTTTTTGTTTGTTATTTTTCCCCATATAGCTGCCTTGGTCAATGAAATTATCAACAGTTACTGAATATTTTCTTATGTGCATTCTATAATGAAAATGCATATGCCTCAGGAATGCCTTTTACCATTGGATTGTTCAGATATGAATCTAAACAAGGCCCAGATGTGGCACTGGGTTATGTCTCTAGTCACTGTCAGGGAGGGGAAATTCCCTGCCCCCCACCCCTTTAAATTTCCTGTGGCTGAACTAATACATAAAACAGGTTAACAGGAGAAAAAGAAACACATTGTAATTCATGGGAATGGAGGGCTCGTGGAAATGGACCTAAGTGGTCAAAATATCAATAGGCAGCTTTTATACTTTTTAGACAAAGAAATAATAAATTTCTGAGGAATTTACAGAACAAAGAAACTTAGGTTTTGGGTGCCCAATTAGAAAGAGATTAAAGAAGTAACAAGGTTTGTTTATTATATAGGCTTCTTGGCTGGAAATCACTCTTTTCAGTGATGGGTGTTCTTTTACCTCCAGAAGCAGACAGTGCACCTTTCACATGAGAAATTTACTTCCTGCTCTCAGGGGGACAGAAAGGAGGGTCAGATCATCCCTCTTGCATTGGTCATTTCTTAAGTAACTTTTTAAAAATTTTAGGAATCCTTTTTTTTTTTAATTGAAGTATAGTTGATTTACAATGTTGTGTTAGTTTCAGGTGTACGGCAAAGTGATTCATATATATATATATATATATCTAAAATTTTTCAGATTCATTTCACATACAGGTTATTACACAGTATTGAGTATAGTTCCCTGTGCTATACAGTAGGTCCTTGTTGTTTACCTATGTATAGTAGTGTTTAAGTAACTTTAACTCAAAATAATCAATGTGCCACTTAGGCACATTTTGGGGCAGCCTACCCTGGGCCGCAACATCACTCTCTTTTGTTTTTCTTTTTTTAGCAAATTTTATTTTTTAGAACAGTTTTAGAGTAACAGAAAAATTGGTAATACAATACAGAGAATTCTTGTATACCCCTGTTCACGGTCCCCCCTTTTATTCACATCTTACATCAGTGTGGTACAATTGTTAAGATTAATGAACCAGTATTAATATATGTACTAGTCAGTGTTCCCCAAATAGATAGAACCAATAGGATGTCTATCTCTATCTCTATATCTTCTTTTTCATTGAAGTATAGTTGATGTACAATATAAGTTACAGATGTACAATATAGTGATTCACACTTTTTAAAGGTTATACTGCACTTATAGTTATTATAAAATATTGGCTATAGGGCTTCCCTGGTGGCGCAGTGGTTGAGAGTCCACCTGCCGATGCAGGGGACGCGGGTTCGTGCCCCAGTCTGGGAAATCCCACATGCCGCGGAGTGGCTGGGCCGGTGAGCCATGGCCGCTGAGCCTGCGCGTCCGGATCCTGTGCTCCGTAACGGGAGAGGCCACAACAGTGAGAGGCCCGTGTAACGCAAAAAAAAAAAAAAAAAAAAAAAAATATATATATATATATATATATATATATATATATATATATATATATATTGGCTATATTCCCCATGCTTTACCATATGTCTTTGTAGTTTATTTTACACCTAGTAGTTTGTCCCTCTTAATACCCTACCCCTATAATGCCCCTCCCCCTTTCCCTCTCCCCACTGGTAACCACTAGTTTGTTCTCTATATCTGTGAATCTGCTTCTTTTTCGTTATATTCACTAGTTTGTTGTATTTTTTATATTCCACATATAAGTGATATCATACAGTATTTGTCTTTCTCCGTCTGACTTATTTCACTTAGCATAATCCCCTCCAAGTTCATCAGTGTTGTTGCAAATGGCAAAATTTCATTCTTTCTTATGGGCTGAGTAGTATTACACTGTGTGTGTGTGTGTGTGTATGTGTGTGTGTGTGTATGTGTATACCACATCTTCTTTATCCATTCATCTGTCGATAGACACTTAGGTTGCTTCCACACCTTAGCAACTGTAAATAGTGCTTCTATGAACATTGGGGTGCATGTATGTTTTCAAATCAGTGTTTTTGTTTTTTTCAGATATGTACCCAGGAGTGGAATTGCTGGGTCATGTGGTAGTTCTATTTGTAGGTTTTTGAGGACGCTACATACTGTTTTCCACAGTGACTGCACTAATTTACATTCCTACCAACAGTGTAGGAGGGTACGCTTTTCTCTACATCCTCACCAACATTGTGGTCTTTTTGATGATAACCATTCTGACAAGTGTGAGGTGATATCTTATTGTGGGTTTTGATTTGCATTTCCCTGATGATTACCGATGTTGAGCATCTATTTTTTTTTTTTTTTTTTTCTGTACGCAGGCCTCTCACTGCTGTGGCCTCTCCCGTTGTGGAGCACAGGCTCCGGACGTGCAGGCCCAGCAGCCATGGCTCACGGGCCCAGCCACTCTGCAGCATGTGGGATCCTCCCGGACCAGGGCACGAACCCGTGTCCCCTGCATCGGCAGGCGGACTCTCAACCACTGCGCCACCAGGGAAGCCCGATGTTGAGCATCTTTTTATTTCTCATCTGTTTGGTAGAGAAGTGGTTTCTCCAAGCCCTAGATCTACTACTCTTTCTCACGGTTTCCAGGATGGATAATTAGCATCAAAACAAAAAAACCTCCTTGTTTCTTCTTTGGAAATAACTTAATCAAGAGTGTGATCATAGCTTCAGAAATAGCTGAAAAAAATTGCTTTACTCTCCTTAAACTCAAGTTCATGTACTCCTCCTTCTTCAAAGAGCAGCAAGAACTATCATCATTTGTGTTTGTGTCAGGGATGATTGGAGAAGTTCATTTTCCTCATTAAAGGCATTAGATTTAGATTCTATCACTCAAGGCAGTTTCCTGTATTGAACAAACAGAATTTTTCATTTCTAAATCTATTGGTAACACGTCTTATTATTGGTGTAGAAAATGGAAGGATCTTATAATCCTCTTAGTTCTTCAAGCCGTGGGTACAGTCCGTTTGTCACTGTGAAATAAATTTTGTCGCAAATAGCATTAAAAAAGAAAGAAAGAAATGAAACAGACTAGAAAATATCAGAGTACATCATGTATTAATCTGCTCAGGCTGCCATAACAATGTACCAGAGATTGGGTGGCTTAAACAACAGAAATGTATGATTTAACAGTTCTGGAGGCTGGAACTCCAAGTTGTCAGGGTTGGTTTCTTCTGAGGCCTCTCTCCTTTGCTTGTAGATGGCCGTCTTTTCATTGTGGCCTCACATGGTCTCTCTCTGTGCCTGTCTGCATACTGATCTCCTCTTCTAGGATGTCAGTCAGATTGAATTAGGGCCCACACTACTGACCTCACTTAATTTAATCACCTCTTTGTTTCTAAGTACAGTCACATTCTGAGGTACTGGTGGTTAGCACCTCAAATTTTGGGAGACCACAATTCAGCCCATAATATGTCACATCATGTATTTTTTGTGAAGCTTTGCCTTAAATATGTGTGTGTTGATTGGGTTGCAATGTAAAGCATATTTCCTATTGTATAATAGGTGTTGATATTTAAAAACACAGAGCTTGATGATTCGCTGGTAGGATGCCCTGCAATGCCCTTTTTCTCCTTGGGATGAGGTGGAGACTGCAGGACCTGGAAGCCAGTGAGGAAGGGTATGAGTGGGTTATAAGGTGGACTGTTTTCACTTCTCAAACTGTCATTTGTTGGTTGTTGTTTGCCTTTAGTTTTCAGTAACACCCAGGTTGTTGGCAGCTCCCTAAGGTTGTAGGATTGAGGTCCCATTTCCTTGCTTATCACCAGTGTGGGACACGCTTAACTCCTGTAAGCTGCTCTCAGGTCCTGGCCACACACTCCCCTGCATCACAGCAACCCAGAACCTCTTCTCATAAATCCCTTCTCTTGTTTTCCCTTCCCCCTTTACAGGCACATGTCATGAGCCAGGCCCACCTGGGCAGTCTCCCTTTTGATGAATCCAGAATCAGTGAATTAGTAACCTTAATTACATCTTCACAATCCCTTTTGCCATGTAGCTATTCTATCATGTTCACCATCCCAGTGATTAGGGTAAAAGTCCTGGGGCCATTTTATTTATTTATTTATTTATTTTTAGTTTTTTTAAACATCTTTATTGGAGTATAATTGCTTTACAATGGTGTGTTAGTTTCTGTTGTATAACAGAATCAGCTATACATATACATATACCCCCATATCTCCTCCCTCTTGCATCTTCCTCCCACCCTCCCTATCTCACCCCTCTAGGTGGACACAAAGCACCGAGCTGATCGCCCTGTGCCATGTGGCTGCTTTCCACTAGCTATCTATTTTACATTTGGTAGTGTATATATGTCCATGCCACTCTCTCACTTTGTCCCAGCTTACCCTTCCCCCTCCCCATGTCCTCAAGTCCATTCTCTATGTCTGTGTCTTTATTCCTGTCCTGCCCCTAAGTTCTTCAGGACCTTTTTTTTTGATTCCATAAATATGTGTTAGCATGCGGTATTTGTTTTTCTCTTTCTGACTTACTTCACTGTGTATGACAGTCTCTAGGTCCATCCACCTCACTACAAATAGCTCAATTTCGTTTCTGTTTATGGCTGAGTAATATTCCATTGTATATATGTGCCACATCTTCTTTATCCATTCATCTGTCAATGGAGACTTAGGTTGCTTCCATGTCCTGGCTATTGTAAATAGAGCTGCAATTAACATTGTGGTACGTGACTTGTTTTGAATTATGGTTTTCTCAGGGTATATGCCCAGTAGGGGGATTGCTGGGCCTGGGGCCATTTTAGATTCTGCTCAGCACAGGCCCAGACCCTGTGAGGTGACCAGTGGACTTGCATTTGGTCAGTAGAGATGGAAACCATTTGTGTCCAGTGGAGATGATCATGCCAAAGGCTTGAGTGGTTTTTGTTTTTTTTTTGTTTGCTTTGGTTTTGGTTTTGGTTCCATTAGGACATTAGCCAGATTTGTCTTTAACTTGGCAAACTTATTTCAGTGGCACTTTTTCTCCTTCCCTCCTGAGTGATGGTCTAGACTTTGTTCCATGAACTCTTTGAATCACTCTGCTGTCCTGCTGGACCCTTTAGTGTTGAGTAGACAAAGTTCTGACACATGTCTGTTCTATATTTGTATGGAGTTGTGGGTTTAGCTTTTTTTTTTTTTTTTTTTTTGTGGTATGCAGGCCTCTCACTGTTGTGGCCTCTCCCATTGTGGAGCACAGGCTCCGGATGCGCAGGCTCAGCGGCCATGGCTCACGAGCCCAGCCGCTCTGTGGTGTGTGGGATCTTCCCGGACCGGGGCACAAACCCATGTCCCCTGCATCGGCAGGCGGACTCTCAACCACTGTGCCACCAGGGAAGCCCTGGGTTTAGGTTTTTGACAGGGCAATTCAGTTTTCCAGGAGACCTGGACTTGCAGCTTCTGAGACTTACTGTTCCCTCTTTTTCCTACCATAAACCCCTGACTGACTGAGCTCTCCCATAGCTCTGCCTTTTGAACAAAAAGGTATAAAAATCCACCTCATGCATGGCTTTCTGTCATTAAAAGTTTGCACAGTGAGTGACATCTTAAAAAGAAACCTGGTGGAACGTATTCTGCCACATGTGGGAGTTTTTGGAGCAGACGGTGATGGAAAAGTTGAGCAAAGGGCAAATGACACACATCACACAGCTGTGACTTGCGTGTCCTTCTCTCTGGGCGAAGCTGGTGGGCAGAGAGGGCAGGGCTTGGCCAAGGTCTGGATGACCAATTATGGAACTTTCTGACCATGGACAATCTCCAGATTCACTGAGACAGAGCTTTCCTTACCTGTGAAGTGGGGGAGACCACCTGCAGCCCCACCTCTGCATGTAGCCCCATCTCAGGACCAAAGCACACTCTGTGAGGTAGCAGGTAAGTAGTCTTGCTCTCTGGCCTGGGCTAGAATACGGTGACTCAGCCACACTCCCAGTCTACCCCTAGCATGGCCTTTGTCACTACCCAGGCCAGAGACCCAGAGCACCCAGCCGGAGCCTTTGAGACCAACCTTCCCTGACGGTGCAGTGAGGGTCCACTTTGGCATGTCCCTATTACCCCAGCTCTGCCTGAAATGCATATAGGATCTATGGTTCTGATGCAGGGGGATATTCCTCACACCACCAAACAATTCTGCGATACCAGCTGAGTATCCTACAGTTCAAGAGGTCTTGGAGACAGAACCAGATTCTACAGGTTAAAGTCTCCATCCTACAAGACCACCCCCACCTTGGATGGCAACTCCAAGTCCAGGATGTCACCTGTGCTTATGACTGACTGGCTGTAAATCAGAGGTTCCCAGGACCCCTTCCTTGGGTTCCATTGATTTGCTAGAGTGGTTCACAGAAATCTGTGAGGTCAGAGAAACATTTTACTTACTAGATCACCAGTTTATTATAAAAGGATATAACTCAGGAACAGCCAGGTGGAAGAGATGCAGAGGGTGAGGTATGGGAAAGCACGGAGCTTCCCCACCCCCTCCAGGTACCACCCTCCCAGCACTTGAACATCCTCACCAACCCAGAAGCTCTGCAGCTCTATTCTTTTGGGGTTTTTGGAGGCTTCCTTACATAAGCATGACTGATTAAATCACTGGTCATTGGCAATAGATTCACCTCTGTCCCCTTTCCCTTCCCTCGAGGTCAGGAGGGTGGGACTGAAAGTCACAACCCTCTAATCATATGGTTGGTTCCTCTGGTGACCAGCCCCCATCCTTAGGTGACCTACGGGGCTTCCAAAAGTCACTCATTAACATAATAAAAATACACCTTTATGATGCTTGTCACCTAGGAAATTCTAAGGATTTTAGGAGTTCTGTGCCAAAAACAAAGACCAAATATATATTTCTTATTATAAATCACAACATCACACCTACTTTCTGGAAGCTTCCCTACGCCACTAGAGATGCTTTGAGGTGTGGACCATATACAGAGAGAGGGGAATTCACTCACTTCCCGTTGGACAGGACTCACCTTCTGAGTTCTTGTCCTGAGGAATTTCTTCCCTGGACTACGGAGCCCATGAACACACACTTGGTATAGGAATTGGTGGGAATCAGGGTTGGTGGAAACAGCATGGAGGAGGCCAAGTTAAGGTGGTTAGATATTTTTCCTATGCTTACAGGGGGCCCACAGATGGCTTTTGGGAGGGGCAATGAAATAACTTGATTTTAGGGAAGCAGAGAAAAAGTCAGAGAGAGGGGTCTGGCTGGGGGTAGTGACTTTGGCAATGTATAGGAAGGTGCTGATTTGAGAGACTCTGGGGAAAAAAATTGTCTACTGGACTAGAAACTCCTTATATGTATGTCAAGGGGACGAGGGAGATAGAAAGGGATGCTGGGGCTTGGTGCTTAAGAATGGAAGCTCAGGAATAGGAAAGTTGGTAAAAAGAACAGATTTGGACAGTATGTTATAAGGCAAATAAAAATTACTGATAATACTAGCTAACATAGCTAGGCATTCAGATTCTAGAAATCCTGTGAGGTGAGATGCTTTGGCTCTGGCTGTCCTGCTGGCTTGTGTGGGGCAGGGAGAAGCCCTTCTCACTGTGTGTCTCCACTGCCATCTCTGGAATATGCACTGCCCTCCCTGGATCGCTGGCCATGGTCCTTCCCACACACTCTCCACACCTGTGGCCTCCAGAACAGCAGCTGCCCTGGCTCTTTCTGACCGTCTCTGACTGTGCCTTCTTTGGGTCCCTTGCCTTCTTTTTTATGGTCTCTAAATGGGGGTTCTCCCCACCCTGCTGCTTATAGGGCGGGGAGGTTCTAGTCACGGTCAGGGTTTCAGCGACTGCATACCTGGCAGTGATGCTCAGATAGAAACCCTCAGCTCACACCCTTCCTCCTGGTTCACACTGAAGAACCCCCGTCAGCAAAACACTACACTCACCTCTCAAGTGGGACATGTTCCCAAAGGAACTTACCATTGTTCCCCACTAAATCTACCTTTCCCACAGTAAGACTGGGGATTTCTCCCTCCTATTTCACTTCCAGTTGGCCCCAAATGTTTCTCCAGGTAACACCCCTACCCACTCATGCTCTTACCTGACCCAGACCCCTCAGATGGCTACCACAGACCTGCCAGTCTCTGTGCCCTAAGTTCGGGCAAATCCCCCTTACAGAAGACACTGGAATGGCTCTCTTTTGCCTATAATAGTTACCCTCATCTAGGGTGCTATTCCCCCCAGGGGATGCTTGGCAGTGTCTGGAGACATTTCTGGGGGCAGAGTTGCTGGTGGGTAGAATCCAGGGCTGCTACTAAACAAGCTACAATAAACGCCCCCCAACTACACCACAATCATCTGGTCCCACACGGCAATAGCACCGAGGTTGGGCAATCCTCACCTAGAATAAAGCCTGCAGGGTGCCCAAGTCCCTGGCCCACTGGGAACTGCCCACATCTTTGCTCCTGCCCCTCTGGCTTTGCCTCTTATGTCCAGAAACACAGATTTGTTTGTAGTTCCCTCGAGCTACTACCTGCCCTGTCTTGTCCCACGCCCTTGCCCTGCTTGTCTTGTCCTCTGCTTTTCCTCCCTCACACCTGTTCTTTGCATTATTTATGTCTCCTGCATCCTTTGAGGTTCATGCTAGGCTGTCACCCAGCACAAAATGGTCCCTGGCACTCTGGTTCCCCGGAATACGTGCTTGCCTCGAGGCCCCCTCTGTGCTCTCATGTACCCTGTGCTAATATACATTTTTGTTTTCTATGTACCTATGCTCCAACTAAATTGTGAGATTCCTCGTGATGGGATTATGCCTTTTACAAACCTAGTGTGTCTCTGATGCCAGGCATATAGTGGGCATTCAAATTGTAGATTGGATCCATTGGTTTCAGTTCAACAATGAATCCATAAATAAATGAATGAATGGAAGACGTGAACGAAACCCTACATTTCAGCATTTATTTCCAGAACATTTTCCACTTTATGGTACTGATGCCCCAAGTGTTGGCAACTTAACGTTAAGTAAGTAAACAAGAGCAAATTAAGTTGGAAACCAGTACTTTATTTTTTATGAAAATGTATGATGCTTGTTAAGCTGTAGGACATTTAGTTCAATATTATCATACTTTATTAAATTGTCAAGCACATGGAGACTGTTGGAGGGGAGAACGTACAAATGAAATGAAATGTGACCAACTAGGAAATGTTGAATGATTATTATACATCTTTATAAATCATTATAGCTCTTGGAGCTTCTGTGACAAGGAAAGATACTTGGGTTCCAGGGCGCAGGCTCAGTCCTCTGGGCAGTCGGCTGTGTGGTCCTGCACAAGGCTCTCCATCCTTTTACTTTTCAGTGTCCTCATGCAAGACGAGGTCTTCATAATACTTAGGGCTCCTAATATTTTTTATTTTATTAAATCCAAGGATTCTTATTAAGAACATTACTTTTTATGCATAAGTATATTTGTGTGAGGGACTTTTGTGTATTCTCCAATTTCTATAAGTTGTAGATAGAGATGGAAAGATGTGCAATTTAGTCAAGCACCACAGGCATAAGTGGGTGTGAGAGGCAACCCATAGCGAGAAAAATAAGTTGGGTTATTGTGTTGGGGTCACTGGGTTGTCAAACCCAAGTTCACGTGCTTGATGCACAGTGAGGCTAAACAAGCCCAAATATCAGAGTTTGGAGCAGAGAAAGGTTTACTGCAGGACCAAGCAAGGAGAACAGGCGGCTCATGCTCAAAAAGCCCAAACTCTCCATTGGTTTTCAGGGAAGAGTTTTTATAGGCAAAATTTGAAGAGGAATGCAGGGAGTGTGATTTTCTTCTTATTGGTTGGTGGTGAGGTAACAGGGCGGTGTTCCAGGAATCTTGTGCTCAGCCTGAAGTTACCATCTCCACCTGGGTGGGGGCCTTAGTTTCTGTAGAACTCAGAGATTTGTATCAGCTTGTTACGTATATTCCTTGAGGAGGAACCAGGACCCTGCCAGATTGCTGAACTATTGTTTCTTGACTGCCTTTCCTTTGTTTCAGCATTCCCTCACTCCTCTCATTAGTAACTGTTTGAATCTGCCCTTTGGAACTCAGGGAAGGTCTAGGAGGCTGAAACCTTTATCCTAAAAATAAGAAATGGGGGACATGGAAGGGTTTTTGTACCGGGAAGGTCCTGTGGGGTCCTGCAGGCTCCTGCTCAGTTTTAATCCCTTCTTTTCTTTGATACTCCTCAATCTTGAGAGGGAACAGGGGCAGAGCAACAAAGGGAATAAAGTTTTGGATAGAGAGGTTAATCATAGACTTGGCAGAGGAACTTGGTTTCAATGAGGAGGGAAAACACAACTAAGCAGCCAGGAACAAAACCTATCTGACTCACAAAGGGAGAAACCAGCAGTGTCTATGTATGTGACTGGCTGGGTTGAACACACCCATCAATAAAGCGAGTGGAACTTGTCAGTTTCTAGGGACTGCAGTGGCCGTGCCTTGTTTCCATTTTTTCCTCTGGACAAAGTTGTCTTGCCTGGACAGAGCACAAGTGAGAGTGGGATCTGGACCCACTGGGCTCTGGACCATAGGTCTGGGTGAATATGGCTACGTGTTATCTCCTGATGTCTGTTGTGTCAGGAGGAAGAATCTTCCCGCTACCCTTGTAGGTTCTTCTGGCTGGTTTAAGAATTACACTGACATGAGACAGATTATCAGGAGAAAGTCGAACAAAAATTTAATACCATGTGAACATGGGAGATACCCAGGAAGACTAAGTAATGCTCCAAAACAGAAACCGAGCAGGGCCCTGTGGGGAGCCTTGGCATGGATGCCTTTTTGTCCCCCATTTCTTGTAGGCAAGACTCCAGCCTCCATAACCTTCCCTGAGTTCCAAAGGGCAGATTCAAACAGTTGCTAATCAAGAGAGGGGCAGACATGAAACCACCAGATTAAAGAGACTAGAGAATCTCATCAAGGTTAGGAGACCCTACACTTGAGGCCCTGCACACACCCTAATCTTGTTAGCAACCCCACCCTTTTGAAACTTTACAGAAGAAAGAAGAATGCAAGACTGTTACTGTCTTGATCTTTATTGCATACCCCTGACCACTATAAGACTATAAGACCTCTCCCTATTCCCCAAGGAGGGGGGCACAGTTCTTGAGGCACTGGCTTACTGTGTTCCCTCTTTGCCTGGCAAAGAAATAAAGCCACCCTTTCTTTCTTCTCCAAAACTCTGCCTCCCTATCTCATTTTGGCATCAGTGTACACAAGGCCAATATTTTGGCATCAAAATGTCCGAAATCCTCACTTTAAATATTATCTTCAGCTAAAGACAAAAAGGATGTTGAGGGTGGAGAGAGTCAGTTACAGGAGGGACCAGGAAAAGCAGAGTAAACAAGAGTGATTGTGATGCAGATTTAGTCATTGCCTTCTCCATTGATAAGCATTTCTAGAGATTTGGTCATCTTCCTCTTCCAGGTACTGAGAGGTAGACACCCTTGGGAATGGAGGTTACCTTTACAAATGTACATGTTTCTTACAAAAGGGTAATTCCTACTTGGTTTCCATAGTTTTTCCCATGCCCAGTGTTTATTAGAAGATAACCAGTTTAAAATAATTAATATGTCAAGCAGACACACTTTGGGGTAACAAATTCTCCTGCCCTACACCTCTATGTGGTGATGATCTTGGGGGGACCTCAGCCTGCAGGGGCTTGAAGCAGGATTTTAGTTCCCGGCCAAAGATTGAATTCAGGCTGCAGCAGTGAGAGTGCTGAATCCTAGCCACTAGACCACCAGGGACAGTGGCCAGTGACAAGGCCCTGGCCCATTGGCTTTGTAGAAGTGAATTTCCACAAATAGAGGGAAAGTAGTGAAATAAGTAAAGTGTTTATTTGGAGGAAAAAGAGTACATGTGAATAGACTCACATGGGTGAGCTCAGAGAGAGAATCATGTGCTTGTGGTAGTTTGAATCCCTTATATGAGGCATTTCTTCCGAGTTTCCTCTGGCCAGTCATCTTCTTTGCCTTGCTCTGAGTTAGTATTTGGTTTATCTCAGGGTCCTCCCCTGTGTGCACACGCATCTCTTAGCCAAGATGGATTCTAGCAAAGAGGCTTATGGGTAGGTTAACATCACCTACTGTTGGGTGGTGCTCCTTTGGTCCCCGAGGAGGCTTATTGCACCTGTGTAGTCAGGAAGGTCTTCTTGACTCCAAGAATGAGGAATATATGGTCTCTTTATCTCTTATCTGGGCAGAGCTCAGCTCCTCTTTGCCCCTGCTATTATCTTTATCTTCGAGTTTCTGTCCACAGGGGACAAACTCCAGCTGCTCAGCCTGGGGCCCATCTATCTCCTGCCTCAGTGATATAAGCAGAGGAATGGAGGGTAAATGTTTGGACATTTTTGTAGAAACCTGACACTGCCCCAGCATCCCTGCGTGTCATCAGGGGACTCAATGAGCAGGTATGGACCAGTTCAGGGGCTGTTGGACTCTGGTGGGTGGGAGCCACAGACTAGCCACAAGTGCAGGACTATGTTAGGACATGTGACCCTTACGGCTGACTTGTCAACCATAAGGCGAGCTTCTGCATCTGAAAAAAATGGGAGCATTTAGTCTACAACATCTGATGTTTATGATCATTATAATTTTAAATTAAGCCAGTGTTAATGTTATTAGCTAAAACAACTAAGTGAATTTTTTTTTTTTTTTTTTTTTTGCGGTACGCGGGCCTCTCACTGTTGTGGCCTCTCCCGTTGCGGAGCACAGGCTCCGGATGCGCAGGCTCAGCGGCCATGGCTCACAGGCCCAGCCGCTCCGTGGCAGTGGGATCCTCCTGGACCAGGGCACGAACCCGTGTCCCCTGCATCGGCAGGCGGACTCTCAACCACTGCGCCACCAGGGAAGCCCTAAGTGAAATTTTTAAAATAGATCTTTATTGGAGTATAATTGCTTCACAATGTTGCGTTAGTTTCTGTTGTACAACAAAGTGAATCAGTCATATGCATACATATGTCCCTATATCCCCTCCCTCTTGAGCCTCCCTCCCATCCTCACTATCCCACCCCTCTAGATCATTGCAAAGCACCGAGCTGATCTCCTTGTGCTATACGGCTGCTTCCCATTAGCTATTTTACATTCAGTAGTGTATATATGTTGATGCTACTCTCACTTCACCTCAGCTTCCCCCTCCCACCCCGTGTCCTCAAGTCCATTCTCTATGTCTACATCTTTATTCTTGCCTTGTAACTAAGTTCATCAGTACCATTTTTTTTAGATTCCATATATATGTGTTAGCATATGGTATTTGTTTTTCTGATTTACTTCACTCTGTATGACAGACTCTAGGTCCATCCACCTCACTACAAATGACCCAATTTCATTCCTTTTTATGGCCGAGTAATATTCCATTGTATATATGTGCCACATCTTCTTTATCCATTCATCTGTTGATGGACACTTAGGCTGCTTCCATGTCCTGGCTATTGTAAATTGAACTGCAATGGACATTGTGGTACATGACTCTTTTTGAATTATGGTTTTCTTAGGGTATATGCCCAGTAGTGGGATTTCTGGGTCATACAATAGTTCTATTTTTAGTTTTTTAAGGAACCTCCGTACTGTTTTCCATAGTGGTTGTAACAATTTACATTCCCACCAACAGTGCAGGAGGGTTCCCTTTTCACCACACCCTTTCCAACATTTATTGTTTCTAGATTTTTTGAGAATTACCATTCTGACCAGTGTGAGGTGATACCTCACTGTAGTTTTCATTTGCCTTTCTCTAATAATTAGTGATGTTGATGTTTCATGTGCCTCTTGGCCATCTGTATGTCTTCCTTGGTGAATTGTCTATTTAGGTCTTCCATCCATTTTTTAACTAGATTGGTTTTTGTTTTTTGATATTGAGCTCCATGAGCTGTTTGTATATTCTGGAGATTAATCCTTTGTCTGTTGTTCCATTTGCAAATATTTTCTCCCATTCTGAGGGTTGTCTTTTTGTCTTGTTTATGGTTTCCTTTGCTGTGCAAAAGCTTTTAAGTTTAATGAAGTCCCATTTGTTTATTTTTGTTTTTATTTCCATTACTCTAGGAGGTGGTTCAAAAAAGATCTTGCTGTGGTTTATGTCAAAGAGTGGTTTTCCTATGTTTTCCTCTAAGAGTTTTATAGTGTCTGGTTTTACATTTAAGTCTTTAATCTATTTGGAGTTTATTTTTGTGTATGGTGTTAGGGAGTGTTCTAATTTCATTCTTTTATATGTAGCTGCCCCGTTTTCTCAGTACCACTTATTGAAGAGGCTGTTTTTCTCCATTGTATGTTCTTGCATCCTCTGTCATAAATTAGGTACCCAATTTATGCATGGGTTTATCTCTGAGAATTCCATCCTGTACCATTGATCTATATTTCTGTTTTTGTGCCAGTACCATACTGTCTTGACTACTGTAGCTTTGTGCCAACAACCAGGAAAGGAGAAATCAACAGTAACACAATAATAATAGGGGACTTTAACACCCCACTTACACCAATGGACAGATCTTTCAAACAGAAAATAAATAAGGAAACACAAGCTTTAAATGACACAATAGACCAGATAGACTTAATTGATATTTATAGAACATTTCACCCCAAAGTGGCAGAATACACTTTCTTCTCAAGTGCACATGGAACATTCTCCAGGATAGATCACATCTTGGGTCACAAATCAAGCCTCTGAAAATTTAAGAAAATTGAAATCCTATCAAGCATCTTTTCTGACCACAACAGCTGTGAAATTGGAAATCAATTACAGGAGAAAAACTGTAAAAAACACAAATACATGGAGGCTAAACAGTGTGCTACTAAGTAACCAAGAGATCACTGAACAAATCAAAGAGGAAATAAAAAAAAAACATAGAAACAAATGACAATGAAAACACAATGACCCCAAACCTGTGGTTTACAGCAAAAGCAGTTCTAAGAAGGAAGTTTATAGCAATTCTATCTCACCTCAAGAAACAAGAAAAATCTCAAACAATCTAACCTTACACCTAAAGTAATGAAAGAAAGAAGATCAAAGAAAACCCAAAGTCAGTAGAAGGAAAGAAATCATAAAGGTCATAGCAGAAATAAATGAAATAGAAACAAAGAAAACAATAGCAACTATCTATAAAACTAAAAGCTGGTTCTTTGAGAAGATAAACAAAATTGATAAACCTTTAGCCAGACTCATCAAGAAAAAAGCGAGAAGATGCAAATCAATAAAATTAGAAATGAAAAAGGAGAAGTAACAACCAACACTGAAGAAATACAAAGGATTATAAGAGATTACTACAAACAACTATATGCCACTAAAATTGACAACCATGAAGAAATGGACAAATTCTTCAAAAGGTACAATTTTCCAAGACTGAACCAGGAAGAAATAGAAAATAGAAACAGACCTATCAAACAAGTAATGAAATTGAAACCATAATTAAAAATCTTCCAACAAACAAAAGTCCAGGACCAAATGGCTTCACAGGTGAATTCTATCAAACATTTAGAGAAGAGCTAACACTGATCCTTCTCAAGCTCTTCCAAAAAATTTCAGAGGGAAAAACACTCCCAAATTCATTCTACAAAGCCACCATCACCCTGATACCAAAATCAGAAAAAAAATCACAAAAAAGGCAAATTATAGACTAATATCACTGATGAACCTAGATGCAAATATCCTGAACAAACTACTAGCAAACAGAATCCAGCAGCACATTAAAAGGATCATACACCATGATCAAGTGGGATTTATCCCAGGGATGCAAGGATTCTTCAGTATATGCAAATCAATCAATGTGATACACCACATTAACAAATTAAGGAATAAAAATCACATGATCATCTCAATAGATTCCGAAGAAGCTTTTTACAAAATTCAACACGGATTTATGATAAAAACTCTCTAGAAAGTAGGCATAGAGGGAACTTACCTCTACATAATAAAGGCCATATATGACAAACCCACAGCAAGCATCATACTCAATGGTGAAAAACTGAAAGCATTTCCACTAAGATCGGGAACATGACAAGGATGTCCATTCTGGCCACTCTTATTCAATATAGTTTTGGAAGTCCTAGCCGTGGCAATCAGAGAAGAAAAAGAAATAAAAGGAATCCAAATTGGAAAAGAAGAAGTAAAATAGTCACTGTTTGCAGATGACATGATACTATACATAGAAAATCCTAAAGATGCTACCAGAAAACTACTAGAACTATCAATGAATTTGGTAAGGTTGCAGGATACAAAATTAATGCACAGAAATCTCTGGCATTCCTATACACCAACAACAAAAAAATCAGAAAGAGAAATTAAGGAAACACTCCCATTTACCATTGCAACAAAAAGAATAAAATATCTAGGAATAAAGTTGCCTAAGGAGGCAAAAGACTTGTACTCAGAAAACTATAAAACACTGATGAAGGAAATCAAAGATGACATAAACAGATGGAGAAATATACCATGTTCTTGGATTGGAAGAATAAGTATTGTGAAAATGAATATACTACCCAAAGCAATCTACAGATTCAGTGCAATCCCTATCAAACTACCAATGGCATTCTTCACAGAATTAGAACAAAAAATTTGACAATTCGTATAGGAACACAAAAGACCCTGAATAGCCAAAGCAATCTTGAGAAAGAAAAATGGAGTTGGAGGAGTCAGGCTTCCTGACTTCAGCTAAGTGAAATTTGTAGTGTTTATTTTATATCCTAATTTGCTGATAGTGAAACAAGTTTTATTGGAGTTTTTTGAACCAAGAAAAGACACACATTGTAAGCCAAGTGGTGATGATGTGTTTCCGAGGACATGAAGATGTCACCCATTCCCACCCATGAGACTTAAAGAATCCTTGCCTTGATTTATCTCCATGTTTATTTCAACAGCTGTGCTTCAAGAGACCTGCAGTGGTCACCCGCCCTGAATGGCTCTGACTTGATCAGAGGAATGCGCCTGCATGGATGAGACCTGGAGGTGTCCGTTCAAGAGTTCCCTTTGCTACAGTACTGTGCTAAAGTCTCCATCCAGGGGGGATTTGTAGTCTGCTGGGCACAATTCCTGCTGTGTGCAAAGAAACCTGGAAAACTGGGTATGCCCCAGCTGCCCCTGGAAATCTCTGTCCCTTTCCTAAATCTATCCACGGCTTTTTTTATTGAAAAAGTTTTGCTTTCTCCTCCAAAATGTCAGCAGACTTCAGTAATGTATCTAAAGACAGAGAAATTTATTAGAACAATTCATCCGGTTTTCTACCTTCTCCAGTTTCCATGCTCTTTGTGGCTCCTACCACCAAGAAATGGGGTCCATTTTCTGTCTCTGTGAATCTGGTTTGGCCTTTTAATGTGTATTGGCTGATAGAATGCAGAGGAAGTAAAGGTGTGTCTGTTTTGACTCTAGGCTTCAAGGGGCCTTGTGTGCTTCTCCCTTGGAGCCCTCCTGAGCCTGGGCTGGTCTGAAGGGTGATGGGAGACACAGGCTCACAGCCCGCCTGCTCCCAGACTAGTGAAGACTTCTTGCAGAGCTGGTTCCTCCCTGAACAAACAGCCAGAATGGATGGAGTCCGGCCTAGTTGTCAGAACTGACCAGCTGACCAGAAGACTATAGAGCATTCATCAGTAGTTGTTATCAGCCCTTAAGTTGAGGGATAATGTAGTAAAACCTGTGAATGATATAAAGATTAAGGTGATACATTTGAGATGATTCTTTTTATAATGTGAAAGCTGATCACAAATACTGGTATTACATTCTGATGTGTGATAGTTATTGAGTAGGAAAGTTCTGCCAAGAATGTTTAAACTTCAGGGCAAATTCTGAGTGTTTCTTCAGATAAGAAGCCAGTTTAGTTCCACCTTTTCCATGATGTGACTTGGAGAACCAGATCTGCTCACTAGTCTGTTATCCTCAGGATTTTCAATGATCCTAGTACATAGGACTGCGGGTGGATGGTTTCTGTGGCAAGAGCCCACTGCAAATCCCACCTCAGTCCTTAAAGCTTCTGCCAGATTGTTAGATTATTTTTTTGTTCACTATAAATTATGATTTGGAATTCAGTTATCCTATTTCTAGTCTATCTAGCTTTGCCATTAACCTTTTGGCAAACATGTTTAAATATATTTTTCTATCAACATTAAGAAGTAATGAGAGCTCTTGTAATTGCAGAGGGAATGTTTAGCTGCTTTAGAAAACATTTTGGCAGTTTCTCAAAATGATAAATGTAGAGTTATCACATGACCCAGCAATTCCACTCCTAGGTATTGGACTTGAATTAAAAAAACTTGTGTGCAAATATTTAGGGCAGCACTATTCCTAATAGACAAAAAGTGGGGATGACCTAAGTGCCCATCAAGGGATGGAAGAGTAAGCAAAATGCATTCTCTCCATATGATGGAATATCATCTAGTCTTAAAGAAGAATGAAATACTGATTCATGCAACAATATGATGAACTTCAAAACATTAACCAGAAACCATGAACATTGACTAGAATAACCAGATGGGATGGACCACATATTGTATGGTTCAGTTTAGATTAAATGTTCCAAATAGGCAGATACACAGAGACAGAAAATAGATTGGTGGTTGCAAGGGGCTGGGGAGAAGTGGGTATAGTGATTACAAACGTGTGTGGTGTTCCTTTACACGGTGATAAATGTTCTGGAATTAGTGGTGATGGTTACACAAGTCAGTAAATATAATAAAAACTGAACTATATACTTTAAAATGGTGAACTTTATGATATTTGAAGTGTATCTCAATAAAGCCATTATCTGAAGAAAAGAAGTAATCAGAATCTGTAAGCTTCATATCCTGAACAAGACAAGACTTTTAAATATTTCCAGGACCCTCTCTGCCCCTTTCCTTGGGTTTCTTCAAGGGACTATAAAACAAAGAATGTTGCCTGCCATTCAGTTCTACAAGGATCAAGTCATTAGCCATTGTAGTCGCTGACCCTGAAAGGAATTCAGGACAAAAAAAAGGATGAAGTATTCTGTGTTTTTGGATAAACGGGCCCCTAGATGGTTAAGATGCATATCTAAGGAAGAATTTCAGTGACCCCAGATTCTTTCATCTTCCCATACATAGAAAAGCACTAAAATCATTAATTTGAGATGTTCTTTGTGATTAACAATAATCTTTTACCAAGATGTATGCTTGACTACAGGTATTTCCCAGCCAAAAAAAAAATGTACATATACACTGGCTCCTCCTCTGTCTCTTCAGAGCAGTTTCTCAGACCTGCTGAGTGGCTGTCTTCTGGGCTACAGTCCTCAGTAAGGTCCCCGAATAAAACTGAAACTCACAGATCCCATGTTGTGTGTTTTTTATTTCAGTTGACTGGATTTTCCACCTACCCTGGCCCTGACCTAGATCATCCTTCCCATCAAATTCACAGCCCTGCAAAGTGAAGAAGGGGACATCTAAGTCAGGGCTGTCAGATTTCAAGTCCAGGCTGTATATCCAATGATACCCACAAATTTCAAGATTCGAAATGGAGAAACATATGGAGAAACAAAAGCAAGAATGACAATTTTAGGATCACTGCTGTTACATATTCCTTAAAGCCAGTATTCACCAGGGCAAATGCCAACTTTGTGGTTGTGTATACATGTTGCAAAAGAGGGAAAGTGTTATTCTCTGTGATTTTCAACAGAGCAGAAGGGAAATATGGAGAGAAAGTATGTTTGAAAAATCAAATTTCAACTATCATTGCTTTCGTTTGTTTTCAGTCATGCTGTTCATTAAGATGTCCTAGATAAATCAAAGGAGGGCATGGCAATTTCTGTTTGTCAAAAAGTCTCCTAGGTCAAACTGCATTATTCAATTGCATTTGGTCTGTCGTGTGTGTCCCTATGAATGCATATAATACATGAATGTCCTGCTCTCCTGATAGATAACACATCTCCAGAGGATGGGGTCATGTCTGCTGTGTCTTCCACCTGGGGATGGGGTCATGTCTGCTGTGTCTTCCAGCTTGCCCAGTGACAGGAGCTGAGCCCTCAGCTGCCATGAATGTCACAGCCACTATTGCCGTGTGGTCCCTGAGCCCTGTGGTCCTTGTTCACGGTCCTGGGACTCTCTCCACAGTCTGTCTTGGAGAAAGTTGTGGCTGAACCCACTACAGCCAATTCAGACCATTCTTTGGGATGACGAGGATCAAGGCCAGTGTGGATGAATCTGGGATCATGTTAAGTACTTTCTTGCTGTTCGGTACATTGAATATAGGGCTGCCTGCCGGAGTTAGCAATAAAAATATGGAACACCCCATTTGAATTTCAGATAAATGACAAATAATGTTTTAGTATGTCCCAAATATTTTGAATTTAACTGGGTGTCCTGTATTTTATCTGGCAACCCTAACTGGCTGATATTTCTATATCAGAGGTAGCATAGAATCATAGAGTTAAATGGGACCTTTAGTGCTTATTTACTGACCACATTACTTTAGTCAAAATATATCTGAACAGACCTAAGTAGGATTAGATCCTACCCCTCTTAACAAACTCTTTTACCTCAAGGAAATTCTAGCTTCTATCTTAGGTCTACTCTTGTGATATTATTATTATTATTTAAATTTTTGCATCTCAGTTTATTCCTCTGTAAAATGGGAATATTAACATCCACTTCCTTGGTTTGCTGTGAATCTTAAAATGAATTAATGTATACAAAGTGCCTAGCACAATATCTGGCACATAATAGATGCTCAAAACATTTTAGAAACCTCCATCCTTTCTGTTCGTACAGTGAAGTTAGCAATGTCATTAAAACAGATCAGTAAAAACATACCTCCATTCCCTCCAATTCTCTTGTGATATTATTAATCCTTGTGTGTGTATGAACACGTGTGTGCATGTGCACATGTGGGTGTGCATGCCTATAAATGCGTGTGTACAAGTCTGTATATACACCTGTGTGCATGTTTATGTGTGTGTGTGTGTTTGTGTGCGTGTCCACGTGGCTGGTAGAAAAAAGAGCATCTGAGTTCCGTCCCTCTGCAGAACAAAGAAGCTTGCAGACCTGGATTAGGCCCTGTATCAGCCTTGTCTTGTCTTGTGCCATTTGTGAGCATTGGAATCACTGGTGAGTCACAGGGCCTGGCAGAATGGGATGTTTTGTAACAGTCTCAGAGAATAGAAGATGAGCTTAACAAAGACATATTTATTACAAACTCTCAAGCTAGATCTCTTCAGAAAATGAAAGGTAAGATGACAAAAACATGCCAAATGATACTTTTAAAGACAGGAGTATTGTGTTTCTTGCATCTTAATATATAATTTACTGAACTGAAATGTCAGTCACTATAAATTCCCTTTTTTCGAGGTGTATAAACATCCTAAAAAGAGAAATGAAGGAAGCACTCATGAACAACTCTTGCCAGGAGTCTGTTTATGAGGAAATCTTTTTGCATGTTGAAGTGTGGCTACTACCAAATTTAATAGAAGTTTATTCCTATATATGGAGAAAGAAATGTATATTTTGACCTTCAGAGAAGCAAAAGGCACTTGGTGGCCTTATCCAATTTCATGGCAGACATCTATATAAATTACGTAACTTGCTCTCGAGAACAGCAGGGTGTTCTGTTAATATTTTCTTTCCCTTGGTTTAGGTCCAAGGTTAAGACATTGATGCAGCTGAATGGAAAGAACATTTTCATTATTACCTTCTTCAAGTTTTTATCCATGTAAATTGTTTTCCCCAAAGAATAGAAAAGAGTGGTATAAATCATTGGCTGGTTGCCATTGACGCTCCAGCTGTTTCTATATCTTCCAGTGCACTAGGAGGGATGTATGCCCTCAGGATCTCCTTTTCTCCCCACCTCTTGGTTAAGTTGGATTTAAAGTAAGCAAGGACCTTTATTCTAATTCAAAGGTGGTGTTTCTGCTTTGAATTTCTGCAAAGGCAATTCCTCATTCCTGCTGCACAGACTCTGGCCCAGTGTCCACTCTCTCCTGGAATTATCATGTTTTTAGTAGAATTCCAAAACTCTTTATTTGCTAAGTTCAATATCTATCATCTCTGGGTCTATTTATTTTGACCCCCCACCCCCATCCCCTGGTTTTGGATTATATTTTCCTGCTCTTTTGTATATTTAGTAATTTTTTATTGTATGTTGGATATTGTGTATATTCTGTTGTGAGTCTGAATTATGCTGATTTCCTCTAAAGAGTGTTGAGTTTTGTACTGACAAGCAGTCAGTTTAGTAGCAGCTGAACATTATCCACTGGGGTTTGGTTTTGAGCTTTATGAAGTTAGGCCAAGAGTATCACTTAGCAGGTCTGGAGAAGCAGAGCTAGAGCAGGGTTTCCCAACAGTGGCATGATTGAATTCTCTGTATTGAGGGGGGCTTGTCCTGGCATCACTAACCTCTATTCACTAGATACAAGTAGCATCCTCACAGTTGTGACAACCAAAAATAGCTCTAAATATTGCTAAGTGTCCTCTGGGAGATATAATTGCCTCCTGTTGAGAACTGCTAGGCTAGATAACACTACACCACTTTAGCTATGACACTTTAGTAAACCTTTTTGGGATCTCAGTGGAATGCTTGGGATGTATAGCCGACCTCACTGCTCTGGATGTTGGAACTTTAGTCTCCATTCAGCTCACAAACCCCAGCAGTTGTTCTCTGAGAGGCCTCATGGGGTCTCATTCTATGGAAGAGAAGCTTAATATTTGGCCAAAAATTCAAGGGGACCCTCAGGCAGACATATAGATCTTTCTCTCTGTGAAGCTCCCCTTCCCCTTGTGTCTTGCTCTACAGATTTTATTCTCTTTAGCAGCTTAGAACTCATCTTTCTCTCTGGGCTTTATCCTTCTCCCTGAAGTTTGAAAAATGACCCAGGCAGAAAGCTTGAATGTATGTAAAGCTCAATCCTTGGATTTCTCTTCTCTTAAGTATCAGAGTCCTGTGTGGTCTGCTTTTCAGTGCCTGAAAACAACAGCTTCATATACTTTGTCCATTTTTATAAGTCATTACAGTGGGAGGTAAGTCTGACAATCATGACTCTATCTTAGGAAGTTACTTGGCTGTCTCTTCACTCTAATACCATATTTTTCAATTGATGATTATTTATTTATTTATTTATTTATTTATTTATTTATTTTTACAGTATTAATAGATTCCAGTCACTTGAGGTCTATTGTGAGCCAGGAAACCACCCTGATGGGCACTTTATATACATTGTGTCTAATCTGTAACAACCCCTATGTTCTAGCTGGGAAAATGGAGGATCAGGCTGGTTAAGTAACTGGCCTAAAGTCACAGCCCTAATAAAAGGCAGAGGGTTTGGATCTGTGGATACCTCCCTACCACAGTGCACACCTTTTTTTTTTTTTTTTATTTTTTTTTATTTTGCTTTATAACAAATTTAATCAGTTATACATATACATATGTTCCCATATCCCCTCCCTTTTGCGTCTCCCTCCCACCCTCCCTATCCCACCCCTCCAGGCGGTCACAAAGCACCGAGCTGATCTCCCTGTGCTATGCGGCTGCTTCCCACTAGCTATCTACCTTACGTTTGGTAGTGTATATATGTCCATGCCGCTCTTGATGATTAATTATTTAAATGGACACAGTTACTATTATGCATGAAGAGAAAAAGATGCCAGCCAGACAAAACAAAAGCAGCACATAACTGAAAAAATCCAATATTTCGTATGTTTGAAGTACTTTCAATGAACAAGTCTGACATTTAAACCTCTTTATTTTAGAGTTCATTTGACTCTCAGGAGCTGGAATGAATTCATGGCACTGTATTATAACATAATTGTCATCTGTATGCCATGGAATTGAGTTCTATTCAATTATTTATCAAATGCTTATCTGTAGAAAACCGATCACTTGATAATCCAAACTTCTTTTCCAAATGAAGAAATTGAGATCCAATGAGGGCAGATGGCTTCACAGAGTCACATGGAGGGTAAATCTCAGAGTTGGGTGTTGAAGTCAGGTTTCTTTCTCATCTTTCCTCTGCTCAGTTTACCAGGCTCACATCTTGGACCTCTGAAGCTCTTCCTTACGCTACCCACAAATGCGCTCTGGATATAAAAAGGGAAGAGCTTGGGGGGTCTCTTCTCTGTTCCTTTTTTGGTTGGTTCAATAAAATTTCTGTAACAAAGAGATCTTTGCTATAATGGGAAGAACTTTGGCTTGGAAGATGAGTGATATGGATTCCACTCTTAGTGCGATGACCCCATGATTGGATAAGTGATTGGTTTATCGCTCTGGATTTCAGTTTCCTCACACCTAAAATAAGGAACTGGGTTATATCATTTCTAATGTTCCTACCAGTTCTAACACCCAATAGAGTATTGAAACATGGCACATGTTTACCTCTTTGAAGAAGGTAATAAAAGTGGAAGGGAATCAGTGTTGTGTTTTATCCCTGTGACTGAATAAGTAAACATCTATGATTATGGGAGAATTGTTTCTTCCTGGGGTGTGTGTGTGTGAGTGTGTGTGTGTTTTGGGGAGAATAAAGAGGGAGTGTAAGCAGCATTATGGAATTTTTAAGGGTAATTTGGGATGTGTGTAAGAAAGCTGACAACATGTAATATTTAATGAAACTATTAGAACAGTAAATCATCAAGACCAAGAGAGGCTGTGATATTTTCCCATTTGAAACCTACACAATTTACTAAAGTGTCTGCTTATTAAAACTACAGCTTTCTGTATTTTTCCTTTCTGTTTTCAGGAAAGGAACACATTTTTAAGCACTTTAAGTTCTTATGGAAATGAACTGTGTAGTGGCATGTCATGTTTAAAAATACACTTAAAACCTTTTAGGCATCTTTTTTTTCCCTTTGCTTTGTGCTAGGTTACCTTGCACATAAATAGTATATCATATTGATAATATTGGTGAGGTTAGAAGTGCTATAAGTGAGGTTAAAGCAAGAAGCAGAAACAGTGCAACTAGAATAGAAAACTTGAAGATAAAATATAAAAGAAATGTTCCTTTGTATCTTAGTGTTTCACTTATAAGTTATTTCCCCAAGTACTTCCAGTAGATATAAGTCTGTGATTCCCATATTAAGCTTGTCTTCTTCAATGTACAGGGATAGATTTATTGAGCTGATAATATTTGCTCACCCTACTTTTTACTGATGATTTATTTAAACTCTTCAACTAATTTAACTTTAATAAAAAAGGAAATTTGCACATTGCTTTTTGAAGCTAGATCCATCATCTCCAAAAACTATTGCAGTATTCAAGATTAGTGCAAAAGTGGCAATAACTGTTACTGGATTTAATTAAAAACAACAAATCATTTGGTCAGTAGTAATGGATGCTCCAAACAGCCCATTAGATACACGGCTATTTAAGGAGCCAATATTTTAATCTCAAAATATCCAAGTTGACGAGATCATTGAGCTGATGGCTACTCAATAAAATGATGCCTTTCCTTTGATGTGGGGACCATGAAGTCTGGCTGGCCAGGGGGAGATGAAGTTGGTTTTTGCTCCCCTTTAATTGCAGTGTTAGAGAAAAAAAAAAGAAAACGAAACCCAGGATGCATTTTTATGGCAGAAGCTCAGTAACGGGATTCTCTGGGGAAGCCATTTCCTACTAATTATAGAATGTGCCCAGAGCTCTCCATGGTACCATGAAGTTTTCACTCAGCTCTGTCATACAGGGCAGGTCTGCAGACAAGAAAGTGTTGAATTTATGTGCAGCTATTCATAACACGATGGCCATTTCATCTCTCCTTGGAATTTTCACAGGGCACACAACCTCACAGGCATTTTTCTCGTCCCCTTCCTCTCTCCTCCTCTTTGTCTCAGGAAACAGCTTAGGACCTGGTTATCTCGAGAATGAGCAGGGTGCAGGGCATGGCATAAGATGGCCGTAAGAGAAACATCTTGCTTTGAAATAAACAAACGGGATCCTTAGACTATTTGAACTAATAGGTGTTTCTACAAATCCTGAAGAGAAAATTATATAATGTCCATGAAAGTGTCTTAGAAACCATACTTTATATATGCATGTGTGTGTGTAAAATATATGTGCGTTATAGCTATTAAAATATATATCCATGCATAATGCATATATACATATGCATTATACACTAAGGTAGACTGATTATTTTATGTAGATTTTACAGAGAAATTTTGCTAACACAGTTCAGGCAGACTGGCCCATGGACACATAAGACCAACCCTACAGCAGCCTTTGGCAAGCTCCATCCAGAACGTGTCCTTCCAGCCAGGTGCCTCAGAGGAGACCCCGTAGAGGCAGGTATGTGAGAACTGTCCCCATGTCCCAGGCACCTCCCAGTACTCACCCCTCACTTCCCCTCCTGACCCTCAGGCATCCTGTGACACTGTTTTCCCCTACGTTTTTATCTGTTTGACAAAAGCTTAATTATGAATGTTTTAGTATCAGCTAACTTGTAACCTCCTTGGGGATATCTGCTTTTAGAACAATAGATAATTGTAGAAGACATGGTGCCATGTCTTTTAGGACGTTTCAGTCCTCTTCCTTCAGCTAGAGCTCCAGTGGGAGCACAGGAGAAACAGACCCAGACAGGACATTCTCCTGATGGTTATAGTTGATTTCAAAGTTAGAGTTCCTTTCTAAGACATAAACTGGAGAGGTTTGTATCCCAAGTTTTTTTCCACTTATTTGTAAAGGCTAACAGATAAAATGGAAAGGATGTGTGAATTTGGCCGACCCAACTATTTACTGAAGGAGGAAATAGGCCACTTAATATTAGGATGCAACTGTTGATGTAACTCTGAAAGAAAAATGGGAGCTTGGTCTTTGCAGGAAGCTTTTTGTTAATGCCAAGAGTTTGTAACAAAGGCACTGTTCCCTTTTTGCTGGGGCTGGGAAATTACAGGAAGTGAATTACAGCAGATTCCCCCGAGCAGGAGTCAAATTGATGGTGAGGATTCAGAGGGCAGCATTTGAAATTCATGGATTTCTAAATGTACAGACTGCATTCAGCATCTGATATTGCTCAAACTGTAGTTTTTATTTTTCTTTTGTAGCTTCCGCTTTGGAATTTTGTTTATACCTCCTGCCAAATGTAATATTCCAAGAGTAGAACATTACAGGCTCAATGACTAGAAACACCAAGGAGGATGGGCCGTGAACATGAACTCTTTTTTTTTTTTTTTTTTGCGGTATGTGGGCCTCTCACTGTTGTGGCCTCTCCTGTTGCAGAGCACAGGCTCCGGATGCGCAGGCTCAGCGGCCATGGCTCACGGGCCCAGCTGCTCCACGGCATGTGGGATCTTCCCAGACCGGGGCACGAACCCGTGTCCCCTGCATCGGCAGGCAGGCTCTCAACCGCTGCGCCACCAGGGAAGCCCGAACATGAACTCTTGTTGGCAGCAGAATGGAAGACACACAAGACATGGAGAGAAGAGCCTTCCTTGGTCTTGGACCAGGAGCCAGGCTTTGAAGAGCTCCATTTGCTGCAGCTTTGTAATCCCTGAAAGCTGGAGGTCTCAAGAGCAGCCTGTTAAGTGGTTCTGAGCTGGAGGGGAGGTGGGCACGGGCTCCGGACCTGAGCCTCTGGGCTGGAGGAGCCCCTCCTTGCTTCCAGAGGGTCTTGCAGACTCTGAGAGGTTGTTAAGCTTTGAAGCCCATCAGATTCCTCCATGCATAAAAGCTGAGGTGCTTAGGAAATAGCCTCCCTGCCTGCTCCCCTAATTTTTCCTTCTCTCCACGATGGGGGGATGTCTGACCCTCTTGGAGAGAAGGCATTTCACTCACATGTGAGGGACCCATTCAAACAGTGGGACCGCAGCCAGTACATGGGTGTGGGAAGAGTCCTTGGAGGTCAAAAAAGGTCACCGCAAAATACCAAAGTTGTCAAAATTCACTGTGCTTGTGTCGGGGAGGGGATCCTTGGCCTTCCCACAGTAGCCCCCTCCCCCCACTCAGGGCTGTGCCAGGAGGTGCCCTTGGTGGGCTTCAACTCTTCCAGGCCCAGGACTGGGGGCTCGGACCCTTCCCGCAGTGATCAGAGCAGTGTAGACAGAGGCACAGAGTATCTGAAGAATAAATGGGTTAGAATACGCGTGAAAAAAGTGAAAAGACAGATAATCTATCAAGAACCAGGATTGAATGGAGGCTATTTTTTGGGAGAGGAGAAGAGGGGAAGGAGGAAGACAAAGAGAGAATAAGAAAAAGAATTTTTTCTTATTCTCTTCTCTCTCTCCTTCTCCTCTCCCACTTCCTCCTTTCCCTCCCCATTCCCCTCTCCCTCTTCCTCCTCCCCCCTCCTCCTTCTTGTCCTCCTCTCCCCTCCTCCCCCTCCTCCCCCTTCCTCCCCCTCCTCCCTCTCATCCCTCCTCTTCTCCCGTCCTCCTCCCTCTCCTCCTCTCCCTCCCCATCCCACTCTCCCTCCTCCTCCTTGACCTCCTCGCCCCCTCCTCCTCCTCATCCCTCCTCTTCTCCCCCTCCTCCCCCACTTCCTCCTCCCCCTCCTCCTTCTTGTCTGCCTCTCCCCTTCCTCCCCCTCCTCCCTCCTCTTCTCCCTCCCTCTTCTCCTCCTCCTCCTTCCCCCATCTCCATGAGATTAGAGTCACAGATGGGTGATTAGGAAACATTTGGGAGAGAAGCTGAGCACAAGGATGCTGAGTGCAGGACTGAAGAATGGAAATGGCCTGATGTTGACCTGAGATGCCATCTGCCTGGAGGAGTGCTGAGCTTGATGGTGAAGAGTCTTCTCCTCCTCATTCCCTCACTTCCCTTCCAAGTGATCTTATCCAATGATCACTTCCTGAACACGTTATCTGCTGTAGGTAAACACGTTTTACCTGCATATGTGAAAGGGTTTACAAACACCATTTGGCCACAGCAGAACCTAGAGAATCCATGAGTTCACCTGGTCAGTATTTCCTGAGTGTCTATAATGCCAACGTTCTACTGCGGAGGTTAAAAAAAAAAAAAAGAAAGAAAGAAAAAGGAAAACACGTTTTGACCTGAAATAAATAGACTGCAGATATTTCTCCAGCAAAGATAGGATTATTCAGGGTCAGCAGAGAACTGCAATTTGAAATCTGCACCCATGGAGAGCCATGCTCAAGACTGCTTGCAAGGGAAGGAGAACTCTTTTATAGAGGGGAAAAGGAATTTGGGGTGGGGGGGCATCCCTGAACAAAGAGGCCATGGCTTCTCATTGGCTGAGTCCTCATGGGGAAGGAAGAAGAGCCTTTCTTCCTCATTTTGGGCTCTGCTATTGTTGCAGGGCATGAGAGCCCCCACTGCTGGTCTCCCAACTCTATTTAATTGAGGTTTCTCTTAACTTCTTACAATAGACCTTATCCTGAAAGAACCTTTGGTTTGGAGAGAGAACTTCCTGCCTGACTACCTTCCACACCTGTTGTATTATTATTTTATTGTGTTTTTCTTTTGCCCCTGATTAATGTGCCAGCCACCATGCTATGCTCAAGGGCGATGAAGATCCGTACAGCAGGAACAAGCTCTCACATCCAGGCTTAGCTCTGGGGAAAGATGTTGTGGCAATGGCTAAGACAGGAGGCAGTTCTGGGTAGGCTGATCTCTTGAGAAAATTTCCTAGGGAAAGTAAAATAAGGGTTCAGTTTATCAAAGCACATCTTTTGCCAGAGTTTTGCAAATACCCTGAGCAACATATTTAATTTTAATTGCTTTTTACTGAATCCCTGAATTCCTGTTGGACCCTAAAAAGAGAAGCACTGAAATACAGCAAGACCTTCCCCTTAAACAACCTATTTGAAACCACATTAAAAAGTTTTATTGGCACATGTCCAGCCTGATTTCTTTTGAAAGTCATATTTGCTAGAACAACCTTCTTCGGATGACTGATACCAGCACAAAGGACAGCCCCAGCATTCAGCATGGTGGTGGTAATTTGCACTCAGCAGACTTAATCTACTTGGGAAAGTGTCCTGGCAGGGCAGTCTTGGAGGTAAAGACCAGATACATTTCTCCCAGTTTACGACTGAACATTTGGTAACATTTACTCAGATTTTCCTGCTTTCACTGCACAAAATAAGTCAGTTTGACTACTTTCCCTATGCAAAGTTATCCTATACAATCCTATTTTTGTGTTTTAATGGCTCCAGTAGAAAGATCCAAAGTACTTAAACTTATCACTGAAAGTTTTGGTTCATGACATGCAAAAATATGAATCCTTATTTCAAACAGAAAAACAAGGAAGTACTTGCTAAGTACACCAAGGAAATGGTTCAGTTATTTCTTGATTTCTAAAGCAGTAACTGATGGACCATTTTATTCAACCCCAAAGGAAGGAAAAGAAAAAACAACTATTCTGAGGCAAAAAAGAAATTATTTAGTTTCAGGTTTTTTTTTTCCAATTAAGATAAATTAGCTTTATCAAGATTTAAGAATCTTTTGGGAATATTGGATGCCTGTTCTGACACATAATTTATTTGTTTCTAAACTTAATTTGTTTATTTTAGGGAGTTACTTTTAGATCTTTGATACAAAGTTAGGCTTGTTTATGATTTTGTCTATGTATAGATTCAAGAGTTGTTTTTTTTTAACTCAAAATTAAAATAAGATGCAAAGGTAGGGATGGGGGTAAAAGGAAGACTATGATTTGAACAATTTGAAATACATTTCATTTAAAATGGCCTATATCTTTTATGAAAGGCATATGATATTCAAGATTCTGTTTCCTTGTACCAAAACCAGGGACTCTGTATCAAAACATACTGCCACGATAACGCCATGTAAGAAGTAACAAAAATCTCAGTAGTATGCAATATGTGTTTGAACCTCCTATGTCTGGGATTAGCTTTGCATGTTGCTAGGGGGCTTTGCTGTCTTGACTGAGCTTGCTAACAATCCCAGAGTCAGCTGGGGATTGAGAGATGGAGACTGGCTTTGGCTGGTTGACTGAGGTGACTGGGCTTGTGCCGCATGACCCTCATCCTCCATCAGGCTAGGCTGGGCAGTTTTTCATGGTAATGCTATTAGCAAGAGAGATTAAGTGGAAACATGCAAAGATTCTTCAGGCCTAGGATCAGAATTGACATATCGTACTTCAACTTTATAGACTAACTGCTTCTCAAGGCTGGCACAGTTTCAAGGGTTGGGGAATAAGCTTTGCTCTTTTAGTGAGAGGAGCTTCAAAGTCACATGACAGAGTGTGAATAAAAAGGGGAGTGAAGAATGGACTCATTAATGCAATGAATTTACACAGCCTGTTATTAAAGAGTTGGGGTCAGGGTTATGATCTGAAGGTGGGCCAATGTGAGGCACTAGAAGGGATGAGATAGAGGGAAGGAAGGCCATTTGCCAGGGCCTCAAACTCTAAGTGAGCTTCAAAAATGACCCATGTTAATTCTTTGTTATTAGAATGGTGTCTGGTATTTTCACAGTAAGTGATTTTGCTGTAGACATCTTTGCCACAAGCATTTTCGCCACAAATATTTTTTGCCACATAACTAAGTAGTAACAAAATTTCAAGGCAATTTTGCCGTGAAAGATAAAAGTACTGGTTGATAATTTGGTTTCATTTTTCCATTAGTGCAGTACAGTACTCCCATCTTTATATTCCATAAATCTTAGCCTTCATAATGGTCTATACAGTGACAAGTAGATATGGCAGTCTTAAAATAGTGGATGACAACTATATATATCAACTTGATAGAAAATACAGAGATAAAACCTACTGGAAGTGTGAAATAAGAGGGTGTAAACCAGATTGCATACTATACTAGAAAATGATAACATATCAGTTTACAAATCCTTTGGTGACTTGAAAGTGCAACGTTGAACTCACATTTCCCATAGAACTTTGGAAAATCTATCAACTTGACAATGTGCCAAGTATAAACAATAGTGCAGAAGGCTTTTGCAAGGCAATGCAAAGCTCAGTTTACAAATATGCACATAGTATTGGAAATTGATACCTCTCTTAATAAAGGAAGAAATTTTAGCAAAAAAGAAAACGAGCAATGCCAAATGAGATGATAAATCAACAGGCAAAAAAAATTATAAAATACTATGAATGAAAGACTTGGAAGACAAGTGCTCAGGTAAACCCACAAAATAAAATCAGTTATTTGCACAGTATTGCCATGAATCTACACACATTTAAAACGTATTAAAATATTTTGTATTTTGCCATAATGTCTTTTAAATTTCACTATTCATTTCTCATTTCATTATGTCCTTTTAGAGTCCCTCTTTCATTTTTTGTTATTTTATCTTTTATGGAAAAATTGTCTTATGACCAATTAGTTATGAGGTGAAAATATTTGCAGTGAAAATGCTTGTGGCAAAGATGATTACAGGGAAAGTACCTAGAACAATAGAATGTTCTCCTCATCGATTCTTATCAATTTTGATATTGCATAAAGTGCATACTATTCAAGGATAGACTTTTTCTCAATAATTTTTACATTTTTAGAGAAAAAAAGTCCACAGTGGCAGGCTGCTTTTTTTTTTTCTCACCTATTTTTATTTTTGTATCATGCTTACTGGACTTATTACCTGAAAGTGGCCTGGATGAGACCACTGATTAGGCTTGATTAAGGCAGACTTGTAGAGAACCAGCAGATTCCACCATTAGAGGGGCAGTGTCCACACTGAGAAGTACGGCCATTGCTTGGCACAGATGGCTGCACTGGCTTGGCTGGACCAGAATGGAACAGAAGACAGGCACATTGGGAGCCAGGATAATGTGGCTTTTAAGTCTCTTCTGGAGTCAGAACACCCTCTTTGATTTCTGGCTCTAAAACCTACTAGCTGGAGTGACCTTAGCCAAGTTCCCTAATATCTTGGTACCTCAGTTTCCCCATCTTTCAAATAAAACTAGTTCGACTTTATGAGATTGGTTGGAAGTAAGTGCAATAATAAAAGTAAAGTATTTAACAGAGGCTGGGTGCATAATAAGCAAGACTTCCATTATGTAGTTGTCTGCTGTTGTTCTTCGGTTGGTTGGGGTTGGAGAAGGGAAAGAGCGCTCTCTCAGCTGTGGGTGTAAGTGACAGAAGCACTGCACAAAGTGAGGATGGGTGGGAAGCAAGTTCTCATAGAGGGGGAGGGGAGGTGGGAGATAGCAAAGATAACTCTGCCTGATCATCACTGCTGCCCAGGGTTGCCCCTATTTGTATATGCCCACTGCTTCATGGCAAAATTGTGTCCTTCTCTTCTTTCTCTATAATTAACTTAAATTGAAAACTAGACCTTCCCATAAATAAGAGTCCAAACAATCACAGAAACTATATTAAATAAAGAACAAATAACCAATTTACAAGTATTCCTCAGATAGCAATTAGTTGCAACCATTTGCCATAAAGTAAAATACATTGCTTGTCTAGAGAACCAAAATTAATTGTATTCCAAATTAGTTTCTATCTTAGGTTGTCAATTAGCTTTCCTTCCTACAAATCTTTTGTGGTTAAAGACATTTAAATGCTATTAGAAAATATCAGGATCACCGTTCCATTATTCTTACATTAATAATCATATTTTTAAGTACTTAGATTCTCTCCCTGATGAGTAAGCTGATTGCTCTCAAATTATAAATGTGCATGATAGTCATCTCCCCCAAGTACAAGTCAGTTAGAGAGAAGCATTTTCCACTAAGTTCTATAACAAATTTGTCCCAAGGGCAACAGAAGAGACGACCTGTGAGAGAGCCAAAGAATTTTTAGATAAGTGAGTTTAAAGACTAAGCAAAATGGGATAGATTTTTTATTTTTAAATTTAGTGTTTCTAGGTAAGGCAAATAGGAAATGATTCCTTGTCTCGTTTGCCACCATCAGGCACATTTGGGTGTGTGGAGAAATATATTAACTGTATTAACTGTGTTTCCAGCTTCTGTTAACTTGATGCTTTAACATCTGTGCTGCATGTATATGCTGGACACTGCTTGTTCTGGACAACCCCATGCCACGACTGAGTCCCCTTGCCTCACCTCCTGCTACCCGCATCACCCCTCACACTCCTTAGGGGGCTTTTCTCCTAAGGTTCAATTTTCAGATGTAAACTAACCAGTCCAGAGTCTACACCCCAAATACCTCCTTTATGGAACTCACCCTCCAGACCACTATCCCCCTGCCCTAATCACCCCAGGGCCAGGTATCAGACAAGTAGGGACCGTCCCTATGCCCCAGACCCCATTGAAATTATCCAAATGCAAACCAGCCAACTGGAAGCCTGTTTACCTTGCCTCACCCATGTCTTCCTGTGGAAATCACAATGAAGGCTCTTGCCTATGCTTTTTCTCCTGCTCCCTCTGCCTCATGACCAACACTGGCACTTCTCTGTTTAGCCCCCACCACGCTGGCATGGTGTATCTCTTGGGATCTCTGAGTATAGTGACTGTCTTTTCAGTGGAAGTTGTTTCCTGATCTGTTGGACTTACTGCCTAAAAAATATGAAAACTCAGTTAAAGCCAGAAAAGAGCTGAGCTGGCAGATTCTGCTCATGAGGGTGTCTGCTGGGTGCCCAGGGAGAATGGGCTGGCAAGGGTGACATACTGCATGGATTATCCACAAGGCCATTGTAAATTCTGGAAAGTGTCCTGAGACATCAGAGAACAGAGCAAGTGGCAAAATCTCCATGTGCCCTGGCAAGGTGGTGGCAGGGGCCTAAGACTCCATATCTACCAAGACTTTTGTCTGATAATGTGTTTTCCTGTTATCCAGGTTTATTGCTTATGTTTAAAGTTATTTATGGACGACTGGTTTCAGCTCTAACATATAAAGAGCCTGAATATCATAACTCCCATCCTCACAAAAAGAAAAAAGCTGAACAAACTGAAATCAATGATTTTTTTTAGACCCATCAGAGAGTTGAGGTCACAAAGGCAAGCTGCCACCCCAAAACTGGAAAGACAAGTTGATTCAGAGAATCACAGCTGTAAGCAGCCAACCTGGAGCAGCCAGGGAAGCCAGTAACTAATAGGAGCTGGGAAATTGCTGGAGGATGAGTGTAGATCAGCAGGAGAGTTAAAAACTCTGGAGCGGGTCAGGGGGACTTCCCTGGTGAAGCAGTAGTTAAGAATCTGCCTGCCAGTGCAGGGGACACAGGTTTGAGCCCTTGTCCGGGAAGATCCCACATGCTGCGGAGCAACTGAGCCCGTGTGCCACAACTACTGAGCCCGCATGCCACAACTACTGAAGCCCACGTGCCTAGAGCCCGTGCTCTGCAGCAAGAGAAGCCACTGCAATGAGAAGCCCGTGCACTGCATCGAAGAGTATCCCCTGCTCACCGCAACTAGAGAAAGCCCACGCATAGCAAGGAAGGCCCAATGCATCCAAAAAATACATAAATAAACAAATAAATAAATTTAAAAAAACAAACAAACTCTGGAAGGAAGTCGTCTTTGGGGACCCCCACAGTTTCATCAGTTTTACCTATATGATTCTTGCAGTTAAAATCAAAGAAAATCTCATGCTTCAGGATGGGGGAGGGGAAAAGTAGCCATTTGAAATAAGCCCAGGGCATTCTCCATAGCAAAAGACTACTCTCAAGGGTAACTTCATTTTTTTTTTTACTTTTAAAAATTTTATTTATTTGTTTTATTTATTTATTTTTTAACATCTTATTGGAGTATAATTGCTTTACAACAGTGTGTTAGTTTCTGCTTTGTAACAAAGTGAATCAGTTATACATATACATATATCCCCATCTCTCCTCCCTCTTGAGTCTCCCTCCCACCCTCCCTATCCCACCCCTCCAGGCGGTCACAAAGCACCGAGCTGATCTCCCTGTGCTATGCAGTTGCTTCCCACTAGCTATCGATTTTACATTTGGTAGTGTATATATGTCCATGCCACTCTCTCACTTCGTCCCAGCTTACACTTCCCACTCCCCGTGTCATAAAATCCATTCCCTATGTCTGCGTCTTTATTTTTTTTATTTTTTTATTTTTATTTTTTTATTAGTTTCTGCTTTATAACAAAGTGAATCAGTCATACATATACATCTGTTCCCACATCCCTTCTCTCATGCATCTCCCTCCCTCCCACCCTCCCCATCCCACCCCTCCAGGCGGTCACAAAGCACCGAGCTGATCTCCCTGTGCTCTGCGGCTGCTTCCCACTATCTACCTACCTTACCTTTGGTAGTGTATATATGTCCATGCCTCTCTTTCGCTTTGTCACAGCTTACCCTTCCCCCTCCCCATATCCTCAAGTCCATTCTCAAGTAGGTCTGTGTCTTTATTCCCATTTTACCCCTAGGTGCTTCATGACATTTTTTTTTTAAATTCCATATATATGTGTTAGCATACGGTATTTGTCTTTCTCTTTCTGACTTGCTTCACTCTGTATGACAGTCTCTAGTTCCATCCACCTCACTACAAACAACTCAATTTCGTTTCTTTTCATGGCTAAGTAATATTCCATTGTATATATGTGCCACATCTTCTTTATCCATTCATTTGTCAATGGATACTTAGATTGATTCCATGTCCTGGCTATTGTAAATAGAGCTGCAATGAACACTGTGGTACATGGCTCTTTTTGAATTATGGTTTTCTCAGGGTATATGCCCAGTAGTGGGATTGCTGGGTCATACGGTAGTTCTATTTTTAGTTTTTTAAGGAACCTCCATCCTGTTCTCCATAGTGGTTGTACCAGTTTACATTCCCACCAACAGTGTAGGAGGGTTCCCTTTTCTCCACACCCTCTCCAGCATTTGTTTGTAGATTTGTTGATGATGGCCATTCTGACTGGTGTGAGGTGATACCTCATTGTAGTTTTGATTTGCATTTCTCTAATTATTAGTAATGTTGAGTATCCTTTCATGTGTTTGTTGGCAATCTGTATATCTTCTTTGGACAAATGTCAGTTTAGGTCTTCTGTCCATTCTTGGATTGGGTTGTTTGATTTTTTGATATTGAGCTGCATGAGCTGCTTGTATATTTTGGAGATGAATCCTTTGTCAGTTGCTTCATTTGCAAATATTTTCTCCCTCTCTGAGGGTTGTCTCTTCGTCTTGTTTATGATTTCCTTTGCTGTGTAAAAGCTTTTAAGTTTCATTAGGCCCCATTTGTTTATTTTTCTTTTTATCTTCACTTCTCCACGAGGTGGGCCAAAAAGGATCTTGCTGTGATTTATGTCACAGAGTGTTCTATGTTTTCCTCTAAGGGTTTTATAGTGTCTGGCCTTACATTTAGGTCTTTAATCCATTTTGAGTTTATTTTTGTGTATGGTGTTAGGGAGTGTTCTAATTTCATTCTTTTACATGTAGCTGTCCAGTTTTCCCAGCACCATTTATTGAAGAGGCTGTCTTTTCTCCATCGTATATTCTTGCCTCCTTTATCAAAGATAAGGTGACCATATGTGCATGGGTTGTCTCTGGGCTTTCTATCCTGTTTCATTGATCTGTATTTCTGTTTTTGTGCCAGTACCATACTGTCTTGATTACTGTAGCTTTGTAGTATAGTCTGAAGTCTGGGAGCCTGGTTCCTCCAGTTCTGTTTTTCTTTCTCAAGATTGCTTTGGCTATTCGGGATCTTTTGTGTTTCCATACAAATTGTAAAATTTTTTGTTCTAGTTCTGTGAAAAATGCCATTGCTAGTTTCATAGGGATTGCACTGAATGTGTAGATTGCCTTGGGTAGTATAGTCTTTTTCACAATGTTGATTTTTCCAATCTAAGAACATGGTATATCTCTCCATCTGTTTGTATCGTATTCAATTTTTTCACCAGTGTCTTACAGTTTTCTGCATACACGTCTTTTGTCTCCTTAGGTAGGTTTATTCCTAGGTATTTTATTCTTTTTGTTGCAATGGTAAATGGGATTGTTTCCTTAATTTATCTCTCTGATTTTTCATCATTACTGTATAGGAATGCAAGAGATTTCTGTGCATTAATTTTTCATCCTGCTACTTTGCCAAATTGATTGATTAGCTCTAGTAGTTTTCTGGTAGCGTCTTTAGGATTCTCTATGTATAGTATTATGTCATCTGCAAACAGTGACAGGTTTACTTCTTTTCTGATTTAGATTCCTTTTATTTCTTTTTCTTCTCTGATTGCTGTGCCTAAAACTTCCAAGACTATGTTGAGTAAGAGTGGTGAGAGTGGGCAAGCTTGTCTTGTTCCTGATCTTAGTGGAAATGGTTTCACCTTTTCACCATTGAGGACGATGTTTGCTGTGGGTTTTTCATATATGGCCTTTATTATGTTGAGCAAAGTTCCCTCTATGCCTACTTTCTGCAGGGTTTTTATCATAAATGGGTGCTGAATTTTGTCAAAAGCTTTCTCTGCATCTAATGAGATGATCATATGGTTTTTCTCCTTCAATTTGTTAATATGGTGTATCACATTGATTGATTTGCATATATTGAAGAATCTTTGTATTCCTGGGATAAACCTACTTGATCATGGTGTATTTTCCTTTTCATGTGCTGTTGGATTCTGTTTGCTAGTATTTTGTTGAGGAGTTTTGCATCTATGTTCATCAGTGATATTGGCCTGTTGTTTTCTCTCTTTGTGACATCTTTGTCTGGTTTTGGTATCACAGTGATGGTGGCCTTGTAGAATGAGTTTTGGAGTGTTCCTCCCTCTGCTATATTTTGGAAGAGTTTGAGAAGGGTAGGTGTTAGCTCTTCTCTCAATGTTTGATAGAATTCACCTGTGAAGCCCTCTGGTCTTGAGCTTTTGTTTGTTGGAAGATTTTTAATCACAGTTTCAATTTCAGTGCTTGTGATTGGTCTGTTCATATTTTATGTTTATTCCTGGCTCTGTCTTGGAAGTTTGTACTTTTCTAAGATTTTGTCCATTTCTTCCAGGTTGTCCATTTTATTGGCATAGAGTTGCTTGTAGTAATCTCTGATGATCCTTTGTATTTCTGCAGTGTCGGTTGCTACTTTTCCTTTTTCATTTCTAATTCTATTGATTTGAGTCTGGTTAAAGGTTTAACAAGTTTGTTTATCTTCTCAAAGAATCAGCTTTTAGTTTTATTGATCTTTGCTATTGTTCCCTTCATTTCTTTTTCATTTATTTCTGATCTGATCTTTATGATTTCTTTCCTTCTGTTAACTTTGAGCTTTTCTTGCTCTTCTTTCTCTAATTGCTTTAGGTGTAAGGTTAGGTTGCTTATTTGAGATGTTTCCTGTTTCTTGCGGTAGCATTGTATTGATATAAACTTCCCTATCAGCACTGCTTTTGCTGCATGGTAAAGGTTTTGGGTCATCGTCTTTTCATTGTCATTTGTCTCTAGGTATTTTTTGATTTCCTCTTTGATTTCTTCAGTGATCTCTTGGTTATTTAGTAACGTATTGTTTAGCCTCCATGTGTTTGTGTTTTTTACTTTTTTTTCCTGTAATTCATTTCTAATCTCATAGCATTGTGGTCAGAAAAGATGCTTGATTTCAATTTTCTTAACTTTACGGAGGCTTGATTTGTGACCCAAGATGTGATCTGTCCTGGAGAATGTTCCATGCGCACTTGAGAAGAAAGTGTAATCTGCTGTTTTTGGATGGAATGTCTTATAAATATCAGTTAAATCTATGTGGTCTATTGTGTCATTTAAAGCTTCTGTTTCCTTATTTATTTTCATTTTGGATAATCTGTCCCTTGGTGTAAGTGAGGTGTTAAAACCCCCCACTATTATTGTGTTACTGTCGATTTCCTCTTCTATAGCTGTTAGCAGGTGCCTTATGTATTGAGGTGCTCCTATGTTGGGTGCATATATATTTATAATTGTTATATCTTCTTCTTGGATTGATCCCTTGATCATTATGTAGTGTCCTTCCTTTTCTCTTGTAACATTCTTTATTTTAAAGTCTACTTTATCTGATATGAGCATTGCTACTCCAGCTTTCTTTTGATTTACATTTGCATGGAATATCTTTTTCCATCCCCTCACTTTCAGTCTCTATGTGTCCCTAGGTCTGAAGTGGGTCTCTTGTAGGCAGCATATATGGTGGTCTTGATTCTGTATCCATTCAGCCAGTGTATGTCTTTTGGCTGGAGCATTTAATCCATTTACATTTAAGGTAGTTATTGATATGTGTGTTCCTATAACCACTTTTTAAATTATTTTGGGTTTGTCTTTGTAGGTCCTTTTCTTCTCTTGTGTTTCCTGCCTTGAGAAGTTCCTTTAGCATTTGTTGTAAAGCTGGTTTGGTGGTGCTGAATTCTCCTAGCATTTGCTTGTCTGTAAAGGTTTTAATTTCTCTGTCAAAATTAATGAGATCCTTGCTGGGTATAGTAATCTTGGTTGTAGGTTTTTGTCTTTCATCACTTTAAATATGTCCTGCCAGTCCCTTCTGGCTTGCAGAGTTTCTGCTGAATGATCAGCTGTTAACCTTATGGAGATTCCCTTGTATATTTGTTGTTTTTCCCTTGCTGCTTTTAATATTTTTTCTTTGTATTTAATTTTTGATAGTTTGATTAATATGTGCCTTGGTGTGTTTCTCCTTGGATTTATCCTGAATGGGACTCTGTGTGCTTCCTGGAATTGATTGACTATTTCCTTTTCCATATTAGGGAAGTTTTCAACTATAATCTCTTCAAATATTTTCTCAGTCCCTTTCTTTTTCTCTTCTTCTTCTGGGACCCCTATAATTTGAATGTTGTTGTGTTGAATGTTGTCCCAGAGGTCTCTGAGACTGTCCTCAATTATTTTCATTCTTTTTTCTTTATTCTGCTCTGCAGGAGTTATTTCCACTCTTTTATCTTCCAGGTCACTTATCTGTTCTTCTGCCTCAGTTATTCTGCTATTGATTCCTTCTAGAGAATTTTTAATTTAATTTATTGTTTCATTCATCATTGTTTGCTGTTTAGTTCTTCTAGGTCCTTGTTAAACGTTTCTTGTATTTTCTCCATTTTATTGCTAAGATTTTGGATCATCTTTACTGTCGTTACTCTGAGTTCTTTTTCAGGTAGACTGCCTATTTCCTCTCCATTTGTTTGGTTTGGTGGGTTTTTACCTTGCTTCTTCATCTGCTGTGTGTTTTTCTGTCTTCTCATTTTGCTTAACTTACTGTGTTTGGGGTGTCCTTTTCACAGACTGCAGGTTCATAGTTCCCATTGTTTTTGGTGTGTGTCCCCAGTGGCTAAAGTTGGTTCAGTGGGTTGTGTAGGCTTCCTGGTGGAGGGGACTAGTGCCTGTGTTCTGGTGGATGAGGCTGGATCTTGTCTTTCTGGTGGGCAGGTCCACGTCTGGTGGTGTGTTTTGGTGTGTCTGTGACCTTATTATGATTTTAGGCAGCCTCTATGCTAATGGGTGGGGTTGTGTTCCTGTCCTGCTAGTTGTTTGGCATAGGGTGTCCAGCATTGGAGCTTGCTGGTCATTGAGTGGAGCTGGGTCTTAGCATTGAGATGGGGATCTCCTGGAGAGCTTTTGCTGCTTGATATTATATGGAGCCAGGAGGTCTCTGTTGGACCAATGTCCTGAACTTGGCTCTCCCACCTCAGAAGCTCAGGCCTTTTGGGAGGTCTGAGGTCTTCTGCTAGCGTTCAGTAGGTGTTCTGTATGAGTTGTTCCACTTGTAAATGTATTTCTGATGTATTTGTGGGGAGGAAGGTGATCTCCATGTCTTATTCCTCTGCCATCTTGAAGGTCTCCTGCCACAGATTAAAATCTGGCTTCTTGGCAAGTGATTTATGCGAAGAGTACCATCAATTACATATTTCCAAGAGTATATGTCCTGAGAGTAGATCAAGTAAACAGATTTATCTTTCCTTCTACAGAAGAATAAAACCTTTTCCATCGCCCTGTGAAGCGGGTGTAGGGCCACTTAGATGACAGCAGATGTTCCCCACTTCATCCCCTGCTTTGCATCACGTCCTCATCTCTGCAGAACTCTAGGTCTTTCAACTAGGCCTCACTGCTAGCGAATCTCGTCAGCCTTGCACTTTCCACCACAAGGATATTTTCCTCAAGGGTAACTTCTTTACCAAAGTAGTTATTTACTGTAATGTAATGTGTATATTTAATATAATCTGACCTGGGGGGAAGGGAATTAGATAATTCAGACCTGTACAGCCTTCCTGTCTCACTTAAGGGAAGAAAAAATAAAAGGCTAGGAAATGTTTCTGAAGGTCAGAGCCCAGGGACTCAAAACCACTAAAAACAAAATTTATAAGATTGTAGAATGCTTCCCCTCACCAACAAGTTACCATCACATCAGCAGGGCTTCAGGATAATAACAGTGGATTACAACCAAAAGAGCTGCAAGATAAAATTATTTAAGAGAGAGCTCTCAGGAAAACCAAAGATAAGAATGGAGGAAAAAAAACCCCAAAGAAAATAGAGAAAATTAAAGCCTTTGGCACCCACAGCTACAGCAAGCATTAAATATCTAGCTTTCTAGTCAGATTAACATAAAACTTCATAATGAAAGCCTGATTACCTCAGTTCCTATTACCAGATACATCATATCCAGCTCAACAAGAAATTATAAAGTATGCTAGAAGACAAGAGCAAACACAATCTGAAGACACAAAACATGCTCTAGAACCAGTTCACGTATGACACCAATTTGGGGATTATCAGGCAGGGAATTTAAAATGAATATGCTAAATATGTTAAGGGCTTATTGGAAAAAGTATACAACATGTAAGAACAGATGGGTAGGGGGGCAGAGTCAGGATGGTAGAGTGGTAGAGAACAGATGGGAGGACGCGGAGTTTGCATCTCCCTGCAGCTAGGACACCTACCAGATGCTGGGGTGGCGGTAACTCGACACCCTAGGGGATGGGAAGAAACCCTGAGCGACTGGCCAGGTCCTGGGGGGACGTGAAGAAGGAGAAGTGGAGGCCAGACGGGACTGGTATCCCTGAGGGGTGATTGGGGGAGGGGAGGGGTTCCCACACCTGGAGGGACCCTTGGGGGTTCGGAGGATTGGGGGGAACATGGCTAGCATTTCCCCTGCCCAATCAGGCCCCAGGAAGCCTGTTGGGTTCCTGGGCTGGGTCCTCCAGCTTCTGGGGCCCCCTCCAGCCATGTGGGTCCTAGGGGCATGGTCGGGGGGGAAGAAGAGGAGTGGCGAACAGGGAGAGACTCTCTGGAATCAGAGGATTGAGGTGAACATGCCTAGAGTTTCCCCCACCCACTCGGGCTCAGGGAGCCAGCTGGGGTCCTGGGCCTGATCATCAGCACTCCAGGGTCCCTCCAGCCTGCTGAGCCTAATCCCTGCCCTGCAGGGGCACTTTCCAGCTGCCTGGGTCCTAAGCCTAGACTCTGCCCACTGCCTAAACCTCACCCCTGCCTAAGCCCTGCACCCCACAGCCAAAGCCTTTTCCAACTTTTTTTTTCCCCCCTCTTTTTGCTATTTGTGATTCTGTTTTACAGTCTGGTTGTCGTTTCATCAATATTTTTATTTTTTCTAACATATCTGTTAGTTTCTGGTCTTATTTTATTTTTTACTCTTTGTTACTGTTCTACTCCTTTTTTCTTTTACTTTTTTCTTTTTTGCCCCCCAGTGTACCTTGCGGGATATTGGTTCAGGGGCTGGGGGTCGGGCCTGAGCTCCTATGGTGGGAGCTCCAACCCGAGCCACTAGACTAACAGAGACCCTCAGACCCCAGGAAATATTCATCAGAGTGAGGTCTCCCAGAGATCCTCATCTCAGCACCAGGACCCAGCTCTACCCAACAGCCTAAAACTCCAGTGCTGGAAGCCTCAGGCCAAACAACCAGTAAGATAAGAACACAATCCCACTTATCAAAAAAAAAAAAAAGTGACAACAAAAAAATATGTTACAGACAAAGGAGCAAGGTAAAAACCTACAAGACCAAATAAATGAAGAGGAAATAGGCAAACTACCTGGAAAAGAATTCGGAGTAATGATAACTAAGATGATCTAGAATCTCAGAAATAGAATGGAGGCATGGATTGAGAAAATGCAAGAAATGTTTAATAAAAATCTAGAAGAACTAAAGAACAAACAAACAGTGATGAACAACACAATAATTGAAATGAAAAGTACACTAGAAGGAATCAATAGCAGAATAACTGAGGCAGAAAAATAATAAGTGAGTTGGAAGACAGAATGGTGGAAATAACTGCTGAGGAGCAGAATAAAGAAAAAATAATGAAAATAATTGAAGACAATCCCAAAGACCTCTGGGACAACTCTAAACACACCAACATTCAACTTATAGGGGTCCCAGAAGAAGAGAAAGAGAAAATGTCTGAGAAAATATTCAAAGAGATTATAGTTGAAAACTTCCCTAACATGGGAAAGGAAATAACCACCCAAGTCCAGGAAGCATAGAGAGTCCTATACAGGGTAAACCGTAGGAGAAACACACAAAGACACATACTAATCAAACTAATAAAAAATAAATTCAAAGAAAAAATATTAAAAGAAGCAAGGGAAAAGCAAAAACTAACATACATGAGAATCCCCATAAGGTTATCAACTGATTTTCGGCAGAAACTCTGCAGGCCAAAAGGGAGGGGCAGGATATACTTAAGGTGATGAAAGAGAAAAACCTACAACCAAGATTACTCTAACCAGCAAGCATCTCATTCAGATTTGATGGAGAAATCAAAAGCTTTACAGACAAGTGAAAGCTAAGAGAATTCAGCACCATGAAACCAGCTTTACAACAAATGCTAAAGGAACTTCTCTAGGTGGGAAATACAAGAGAAGAAAAAGACCTAAAAAAACAAACCTAAAATAATTAAGAAAATGGTAATAGAAACATACATATCAATAATGACCTTAAATGTAAATGGATTAACTGCTCCAAGCAAAAGACACAGGCTTGCTGAATGGATACATAAAGAAGACCCATATATATGCTGTCTACAAGAGACCCACTTCAGAACTAGGGACACATACAGACTGAAAGTGAGGGAATGGAAAAAGGAGTTCCATGCAAATGGAAATCAAAAGAAAGCTGGAATAGCAATACTCATTTCAGATAAAATAGACTAAAATACAGACTGTGACAAGAGATAAGGAAGGACACTACATAATGATCAAGGGATCAATCCAAGGAGAAGATATAAAAATTATAAATATTTATGCACCCAACATAGGAGCACCTCAATACATAAGGCAAATCAACAGTAACACAATAATAGTAGGGGATTTTAACACCCCGCTTACACCAATGGACATATCATCCAAACAGAAAATAAATAAGGAAACACAAACTTTAAATGACACAACAGACCAGATAGACTTAATTGATATTTATAGGACATTCCACCCGAAAGTGGCAGAATACACTTTCTTCGTAAGTGCACACAGAACATTCTCTAGGATAGGTCATATCTTGGGTCATGAATGAAGCCTCGAAAAATTTAATAAAATTCAACTCATATCAAGCATCTTTTCTGACCATGACACTATGAGATTAAAAATCAATTAGAGGAAAAAAACTTAAAAAACACAAATACATGGAGGCTAACCAGTGTGCTACTAATTAACCAAGACATAACTGAAGGAATCAAAGAGGAAATTAAAAAGTACATAAAAACAAGTGGAAATGAAAGCATGATGAACGAAAACCTGTGGTTCACAGCAAAAGCAGTTCTAAGAGGGAAGTTTACAGCAATTCAATTTCACTGCAAGAAACAAGGAAAATCTCCAATAAACAATCTAAGCTTACACCTAAAGCAATGAAAGAAAGAAGATCAAAGAAAACGCAAAAGAAACGAGAGCAAAGGTCAATAAAACTAAAAGCTGGTTCTTGAGAAGATAAACAAAATTGATAAACCGTTAGCCAGACTCATCAAGAAAAAAAGGGAGAAGACTCAAATCAGTAGAATTAGAAATGAAAAAGGAGAAGTAACAACTGACACTGCAGAAATACAAAAGATCATGAGAGATTACTACAAGCAACTCTATGCCAATAAAATGGAAAACCTGCAAGAAATGGACAAATTCTTAGAAATGCACAACCTGCCATGGATGTATCAGGAAGAAATAGAAAATATGAACAGACCAATCACAAGCACTGAAATTGAAACTGTGATTAAAAATCTTCCAACAAACAAAAGCTCAGGACCAGATGACTTCACAGGAGAATTCTATCAAACATTTAGAGAAGAGCTAACACCTACCCTTCTCAAACTCTTCCAAAATATAGCAGAGGGAGGAACACTCCCAAACTCATTCTATGAGGCCAACATCACCCTGATACCAAAACCAGACACAGATGTCACAAAGAAAGAAAACAACAGGCCAATATCACTGATGAACATAGATGCAAAAATCCTCAACAAAATACTAGCAAACAGAATCCAACAAAACATTAAAAGGAAAATACACCATGATCAAGTGGGGTTTATTCCAGGAATGCAAAGATTCTTCAATATATGCAAATCAATCAACGTGATACACCATATTAACAAATTGAAGGAGAAAAACCATATGATCTTCTCATTAGATGCAGAGAAAGCTTTTGACAAAATTCAGCACCCATTTATGATAAAAACCCTGCAGAAAGTAGGCATAGAGGGAACTTTGCTCAACATAATAAAGGCCATATATGAAAAACCCACAGCAAACATCGTCCTCAATGGTGAAAAGGTGAAACCATTTCCACTAAGATCAGGAACAAGACAAGCTTGCCCACTCTCACCACTCTTACTCAACATAGTCTTGGAAGTTTTAGGCACAGCAATCAGAGAAGAAAAAGAAATAAAAGGAATCCAAGTCGGAAAGGAAGAAGTAAAACTGTCACTGCTTACAGATGACATGATACTATACATAGAGAATCCTAAAGATGCTACCAGAAAACTACTAGAGCTAATCAATGAATTTGGTAAAGTAGCAGGATACAAAATTAATGCACAGAAACCTCTGGCATTCCTATACACTAATGATGAAAAATCTGAAAGTGAAATCAAGAAAACACTCCCATTTACCATTGCAACAAAAAGAATATAATATCTAGGAATAAAACTACCTAAGGGGACAAAAGACCTGTATGCAGAAAATTATACAATACTGATGAAAGAAATTAATGATCATACAAATAGATGGAGAGATATACCATGTTCTTGGATTGGAAGAATCAACATTGTGAAAATGACTCTACTACCCAAAGCAATCTACAGATTCAATGCAATCCCTATCAAACTGCCACTGGCATTTTTCACAGAACTAGCACAAAAAATTTCACAATTTGTATGGAGACACAAAAGACACCAAATAGCCAAAGCAATCTTGAGAACAAAAAACGGAGCTGGAGGAATCAAGCTCCCTGACTTCAGATTATACTACAAAACTACAGTAATCAAGACAGTATGGTACTGGCACAAAGACAGAAATATAGATCAATGGAACAGGATAGAAAGCCCAAAGATAAACCTACGCACATATGGTCACCTTATCTTTGATAAAGGAGGCAGGAATGTACAGTGGAGAAAGGACCGCCTCTTCAATAAGTGGTGCTGGGAAAACTGGACAGGTACATGTAAAAGTATGAGATTAGAACACTCCCTAACACCATACACAAAAATAAGCTCAAACTGGATTAAAGACCTAAATGTAAGGCCAGAAACTATCAAACTCTTAGAGGAAAACATAAGCAGAACACTCTGTGACATAAATCACAACAAGATCCTTTTTGACCCGCCTCTTAGAGAAATGGAAATAAAAACAAAAATAAACCAATGGGACCTAATGAAACTTCAAAGCTTTTGCACAGCAAAGATAACCATAAACAAGACCAAAAGACAACCCTCAGAATTGGAGAAAATCTTTGCAAATGAAGCAACTGATGAAGGATTAATCTCCAAAATTTACAAGCAGCTCATGCAGCTCAATAAAAAAAAGCAAACAACTCAATCCAAAAATAGGCAGAAGACCTAAATAGACATTTCTCCAAAGAAGATATACAGATTGCCTACAAGCACATGAAAGAATGCTCAACATCATTAATCATTAGAGAAATGCAAATCAAAACTACAATGAGATATCAGCTCACACCAGTCAGAATGGCCATCATCAAAAATTCTAGAAACAATAAATGCTGGAGAGGGTGTGGAGAAAAGGGAACACTCTTGCACTGTTGGTGGGAATGTGAATTGGTACAGCCACTATGGAGAACAGTAGGGAGGTCCCTTAAAAACTACAAATAGAACTACCGTACGACCCAGCAATCCCACTACTGGGAATATACCCTGCGAATACCATAATTCAAAAAGAGTCATGTACCAAAATGTTCATTGCAGCTCTATTTACAATAGCCCGGAGATGGAAACAACCTAAGTGTCCATCATCGGACAAATGGATAAAGAAGATGTGGCACATATATACAATGCAATATTACTTAGCCATAAAAAGAAACGAAACTGAGCTATTTGTAATGAGGTGGATGGACTTAGAGTCAGTCATACAGAGTGAAGTAAGTCAGAAAGAGAAAGACAAATACCATATGCTAACACATATATATGGAATCTAAGAAAAAAAAATGTCATGAAGAACCTAGAGGTAAGATGGTAATGAAGACACAGACCTAGTAGAGAATGGACTGGAGGATATGGGGAGGGGGAAGGGTGGGCTGTGATGAGGTGGGAGAGTGGCATAGACATATATACACTACCAGACATAAAATAGATGGCTAGTGGGAAGCAGCCGCATAGCACAGGGAGATCAGCTCGGTGCTTTTTGACCGCCTGGAGGGGTGGGATAGGGAGGGTGGGAGGGAGGGAGATGCAAGTGTGAAGAGATGTGGGAACGTATGTATATGTATAACTGATTCACTTTGTTATAAAGCAGAAACTAGCACACCATTGTAAAGCAATTATACTCCAATAAAGATGTTTAAAAAAAAAAGGAAACCCAAAGTCAGTAGAAGGAAAGAAATCATAAAGATCAGAGCAGAAATAAATGAAATAGAAATGAAGAAAACAATAGAAAAGGTCAATAAAAGTAAAAACTGGTTCTCTGTGAAGATAACCAAAATTGATAAACCTTTAGCCAGACTCATCAGGACAAAAAGAGAGAGGAGGCACATCAATTAAATTATAAATGAAAAAGGAGAAATCACAACTGCCACTGCAGAAATACAAAAGATTATAAAAGACAACTGCAAACAACTATATGCCAATAAAATGGGCAATCATGAAGAAATGGACAAATTATTGGAAACGTACTATTTTGGAAGACTGAACCAGGAAGAATTAGACAATAGAAAGAGACCTATCATAAGTAATGAAGTTGAAACCATAATTAAAAATCTTCCAACAAACAAAAGTCCAGGACCTAATGGCTTCCCAGGCTAATTCTATCAAAGATTTAGAGAAGAGCTAACACTTATCTTCCTCAAACTCTTCCAAAAAATTACAAAGGAAGGAGCACTCGCAAATTTGTTCTACGACGCCACCATCACCCTGATACCAAAAGCATGCAAAGTTATCACAAAAAAGGAAAATTACAGACCAGCATCACTGATGAACTTAGATGCAAAAATCCTGAACAAAATACTAGCAATCAGAATCTAACAACACATTAAAAGGATCATACACCATGATCAAGTGGGATTTGTCCCAGCAATGCAAGGATTCTTCAATATATGCAAATCAATCAATGTGATACACCATATTAACAAGTTAAGGAATAAAAACCATATGATCATCTCAATAGATGCAGAAAAAGCTTTTGACAAAATTCAACACCCATTTATGATAAAAACTCTCCAGAAAATGGCAATAGAAGGAACCTATCTCAACATAATAAAGGCCATATATGACCAAACCCACAGCAAAGAGCATTCTCAATGGTGAAGAACTAAAAGAATTTCCACTAAGATCAGGAACAAGGCAAGGATGTCCACTCTCACCACTCATTTATTTATTTATTTATTAAATTTTTGGCTGCGTTGGGTCTTTTTTGCTGCATGCAGGCTTTCTCTAGTTGCAGTGAGTGGGGGCTACTCTTCATTGCAGTGCACAGATTTCTCATTGTGGTGGTTTCTCTTGTTGTGGAGCATGGGCTCTAGGAGCACAGGCTTCAGTACTTGAGGCACGTGGGCTCAGTAGTTGTGGCTCATGGGCTTAGTTTCTCTGCAGCATGTGGCATCTTCCCAGACCAGGGCTCAAACCCATGTCCCCTGAACTGGTAGACAGATCCTTAACCACTGTGCCACCAGGGAAGTCACCACTCTCACTAATATTATTCAACATAGGGCTTCCCTGGTGGCGCAGTGGTTGAGAGTCCGCCTGCTGATGCCGATGCCCCAGACTGGGAAGATCCCACATGCTGCGGAGCGGCTGGGCCCATGAGCCATGGCCACTGGGCCTGTGCGTCCGGAGCCTGTGCTCCACAACGGGAGAGGCCACAGCAGTGAGAGGCCCGCGTAACGCAAAAAAAAAAAAAATATTATTCAACATAGTTTTGGAAGTTTTAGCCACAGCAATCAGAGAAGAAAAAGAAATAAAAATAATACAAATTGGAAAAGAAGTAAAACTGTCACTGTTTGCAGATGACATGACACTATACACAGAAAATCCTAAAGATGCCACCAGAAAATGACTAGAACTAAGCAATGAACTTGGTAAGGTTTCAGGATAAAAAATCAATGCACAGAAATCTCTGGCTTTCCTATACACCAACACTGAAAGATCAGAAAGAGAAATTAAGGAAACAATCCCATTTACCATAGCAACAAAAAGAATAAATTACCTATGAATAAACGTACCTAAGGAGGCAAAAGATCTGTACTCAGAAAACTAAAAAATGCTGATGAAAGATATCAAAGATGACATAAACAGATGGAGAGATATACCATGTTCTTGGTTTGGAAGAATCAATATTGTGAAAGTGACTATACTATCCAAAGCAATCTACAGATCCAATGCAATCCTTATCAAATTACAAATGGCATTCTTCACAGAATTAGAACAAAACATTTTACAAGTTTATGGAGACACAAATGACACCCAATAGCCAAAGCTACCTTAAGAAAGAAAAACAGAGCTAGAGGAATCAGGGTCCCCAACTTCAAACTATACTACAAAGCTACAGTAATCAAGGTGGTATGGTACCAGCACAGAAACAGAAATATAGATAGTGGTACAGGATAGACAGCCCAGAGACAAACCCATGCACAAATGGTCACCTAATTTTTGACGAAGGAGACAAGAACATACAATGGAGAAAAGACAGCCTTTTCAATAAGTGGTGCTGGGAAAACTGGACAGCTACATGTAAAAGAATGAAATTAGAACACTCCCTAACACCATACACAAATATAAACTAAAAATTGTTTAAAAACCTAAATGTAAGACCAGACACTATAAAACTCTTAGAGGAAAACATAGGAAAAACACTCTTTGACATAAACCACAGCAAGATCTTTTTTGACCCACCTCCTAGAGCAATGAAAATAAAAAGAAAAAGAAAGAAATGGGACCTAATTAAAATGAAAAGCTTTTGCACAGCAAAGGAAACCATAAACAAGATGAAAAGACAGCCCTCAGAATGGGAGAAAATATTTACAAATGAAGCAACAGACAAAGGATTAATCTCCAAAATATACAAAGAGCTCATACAACTCAATACCAATAAAACCAAACAACCCAGTCAACAAATGGGCAGAAGATGTAAATAGACATTTCACCAAAGAAGACATACATATGGCCAAGAGGCACATTAAAAGATGCTCAACATTACTAATTATTAGACAAATGCAAATCAAATCTACAATGAGGTATCACCTCACACCAGTCAGAATGGCCATCACCAAAAAAATCTACAAACAATAAATGGAGAAGAGGGAATCCTCTTGTACTGTTGGTGGGAGTGTAAATTGATACAGTCACTGTGGAGAACCATATGGAGGTTATACTTTAAAAAATAAAAATAGAACTACTGAATGACCCAGCAATCCCACTCCTGGGCATATACCCAGAGAAAACCATAATTCAAAAAGAGTCATGTACCACAATGTTCATTGCAGCTCTATTTACAATAGCCAGGACATGGAAGCAACCTACGTGTCCATCCACAGATGAATGGATAAAGATGTGACACATATATACAGTGGAATATTACTCAGCCATAAAAAGAAATTAAATTGGGTCATTTGTAGATGTGGATGGACCTAGAGTCTGTCATACAGAGTGAAGTAAGCCAGAAAGAGAAGAACAAATAACATATATTAACACATATTTGTGTGGTCTAGAGAAATGGTACAGGTGAACCTATTTGCAGGGCAGGAATAGAGACACAGACATACAGAATGGACATGTGGACACAGGGGAGAAAGTGGAGGGTGAGACGAATTGGGAGATTAAGATTGACATATATGTACTACCATGTGTAAAATAGATAGCTAGTGGGAACATGCTTTAAAGCACGGGAAGCTCAGCTCAGTGCTCTGTGATGACATAGATGGGTGGGATGGTGGAGTGGGAGGGAGGTCTAAGAGGGAGGGGATATAGGTATACATATAGCTGACTTACTTCATTGTACAACAGAAACTGACATAACATTGTAAAGCAATTATAGTCCAATTAAAAAAAAACAGATGGGTAATGTAAGCAGAGAGATGGAAACTCTAGGAAAGATTTGAAAGAAAATATTTAAAATAAAAAATACTGTAAAGAAATGAATAATGCCTTAGATGTGATCATCAGTAGACCTGACACACAGCTGAGGAAAATAATCGGTCATCTTGAAGATATTTTGATAGAAATTTCCCAAAATGAAATGAAAATATCAAAAAACAAACAAACAAACCAAAAAACAAAGAAAAGAAAAATTCAAGAACTGTGGGACAATTATGTAAGATGTAACATACATGTCCTGGAAATTCCAGAAAGAGAAGGAAGAGAGAAAGGAATAGAAGAAATATATGGAGGAATAATGCCCAAGCATTTTCTAAAACTAATGACAGACACCAAGCCACAGATCCAAGAAGTTCAGAGAACACCATCAAGATGAATATCAAAAAAAATCTACAACTAGGTATAAAATATTCAAACTGCAGAAAACTTAAGACAAAGAAGCCATAAACAGAGGAAGGGAGGACACTTACTGTAGGTGAACAAGGATAAGAATTACATCAAAATTTTCATCAGAAATTGTATGCAAGCAAGAAAAAAGTGGAGTGAAATATTTAGTGTTGAAAGAAAAATCCCACCAATCTAGAAATCTATATTCAACAAAATTAGCATTTAAAAGTGAAGGAGAAATAAAGACTTTCCCAGACAAAGAAAAACTGAGGGAATTTGCTGTCAGTAGACCCAGCTTTCCAGAAATATTAAAAGAAGTCCTTCAGAGAGAAAGGAAGTTATATATGTCAGAAACTTGGATCTACATGAAGAAAGGAAGAACATCAAAGATGGAATAAATGAAGGTAAATAAAATATCTTATTTTAAATGGAAATGCATTTCTTTTATTTATTTACTTATTTTATTTTACTTTTGACTGTGTTGGGTCTTCGTTTCTGTTTCGAGAACTTTCTCTAGCTGTGGCAAGTGGGGGCCACTCTTCATCGCTGTGCGCAGGCCTCTCACTATCGCGGCATCTCTTGTTGCGGAGCACAGGCCCCAGACGTGCAGGCTCAGTAGTTGTGGCTCATGGGACTAGTTGCTCCATGGCATGTGGAATCTTCCCAGACCAGGGCTCGAACCCGTGTCCCCTGCATTAGCAGGCAGATTCTCAATGACTGCGCCACCAGGGAAGTCCAAAATATCCTATTTTTAATTGCTAAAATTGTTTGCTCAAAATAATAATGGCAATAATCCATATATTGGGTGATTACAGTTCATGGATAAATGAATTGGATGATGGTGATATTATAAGGAAGAGGAGGAAAGAATTGGAAACACTGTTACAGGGTATCTACACTACCTGGGAAACAGTATGGTGTTATTTGAAAATGTAAAATTGTAAATGTGTATTGTAAATTTAAGAACAATGTCTAATTAAAAACATATATATTTATATAACTAATATTATGAGAGGTGATAAAATGAAATCATATAAATGCTCAGTTAAGACCAGAGGAGTCAGAAAAAGAGGAGACTACTGAAAAAGTGTAATGAATAGATAACAGTTACAAACATGGTAAATATTAATCCAAATATATAAGTAATCCCTTTAAATGTGAGTAGGCTTAATACACTAATTAAAACACTGAAATTGTCAGAGTGGATAAAAAAATAGTCCCAACCCAATTTGTCTACAAGAATCCAACTTTAAATATAAAAACACAGATAGATTAAAAGTAAAGGGGTGGAGAAAGACATACAATGCTAACATCAACCAAAAGGAAGTTGAGGGCTTCCCTGGTGGCACAGTTGTTGGGAGTCCACCTGCTGATGCGGGGGGCGTGGGTTCATGCCCCGGTCCAGGAGGATCCCACATGCCTTGGAGCAGCTGGGCCCATGAGCCATGGCCGTTGGGCCTGCGCATCCGGAGCTTGTGCTCCGCGGCGGGAGAGGCCACAACAGTGAGAGGTCCGCATACTGCAAAAAAAAAAAAAAAAAAAGAAGAAGTTGAAGTAGCTATATTAAGTTTAGACAAAGAGACTTTAGAGTAAGACAAAATGTGAAAGATAAAGCAGGGTATTGCTTTATCTTTGGTAAAGGGATCTGTTCTCCAAGAATCCATGACAATCCTTAACGTGCATGCACATAAAAACACAGCATCAATATATTTGAGACAAAAACTGATAGAACTGCAAGGAGAAATAGACAAATCTGCTATTATGGTTGGAGACATCATCATGCCTCTCTTACTAATTGACAGAACCAGTGCATAAAATCAGCTAGCATGTAGTTGGAATGAACAGCACCATCATTCAACTGGATTCAACTGATATTTGTATAATATTATTATATCAAACAACAGAAGAATATACATTCTCCTCAAGTTGACATAGAATATTCACCAAGATAGACCACATTCTGGGTCATAAAACACATGTTAACAAATTTAAAAGAAATAGAAATCATACACTGTACTCTCAAACCACAATTAAGTTAAACTAGAAATCAGTAACAAAAGGATAGCTGGAAAATTCCAAAATATTTGGAGATTAAATAACACATTATCTAAATAACACATGGGTCAAAGAGGAAATCTGATATGAAGAGAATTTTAAAAAATATTTTGAACTAAATGAAAATAAAAATATGACATCAAAATTCATGAGAGGCAGCAAAGTCATAGCATTGAATGTATATATTAGAAAAAAAAAGAAAAATCTAAAATCAATAATCTAAGCTTTCATCTCAGGAAAATAGAGATAGAAGAGCAATGTAAACCTAAAACAACTAGAAGAATAGAAATCAAAATAATAAAAATTAGAGCAGGAATCAGTGAAATAAGAAAACAATAGGGAAAGTCAACAAAAGTCAAAGCTGGTTCTTTCAAAAGATTAATAATATTGATCTATCTCTGGTTATGATAACTAAGAGAAAAATAGAGAAGGCACAAATTACTCATATAAGAAATAAAGAAGAGATCATCATACTGATCCCATGAACATTAAATCAATAATAAAAGAGGATTATGAAAAACTATGCCCCCAAATTTGATTATTTAGATAAAATCGACCACTACCTCGAAAACCACAAACCATTAAATGACTCAAGGAGAAATAGATAATTTGAATAGGCTTATAGAAAATTCAATTATATATCTGTATCTATCTTTAAGTCTATAATATATATTATATAACTTATATTCTATTCATTAAAGAAATTGAGTCAATAATTAATAATCTAAAAAAAGAGAAAGCAGCAGGTCCAAATGGTTTCACCAGTTAAGTTGACACACATTTAAGGAAGAAATAGTACCAATTCACTACACTCTCTTCCAGAAAATAGAAGGAGAGGGAATGTTCCTAATCATTCTATAAAGTCAACATCACTCTAATACCAAAATCATTTAAAGACGTTACAAGAAAGGAACACTAAAGACCGCTAATTCTCTGAATATAAATACAATAATCCCCCCCAAATATTAACAAATTTAATTCAACAACCTATAAAAAGAATTACACAGCAGGACTTAGTGGGATTTATCCAAGTATACAAGACCGTTCAACATTCAGGAATCAATTAATGTAATCCATTACATCAACAGGCTAAAATAAGAAAAATCAAATGATCATATCAATATATATATATATGAAAAACATCTGATAAAATCTAACACATATTTATTATTTAAAAAACTTCCAGTAAACTAGGAATAGAGAACTTCTTCAACAAAAACCCTACAGGTAACATCATACTTAATGGTGAGAAAGTAGAGTCTTTCCCCTTAGGATCAGGAACAAGGCAAGGATGTCGCCTCTCAACATTCCTTTTCAACATTGTACTAGAAGTTCTAGCTAATGTAATAAGACAAGAAAAAGAAGTAAAAGGTATACAGATTGGGAAGGAAGATATAAATCTCTCTTTGTTCACAAATGACATGATCGTACATGTAGAAAATCCCAGGTATTGACCAAAAACTCCTGGAACTAATGAGCAATTATAGCAAGACTGAAAGGTACAGATTAATATACAAAAGTCAACTGCCTTTCTATATACCAGCAAGAACTCTTAAAAGCCAACAACAACAAAATCATATTAAAAATAGACAAAATATCTGAACAGATACCTCACCAAAAAAGATATATGTTATGAGCTGAGTCATGTTCCCCCACAATTCATATATTGAAGCCCTAATCCAAGCACTTCAGAATGTAACCAGATTTGGAGATAAGATCTTTAAAGAAGTTATTAAATTAAAATGAGGCCATTAAGGTGGGCCCTAATCCAAGCTGACTGGTCTCCTTATAAGAAGAGATTCGTACATAATGTGCACAGACATGGATGAAAGACCCTAGGATGACACACAGAGAAGGCAGCCATCTGAAAACTAAGGAGAGAGGCTTCAGAAGAAACCAAACCTGCCAACAGCTTGATATTGGACTTGTAGCCTCTAGAACTGTGAGAATATATATATTTCTGTTGTTTAAGCCACCCAGTCTATGGTATTTTGTTATGGCAGCCCTGGCAAAGTATCAATAATATGATATGCAGATGGAAAATAAGCATATGAAAACATGCTCAACATTATATATTAGTAGGGAATTGCCAATTAAAACAATCACTATACACCCATTAGAATGGCTAAAACCAAAAACATTGATAATACCTAATGTTGACAAGGATGTAGAGCAACAGGAACTCTCATTGCTCATGAGAATGGAAAGTGGTACACCACTTAGGAAGACAGTTTGGTAGTTTCTCACAAATCCAAACTTAATCTTATCATATGACCCAGCAATCACTTTCCTAAGTATCTATGCAATTGAGTTGAAAACTTATGTCCACGTTAAAACCTGCACACAAATGTTTACAGCAGCTTTATTCATAATTGCCAAAAATTGGAAGCAGTAAAAATGTCTTTCTTTTTAAAATTTATTTTTAAAGTTCATTTTTTCCAGCTTTATTGAGATATCATTGACATATAACATTATGTAAGTTTAAGGTGTACTATGTGTTGATTTGATACACTTATATAGTGCAAAATGATTAGCACCACAGTATTGGCTAAGACCTCCATCATGTCACATAAGTACCATCTTCTATTTGGTGTGGTGAGAACACTTAAGACCTATTCTTTTAGCAACTTTTGAGTACATAATATAGTATTATTAACTAAAATCATCATGCTGTAAATTAGATCCTTAGGACTTATTCACCTTATATATGGAAATTAGTACCCTTTGATAAATATCTCCCCATTTCCTCCACCCTCCAGCCACTGGCTTCCACCATTTTACCTTCTGTTTCTATGATTTCAGCTGTTTTAGAGTCTGCATATAAGTGTTTGTATTATTTGTCTTTCTCTGTCTGACTTATTTCACTTAGCGTAATGCCCTCAAGATTCATTCATGTTACTGCAAATGGCAGGATATTTTTCTTTCTCATGGCTGAATAATATTCCATTGTATATAAATGTCTTGCAATAGATGAATGTACAAACAAACTTGGTACTTCCATACAATGAAATATTATTCAGTGCCAAGAAGAAACAAGCTATCAATCCACAAAAAGACATGGAGAAACCTTCCTTAAATGCATATTACTAAGTGAAAGAAGCCAATCTAGATAGAAGCCAAGTAGATGATTCCAACTACAAGACATTAAAAAAAAAGATAAAACTAAAAACCAGTAATTTCCAGGGATTCAGAGGGGTGGGACTGAATAGATGAATTACAGAGGCTTTTTGGTGTCATGAAGCTATTTTGTATGATATTGTAATGGTGAATATGAGACATTATGCATTTTTCAAAACTCATACAACTTTACAGCATGAAAAGTGATCTTAAAGTATGGACTTTAGTTAATAATAATGTATTGACATTGATTCATTAATTGTAACAAATGTACAACACTAATGCAAGATGTTGAGAATAGATGAAATTGTGTGTCCAAGGTAAAGGGTATAGGGGAGCTCTCTGTATGATCTGCTCAATTCTGTATGTCTAAAGCTGCTCTAAAAAAATAAAGTCTATAAATTTAAAAATACTTATATTGACCCATGTCAGGGCCAGATATAGCACCAATTTACTTTATCTAGCAAGCTTAAGAAACCAAAAATTGTATCACACAGAGGAAAATTATATTTTTCACCTCTTTCTTCCTTTATGGAGGAGGTCTGGGGTTGACGAATTTTTTTTTGAAGTATGGGGCGGGAAGCAAGCATTCTCGATGACCAAGAATGTCTTCCCTGGTGGTCCAGTGGTTAAGACTCTATGCTCCCACTGCAGGAGGCAAGGGTCTGATCCCCGGTCAGGGAACTAAGATCCTGCATGTCTCATGGCCAAAAAAAAAAAAGTCTTCTGCATATTAAATATTTCCCTCTACCACATCTGGTCTATTAGCTTTTCTTTTATATAGACTTTATTTTTTTAGAGTGTTTATATGTTCCCAGAAAAGATTGAGTGGAAAGTACACTGAGTTCCCATATATCCCTTCCCCCTGCACATGCACAGTCCCCCCTATCAACATTCCCCCCCACAGTGGTACATTTGTTACAGTTACTGAACCTGCGTTGACATATTATCATCACCTTAAGTCCGTAGTTTACATTAGGGTTGGTGCTGTACATTCTATAGGTCTTGACAAAAAATTGATGGCATTTATCTACCATTATAGTATATAAAATAATTTTACTGCCCCCAAAATCCCCTGTGCTCTGCCTATTCATCCTTCTCTCTCCCCAAACCCTGGCAACCAGTGATCTTTTTACTGTCTCCATAGGTTTGCCTTTTTTTAGAAGGTCATATGGTGAAATCGTATAATACGTAGCTTTTTCATATTGGCTATTTCACTTAATAATATTCATTTAAGCTTCCTCCATGTTTTTTTGTGGTTTCATAGCTAATTTCTTTTTAGTACTGAGTAATATTCCACTGCTTGGAGGTATCACAATTTATTTATCTCTTCACCTACTAAAGGACATGTTGCTTCAAAGTTTTGGCAATTATGAATAAAGTTGTTATTTGTGTGCAGGTTTTTGTGTGAACATAAGTTTTCAACTCATCTGGGTAATTACGAAGGAATATGAGCGCTGGATCATATGGGAAGAGTATGTTTAGTTTTGTAAGAAACTGCAAAACTCTCTTCCAAATTGGTTATACCATTCTGCATTCCCACCAACAATGAATGAGAGTTCTTGTTGCTCTACCTCCGTGTCAAAATTTGGTGTCGTCAGAGTTTTGTATTTTATCCATTTTAATGTCTGTGTAGTGGTTTCTTACTGTTTTAATTAGCAGTTTCCTAATGATATAGTTCATTTTAATATGCTTATTTTTCTTTTGAATATATTTGGTGAGGTGTCTGTTCAGATTGTTTACGCACTTTGGGTAACAGTCCTTTATCAGATATGTCTTTTGCAAATATTTTCTACCAGTCTGTGGCCTGTCTTCTCATTCTCTTGTCAGTATCTTTCAGAGAGTAGCAGTTTTTAATTTTAATGAAGTCCAACTCATGAATTATTTTCTTCATGGATTTTACCTTTGGTGTTGTATCTAAAAAGTCACCACCCAACCCAAGGTCATCTTGTAACAGAGCAGGACCTTATGTGGCCTTCCCAGGACAGAATCCCTCCCCCACCAGACAGTGTTCTGCCTGCCTCTTTTTTGTTTATACTTTAGCCAAAGTATAAATTTAATAAGAGAAATGAGAAAACACAGAAGCAAAGGAAAATAGTTAAACGAGACAAAATAATAATAGTTTAGTCATTAAACTGAGTCAAGGACTTTTAGTTACTCTTTAAGGGCTATAGATAATATTCTGAGCCATAACCTTTGAGCTGTTATGCAGATACTGAAACCCCCAACAGGTGGAAGAAGTTAACTACAAACTGTAGCCATGTAGCCATGACATAATTTTGAGAATTGGCCTCAAGAAAATGGTAACAAATGACCCTGGAACTGAAGATTAAGTGTACTTAAAACAATCAAGATGACACTAATCAGACCAGTGCGTGACTAATTTAAAGAGCACTGTAAGAGCTGACTGTGCTGTTCTGCATGTAGCCCCCTCCCTCTGCCTACACACCCGTGAAACTCCCATTTAAAAGCTCTTGCCCACTGATCAGCAGGGGGGAGTTTGTTCTGTGAGACATGAGTCCACCTTCTCCTCTGGTTGCTCATTTCTTAAATAAAGCAACATTTCCTTTCCTACCAACACTTGTCTCTTGAGTATTGGCTTTTGAGAGATGAGCAGCTGAACCTGAGTTTGGTAACAATCTCCTATGTTATCTTCAAGGAGGTTTTTCTTTTTAAAATTTTTATTGGGGTATAGTTGATTTACAATGTTGTGTTAGTTTCAGGTGTACAGCAAAGTGATTCTGTTATACATATATATATATCCACTCTTTTTTAGATTCTTGTCCCATATAGGCCATTACAGAGTATTGAGTAGAGTTCCCTGTGTTATACAGTAGGTCCTTATTATTTATCTATTTTATATATAGTACTGTGTATGTTTCCATCCCAATCTTCCAATTTATCCCTCCCCACTTTACCCGCTGGTAACCATAAGTTTATTTTCTACGTTTGAGACTCTATTTCTGTTTTGTAGATATGTTCATTTGTAGCCTTTTTTTTTCAGTGATATCATATGATATTCATCTTTCTCTGTCTGATTTACTTCACTCAGTATGACAATCTCTAGGTCTGTTCATGCTGCTGCAAATGGCATTATTATATTCTTTTTTATGGCTGAATAATATTCCATTGTATATATGTACCACATCTTCTTTATCCATTCCTCTGTTAATGGACATTTAGGTTGCTTCCATGTCCTGGCTATTGTAAATAGTGCTGCAATGAACATTAGGGTGCATGTATCTTTTTGAATTATGGTTTTCTTCAGATATATGTCCAGGAGTGGGATTGCCGGATCATATGGTAGCTCTATTTTTTGTTTTTAAGGAACCGCCATACTGTCCTCCATAGTTTACGTTCCCATCAACAGTGTAGGAGGGTTGCCTTTTCTCCACACCCTGTCCAGCATTTATTGTTTGTAGACTTTTCAGTGATCGCCATTCTGACAGGTGTGAGGTGATACCTCATTGTAGTTTTTTTGTTTTTTTTTTTTTTTTTTGCCGTACGCGGACCTCTCTCTGTTGTGGCCTCTCCCGTTGCAGAGCACAGGCTCCAGACACGCAGGCTCAGTGGCCATGGCTCATGGTCCCAGCTGCTCCACAGCATGTGGGATCTTCCCGGACCGGGACACGAACCCGTGTCCCCTGCATCGGCAGGTGGACTCTCAAACACTACGCCACCAGGGAAGCCCCCTCATTGTACTTTTGATTTGCATTTCTCTAATAATTAGTGATGTTGAGCATCTTTTCATGTGCTTTTAAACCATCTGTATGTCTTCTTTGGAGAAATGTCTATTTAGGTCTTCCCCCCATTTTTTTGATTGGGTTGCTTGTTTTTTTGATATTGAGCTGCATGAACTGTTTGTATATTTAGGAGATTAATCCCTTGTCTGTTGCTTCATTTGCATATATTTTCTCCCATTCTGAGAGTTGTCTTTTCATCTTTTTTATGGTTTCCTTTGCTGTGCAAAAGTTTTTAAGTTTAATTTGGTCTCATTTGTTTATTTGTTTTTATTTTTATTGCTCTCAGAGGTGGATCGAAAAAGATCTTCCTGTGATTTATGTCAAAGTGTGTTTGCTTATGTTTTCCTCTTAGAATTTTATAGTATCCAGCCTCATATTTAGGTCTTTAATCCACTTTGAGTTTATTTTTGTGATGGTGTTAGGGTGTGTTCTAATTTTATTCTTTTACAAGTAGCTGTCCAGTTTACCCAGCAACACTTATTGAAGAGACTGTCTTTTCTCTTCAAGGAGTTTTATAGTTTTACAACTTACATTTAGGTAAAGAATCCATTTTGAAATGATTTTTGTAAAGTGTATGTTGTCAGTGCCTCAGCAAGGACAGATGTGAGCAAGTCATTTATGTGCCCGAGACTGTAGGAGGAGGTATTTCAAAAGGTTCAGAGAAAAGAGGGACACAATCCCATGGCAGTAAGCTGCCCAAAGAGAGGGAAGCAGTCCACCTTTTAATTCCAATTCAACGAAGAGGAGAAAAATAGAAGTACCTAAAGAAACTGAGTATCATGTACTGAGCTCCATGGTGAACTGAGTTTTGGGGTTTTTTTTAAACAAAAATGTTTCTTAGACTAGTAATTACCAAAGTGTATGGACTCAAAATTAAGCCTTTTGTAAAGTATTTCCAGGTACCCTTGTAGACAAGGTAGAGATAGAGGGCATGTGGAAGCCAGGATAACAGACATTTGTTGACTGCTGGTTAGTGATGATACCCCAGGGTCCAGGTCACTGGATGGAGATCTCTCTTGGGGGGGGGTCGCTGTGGAGGACTTTGTCCTGTCCAGATCAATATTTTTATCCATGATTTAGAAACACCGACATTAAGCACCTCAAATTTGTGGGTGAGTGTGATAGATGAAACAAGATTAGAAAATATTGATAATTGTTGAAGGTGGAACATGGGTATATGAGGGACTTATTATACTATTCCATCCTTTTGCTTATTTGAAATATCTATAATAACTAAAAAAATCCATCTAGAGGGAGAAAGAAAAGAATTATTACTGTTATTTGTCCTATTAACAGGTTTTTATATTTTCAAATGAAATATTCTGTAAATGTTATTTGTAAGTGTTTCTTATCTGTGAAATCTAGTTCCTAAACAGTCTCATATTAGGATCAGGCCTGAGAGAACAAGTAAGGAAACCAATAAAGACTGAATATTTGGAAAAGTCTGGAATAGGGAGAGCCAAGAACTAGTATCTCCTCTGAAAATGGAAATGTCCTCTTTCCTTCTGAAGACACACAATTGGTTGCGACTATTAAACTACACTAGTGGGTTAAATTCAATTCACAGAGAAATAGGACATTCTAGAATATCCTCAAATAAATATGGAAGGACTTAATTGCAATGGAAACCAACAGCAAATCATAAGAAGCATATTGCCAAGAGGAAATCACATACAGTTAAATGACTAGGAAAACACATTTGCTTAAATGGCAATGTAATTTGGAGTGGTGTCTTAAGTATTCTACTGTGAAATTTCAATTAGGAGCCAAGTGCTGTGAAATGCGCTGTGCCGAAGAACTTTGGCCAGCCATTAGACATGCACTACGATATTCCAAGTATGATATCGACAGAGAGAGTTCAGGATGAAAATTGATATTTGTTTGGCTTAGAGGCTAAACGTTTTGATGCTTTCAGAGGCGCATGTTTTCTATTACGAGGGAGGAGATTGGTGCACCTATTTATAAACACAGTGTACGAAATGTACAGGATATTGTGTAAAGTGTCAGACTGGAAGTAAAACAAAAAGTGGGAAAGTGGGAAAGACTTGACACACCTGAGTTCCTTTAATGGAAAGAAAAGAAAAAGACTTCATTATAGTCCCTTAGGTGGGTTTATCATTTGAAACACAAGTGCTGGGAGTGCAGAGTTAAGGCACGTTGGAAAGCTCTTGTTTTACTGTAGGTAGCAGAACTCTTAAAAGTAGCCACTCTGGGGACTGATTGTGATAAGAATGTGGCTCCATTAGAAGCTTCTTTGGCTTTGTCTCCTGGAGTGTGGGAGGGTAAAGAGTGGCTTTGTTTCAAGAGTGTTCTTAGAGTTGGTGAATTTAGTCAAGATTGTGGATCTGTCCCTGTGCTTTGGGATCCCAAGATGGGATTACCTGATAAGAGCAAACTTTGCCAGCTAATGTTGAGACCATCACTGCCATCTTGCTGGGGACATCATGGAAGGCTTTCAACTACCACCAAGATAGTCTTCCATCCATAGCCTGGAACCTAGCTTAAGTCTGCCCTCAGGGTCCATGCAAACAACAAGCGTAGCCAGCATCTTTTGCCAGGCATTAGAGAGTGTTGATTAAACAAAGATTATGAACATATTTCTAGTCTCATAAGGAAAGAGCATGGTGTGGAAGGAAATATGGGATTTGGAATCTGAGTTATCCGAGTTCAAATCCAATTCTGTGGCTCAAGAGTTGTGTGAGCTTACGTTGACTTAATTGTGTCTTAATGTGCTCAGGCTGCTATAACAGAATGCCATTGACTGGGTGGTGTAAACAACATTAATTTCTCACCATTCTGGAGCCTGGAAGTCTGGGATCAATGTGCTTGGCCGATTCAGTTCCTGGTGAAGGCTCTCTTGCAGACGGTTTGCCTTCTCACTCTATCCTCACATGGTGGAGAAAGAAAGGGCTCTGGCCTCTTTCTCTTTTCATCAGGGCACTAATCCCATCATGGGTACACCACTCTCATGACCTAATTACCTCCTAAAGGCCCCACCTCCAAATACATCATATTGGGAGTTTGACTTCAACATATGAATTTGGGGCACAAACATTCAGTCTATAACAATCACTTTTAGCTTCAGGTTTGTAATGGGAAAAATAAGAACTACCTCATTAAATTTGATGGAAATTAAATTCACTAATAAATATTAAGTCCTTTCTAAGAGAATACTTAATAAGAAGATAGATATTACACAATTAGGAAACCGCAATGCCATGTACTATATGATAGCAACTTAAATAAGGTGCAGTGGGAGTGAGGGTAGCAGCAATTTTCCAGGCAAGATATCTGAGCATTTGCTTCACGGGGGCTGAGGCGGGGAAGAAGTGAGGCAGCATGAGCGGGTCTGTAGGAGTGCCAACTGAAACCGAATATCACAATATTGTGATTGTCAACAAGCTGTGTGGCCTCAGCTGTGTCCTTTGTAAATCCTCACGCAATATCAGTTAAGAGTTTTAAAATTCTTTACCTAATTTTTAATAGCGGTACACTGATATGGTTCATGTGTAAAGAGTATGAAAAGGTGGTCTGTGAAATTTCCCTTTGAATGTCCCCATCTGCCCAGGTCCTATTTCCAGGCTCCACTCATTGTATCCTTTCAGAGATTCTGGTTTTATTTCATTTTCTTTGTTCGTGTTTGTTTTTGCATTTACAAGCCACATATTCTTTTTTCTCTCCCTTTCTAATTTAAACCAAATTGTGTAGAGCTTGCACTGTTCAACAACTTGCTTTTTTCACTTAACATATTTTATGAGAATATTATAAATTGTCAAAAGCTGGTCTCAGAAGCCCCTCTCTAGAGACTGAGTTATGAAATTATGTAAGAGTCCTGGTCATAAGCTGGTTTCTTGTCACAGAGCTCCAGGATGCATTCCATCTTCAACTTGGACACTTCCAGTCACCACCCATTTGCTGTGGGACATCGCCCTCATGCCATAGATGGCTCTCCAGACACCCCCTGTCTGTCCCTCACCCCTCCAGCTCTGGGGACCATCTCTGCTCCCCAGTGCAGCCTGGGTGAGCTATGCCTGGTCATTCCTTATGCCAGCCCCCCACTTTGAAGAGCACAGCCACATGTGTGTATGCTTGAGGGCTTTTAGTCAGTCTATTAGAGAACAACTGCCTTCCAGATTGATCTAAAACAGATCACTACAATAGTACACAATGACTTCTCAGGTCTCCCCAAATGGATTACTCAGCCAGACTCTGTATTGACCTGTAGCCACCAAGTTAGGGAGACATTCAATATGGCCAGAGACTGGCTTTATCTTTCATCTTTCTTAGTTAATGCATTTGCTGCTTAGTTATCTATAGGAAAAGCTTCTGCATGATAGATAATATAAAAACACATTGTCTAATATACGGACTACTATATATACAATAGATAAACAATAAGGACCTACTGTATAGCACAGGGTACTGCTATATTCAATATCTTGTAATAGCCTATAATGGAAAAGAATCTAAAAAAGAATATATATATGTATATATGTGTATAACTGAATCATTTTGCTGTACACCTGAAACTAACACAACATTGTTAATCAACTATAATTCAATAAAAAATAGATTTTAAAATAAATTTTAATAGAAAAAATTAAATAATACATTACTATTAAAAAAATACATTGTCTACCCAAACCTCTGTCCCCAGACTTGGATCCCTCTTTCTGCAGGAGCATCATGACCAATGACAAGATGTTGAGTTAATTGTTGTGTCCACTTCAAGGTCTGTCCAGGATTTACCCAGGCTGGATGCTCAATATATGCTTTTTGAATGAATGAATGAGTGAATGTACCCCGCCCGCCACCATGGAGACAGAGGTTAGAGTGAAGGTGAAGCACTCCCTGTCTGCCCTGAGTCAGGAGGCAAATATGCCCCCCAGGATTTAGCACAAGCTAAAAGGATGGTTTTCTTATACCTTCGAACATGAAGAAGCAAAACTTTATTTTCCTACCATCTTGTTTCATAAAACAAATAACATTTCTTATTGAAGATGGTATGGAGTGGTTGTCATGTTCTGGGAGATTAATTTGTTTTCACAAAGTGGAAGACAGACAAAGGAAGGAAAATATTAAAAGCAAATGCTAAAGATCACACAGGCAAGCTGTAGTGTTTGATACAAATAAATAGTCACAGAGACCATAAACACATCCCAGCCTTGAAAAACCATTAGGGAAACATTGCCTATGGCAACCAGAAGACCCTGCTCTTTCATAACTGGACCTTTTATGACACGTTTCCATGGCGACTGAAACTGCGCCATCTCAACACACCGTCTTTCCCAGGAGAAGCTGATGAGCAAAATCTGCCAGGGGATTAGTGCAGGAAAAAAAAGTTCCTTCTTCTCTTTCCTTCCTTTCTCTCAAACCTCAGTTTACTCAGAGGGGGAAATGGGAATAAGTTGAAGTGGAAACATCCTGTGAATTTCAAATCATATTCTACTGAGATTTTTATGTATTTTTTGAATTGAAGGTTCTATCTCTGCAATTCATTACAATTGCTCAATGGGTTTCTAAGAGAGACAATGGCTGCTGAGGAAGACAAGTTCAGTCCAGCTTGTGGCTGCAGAAGGAGGTTGTGAGCAAGGCTGACTGTGCGGTTTCACGCCTGTTTCTTCGTCCTGGGGTGGGGGTGGTGTGGTTTCACATCATTGTTGACACCTGACATTTTGGAGGGCTGTGTTCCGCTTTTTAATCTTGAGGGAAAGATAAAGCCCTGTTCTAATATCACATGGATGTGCTTAAATTGTAACTGAATATTTAAACCATATACTTGTGTGATCCACAATAAATGCCTTCTGTTTAAGCAATAATGACCACTAGGGGCGCCAGGGGCCAAGGCAGTGTCCTAAGTACTGCACCCACATTGTGCCTCACGTAATCCTCACAAAAACCCTGAGGCACCCCTCAGATAAATGTAAGACTGATGAATAGATGAGGCATTACGTTTGGGAACCTGGTAAAGGTCACTTAGAAAGACTCTGATTCCTAAGCTGATGTTCTCTCCTGAGACAGACCACCTCCTTCATCATCACTACACTTTGAAACACCATCCTGCAGAAGTCAGGAGAGAATGTGTGGCATGGAAATGTGTTCAGGGGCCTAAATCCCAAGAGCTCCTCTCCCACTAACCACAAAGTGGCTTCTGTAATCTCCAGGTCGGATGGACGCTTCCTTCTTGGATGCCACATCAGGCAATGGTGTCATCAAAGTGTGTCTTGGACCTTGGTGTGCAGGTTCTCAGAGGACTAGAAGGATCACCTTGTAGTCCTAAAATACAATTAGTTACACACTCATAGCACGTAGCTGAGGAAAGAGAAATAGTTGGTCACAAGGCCTGAGTGTCTTCTTCCAGCTTTCAAAACTCTCAGAGATTGATAGAAAGTTAGAGACACAAGGTCAGTTTTCAAGCATGGACTTACAAAGCCATCAATCAATCATTTCAGCTTTCCTTTTCTTTTGGACCTTAGACTCCAATGGCCTGGGAACATCTGGGTCATTGGGCAGGTATTACAGGGACCGTGGAATCACTTAAGGCAGAGGGAAACCAAGAATGGGTGGCCCCTGGGGAACTTTGGCTTCCAGAATCTCTATCACTGAAGCACAGGATCATCCACTTAGCCACTCAACTCCGACATTTGTTTCATTTGCATTTATTTTGTCTTCCCAACCAGACAGAAGGGTCAGCCACACGGAACCCCTTCCTCCCACCCACTCATGCCCGGGTCCTAGCCCGAGGCTGAGCGTCTGCTTCAGCTCTCTACCTGTGTTTTGGCTGCTTGAGAGGGGAAATTTGCACAATGGACTGTTCCAACGTCCTGGAAACATCCGGTGAGAAATGTGCTCCTTTGCCCAGTGAAACAGAGCACAATGCTTGAGGGCTGGCTTAGACAAGCCCCATGAAAGAGGCACTTGGTCTTATAACTATAGAAACAGAACATTTGGGAGCTAGAAGTGGCTTCCAAAATCATTTAGGCAAACTCTGCAATTTTGCCCATAAGTTCACAGAACCAGAAAGCTTTGTGGATCTGTCTGTAGTTGCACAGCTGGCTCATGGTCTGTGGGTGTATTACAAATAGTGTGCTGCTTCTACCAGTGTATGGGAGTGACAGCTAGGCTACACGACCGCTACTGCTGACACCTGTCTGCAGTGGCCACAGGAGCCAGTCCACCGCCTGCCTTGCGCCCATGTCCATGGTAGCATAAACTTCCTGGGTTTTCAAGTTCTGCCCTTTATAAGGCCTGTGAGTGAATAGTTTAAAGGATATACAGCCAATTCTCATTATTTGAGGCTGTTCCATTCTATAAAGTTACTGAATTAGCCACTTCTGAACATCATCACTCCCGGGGAAATAAAGGGTTGGTTTCCCGGGAGCCTCTGGCCACCACATTTTCATCAACTGACCAATACAGAGCCTTGTTTTATGTGTGTTTCTGTTGAAAGACACCTCATGGAACATATATTGTTGATTCATTAATGGTGAACTCACGGCCCACAGTCCTGCAGCTCAGGCCGGAACGGAGCACATCTGACATGTAATTTCTCTGTCATCACAGCCTTCTCGCGCTTGGGGATGCTGGGCAGCACTTTGGCACTATGCTTGGGGCCATTTTAAACATTGAAGTTACTGAAAAAAAGCACAAGATGTGAAAAACGTGGCACTAAGTAGACCACAAATAGTACACATGCTTACAGCGTGAGCTGCAACAGGAAGGCAGAGGCTGCCTTGCCCCATGTCAGCGGGGAAGGTGTGCATCAACTGACTCACATCTCTCACTGCTCCGCACACATCTGTGATTGGTTATGAAAATGCCTTGAGTACTGACTTTTGGATGACAAATGAAATTTAGGGAGTAGGTGAACTTGCAAATACGAAATCTGTGAATGATAAGGATGGACTGTATATGCCTAATGTTTATTGGTACAGTAGGACTTTAATTTTTTTTAAAAAACCTCTTATTTAATAATAAAAGAATCTTTGATCAATTCTTTTGCTCATTAATGAAGTAGAACTGCCATATATTCATCAATTAAAATTAACTCAGCATAAGTGCCAAGATAAAGTGAGTGTTTATTTTGTGCCTGGTGTTTAGCTTGGTGCAGAGGGAATAAAGGTCCAGTACCCAATATCTTTTCTCCAGGAGTTCACACTTTGTTTGGGGAAGCACATGCACTCAGTGTGACAGATATGAGGACAGGAGAAAGTTGATTTATTCTTTAGGGACAAAGAAAGGTGTCCCAATCTGGGGAAGATCACCCCTGAGCTGAGTCTTGAAAGACATAGGTGCAGTGGGCGGTGGGAGAGACTGCAATACCAGGGAAGATCCAGGTACCCAGAACTGTCCTTCCACAGTGATGCTGGCCTGGAAGGTGGAGCAGGTCTGGGAAAGTCTTCTGTGGAATTCTAAACTTGAACTTTTGGTTACACAGGAAACACTGGGAGTTATTATTTAAACAATGTCTTCGAGATGTAGTTATAGGTGTAGGAGAAACAATCTGTTCTGAATTCCAAACAGGTCTCTCTGATTGTGGGTTGAAAAGGGATAGTAAGTAAAAGGGAATAAAGATGAAAGGCACCCTAAATGAGGAGATGCTTGTTCACTAGTTTGTATCATAGTTCACTTCTTTGCTCCTCATTCATTAGGTTATTCAACTAAAACGTATTTTTTTTTTAAAAAACGTATTTTTTGAGGGTGTTAGTAAAGTTCAAGGCTCTGGGGATTCAGTGACAAAATAGCCAGAATGCACTGTCTCTGAGGAGCTTATATTCTAGAGAGAGGCATGATAAAACCAGGAAATGCTGACTAAGTGTCCCTGTGTGGTGTTCTGAGCCCTGCATGTGGCATCCTTGAAAGAACCCTTCCAATAGGGATATTATGATTCCCACCTCCTTGGTGGGAGGGCCACAGTGCAGGGAGGCCAATGTGGTAAAGCTGGACTTGGGACCTGTGACCATACCCCAAAGCCCATGCTAGGTGGCCGGGGGTGCCGTTGGCACAGGAGGGCAAGGAAAGACTGGCAGGCAGAGAGGCCAGCTGGTGGCCACATCAAAGGAGCTGCAGAAGGAGAAGGGCAAGTGGAACAGCGGGAATCTGCATTAAAGATGCCTCAGCTCTGCCCGCTTCCCCACCAGCCCCACTGTGTCCGAAGCACATCCAGCTCCTCCAGAGATTGTAGGTCCTGAGCTCTCCACGTGCGCCCTCTGGGAAGACTGGTGTTTTGTGTCTGCAGAGGGGGAATCTGGGTGTTGGAAAAGCTCTCCAGGTAGTCCTAATGTGAAGACAGGATTGAGGAATCAAGTCCACAGTGTTTCCAGACCCAATGCCTGGAGCCAGTTCATTGCAGGAAGCCTAGAGTGGGCAGCCAGATGGTGACCTGTGTCCATGTGTGCGACATTACAAACTGAAATGAGATCCCTGGATGTCTGATACCATTCCCTAGACTTGATGATGCCCTGGAGTTTTCAAATACAATTTCTAAGAGGAAGAGGAAAGTTGCATCTTTTGGCCCCACAAAGACTTCACTGGTTCAGGACTTACGGCATGCACAGCAGTGTCTTCTGCTCTTTGAGCACTCTGGGGCTCACACAGGTGACAGGTCAGCCAGCCCTGCCACCAGTCATCACTGCACCGCTCACCCCATCACTCCTGCCAGCTTTGTGTGGGCTCCATAAATCACTGAGTAGTGTACATTGAAAAATCTGCCTGTAGCTTCTGTGAGGAGAAATCACCCACCAATATGGATTTCCATGGAAACCAAACACAAAATGCAGCAGGAAGGAAAGGCCGCAGAAATGAGACCCTGAGGCTTAGTTTTCATCAGCATCACAGGTTTTCATTATCTCCCCTTCTCCATTTCTTTTAGTGTCTGCACTTTTAGACCAGGGTGGGTTTTCCCCTTTTTTCCTGGTGGGGTTCTAGGAGTTCAATTTATTTAGTCTGGAAAAAGATGATTTATTTAGAGTGCTTATCTTTGTGAAAAGATATTATACAGGAAGTGGTGGCTATTTTCTCATTATTACTAAAGAAAGACAAAAAAAGGAAACTTTGTCCCAGTAGAAGGAATATAGATAACCTTTAAGGGAGAACTTCCCGGTTGATATGGTTATAAAATAGAGATTGTAGGGATAACTGAGAATGTTGTGTCTGGAAGCTCCTTTAATTGTGAGATAGCGTGTTGGTTTGCTAAGGGCTGCCATAACAAAGTACCACAAACTGGGTGCCTTGAACAACATTTATATTCCTGCAGTTCTGGAGGCTGGATTTCTGAGATCAAGGTGTTGGCAGGTTTGATTTCTTCTGAGACCTCTCTCCTTGACTGGCAGACGGCCACCTTCTCCTCTGTCCTCATGTGGTCTTTTCTTTGTGTGTGTGTCCAAATTTTCTCTTTTTGTAAGGACACCAGCTCCCTCTAACAGCCTCATTTTAACTTAATTACCTCTTTAAAGGCCCAATCTCCAAACAGTCACATTCTGAGGTCCTGAGGGTTAGGAATTCAACATACAAAGTTTGAGGGAAAACAATTCAGCCCATAACAGATAGATCCACTTAGAGAACATGATTTAGAACCTAGCACTTGAGAGCTGGAGGAAATCTTTCTTAGAAATCTGACCTTAAAGCTTGATTTCACAGACAGACCCCTGAGGCCCAGGGCCAGTGACTCAATGCAGCCAACCCAATGGGGAGGGGTGAGCTAGAGCTCTGCAGAGACCCTCTCTCAGCCCTGTTAGTGCATGCTTTAGACTGTGTGGAACTCTCCAGGAAAACCTGCTTACATCAGTGCAAGATTAATGCTGTTCTATGCCTTTGTGAGTGAATGATCATGCAGCCTTCTCAGAGTCAGGTGGGGTGGCATGATTCCATGTAGATCTTGATTCTACACAGGTTGTGCTTCTCCAAATCATCTTCGGAACATCACCCCCTAAATCCTGCTTACTGTGATCTGGTAAAGGTAATTCCTGAGACCTCTCTGCCTCGCCCCATCCTCTAGGGGCTTGAAGTGATAAAGGAGAGGACCTAGGCTTCTTCCAGTTTGGCACCAGCTGCAAAAGCCTGCACTTGCTGAGAAATTGGAATGGTGGCCCTTTAACGCTAGTATGCAAAAGAGCCACTGCAAGTTTCATTGAAAATGCAGTCCTGTGCCAGGGCTTTTTGTGTAATCTGGGTTGTGTTCAGGACTAGCTCATTCTAAAAAGCACCCGGGGTTAAATCTGAATCAGATTATCCTGTGACCACACTTGGAAGAACAATGGTTAAGATTCTTGCTACTCAGAGCGTGGTCCACGGACAAACAGGTGTAGCATCACCTGGAAGCTGTGAGAAATTCAGAATCTTAGCCTCATCCCACATTGACTGAATGAGAATTTGAATCCTCCTTCGAGTTTGAGAAGCTCTGCTTTATTGTGTCCATGTGGTCTTACAGGTTCCCTGAAGCCCCTGATGGTGATGGTGGGATTGTCCAAATCATTACTTAACAGGATGTTTCAAAAATGCCCAAACACTTCAGGAATCATCATTAGCCACCCTGAGAAAGTTACTGTGAAGGGTCAGAGATTTCATACGACTTTCAAGCTAATAAGTCAGCCTGCCAACACTTCCTAGATGCTGGCAGAAGATGCAAGACTCCTGGGTCAGAGACAAAAGACTTGGTTGTGGCACAGGAGGCAGTATGAATTATGGGTGCATTTCAGTTCCCCTTGCCGTCCACATCCCATGAGGGGCACATGTGGACAGTGAGTTTGTATCATAGCCAAGGAACTCTGAGCTTCAGAACCCCAACCCATGTCACAGAAGAAGGTGCTACCCTTATTATCCTGGTCAGGAGATAAATCTACTCTCTGCCCCAGAGGGAGACACTATCTCTACCTTCCAAGCCGTTTGCTATACAAATATCCTTGAGATGATAATCTGGAACAAAATTGATGATGAGGTGCAGAAAAACTAAAGAGAATCGTCTCTCAATGGTTACTCTCTTGAAAGTCCCCTTGTTCATTTGGAATCTCTCTCAATATCCTTTCCTGCAGAGAAACCCAGGGCTGTCAAGATGTATAGTCAACACATAGAGAATTAATGGGTAGGACTTACGTCGGGTCTGTTCCGAGCCTTAAGGAGGCTTTGGAGCTAGGCGCTGCGTATATCTGAAGGTTGTAATTCCCTTCTTTACATTCTACAACAGAGATCTGCTGGGATCTGTTTTTATGGAAATGTAGTGAGTGGGTCAAAACTCTGTTCAGATTCCTTCTGTCAGCTTAATCATATGATGTATTCTTTAAAAAGAATACAAATTATAATAGTAATAATAGATGATAATAAGTTTCTATTTTTTTAATACTTTACATTTATTAATGCACTTTCACATTCGTTATCTAATTTAATTCTAAAAACATGATTGCTTCTTTTTCCATATGAATACTCTCAGGGAAATTAAGTAACTTGTTCAAAGTCACAGTTAATCAGGGGATCCAGATCTCAAATCCAGGGTCTGTGACTTTCTAGTAGAGAAATTTTAGCTGACAGGTTTATTCAGTAAAGGAAAAAGAAATGGAACCAGCTTTATGCTTACAAATAAAAATCAATACCACTAACTCTACCAGAAAAGGGAATAACCAAAAGGCACAGATGAATTAATTTTTTTCCCTTCTACAGCCATTTTGTGGCCACTTAGCACTTTCCAGGGAATGCATTTTTTGCACATGCAGGATTATTAACAAGATTTAGCTTCTTCTCATGGCATCTGCTCCCCTGGAATCAGGAAGCTTGATGGAAATAGAATCTAGGAGAGTGTTGTTGGTTAAACCTGAGTCTAAATCCATTCAAAGAATGTTTCTAAAATATTATAAAAGAGCCTATTGTGGTATCACATTAACTACCATACAGCTATGGAAGCTTTTATCTAATAAATCACACTAACTAATCAATTAAATCACATTCGGTAGCAGACTTAAAGGGTTTTTTTTTAATATTCCATGTAGTATATTTAGGAGAGTTTTAATGCCAAATTTCCTTTTATTTTTTCTATCTTCTCTATTTTTAGTTTACTCATTAATTTTTCAGTTTTAATGCTGCCTCACTCCTATCCTTTTATCATAGCACAGGGACAGCCTTGTCCTATGGTATTCTCCCTTTGTAGACATTTTCCTATCTATATGTCTACCTATCTATCATCTATCTATCATCTATCTATCTATCTATCTATCTATCTATCTATCTATCTATCTATCTATCTATCTAATTTATCTATTTATCCCCCCTCCTTCTCTCTCATCCCTTGAAAGGCAACACAATAAGTGCCAGCAAAGCAGTTACTGCCCCCCCCAACCACAATTTTCCAGTCCTTGGTGTGTGCACATTGCCTCTTATTTATTTATTTATTTAACTGAAGCGTAGTTGATTTACCATGTTGTGTTAATTTTTGCTGTACAGCAAAATGATTCACTTATATATACATTCTTTTTTAATATTCTTTTCCATTATGGTTTATCACAGGATATTGAATACAGTTCCCTGGGCTATACAGTAGGACCTTCTTGTTTATCCATCCTATATATAATAGTTTGCATCTGCTCACCCCAAACTCCCAATCCATCCCTCCCTTCCCCTCTCTCCCCACTGGGAACCACAATTCTGTTCTCTATGTCCATGAGTCTGTTTCTGCTTTGTAGATAAGTTCATTTATGTCATAATTTAGATTCTTCATAAAAGTGATATCATATGATCTTTGTCTTGCTTACTTCACTTAGTATGTTAATCTCTGGTCCATCCATGTTGCTGCAAATGGCATTATTTCATTCTTTTTTATGTCTGAGTAATATTCCATTGTATATATGTACTATATCTTTTTTATCCATTCATCTGTTGATGGACATTTACATTATTTCCATGTTTTGGTTATTGTAAGTAACACACACGGCCTCTTGATACAGCTCCTGGACAGCAGCATGACCCATCTCTAATGTTAAAAAAATTGGGAGAGAGAAAACAAATAGTGGGTTTTAAAAAAAAATAACTTCCTGTCTATAGGTAACTGGATTCAATTAAAAAGACTGATGTCTTTTTCTCAACATTTTTTCAACTATATTTTCAAGTAATACAGCTGCTTGGAAAATCCTGGGGCCAACGAATATAGAATCAGTGCTGCTGGCTTGAGATTTAGAACTGCATCATATGGAGGCCAGCCTGGTGAGGGTGCCTTTGCCAGGTAGTGAAGGAGGGAAGACTAAAAGACAAACAGGCAGCAGTTTGATTGATGGCTGTGCCCACTGCCCTGTGCCACTGCCATAAAGCTTTGACCTGTGTGGGTGGGGAATGGAGGAATCCTTGGGATTCCATGACAAGGAAGTAGAAGAAAGGACACAGGAGAGGCAGCAGTGTGTGTGGATGGTGCTCCAGTCTAACAGGTTTCCTTCAAGCCTGCCACTGGGCATCAGAGGTGCAGGCAGCAGGGCCTGGATGCTGGGGTGATGTGTGTGTGTGTGTGTGTGTGTGTGTGTGTGTGTGTGTCTGTGTGTGTGTGAGAGAGAGAGAGAGAGAGAGGCACCAGTGTGTAGAGGGCAACAAAGGCAGGCCCACCAAGCCTCCTTTCTGTGATTCAGGTTCACGTGCAACACACCAGACTCCAGGTTAGACCTGCCTGAATCTGTACATCTTCCCTCAACTCCCCACTCCTCCAGGTTCTGTTGGCTGCTGTGCTTTTGGAAAGAGGAGCCTTGACGTTCTTGGGCCAGCTCCCTACACAGTGGGTGCACAATGGCATGCATTCTTCCCCTGCTTCTCCAACTGGGGGAGGAAAGAAGCACAAAAACAGATCCCATGCCCTCGTGGACAGGCCCACCCCGAGACACACTTCATCTGGAGCAGTGTTTCTCCAGTTTTAATGTGAACCCAAGACAATGGGGAACTTGTGAAAATGCAAATTCTGGTTCAGTAGGTCTGGGCTGGGCCTGAGGTCCTGCATTTATTCCAGGCTTTCAGGCAATGCTGGTGCTGCTGGTACACAGACCACACTTCAATAGTGAGGGCTGCAGAACTTTTACCTCTAATCTCTCAAGATTTGTATTTTTATTTTAAAAAGAGCTCTGTTGAGTTATAATTGACATACAATAAGCATCACATATTCCAAGAATGCAATCTGATGAGTTTTGACATATTATACACCCGTGAAAATATCCCCACAACCAGAGAGTCAGTGTATCTATTAGTTCGCTTGCACCCCATTGTAATCTTTCCCATTTGCCTACAACCCACCCAACCATTATCTGCTTTATCACCATAGATTTATTTGTATTTTCTAGAGTTTTATATAGTACATGGAATCAGAATCTGTCCTTTTTCTGTGGTTTGACTTCTTTCATTGAGTGTAATATTTTTGAGATTCATTTATGTTGTAGCATGAATTACTGGTGCACTCCTTTTTTTGGTGATGGACATTCAGATTGTTTCCAGTGTTCCATTATTACAAACTAAGTAGCTATGAACATTCACATGTGTATGTTTGTGTCAGCATATGCTTTCAGTCCTCTTGGGTAAATACTTAGGATTGAGAAGACTGGGCAGCATGTAGGTAAATTTTAAACTTTTTTTTTTTTTTTTTTTTGCGGTACGCGGGCCTCTCACTGCTGTGGCCTCTCCTGTTGTGGAGCACAGGCTCTGGACACGCAGGCTCAGCGGCCATGGCTCACGGGCCCAGCCGCTTTGCGGCATGTGGGATCTTCCCGGACCGGTGAACGAACCCACGTCCCCTGCATTGGCAGGCGGATTCCCAACCACTGTGCCACCAGGGAAGCCCAAATTTTAAACTTTTTAAGGAACTACTGAACTGTTTCAAAATGATTTTATATCCATCAGTAGTGTATGAGAGCTCTGGTTTCTCTAATGCTTGCTAATGTTTATTAATGTCTTTTAAAGTTTCCTCATTCTAATAAGCATAAGGTGGTATTTCATTATGGCTTTAAATTTGCATTTCCCTAATAACTAATGATGTTGAATACCTTTTCATGTGCTTTTCTGCCATCCATATATGTTCCTTAGTGAAATGCCTTTTCAAATCTTTGGCCAATTTTTAAAAATTTGGGTTGTTTGTTTTCTTATTATTTACTTTCAAGAGTTCTTTATATACTCTAGATATAAGTACTTTATCAGATATGTGATCTACAGATATCTTCCCGAGTCTGTGACTTGTCTTTTGATGAGCAGAATTTTCAGTTTTCATGAAGCTCACTTTATCGATTTTTAAAAAATGGATTGTCCTTTTGAGGTCATAAATACGAAATATTTGCCTAACATAAGATCACAAAGATCTTTTTCTTTGTATACTTCCAGAAGTTTATAATTTTAAGTTTTACTTTTAAGTTGGTAACCCATTTTGAGTTATTATTTTGTATAAAATATGTATACATATTTGTTTTTTTAATGTTTTATTGAATGAAAGATTCTTTGAATTTCTATAGTGCTTTACAGTTTTGAAAACTTTCACACACATGATTTCATATAATCCCATAATAACCCTTTTCCCTCTACCCCTGTATTACCCCTCCCACCTTTCCTCTCCCACTGGTAATCACTAGTTTGTTTTCTATATCTGTGAGTCTGCTTTCTTCCTGTTTTATTCAGTAGTTTGTTGTGCTTTTTAGATTCTGCATATAAGTGACATCACACAGTATTTGTCTTTCTCTGCTTAACTTATTTCACTTAGCATAATACCCTCCAAGTCCTTTCATGTTGCTGTGAATGGCAAAATTTCATTCTTTTTTATGGCTGAGGAGTATTCCTATATATATGTATGTATATATACCACATCTTCTTTATCCGTTCATGTGTTGATGAACACTTAAGCTGCTTACATACCTTGGCTATTGTAAGTAATGCTTCCATGAACACTGAGTGCATGTATCTTTTCAAATTAGAGTTTTTGTTTTTTTTCAGATATATACCCAGCAGTGGATTTGATGGGTCATAGAACAGTTCTATTTTTAGTTTTTTGAGAGGCCTCCATACTGTTTTCCATATTGGATGCACCAATTTACATTCCCACGAACACTGTACTAGGGTTCCCTTTTCTCCACATCCTTGCCACCATTTGTTATTTGTGTTCTTTTTGGTGATAGCCATTCTGACAGGTGTGAGGTAATATATCATTGTGGGTTTTGATTTGCATTTTCCTAATGATTAGTGATGTGGAGCATCTTTTCATGTTCCTGTTGGCCATCTGCATTTCCTCTTTGGAAAAATGTCTATTCTTCTGCCCATTTTTTAATTGGGTTCTTTGTTTTTTTAATGTTGAATTATGTGAGCTGTTTATATATGTTGGATATTAAACATTTATTTGTCTTATCATTTGCAAATATCTTCTCCCATTTAGTAGGTTGTCTTTTCCTTTTGTTTATGATTTCTTTTGCTGTGCAAAAGCTTTTTTTTTTTTTTTTTTGCGTTACGCAGTCCTCTCACTGTTGCGGCCTCTCCTGTTGTGGAGCACAGGCTCCAGACATGCAGGCTCAGCAGCCATGGCTCACGGGCCCAGCCGCTCTGCGGCGTGTGGGATCTTCCTGGACCGGGGCACGAACCCGTATCCTCTGCATCGGCAGGCGGACTCTCAACCACTGCGCCACCAGGGAAGCCCCAGTCTATACACTTTTGATTCAAGTCTCTCTTCAACTGTTACCACTTTTCATTTTTGCACTTTTATCTTTGTTGGCCAATTCCCTCTTTCAATGATCCATTTTTGTAAAATATCAGGTGTGTTTATTACTGGGAGACAAGGGGCAACTTTGTTACATGCTTTGCTGTCTGCATGTGAACTGATGACGGATGGATTCTCAGTGGCGCATCACCAGCAGACTTGATCATGCTGCACAGCTGTTACTCATGGAGTGATTTGGGAGCTGAAGAGCTAGCATCAGAGTTTGCATTTGATGCAATTATCCACATGTAGTACACCAAGTAACTACAATTCATACATGTGAGAACCTTGCTGCCTGTGTCTGACCCAAATACATATTATCTCACAACTCCTGACAACTCTCTGAAAGATGGAAGTTCTCTGGGACAATGGGGCTCAATATTTCACACCAAAGAGGACCCAGAAATCCAGAACAGTGTTTGATGAATCAGTCTATACCAAAGTATTAGTATTGTTTAAGAGATGAATTTCAACTCTATAGTGTTAGACCCTTTCTGATGGCTTTTCTGTGAAACATGTTAATGTTATGGTCATCGTCTCTATGAAGTTGTGTCTGGAGATGTTAAACCCAGAAACCATTGCTCAGAGGGGACAGTTGCCTTGTGGAAGACAAACTACCAACCAAGCCAGCTCCATAACCATCTCTCAAAACGTATAATTGTCAGATCAATTCACTGACTAGGAAAGTGATAAAATTGCCCAATGACAACATTTTTTCAAATTTCATTTTTTTTACTTCAATCTATAAACAAGGCCTCAGGAGTTCCTTCAGAGATTAACTTAGAAGAAATGTGCTTCTTCATGCTAGGTTTGGAGTTCCTTGTGCATGACAGTTGCCTTTGCTCCAATCTCATGTTATCTGGAAATAATCACAGGTAGAGTATTATTTTCAGCCCTATAATATATAAATGCACATTATTCAATCTACAGCATCAGTAGTAAATTGCTTTCTTGCTGTTTCCCATTAAAAAGTAAAAATTTAAAACCATCACGCCTTTGTTCACTTTGTTTCCCATCTCATTGGTTTCATCAGTAGATATTTTGAACCAGGATCATATATCTAGTTATCAAGAATTAAAGTTTTTATAGAAACAGACTCACAGACATAGAGAACAAACTTATGGTTACCAAAGGGGAAAGGGGGTGGGGGAGGATAAGTTAGGATTTTGGGATTACAAACAAGCAGATACAAACTACTATATGTAAAACAGATAAACAACAAGGTCCTACTGTGTAGGATTGGTTGGCTACTTGGAGTTTTTTTTGTGGTTCTATATGAATTCTGGCATTGTTTTTTCTATTTCTGTGAAAAATACCATTGAAACTTTGATAGGATTGCATTGAATCTATAGACAGCTTTAGGTAGTATGGACATTTTAACAGTATTAATTATTCTGATCCATGAACACAGAATATCTTTCAATTTATTTGAGTCTTCAATTTCTTTCATCAAAGTCATAGTTTTCAACATACAGATTTTTCTTAGTTAAATTTGTGCTTAGGTATTTTATTGTTTTATTGCTATTGTGAATGGAATTGTTTTCTTTACTTCTTTTCAGCCATTTTATTGTTAATGTGTAGAAATGTAACAAGTGATTTCTGTATGTGGATTTTGTATGTTGCAACTTTAATGAATTCATTGATTAGTTCTAACAGTTTTTAGGATTTTCTCTATAGAAGATCATATCATCTGCAAACAAAGACAATTATATTTCTATCTCTCTTTTTGGATGCCTTTTTTTGCTTTTTCTTGTCTTAATTACACTGTAATTAATACACAATATTATATTAGTTTCAGGTGTATAACATAGTAATTCAATATTTTTATAGCTTATACTGTTTAAAATTATTACAAAATTAAGGCTATATTTCCCTTAGCTATACAATATATTCTTGTTGCTTATTTATTTTATACATAGTAGTTTGTATCTCTTAATCTCCTAACCCATCTTGCCCCTCCCCCATTTACTTTTAATCTATATGCATCTTTGTATTTAAATGGGTTTCTTGTAGGCAACACAGAGTTGGATCTTGTTTCTTTAAAAAAATTTTTTTTAAATTGGAGTAAAATTGCTTTACAATGCTGTGTTAATTTCTGCTGTACAATGAAGTGAATCAGCTATATGTATACATATATCCCCTCCTTCTTGGACTTCCCTCCCACCCCACCCCCATTCCACCCATCCAGGTCATCACAGATCACCAAGATGAGCTCCCTGTGCTATACAGCAGATTCCCACTAACTCTCTGTTTTACACATGGTAGTGTATATATGCCAATCCTAATCTCCCAATTTGTCCCACTGTCCCCTTCCCCCACTGTGTCCACATGTCCATTCTCTATGTCTATGTCTCTATTTCTGCCCTACAAATAGGTTCATCTGTACCATTTTTCTAGATTCCACATATATGCGTTAATATATGATATTTGTTTTTCTCTTTCTGGCTTACTTCACTCTGTATGATAGACTCTAGGTCCATCCACATCTCTACAAACGACCCAATTTTGTTCCTTCTTATGGCTGAGTAATATTCCATTGTATATATGTACCACATCTTCTTTATCCATTCATCTGTCGTTGGATATTTAGGTTGTTTCCATGTCCTGGTTATTGTAAATAGTGCTGCAATGAACACTGGGGTACATGTGTCCTTTTGAATTATGGTTTTCTCAGGGTATAACGCTTTTGCACTGTTGGTGGGAATGTAAATTGATATAGCCACTATGGAGAACAGTATGGAGGTTCCTTAAAAAACTAAAAATAGAACTATCATAAGGATCTTGTTTCTTGATCCACTCTGGCAATCTGTCTTTTAAATGGTGCATTTAGACCCTCAACAATCAAAGTGATTATTGATACAGTTGGATTAATATCTACCATATATGTTACTGTTTTTTATTGCCCTAGTTCTTCATTCCTATTTTTGTCTTCCACTCTTTACCTGCCTTTTGTTGGTTTAATTGAGCATTGTATATGATTCCATTTTCTCTCCTTAGTTAACATATCAGTTATACTTCGTTTTTACTTTTTTTGGTGGTTGCCCTAGAATTTGCAATATGCATTTACAACTAATCCAACTCCACTTTCAAATAACACTATACTGCACAAAGTGTAGTGCAAGTATCTTATAATAGCAAAATAATCCTAACTCCTTCCTCTCATTCCTTCTATCATTCTTTTTACATATACATAAGCGTACGTATATGTATATAATAGAAAACATTGTTGCTACTATTATTTTGAATACACTGTTATCTGTTAGATCAATTAAAAATAAGAATAATAAAAGTTTTAATTTTACCTTCATTTAATCCTTCTCCAGTGTTCTGCCTTTCTTTATGTAGATCCAACTTTCTAACCTATATAATTTTCTTTCTGTCTGAAGAACTTCTTTTAACATATCTTGCAAGGCACAGGCAACAGCTTCCTTCAATTTTTGTTTGTCTGAGAAAGTCTTTATTTCTCCTATACTTTTGAAGGATAATTTCACAGAGTACAGAATTCAAGGTTAGTGGGTTTTTTTTTTTTAATCTCAACTCTAAATATTTCTTGTTTGCATGGTTTCTGAGGAGAAGTCAGGTTTAATAGTATATAATATATAATCCCCTCTAGATAAAGTGTTTAATTTTCTGGCTTCTTTCAGAATGTTTTCTTTATCTCTGATGTTCTGTAGTTTGAAAATGATGCCTAAGTATTGTTTTTTTGGTTTTGTTTTTTGTTTTTTTCATTTATCTTGCTTGATGTTCTCTGAGATTCTGATTCTGTGATTTGGTATCTGGTATTAATTGGGGGAAATTCTCTGTCATTGTTTCAGATATTTTTTTCTATTCCTTGCTGTCTTCCTTCTCCTTCTAGAATTCCCATTGCACATAAGTTATACTTTTTGTAGTAGTTCCACAGTCCTTGGATATTCTCTTCTGTTTTTTTCCCCCCCAGCTATTTTCTTTTTGCTTTTCAGTTTCAGAGGTTTCTAGAGATTCAAGCTCAGAGATTCTTTCCTCAGCCATGTCCAGATTGTTAATAATTCCTCAAAGTCATTCCTCATTTCTATTATAGTGTTTTTGATTTCTAGCATTTCTTTTTGGTTCTTTCTTAGAATTTCCATCTCTCTACTTACACTGGGTGTCTGTTCTTGCACGTTGCTTACTTTATCCATTAGGGCCCTTAGTATCTTAATCACATTGTTTTCAATTCTTTGTCTGATAATTCCAACATTCATGCCATATCTGAGTCTGGTTCAGATGCTTCCTCTGTCTCTTAAAACTGTATTTTTTGCCCTTTATTATGTCTTGTAATTTTTTTCTGGATAGCTGGACATGGTACACTGGATGAAGGACCCACTGTAAATTGGCCTTTACTAATGTGGTGGTGAGGGGAGGGGAGGGGAAATGCTTTTATAGTCCTATAATTAAGTCTCAGTCTTTAGTGAGCCTGTGCCTCTGGACTGTGAACTTCACATATGCTTCTCAGTGCTTCCTCCCCCCAGGTGTGACAGGATAGCTAAAGTGGGTTAGAGTTGGGTATTTCCCTTACCCAGGTCAGTTAGGCTCGATAAAACCCCAGCAGGTTAACTAGTTTTTCTCAAGGGCAGACCTTGCTAAGAACAGAGTACAACCCACTTTCTGACTTACATGCTATGATTGTTTTGCCACCTATTTTAATTTTCCTTTTGTCTTATAGTTTTAAAATCTCACAAGACATTATTATTGATTTACAGATTGATATATTTTTATATTTGATGGCAAACTTAAAACTTCTTTTGCTCTTTAATAAGTATATCTCAGATCATCTATTGGAAATTCCTTTAGTTATGGTCTCTAGATGGCAAAATTGCTCAGTTATTACTTAACTGAAAATATCTTTGTTTTTCCCATATTTTAAAGATATATTATTATGATGTATAAAATTATTTCACTGTCTGGGGTAGATTTGTTTTTATTTATTCTGTGCGGAATCCATTTGTCTTTCTAATTCTGCAGGTTGTTCTTTATATCTGTGAGTCTATTTCTATTCTGTTACATACATTCATTTTATTTTTTTAGATTCCACATATAAGTGATAACATACACCATTTGTCTTTCTCTTCCTGATTTATTTCACTAAGCATAATACTCTCTAGGGTCCATCCAAGTGGTTGCAAATAGCAGAATTTCATTTTTTTAATGGCTGAGTAGTATTCCATTGTATATATATACCACATCTTTTTTATCCATTCATCTGTTGATGGACACTTGGGTTGCTTTCATATCTTGGCTATTGTAAATAATGCTACTATGAACATTAGGGTGCATGTATCTTTTTGAATTAGAGTTTTCATCTTTTCCAGATATATGCACAGGAGTGGGATTGCTGGATCATATGGTAACTTTATTTTTATTTTTTTTTAAAGGAGCCTCCATATTATTTTTCATAAAGGCTGCACCAGTTTACATTCCCACCAATGGTGTACCAGGGTTCCCTTTTCTCCACATCCTTGCCAACATTGTTATTTATAGACTTTTTGATGATAGCCATTCTGACAAGAATGAGGTAATATCTGGTTGTGGCTTTGATTTGCATTTCTCTAATAATTAGGGAAGTTGAGCATCTTTTCATGTGCCTGTTAGTCATCTGAATATCTTCTTTGGAAAAGTGTCTATTCAGGTCTTCTGCCAATTTTTAAATCAGGTTGTTGTTGATATTATTGTTTTTCTAATCCTGTGGATTGTAATCTGTAATCAATCCTGGAAATTTCTCAGACATTATCTTTTCAAATGTTGCCTGTATCCCATTTTTCTCTTTTTCTTCCTGAGCCCTGATTACATATGTTAAAACTTTTCATAGTTTCCACTCTATACACTGACCTCTTTTTTACATTTCCCATTTTTTTTTGTATTTTTGTGCTACATTTGGAATAATTTCTTCAAAACAAACTTTCATTCCACTAATTCTCTAGCTTAATGTTAAACTGATTATTTTTAGTTTATATATTTTTCACTTCTAGAGGTTCTATTTGGTTTTTTTCAAAGCTGCTTATTTAATAGATATATAAAATCTCTTGCTCTCTATTCATATTTTTAATTTTTCCCTTTAGCACTTTAAAAGTAATAAACTCATCTGTTTTGAATTACAGGTCTGAATTTCCCCTGTATGACATCTTTACAGGTCTGGTTTGCCATTTACTTCTTTGTGAATTTCGTGAGCATTTTGCCTTGAATCTTCCCCATGGGAATTCTCAGAGGTCCTTCATGGAAGACTCAAACTTCCTTCTTCCACTGAAAACCATCAGCCAGAGATTAGTTTAAACTGAATTCTCAACTTGAAGTTTTTCTGACCACCTGAGGAACCCAAATTTGAGCTGAAAACTCTCTTGAGAGCTGACTGGTGATCATGGATTATTGGCAGTAATACATTTCCATTGTGCTCAGTGCTAAGGTTTAACATAACAATCTGTCTTTGCAGACCTGGGGATGATGGGTTCCACACAGCAAGGACTGTGTGGGGTGGGGGAAGTGCCAATTTGGTCAGGATCTATGCTTCCTCACCCTGCTCCATCAGGCACTGCAACTCAAAGATGAAGTTCCGTGGGTTTGTCAGATGCTCTCAAGGTAAACTGGCTACCTCCCTGGATTCCACCTCTCACTTTGGTTTTAGCTGCTGAATACAATGACTTCAATTGCCAAATTATTGTGGCATATAAAAATATTTCCTCCTATATTTTATCTGCAGTTTTAGTTCAGCAGGTGGATGTGTCGCAATATCTAGATTGCATTTTTGCATACATGTAAATTTTTAAAGATTACAGAAAAATAGTCAATATGCATGAATTTCTTGTAAGAAAGAAATGTAAACATATATGTCAAATTTTGATAGATAATAACACAGTGTTTCCTATAGTCAGTCTTTTCATCATAATTGTCTGTGATAGTAGCAACTATCATTTGCAAACAAGAAAGGCCAGTCTTGGTAAGAATTTAAAAACATAACCTCTTAGAGAAAATGCTTTGTGTTTGTCTACATGGAGATGCATGGATATTGTGCATTCACTGGAAAAATTTGACCAGTAGATGATTCTTATGAACTCTGAGTTTATAAGTTTGTCTCATTAAATGGCCTTTGGGGGGTCACATTTGTAATTAGCTGGAACTTTTTTTTTGGCTGCACCACATGGCTTGTGGATGTTAATTCCCCGACCAGAGATTGAACCCAGGCCCTCAGCAGTGAGAAGGTAGAGTCCTAACCATTGGACCTCCAGGGAATTCCCTGGAACTTTCTATCTTATGTCTAAAAAGCCTTTTGATAATTGCACTTGGAGTAAATTGTTCGATTTTTTAAAAAACTGGGGTTGGAAAAACATATCAGTTGCTAGGTTTGTACAAAGAATAGTCGAATTGACTGAAATTTAGCTCAAGCCTAAAAATAACTGATTTCTTCATCAAAAGGAGCACACCTCTTTTCATCTTATTTTTCTGGTTCTTTTGGACTATATACAAATATACTAAGTATTCCAAATAGAATATAATAAAATTAATATGCATATAAACATAATAAAATTTATGATAGTTTATTGCCACAAAATGTTTAGAGATAACAAATGCATTCACTCAACCTTGTCTTTTTTCCCTTTCTGCCTGAAAGCTACTTAAAAATTAATCATAACTAAATGGGGACATCCTTAAATCAGCTTTGGAGAATTGCTTTCCCTGAGAACAGGGTACTACCCTCTGGTTCCTCTGCTTCCCTGTCCTTCTTCTCCCATTGCCAAGGGCTCCCCCTGGCTCTCCTGTGCTCCTCAGCATTCTCCAAGTAGCACTCTGTCACCTCCCGCTGGAGGCTCTGCTGCCTTATCCCAGGGCTGATGCTGGTCATCCAAAGGTGCCTTGGCTTTCTGGGTCTCATGCTCTGACGAAAAAGATCCAGCGCTCCTATCTGGCACACACCCAAACCTCCCACCACATCTCAACAATGGTCACCTCACAGGTCACCTGGCTTGTCTGGCAGAGCCCCTCTGCCCTCTCAGCATACATAGTTCAGCCAGAGGTCACATGACTGACTAACCCTGTGGGACTGAATGTTCTGAGACAGGACAGCCTGGATTCCTTCCCTTCCTCTGAACACAGTGACCTACACACCTCTCCTTGAGTGAGCGCCACTGTGCAGGAACCAGGCTGGTGAGACGGCTTTCCTTTTGCTGGTAAGGGTGGGAAGACCCCACTGCTTAAACCCCAGCCCCGCTGCAACATGGTTGCCTGGGGTCACATACCCAGAACTTGTTGGCTATGGAAGTAGAGCAACTCAAATGAAGCAAAGTTAGGGAAAAGAGCTCGAAAACCGGTAAAGTTCCAATTAAAATCCTGTTGCATATAGTTCTCTGTACTATATTTAATATCTTATGGTATGGAAAAGAGTAAGTATAGAAAAAATGTATATAACTGAATCTCTTTGCTGTACAGCTGCAATTAACACAACATTGTAAATCAAACTATACTTCAATAAAAAATTAAATTAAAAAATCTAAAAAATAAAAAAATGCTATTGCTACTCTTAAGAAGCCATTTTTAAAGAGGCTTGCTACTTAGTATGATGAGGATAAATTCAAATAATGGAGGGTAAGGAAAAGAAGTTTAATGGAACATGGGCTGTCTTCTGAGGCTGTCAGTTTTTGGGGGAGGGCATGCAGCGTCCTGTCATTGAAATATCTGGGGGGACAGGGTGAAGCCTCCCAACATTTGGAGGAAGAGGAATGGGGGTGCTGAGGAGGGCCCAGGTTGAAGCACACTGTCTGGGGGAACGTGGGAGAGAAGAATCCTGTCTTTCAAATGATCCCAATCACAAAGTGCCCCCATCTGCCCCTGCCAAGCTGCACGGTTGGACTCTTCAGATGACAAGGGCAGGGCCCCCTGGATACTCACCAGACAATAAAACCTGGGGCTTGGCACCTGCTGTTGGGGGGGTGGTTTCTAGACTTGAACTAGACTGTAAGCTCTCTGAGGCTGGTCACTGCTCTATTTGCTTTGGTGCTCACACACTCTGAATGCAGGGCTGCACACAGGGCAGGCTTGTTCAATGCAGCCTGCACTGGATTATAGCAGAGAGGAGAACAGGAGAGCACTGGCTCCCGACCTTTAGGAAGGGGCTGAATCAGATGCACCAACTCCATTCAGTGAGTATTTAGCCTGGAAGGTTTACAGGGACAGTAAATTATTTAGAAAAAAAGGCTGTGAAATATAGATTCTTCAGAACCAAGTGAAAGTGGCAATCAGAACAGCTACAGAGATTTTCAGAGGCTAAGCTGATAGCTCGCTGCCGTTTTCAAAGCCAAATGTCAATCTTTATTTAGATTTGAATACATGCACATTTTAGAAAACACAAGGAACAGGGTTGGGCTGTATCTTTAATACAGAAAGATGTGAACTTTGGAAGCATCTGAACAGAATTAACATGGGTTGCCCTTTGCTTGCTTTGAAATCTTTGGTCTTATGCTCAAACAAGTGCAGAGATGGAGTGCACACACACTCACACCCACACGTACAATGTACTCAGATTCACACGCTCAGACCCCACACTCACACACAATCAGGCTCACACTCACACTGTCACACCTACACATACACTTACACACTCAGTTGCACATACACCTACTCACACACTCACGCTCTCTACCCTGGGGCTGGGCAGCACACTTCCGCAGAATGTTTGTAAGGGCGTGGCTTCAGGGTCAAGTCAGTCCACAAATCAGCCAGCAGCATTTATGGAGCACCTACTGTGTGTCCGGCATTATACCAAAGGCTGAGGGTATAATGTTGTGTGGACCAGATGTGATTCCTCTCTCTGTGGCCTAGCATAATTTCAGGAAGGGAAGCCATTGAGGAAGTGATGACAAATAATTGGACGTTAGTTATAGGAATGTGAGAGACAGGCAGTAAGCATTTGGGGAAGGACTTCAGAGGGTGGGAAAGTTTCCCTGAGGAGTTATAAGGCCTTGGTGATTGAACAAGCAAGAGTGTTGAGAGAGTGGCTTTGTAAAGAGCAGACAGAGAAGGGGCCTGGAGGGAGAACCAGCTGGGGTGGTGGGCCAGGGGGGTCCCACTACTGGAAGGCTGGACATGGTGGCTGGACAAAGCATTTGGATTAGTGGCAGCCACAGTACAGGACCCCGCACTTTGATTTTGTGGGTCACCCTCATCTGATGCCCCACTGCGGGCCAGGTCCTTTCTGCAAACAGCAGCGCCCTCCAGCCGTGCTGTGGGTTCGGGGGACCTGAAAGCTGGGCATGGAACGCTTCCCTCTATGAAAGGCTGGTCACCCCAGTTGGGAAGACCAAAGCCATGTAAACAGTGTCATACTGAGGTAGGAGATAGAAGGGCCCATGGGCCGGACAGCTGGTGTCTGTCAAGTGGAGTCAAATTGAAACTTTGTTCTCACCGAGTTGTTCCAAGGACAAAGCTAGTGGCAGAAGCTGAGCTCTGCTGAAGTAAAGAGATAAGATGACCACTCCTGAGGTCAAGGAAAATTTCCCTGTCTGCACATACGCAGGAAGGCTCCTTGGGGGTCAAAAAGGGAGGGGCTGCCACCCCATAATAAGTGTGGACATACCCCCACAGGCCTCTGCAGTGGGATCCATCTTAGCAAAAAGTTGCCTATGCATGTTGGGGAGGGTCCCAAGGCCAGTCAGGTGTGAAAAAAGAAACAAGATACTTGGCCAAATGTAAACAAAGACCAGAAGGACTGCCCTATATAAGTGATTTCAATCACCTCTTTACTGCCTCCTCATTCAGGACGCCTGCACTCCTCTCTGGGTGTGTATTTCTGCCTTGCTTCTGACTTAAATAAACTGTTTCTCTGTGTGCTCTCCCATATGTTGTACATGTGTCTCTAGTAATAAACTTTGTACCTATTTCTGCAGTTTTTGCCTCCTGGAAACATATTTCCTTTCAAACAGGGTAAGAACCAGGGAACTTTGCTTCTAGCCTCTAGCCCCTTGTGGACTAGTGGCTAGGTTCCATACCTGGGCAGGGAAATAAGATACTGCTTCAAGACTGCTGTCCCTCCGAGAACAATACCTTCCGTGCCTCAGTGAGAATAACTTGAAAACGCTCAAAGTCTATTTTAAAGATGTACCCCGTATCTGAGTAAACCTGCCTTCACTCATGGCCCCAGCAATGAATTTAGGTTTCTGCCCTCAAGCATCTTCAAGACCTAGGAAAGCAGAATGGATAAGTAAACAGGTCTGGAAATACCCTTCGTGCTCATGTGCTGAAATTCATTCCAGTGTTTACCCACCTTCTCTGGAGAGAAAAGGGAGGTATGAGAGGGGCTGAGCTCAGACCCCCAGCCTGTCAGGAGCACAGCTTCACCCACACTCTGGGCCTTGCTCTCTTCTTCTTACTCTCATTTTCAGTCTTTTCCTTTATTGCTGTGAAAGTAATACATGCTCAGTAAAAGCATTTGGCAAATGGAGAAAAAGTAAAATAAGAATCATATGGTCTATTTCTTTTCAATGCTTTTTTAAACAATTAAAAAGTGTTAAACAAGATAGGATATATTGTTCATACAGTTTTATTTCTTAATTTTATTACTTAACATTCTATCATATTTTCCAGACTATTTTCATGAACTGAGCGTTGATGGTGGCATGACAGTCCATTGAGTGGCATTGCAACCATGGTCACTTGTATTTTATGACTTACCTTTTTAGAGTCATCATTATCTGTGGAGTGAGAGGTTTTTCAGTGGTTTTCTAGGAGGACCCCAAATTCACTCAGTATGACACCATGACGTGGAGAACAGGAAGAGGATCACCTCAACCAGCTTTGTGATTGTGCTTCTCAAACTGCACCCTCCGCCCCCACCCTGGTTGAGTAGTACCCTATGGGACCTTCCTGGAACAGACCTCTGGCCACCCCACGCCCTCCACCTGCCTCTTGTCTGTAGAAAAACGTTAGCCTCCTGGGCCTTCCCTGAGTTCCAAAGAGTGAACTTAATCAGAAAAGTGAGAACTTGCAGAAAGAAAGGAAAACAGTCAAGCAAGAAAAAATAATAATACTTTAGCCATTAAACAAGGACCTTTAGTTCCTCCTCAAGAACTACAGATAATATTCTAAGCCATGTCCTTTGAGCTGTTTTGAAGATACTGAAACTGCCATCAGGTGGAAGAAGTTAACTATATGCTGTCCACAAGCACATAGACCCCAGACCAGTTGGAACCAGAAGATTGATGGTATTGACTCCTGGTTACCTCATCACCAACCAGTCAGAAGAATGTCCACTAGTGGATCACACACCCCACAACACCCCTCCCTCACCCTGTCTTTAAAAACTTTTCCCTGAAAGCCATCAGGGAGTTTGGATCTTTTAAGTGCTAACTGCCTAGACTCCTTTCTTGGCTCCTGCAATTTAAGCTGCATTTTCCTTCACCACAACCTGGTATCAGTAGATTGGCTTTATTGCTCGTGGGCACATGGACCCCAGTTTGGTTGAAAACAATCCCACCAATGCTCCAGCAGTTCTGTTTTCTTCATGAGGCAGCGTTTTGCTATAACACTGGCTATAAAAAAATATTTCCCTATAAAATTATATTGAGGCAATTGCGTTTCTAGAATTAAATCTCTTTCTAAAACAAAATCTGCTTCTTAATAAACCTATTAACTCTGAAAGAATTTGAACATTTCAAGGTAAAGGTCGATTTTTAATATGTTGCATAGACAACTTCTGTGAAGAAAAGATGAAAAGAAGGTCAGTCTGCTTTACGGCATTTCTTGTGCACCTTGATGCACCCCTTCACTTGGCAAGATGGGAAGTAACCATCACTTTAAGATGGCCATATCAAAAATCCCAGAGGAAAACAGCACATATTTTTTGTGCCAGCACAAGTTTTTCTTAAAGGAAATGTATTTAGAAACTGAACAATATTAAAGTATCTCTTTTTCTTGTTAACAGCACAGTCTGCCACCAGAAAGGCTTAAAATGCTCTCCTTACAAAGAGTCCTGCCTGAATTATTTGGTAATTAATCATGCATAATACCTTAAATTCCACAGGTGGCTGGCTGAAAGATTGCTGCTTTTGGTAGCTGAAAATCAATTCTTACTCATTTGAAAAGTGAGAAAAATGAAAGAGTAGTTTTTTTTCCTATTTTTAATGTTGACCTCAGCCACCAGGCAAGTGTGTGATCTTTTCTACATCCTTCCATTACCTTGACACCAGCCAGTTGCAGATATCTAATACATATTAGACTATGGGATCTAAAAAACAGCTAATTTCTCACCTTGACCAGCACAAAAACATTCTCAAATAGGAAGATTAAGTGCTATGATCAGCCTGCTGTGATCTGATTTGGCTCATCTGAAGTATCAAACCAGATCACTCACTCTTTAGACCAACTTTGTTATGATGAAGCTGGTGATGATGATGATAGTGATAATGGTGGTGGTGATGGTGATGGTGGTGATGATTATAATGGTGATGATGGTGGTTGTGGTGGTAGTGGTTGTGATGATGGCAGTGACGGTGGTCGTGATGGTGGTTGTGATGGTGGTGATGAACACTCGGATTATATACTAGTTTCTCTCTCCTAATGGCTTAGAAAACTTTCACACATATATTACCTTCACAACAAGGTAGGGATTAGTACCCGAGTTTCACACTTTATAAAATTAGATTTGATAGAGTTAAAGAAAGTTGCTCATGGTCACAGACACCCTCCCCCACCCTGACACCTAGCCTACTTTCTACACCTAGCTTGAACTGATATTATTGAATGGAAGTACCAAGACCTAAAAGGTTATGGTACTCTCAGGAACTGGCTTCGTAGAGGCCCTACCTGTGCTTGGGAGACCACACTGAGCAGCCTACCAGCTCAGCCTTCAGCTTCATGCACACTCCTGGTTAATCAGAGCAAGTCATTCGCCAGGAAGTGAGAAGAGAGGGAGCTAAATCCAGGGAGTTAACCAAAAATAGACAGGTATCAGGACCCTAGCAAAAGAGTCTGGGTGGTATTTATGTGATGGGGTAGAAGTGTTAGCTAATGCTATGGTGGTAGTCTTTTTGCATATATAAATGTATCAAATCAACACATTGCACACCTTAAACTTACACAACGTTATAGTTTAATTATGTCTCAATAAAACTGGGGGGGCGGCGGAGAATATTTGAGGACATTTTAGAGTCATCCTGTGTAGTCAAAAAGCTACTGATTTATGCTGAAGAACACTCTGCTTTTAAAGGGCTTGCATGATTAAGTTAGAACCCCCCACCCCACTCCATAATTTCCCTTTTGCAATATAAACTATTGTAATGTCAGGAGTATCATCAAGGAGAAAAGGTCTTGGAAGTTACCTTAAGATTCTGCTCACAACGGGAGGGAACCATGTATCTGGAGCACAGTTTGCTTATGGGGCTGCTCCAAACATCCAACCTCTAGCTTTTTCAAATTAAGATTTTTGCACCCCTCCCCCTCAAAAAATCATGTCACATATTGGCAATGTGGAATTGATGAAATAATGTTCTATAACATCCTCAGACTGTCCACCTTTCTCTCTGTTTTTCAGGTTTTTTCCTACTAGTTTGAAATCCCTTAACTCTATAATTGTTATCCTTACTCAATTCCCTTGATCATGTCTTTTCCTTTTTCTATACCCATATCACTTTCTATTTTCAAAACAAGCAGAGTTTCTCCCAGGTGTCATCAATAAGACTTCTAGTTAAATGCCCTTTGAGGAATTCATATGATGATCTGTAGAGAGCTTCATGGTTGTCCATTTTCCAAGTCCCATCTCTGCAGTAGGTCATGACAAGAGCAGGCATCAAACAGCTGGGAATAGTATTGTATTAGTCAAGGACAAGGCAAAGTAGCTGTAAGGAAGAGAATCAATAAAAATTCAGTGCCTTAAGTACAAAGGTGTTTATTCATTCTCACCTAAAAGACCAGGAAATATATATATATATAAGCTCTTGGCTCCACATGGCCATTCAAGGACCAAGGTTCCTTCTTTCTTATTTGCATGCCATCTAGAACTTGATCCTTTTTTGTTTGGTTGAAGAAAGATTTCAGATATTTCTGTGTTACAGCTCTTGGGAAGCAGACAAATCATAGAGGAAAATGCTACAGTTTTAAGACTCTGGCTTGTGAGGCACACTTGGTCATTACCACTAACATTCCACTAGGAAGAACTTAACTCTTGGCTACCCGGACTGCAGGGGCATGGGCTAGGAGATGTGCTGCTAACTTGATGACCAAACACTTGGCTAAAACCCTACTGAGAGCAAGCATGTGTGGATTCTGACACACAGCCTGCAGTCTGTGTCAAATGTATGTTTTTTTTTTTTTTTTTTTTTTTTTTTTGCAGTACGCGGGCCTCTCACTGTTGTGGCCCCTCCCATTGCGGAGCACAGGCTCCGGACGTGCAGGCTCAGTGGCCATGGCTCACGGGCCCAGCCGCTCTGCGGCATGTGGGATCTTCCCGGACCGTGGCACGAACCCGTGTCCCCTGCATCAGCAGGCGGACTCTCAACCACGGCGCCACCAGGGAAGCCCAAATGTATGTATTTTTATAACATATTTATTGAGATATAATTCCCATACCATGTAATTCACCTATATAAAATTTACAGTTCAATGAATTCTGGCATATTCAGAATCATGCAACCATCATCACAATCAATTTTAGAATATATCACATCAGAAAGAAACACCATACTCAGTAGCAGTCAGTCCCTACAAGTTCCCCGCTGTCAGCCCCTGGAAACCACTAATCTATGTTCTAGCTCTATATACTTGCCAGTTTTGGACATTTCATAAATGGATTCATACAAAATGTGTTTGGCTTCTTTCATTTAGCATTATGTATTTGAGGTTCATCCATGTGGTAGCCTGCATCAATACTTTATTCCTTTTTATTACAGGAATATATCCCATTTATAGATATATCACATTTTTTAACCATTCATCAATGGATAGACATTTGAGTTGTTTTCACCTTTTTGGCTATTATGAATAATAGTGGTATGAACATTCATGTACAAAATATTGTACAAACATGTTTTCATTTCTCTTGGTTGTATACTGTCCTGGCTTAAATACTTTCCGCCCAAATTCATATCCATCCAGAACCTCAGAATACGATCCTATTTGGAAGTAAGGTGTTTACAGATGTAATTAGTTAAGATAAGGTCATACTGGATTAGGGTGGGTCTTATATCCTATGACTAATGTCCTTAAGAAGGCCATGTGAAGACATAAAGATATTAAAACACAAAGGGGAGATAGACAGATGGAGCATTCTCTCTGCATTTCCTCCTTTTCTCTCCTTTTTTGCTTTACAGGCATTTCACCTAAATAAATCTCTTGCTTCTTGGAGGAGTTGAACTAACACAATTTTCTTTTCATTTATGTCATTTTGCCCCTCAATTTTTTCCCTATGCTATTTATTTATTAAATGATGTGTGTTATTTGTCCTATTTCCCACATAAAGAGGTGGCTGATTGATTCCTTGAGGAAAGACTTGGTTGATTGATTCCTTAAGGTGTAGACTCACTTGTTCCTCTCTCCCCAGACTTCCTATCTAGTGGTTTGATTTTATGATCAGATTGTGCGATAGATGGTACTGTGTATTGCCTATTCCACTAGGACAGGATGAACATGTCTGGTTGTCCTGTTTTTAGTGTTGCGTGTTTAGACATATGAAATTCCACATCCACTTTCACATAATGGATATCAAATCAAATGATGATCCTAGCCCAGCCCCGTGATCACATTATAAAAATGATCATTTTAATAATTCTACCTTTTATTCTGCCTTTATTAGCTGGAATTCTTCCATAAAGAATAATTAGCCTCATCATTAACTTGGTTGCCCTGAAATAACATAACAAGAAAGGAAAGCTAAAGGCTTGATTCTTTTCCTTTATATATTGGTTTTCTGAATATTGCCTTATACACACACTATTACAAAAGTTATACACACACTACTGAAATGGTTGACTTTTTTTTAATTTTATTTTTACTATTATTTTTGGACTCCAAGATTTTTATATATTTGTTGAATTTCAATTGATTATAGTTTTTATTCTTTTGATGTTCAAATTGTCCAATCTTTCATCAATAGGATCCCCTTTAGTGTTGGTTCCTGTGTCTTCTTTTTTTTTTTTTTTTTGCGGTAGGCGGGCCTCTCACTGTTGTGGCCTCTCCCCTTGCGAAGCACAGGCTCCGGAGCACAGGCTCAGCGGCCATGGCTCACGGGCCCAGCCGCTACGCGGCATGTGGGATCCTCCCGGACCGGGGCACGAACCCGTGTCCCCTGCATCGGCAGGCGGACTCTCAACCACTGCGCCACCAGGGAAGCCCCCTGTGTCTTCTTGATACACTCTCATCTATCTGCTATAAATATTGTTGTTCAAGCCTTTTGTGAACATATTTATTCATTTCTATTGGGTAAATATCTAAGAATGGAGTTGACAGATTATAAGGTAAGCAAATGTTTAACTTTATAAAAAACTGTTAAAGCATTTTCCAAACTCACTCTATCTTATCACAATTTGGTATTGTCACTCCTTGATTTCACCCATTCTAGTGGGTGTGAAATAATATCTCATGTGGTTTAAATTTCATTTCCCTGCTGGCTAAGGGTATTGAACCCCCTCTTATGTGCTTCTAGCCATTTGTATATCTTCTTTTGTGCAACCTCTTGTCAAGTCTTTTGCTCATGTTTAAAAATTGAGTAGTTTGTCCTCTTATTATTGATATAAAGGAACATTTATATATCAGTTTTTTGTCAGATATATGTATTGCAAATATTTTCTCCCAGTATACGGCTTATCTTTTAATTTTTGTAATGGTCTCTTTGGGTGAACATGATTTTTTCCTCGTGATGATGCTCAATTTATCATTTATATAAATGGTTACTGTACTTTTGTCCTGTCTTAGAAATCTTCCCCTTGATTATACAGATATTCTGTTTTCCATAAGATTTTATATTTTTATCTTTTATTCAGGCCTATAATTCACTTTCAATCACTTTTCTTATGTGAATATCCAAATGCTCTGGCACTATTAGTAGAAAAGCCTCTCCTTTCCCCATTGAATTGTCTTGGTACGTTTGCTGCACATCACTTGACCGTATACATGTGGACCTGTTTATGGATTCCCTATTTTGTTCCACTGATATAAAAGTCTACTCTTACACCAATACTGCTTGGGTTTCTAATACATCATGATAAATTATGCATGGGAGTGAGACACTTGTTAAAATTTTGGCTTATTTATCTGTATCCCCATCTATTGCAAGTTTGTTGCTCTTCCTACCTTGTCCCCAGGGATGGAAGCTGTCATGGGTCTCTTCTCACCTGGGAAGAGCTCATTCCTTTTTAGAATTTAATTTATTTAGATTTCTTTGGGTACTCAGCATCCTGGTGGGCTTCAAAACAACCGCAAATGTGATAACACAGCTTACCTGGAGTTTTTCTCTTTGTTAGTGTGGAGAAAATGTTTTCTATACCTTTCTTCCTCCTGACTGAAAGCAGACTACAGGTAGTAAGTCATATGTGAGAGGTATAATTTCCACTAGTAGATTGCTCTTGGTGGTAGTGGAGGGGAGAAAACAGAACTTGATGGCAATGTATTCTGAGGATTATATTTTTCACATAGCCCAAGGAATATACTTTTATTTCATCTCCTTCTAGAAGTGGCACACTAGACCCAAACTTATTAGACAGTGGAAATCAGCCTGGAAGCAACTTTCCCCCTCTATAAGGTTGGATCAGAAGCCAAAGCACATTAAATGGAAGAAGAGGAATCTTCATTATCAAGCTAGAAAGCAGTATTCTTATGTGAAACTACATAAAGAAAAAAGAAAACAAAGCAAAAATCAAAAGAGCTATGAAATTTATATTAATATTTCAGAAAAATAAAAGAATATGTCAACCAAATATCTAGACCTAGAAAAATTTTGGGGACAGTATTTGGCATCTTCCATTATTTTCAAGAAATTATTTCCCCTATGAAACAAGAACAGAAAATGAAAAGGAGAGAAGAGACTAAGGTTAAAGGGCAGCAGCACAAGCTTCTTGCAGCTCCCTGATCACCTTAGCACCAAGTGCAGTCCCCCTGCCTCCAAGCATTTCCCACACTTTCCCCTTCCCTTGCCCAACTGACTGGTATTCACTTCTAGTATCTGCTTAGATTTCCAAATTATGGGTCAGGTGCCCTCTAATTTATGTATGTGTCAGTGTTCCTCACTAAGCTGTATGTTCTTTTGGTGCAAAAACTATGTCCTTTTGACACTTCTGTCTCCAGGCCCATGCCCATATTAGCCTTTCAGTAAGTATCTGAGTAAACAAATGATGAGCTGAAAAGACAACAGGAATATATAGAGACACTCTCTGGAGGAACAGAAGATCTGAAATTAGAAGAAGTTAATTGTGCACAGAAAAACTTAATTAAAGAAATCATATGTTTATCCCCAAATTTAGGCTTATAAAAAGCAGTGCCTTGGGCTTCCCTGGTGGCGCAGTGGTTGAGAGTCCACCTGCTGATGCAGGAGACACAGGTTCGTGCCCCGGTCCGGGAAGATCCCACATGCCGTGGAGCGGCTGGGCCCGTGAGCCATGGCCGCTGAGCCTGCGCGTCCGGAGCCTGTGCTCCGCAACGGGAGAGGCCACAACAGTGAGAGGCCCACATACCGCAAAAAAAAAAAAAAAAAAAAAAAAAAGCAGTGCCTTAATGGCTCAGAAGTCAATGTACAAATCAGTGGAACAAAATATGTAGTCCTGAATCCTACATTAAAAGTTCTATCTGAGAGTTTCACAATTCAATATGGAAAGGACTTTTTAAATCAACAAAGAGTATTGGGCACATTGACTATTTGGAACAAAAATGAAAATGAAAGTTTTATTGGTTAAGAGTTTTTGGTGTACCATAAGTGTTGTATTTTCAGCAAAATATAAAATGATGGTGCTGATAGGTTTTCTGGAGTTTTATGTATATTCAAAGCAGTCCTCAAATATACAACAACTACATAGTGTAGCATTTTTTTCACTCTTCTTAGAATTGGAATCTATGCCTATGCAGTTAAGTTAAATAAAATGTATGCAGATGGTTCACATTTTACAGGAGAAATATGTCAAAAATTTTTCTTATGTAAAACTAAATTTGAGAGTTGGGTGGAAATATTTTGAATATTCATTTATTATTAAAGATGCAAGATAGACTTTGTGTGTTGTATTTTTGTAAATGCTTTTCAAAATATATATCTGTGGTAGGCTTCTTTTACTGCCACCAAACTGTTAATGTGCCACTGAAATTTTTAAATAAAGAATTTAAATGTTTTAAAGTGTGTGATATTTCAAATGAATAATAAACTGTATATCTCTTTTCTCAAATAAAATATATTTTACCATATTGTATAAAAATACAGATGAACCAAAGTGAAATACAAAAAAAGCAAAACATATTAAAATTATGGAAAACAGTATTGCCTACTAGTTAACCAATCCTTGAGTAAACAAGTGCTTTTTAAACCTGAAAACATTGGACAAAGAAGAAAGTAAAGAACTTATTTTACTCTATAAAAAGGTAAACTTTCTGAGGTTAAAAAAAATAAAGGGAAAATACTGAGTTTAAGAATACAGTGGGGAAATGTTTACATGCCTTTTTTCTTTCATATAGCAGGGGTTACCAAGTTGTTTGCAAAGGATCACATATTTTATTTTTTTAAAAATTGTTTTATTGAAGTATGGTTGATTTACAATATTGTGTAAGTTTCAGGTGTACAGCACAGTGATTCAGTTATACATATACATATACATAGTAAGGTGTATATGTTAATCCCAGGAGGATCACATACTCTAGACTTGACAGGACAGAAAGTCTCTGTCTCAGTTATTTAACTCCATCATTTTAACATGAAAGCAGACATAGGAAATATATCAACGAATGATCGTGACTGTGTTCCAATAAAACAATTCTTGTGGACAATAACATTTGAATTTCATAAGATTTTCACATCACAAAATATTATTCTTTGAAAAATTTCAACTATTTAAAAGTGTAAAAAACATTCTTAAGCTTGTGGCCTGTGCAAAAACAGGCAAGTGGCTGGATTAGGCACAAGGGCCTTGGTTTGCTGGCTCCTGATCTACTATGGGCTCTTAAAAATCAATACACTTTATTATAAGAAATTGTCTAAGTCCCTGAGTATAAGAAATCAAAATGACAAGACATAATGCATAAGCATTCAACCTCCCTGATAACTAAAAGCAAAATGAAGTGAGATAGCAGTTTTTGGCTCAATGATTTGACAATGATTAGGAAAAGTGATATTCTTTAGTATAAAACTCTCTGGAAAGCAACATTGCATCATGTTTTACAAGTCTTGAAGGACTCCATACCCTATGACACAGGATTCCCACTCTTAGGAATCTATGTCAAAGAAGTAATCACTTGTGTAGACAATGATTATTGAAAAATCATGTTCATGTAAACTTGTTTATAAAATCTAAAACTGGGACCAATTGTGCATCCACCATTGGAGGAAAATACATGCAAATTAAAGCATACTCATAAGGAGAATACTACACAGATCTTGGAAATCATATTTTTAATAATAATATGAAGAAAACACACCAAAATATTAACAGTGATTATCTCTAAATAGTGGAATCCTGGGCATTTTTCATCTTCTTTATATTTTCCCATATTTTCTACACTTTCTTCAAATAAAATAATGTACATTTAAAATAAAAATTAAAATGTAACAGCATGAGTTGGGAGTAAAGTAATTAGGTAGCAAAGAGAATGAACGGTAAGAACAGTGGATCTGGGACTTCCCTAGTGGCGCAGTGGTTGAGAATCTGCCTGCCAATGCAGGGGACATGGGTTTGATACCTGGTCTGAGAAGATCCCACATGCTGCAGAGCAACTAACCACAACTACTGAAGCCTGCACGCCTAGAGCCTGTGCTCTGCAACAAGAGAAGCCACTGCAATGAAAAGTCTGCACACCACAATGACGAGTAGCCCCTGCACCACAACAGAGAAAGCCCGCGTGCAGCAACGAAGACCCAACACAGCCAAAAAAAAAAAAAAAAAAAAAAAAAGAACAATGGGCCTGGTCAGCAGAGCTGTGTTGTCAGAGGAGAGACAGTTGTTGGATAAGGGATGCATCACCCAGGCAATGGAGGTAACGGGCTTCAATGCAGAAGAGAAGGTTGCCTTCAGACCACAGCTGGCCTCGGTTCTTTAGGGAAGAAGTACTGCCAATCTTCTTCGTAAGGATTGTCACAATCAGAGCTCTGATTGAAGATGGGCAGTCTGCCTGAAACAGATGACAGGGATTGTAGGGGCAGAGGGGGGACAGTGGAGTCAAGTCAGAGGGCTGTTGTTATCGTCTTGGTGAAGGGAAAGAAGGTCTGCCTTAGTGGGAATGGGAATGACAGGAGGACGTGCACAGAAGGAAAGACCACAGAATTGATGGCATCTGACCACTGGCCACTGTTCAATATCTTGGACTAGGGATGAGAAGAAATTTAAAAGAGGAATCTGAAATTGTAAACATGGGAAACTGATAGTGATGGTACTGGCTGCCTTTGGGGATTGCAAGAAATACACGTGTGGAACCAGATAATAGGGTAGATTTTACAGGACATTCAAGTGGAAATGACAGAGACGCAGAATTCACTGGTGGTCTTAGAGCTCATGGGGAAATGGAGTCAGTGGGCCTCCCTGTGAAGAAGTCAAGTGGTGGTCCAGCTTCACCAGAGGCAGCTCAGCCTCCTGGGTGTTCAAAGAATGTCGGACAGAAACATGCCCTCTGCACAGCATTGTTCCACCTGACTGCCCAGACTTATATTTTCTTTCTTTTTCTTTTTTTTAAACTTTCTGTTTATAAAAAATATACATGCTCATCCTAGCAAATTTGGAAAGAACAGAAAAGTTTAGAAATAGGAAAATGAAAATTTCTCTGAATCCCACCAATTAAAATGTTGGCATATTTTCTTCTTATTTTTCTTTTTCCTTTTGGTATTTTAAAAACAGTTGGCGGCAGGGGGGAGGGCAGTGAATTGGTGAAATGGGTGAAGGTAGTCAAAATATACTTGCAGTTATAAAATAAGTTCTGGGAATGTAACATACAGTAAGGTGACTATAGTTAATAATACTGTATTGCATATTTAAAAGTCACTAGGAGAGTAGATCTTAAAAGTTCTCATGACAAGAAAAAATTTGTAACTACGTGAAGTGATGGATGTTAACTAGGTTATTGCGGTGATCATTTTGCAATATATACATATATATTGAATCATTGTGTTGTACACCTGAAACTAATATAATGTTATTTTTCAATTATCTCTCAATAAGAATAAATAAAATAAAACCTGGAAAACACATGCACACACACACAAAACATTTGAGATGTATATCATTGTATATATAATTTTTTGTATTAATTTTTCCACTTCATGATAAAGCACAAGTAACTTCAGTGTTATTTAAAGCTCTTTGTATAAAGGGAAAATGATGATAAAGTAAAAGAAAGAAAAAAGGAAGAAAGGAAAAAAAGGGGAAGGAAAAATAACACTGAATTTGTTTTGGTTTTGTTGCATAATAAAGAATTAATTTTGTCCCAGTTCTTAGCACAGGGCTTCTAAAACCCTTAGGATTTCCCAAGTGATAAAATAGTCTTTATTAATCAGGAATGCATTGGATCACTATGCTATTCCTATCATGACGCTAATGAGATAAGTCCAGGTTGGTCCCTAGTTAACTTCAGGATGGGGGCCTGGTCACCAGGAAGACTGACCGCATGATTAGAGGGTTGGGACTTGGAGCCAAACCAACCTCCAGGGAGGAGAATGGGGCTGGGGATTGAGGTCAGTCATGTGGCCAGTGTCTTAATCAATCATGCTTCTGTAATGTAACTTCAATAAAGTTCAATAAACTCTGAACACAAGTGTGAATACACTGATGTTATGGGAGGGTGATGTGGCCTGATTTAATGTCAAGGAATTTCTTCATCCCTCCTCAGTCTCTCCACATGCATCTCTTCATTTGACTGGGTCTTCTGATTTTCATCCTTTATAATAAAACAGTAATCATAAGGATAACATTTTCCTGAATTCTGTGAATCATTCTAGCAAATTCTGAAACCTGAGGGGACCACGGTGACTACCAAACTTATGGCCAGTCAGCTAGAAACATGGATAGCCTGGGGACACCTGAAGTATGCCTGACATCTGAAGTAAGGGGGGTCTTGTTGGGGGGCATGACCTTTAACCTGTGGGGTCTGTGGTAACCCTGGGTTGTTAGTGCCAGAATTGAATTGTAGCACAAGCCATTGGGTTTCTACCACATTAGTCTATTTTAAGAAGGGTCTAGAAGAAACAAGTTAATATATCAAGTATATTAGGTTTTAAAATAGAGTCACAAAAAGAGATTTCTTTATTACTTATTTCATTAGCTTCCTCCTTACTTAAAAATATTCACCTTCTAAATACCATGAAAGTACACGTTCTCAGGGTAAAATGCTTTCAGAAATTGCATATTTAGGAATACTGCCTTCAAAATGCTAGTTTCCATGATGATCCTTACGTTCATTTACTGTAGCTTGAATTGGAGAGCAAATGACTCTATTCAAACAACTGACAACATTTCCAATCTACATAATGTCTCAGTTTTTCTTCCTCATTGTTAAAAATCGACTTATAAACCAGGAAATCCAGCAGGGGGGTGTAGAATTCCAGTTTCTAGGTTATTACACATTTTTTTGAAAAACCTGTTTCTTATTGCGGCAGCTTGGTAAACCTGCTCCGTGTTGACCACAGGATTGAAGGAGCTTCTTAAATGCCATCGTGTCTGAGCAGTGATTAAATGCCTCCTCTCCCCGAAAGGGCTCAGTTCCCCTTTTGAGTTACTATTTATTGACAGATGTGTTCTTGTGGCTGTTTTGCGAGCAAATATTGGTCAGGCTGAAATTTCTTATAAATATTCATACCACATGAGTGAGTTACCAGTATCACTGCTAATAATTTTTTAAATAATTTAATGCAACACCATTTTAATGAAAACAGAAGCTCTTTTCAAATAGGAAGGCCTATGTTCTCCGTGTTACTCAAAAGAACCAAGGTGTTACAGACACTTATTAGGTGCTTAATAATAAGAAACATCTTGGATGCATATCTGAGTGTATATATGTACATTTATCAAAATAAATATACGTAGGTAAAATTAACTATTTCCCACAAAATATTTACAAAGGAAATTATCAAATATCTTTCAGAAACATAGGATTTTCATAATAAAAATGTTAGAAGGTTGAGAGAAAATGTATTCCTGAGAAACAAGACTGCACTTTTTTTTTTTTAAATTGAAGTATAGTTGATTTACAATGTTGTGTTAGTTTCAGGTGTACAGCACAAGTTAGTTATACATATATGTATAAATATGTATATATATATTCTTTTTCAGGGTCTTTTCCATTATAGGGTATTACAAGATATTGAGTATAGTTCCCTGCACTATACAGTAGGTCCTTGTTGTTTATTTCATATATAGTAGTGTGTATATGTTCATCTCAAACTCCTAATTTATCCCTCCCCCTCCTTTCCCCTTTGGTAACAAGTTTGTTTTCTATGTCTGTGAGTCTAGTTCTATTTGTAAATAAGTTCATTTGTATCATTTTTTAGATTCCGCATATAAGTGATATCATATGATATTTGTCTTTCTCTGCCTGACTTACTTCACTTAGTATCTTCATCTCTAGATCCATCCACGTCTCTACAAGTGACCCAATTTCATTCCTTTTTATGGCTTAGTAATATTCCATTGTATGTATGTACCACATCTTCTTTATCCATTCATCTGTCAATGGACATTTAGGTTGTTTCCATGTCTTGGCTATTGTAAATAGTGCTGCTACAAACATGGGGGTGCCCGTATCTTTTTAAATTAAAGTTTTCTCCAGATATATGCCCAGGAAAGGGGTTGCTGGATCATATGGTAACTCTATTTTCAGTTTTTTAAGGAACCTCCATACTGTTCTCCATAGTGGCTGCACCAGGTACATTCCTACCAACAATGCGGGAGGGTTCCTTTTTCTCCACACCCTCTCCAGCATTTATTATTTGTAAACTTAAAAAAAATTTTTTTAATTGAAGTATAGTTGATTTATAATGTGTTAATTACTGCTGTACAGCAAAGTGATTCAGTTATACATATATATACATTCTTTTTCTTAATATTCTTTTCCATTATAGTTTATCAAGGATATTGACCATAGTTCTCTGTGCTATACAGTAGGTCCTTGTTGTTTATCTATTCTGTTTATAATAGTTTACATCTGCTAACCTCAACCTCCCACTCCATCTCTCCCCCAACCCCCTTCCCCTGGGCAACCATCAGTCTGTTCTCTATGACTGTGATTCTGTTTCTGTTTCATAGATAGGTTCATTTGTGTCATATTTTAGATTCTCTATATAAGTGATATAATATGGTATTTGTCTTTCTCTTTCTGATTTACTTCACTTAGTATGATAATCTCTAGTTGCATCCATGTGGCTGCAAATGGCATTCTTTTATTCTTTTTTATGGCTGAGTAGTATTCCACATCTTCTTTATTTATTCATCAGTCAGTGGACATTTAGGTTGTTTCCATGTCTTGGCTATTTTGAATAGTACTGCTATGAACATAGGGGTGCATGTATCTTTTTGAATTAGAGTTTTATCTGGATATATGCCCAGGAGTGGGATTGCTGGATCATATGGTAATTCTATTTTTAGTTTTCTGAGAAACTTCCATACTATTTTCCACAGAGGCTGCACCAACTTACATTTCCACCAACAGTATAGGAGGGTTCCCTTTTCTCCACACCCTCTCCAGCATTTATTACTTGCAGACTTTTAAATCATGGCCATTCTGACTGGTGTGAGGTGATACCCCATTGTAGTTTTGATTTGCATTTCTCTAATAATTAGGAATGTTGAGTATCTTTTCATGTGCCTGTTGGCCATTTGTATAAGACTGCCCAGTTTTGAGAAATGCCTTCCCTCTGGGCCATCAGAGCTGTTACACTCTTTTTAATGTTTTATCCTCCTGCACCATCAAAGTTACCTATATGGACTATCAAAAAAAGCTGGAAAAATAATACAGGAAGACTAAACCAAGAGGCAAAGGACATGACTCAAACACATGCTCCAAACCATAAGATGAATCTGTTGTTGCTCCATGTTATTGCTTCACATTTCTTTACCTCTTTCCCCCAAAACACACATATTACAAGGGTATCACTGATGAACTTGGAGGAAGAAGCAATTGACGCCTTATATTTGAAATCAAAAAGTCCTGCCTGGTCACTTTCCTGCCCCTGTAGCCCCCTCTGCTACCATCAGATATCCTGCCATCACGTCTGTCATCTGCCTGGGATGTGTGGCTGTGCCTGGCCTTAAAAAGGAAGAGGTGGGGAGCCTGCAGAGGGGAGGAATTTGTTGGGTCCTATGACCTCTCCCAGCAGACCTGGGGGAGCAGGGTATGTGGGGAGGTGACTGGTGGACATGGACAGTCCTCTCCCCAAGCCCATCAGGTTCGAAACCCACCTCCTTCTGTGAAGTAGGGTCAGGAGGGACACTGATTCTTTGGATATGAATAGAAGTAGGTTTTAATGTCCTATCTTTAGGAGAAATGTGCTGTTTTTATACTGTATTGGAACAAATATATTTTTATCTGTCTCACAATTTGTGTAGCAAATTTTTTTTTTTTTTTTTTTTTTGCTGTACGCGGGTCTATCACTGCTGTGGCCTCTCCCGTTGCGGAGCACAGGCTCCGGGCGCGCAGGCCCAGCGGCCACGGTTCACGGGCCCAGCTGCTCCGCGGCACGTGGGATCCTCCCAGACCGGGGCGTGAACCCGCGTCCCCTGCATTGGCAGGCGGACTCCCAACCACTGCGCTACCAGGGAAGACCTGTGTAGCAAATTTAAAGCATTTTCAACAGCTATGTCACATGTCAATTATTTTTCCCTTTAGTCACTTGGATAGGGTTGGGGTGGGCCCTGACCCCTCTGTCAATCTGCTCCTTCTTTATTCCACTACCTCCTGAGACATCTGAAAGGTTTGATAACTTCCCTGTATCTTATTGTCTTCACCTGTAAACAGCACCTTCTCATCTCAAGAGGTATACAAGAATTCAATGAGTTGATCCTGAATGTTGATCCCTTGGCATAAGGCCAGCTACAGTTTAATGAGGTGAGATTCCCTCCTTCAAAGGAAGTCTTTATTTTGGAGCCCAATGTAGAAAGTATGGGAATTAGAACCCGTCATGTCTACCTAAGCCCTGCCTCATCAGCTCTGTGACTCTAGAAATGTAATTTAACCTTTCTGGGTCTTGACATCATTACCTTTAAAATGGGTATAATGATCCTTATCTCTGATGGTTGTAGACCCATGACTTTTTTTTTTTTTTTTTTTTTGTGGTACGCGGGCCTCTCACTGTTGTGGCCTCTCCTGTTGCGGAGTACAGGCTCTGGACGTGCAGGCTCAGTGGCCATGGCTCACGGGCTTAGCCGCTCTGTGGCATGTGGGATCTTCCTGGACCAGGACACGAACCCGTGTCCCCTGCATCAGCAGGCGGACTCTCAACCACTGCTCCACCAGGGAAGCCCTAGACCCATGACTTTTTAATGTGCCAGCTTGGCTAAGCTGAACTACATTCCCCAGACTTCCTTTCCCCAGGTACGTTTCCGGTTAGGGGACATTTTGCACAGATTTGGAGGCAGAAGTGAGGCAGCAGCTGTGTTGCTATTGCCCTTGGAAGGTTGAAGCAGAGATGCACATGATGTCACTCACCTGCTGGCTGACCTGGTTGGTGCCCAGCATCTGCCAGCCCTGCAGCTGTCCCACCTGTCCAGATCCTCCCTCAGCACCTCCCTCTCCCGAATCAGGAATGTGTTTAGCTCCACAATAAAGGGTGTCAGCTTCTCCTGCACATCACCTGCATCATCGAAATTGGAGGTCTTTTGATGTCGTTTTGCAGGGTTTGCCAATTCACGTGGTGTAAATATTCTCTTTGCAGCTGATTTCAAGCTGCCACCGTGGTGTCACTGAATGTAACCCTCAGAAACTGGCATGAATAGGAGCTAGCACACTGCTGTTTGCTGACAGGGGCCAGGCTGTTTTTGTCAGTTATGATGCATGTTGTCAGTTCCAGCTTGTCCCCACCCCTCCCTACGCTATATCCATCTTCCCTTCCCGACTGTCTGCTCTGAAAACTTCAAGCTGAACTTTAGATGAGAAGACATCAGTCTTTCAGAGACTTTTAACCAATTCTCACAATTGTATATGATCAAATTCCTAGAACAATCCCAGTATGTATAGGTGTACATGTGTATTTCCTAATGGTTCCATATCTCTGACTGAATGCAGACCCTTAACTGATATGGGAAGTTTGAGATAATTTATGCAAAACTCCCAGCAGCAGCGTTTGTACACAGTAGACACTAAAAAATGTTGACTTCCTATGTGGTATACATACATACATATACTATATTATATGTAATATATAATGGAATATTACTCAGCCATAAGAAAGAATGAAATAATGTCATTTGCAGCAACATGGATGGACCTAGAGATTATCATACTAAGTGAAGTAGGTCAGTCAGAGAAAGACAAATGTCATACGATATCACTTATATGTGGAATCTAATTAAAAATGATACAAATGAACTTATTTACAAAATAGAAATAGACTCACAGACATAGAAAACAAACTTATGGTTACCGAAGGGGAACGAGGGGGAGGGATAGATTGGGAATTTGAGATTAACAGATACACAGCACTATATTTAAAATAGATAAACATCAAGGGCCTACTGTATAGTGCAGGGAACCATATTCAATATTTTGTAATAACCTATAATGGAAAAGAATCTGAAAAAGAATATATATATGTATATATGTATAACTGAATTACTCTGCTGTACACCTGAATCTTTGTAAATCAATTATACTTCAATAAAAAAAGTTAACTTCCTTCATAAGCAATTGACAACGATTTTAAATTTAGTGGTGTGTGCATTTCTTCTCCTGATATCATGGAACTCAAAGATAGTCATAATGTATATGGGAATCCTGTTCCTTTCATTTCTTTTCTAAGGAGATGGATCATACCAACCAGCACTAACCAGTAGGAGTGGAATGCAATCCACATGTGTAATTTAAAATTTTCTAAGGCCATATTTAAAAAAAGCAAAAAGAAACAAGTAAAACTAATTATAATAATATATTTAATCTAACTCAATATATCCAAAATATTATTTCAGCATGTAATCAATATAAAATGCTATTAATGAGATATTTTAAGTTTTTTGTATCCACTCTTTGAAGGGTGGTGTGATTCTCACACTGCATCTCAATTTCAAGTGGTCTGTAAAACTCTTAGAGGAAAACATAGGAAGAACGCTCTTTGACATAAATCACAGCAAGATCTTTTTTGATCCACCTCCTAGAGTAATGGAAATAAAAACAAAAATAAACAAATGAGACCTAATGAAACTTAAAAGCTTTTGTACAGCAAAGGAAACTATAAACAAGACAAATAGACAGTCCTCAGAATGGGAGAAAATATTTGCAAATGAATCAACGAGAGATTAATCTCCAAAATACATAAACAGCTCATGCAGCTCAATATCAAAAAAACAAACCCAATCAAAAAATGGGCAGAACACCTAAACAGACATTTCTCCAAAGAAGACATACAGATGGCCAAGAGGCACATGAAAAGCTGCTCAACATCACTATTAGAGAAATGCAAATCAAAAATACAATGAGATATCACCTCACACTGGTTAGAATGGGCATCATCAGAAAATCTACAAACAACAAGTGCTGGAGAGGGGTGGAGAAAAGGGAACCCTCTTGCACTGTTGGTGGGAATGTAAATTGATACAGCCAATATGGAGAACGGTATGGAGGTTCATTAAAAAACTAAAAATAGAATTACCATATGACCCAGCAATCTCACTACTGGGCACATACCCCAAGAAATCCATAATTCAAAAAGACACATGCACCCCAATGTTCACTGCAGTACTATTTACAGTAGCCAGGTAATGGAAGCAACCTAAATGCCCATAAACAGATGAATGGATAAAGAAGATGAGGTACATATATACAATAGAACATTACACAGCCATAAAAAGGAACAAAATTGGGTCATTTGTAGAGACGTGGATGAACCTAGAGTCTGTCATACAGAGTGAAGTAAGTCAGAAAGAGAAAAACAAATATCATACATTAACGCACATATGTGGAATCTAGAAAAATGGTACAGATGAACTAGTTTGCAAGACAGAAATAGAGACACAGATGTAGAGAACAAACGTATGGACACCAAGGTGGGAAAGTGGTGGGGGGTGGGTGGTGGTGGTGGTGGGATGAATTGGAAGATTGGGATTGACATATATACACTAATATGTATAAAATAGATAACTAATAGGAACCTGATATATAAAAAAAAGTTTCAAGTGGTCACATTCAAGACCCACGTGGGGAGAGGCCATCATGCTGGGCAGTGGAGATGTAGACCCGTATCAAATGCAGACAGCATATAATAAGTTTTATCGTGTTTCATTACCTGTGTATTTGATCTCAACGTAGGCTGCAAAAGCAGTAGAGCCATTCAGTCGTGGCATTACTCGGGTTATTAGTAACTAGCTCTGGGTTATTCTGGCTTCAGAAGGGCTGCCTCTGCAGCATTCATGGACCACAGGTGTCAGGACACCCTCTCATGTCACAAAGACCCTGTGATGAATGTGCACAGTGATTCCCAAGGCAGGTCAGGTCATCCCGGCTGGGACATAGAGCTGTGGGCACCAAAGTCCTGGAACCCAGGTCTGAATTCCCGTTCACTTTAAATACTTTCTGAAAATCGCTTAAAAGAAAAAAAACCCAACTGACTTGAGATTTCCATGTGACTTGTTTAGTAAAAGTAGAATAAAGTACATTTTACCTGGTTTCACCACAATAAATGATAGTACATGTATTTTTCTGATGGCCAATACAATCTGGGATACAGCGAGAGTGTCAAGAAACATGTCCCATCCCTCCGGACCTTCGTCCCATCACCTCTTTTGTCTGCAGAGCTTGCTAATTTGTGGTTGAACATTCTCTGGTGGGCACAACGTTTCATGTTACAAAATTGGGTGCCAAACTGACAACTCAGTCTAATCCCTAGTTCAAGTCCCTGTTACATTTTATGAAGTTCTCCACTCCAGTAATAATAATAATAATAGTAGTGGTAATAATAATAATAATAATTCATCCATTCCGAGTTTTCTGGTAAATTCAAAATTCCCTTCCACTTCCTCCTTTGGAGGATGACTGAATTGGTAGAGGCAGAGGCGGGGCCCTCTCACGCACTGTCTGCTTCCTGTACCCTCACACGTGCTGCTCACTAAGAGAACTCCTCCACAACAATCTGGGTATTCATGGAACATCTCCTACAGGGTATGGTCAAGGCTGCTTGGGTCAAGGTGTCCCTGCTCTTGACTGGCCAGGACCCTGGCTCTCAGCCTCACACTTGAGTTTCCAGGCAACTGCAGGAAATGTATGCCATCTTGCCACACCATCACAGAGAGTTGAGGAGCTCCACAGGCCTAGTGTAGAGCCGGTAGAGGTATAATAATGGGGGGGTCTTGGTGCAGAAGGACCCCACCTCAGCCCTCCATCAACACCCAGCTCTCTTGCTTCCTCCCAATTCTGCTCCATCTCTTTTTCTGGCTTATAAGATCCTTAGCAAGTATTTTCCTAAAACCTTTCTGTCTGTATATGCCTCTGGGGTTGCTTGCTATTTCTAAAACTTAAAAGCCAAGAATTTGACATCTTTATGTCCTGAGCTGGCTAAGCTGTTCCCCCAAGGCCATGGAGGCCTCCTGTCCAGCTGCCTGGCCCATGGGAAGGAGCCTCAGGGTATCCTCAGGAGAATGCAATGATGTAATGGGGCGGAGCCTGTCAGTTCATTAATGAACTACAATTCTGGGGCATGAAATCAGGTGATTTATTCATTTTCACAAAACAAGCGCTGTGCAAATAATTGAAGTTAAGATGGCATTCTAAGATTCCAAATCTAGGTCAGTCACCGTAGCTCTTAAAGACATTTCTCCTCATTCCCCTCTTGGATCTTCTGACTACCAATTAAAATGGCATAAGGCAGATTAACAGGAGAAGATCAAATGTGTTATGTGTGTGCTGGAATTCACATAAGTATGAAGAATTCCAAAGATAGCAAAGCAAGCTGAGGTATATATATTATTCTGACCAAGGAAGAGGTGGGGGTCTGAGGCTTCAAGGGAAGTAAGGTAACTCACAGAAGATAAAAAGAGTTAATGTTTGGTAAACAAACGTTTGCTGGGCCATTCAAACACAATGGGACACAGAGAGGACTTTGATCAGATGGGTCTTGCTTGGCTCCTCCCTGTTGATTACGCCCAATACTTCACTATAGTTAGCTATAGTGAGGGCACATTCCTGGGACAATACTCCTCTCTGAAACTCTTTTCGGCAGTTAGGGGGAAGTTCTTCCAGAGTCTTTTGGGCCTTCATTGTTTTCAGCTCAAAATAATCCATGTGCCAGAGTGGCGCATCTTGGGGCGGCCTGCGCTGAGCCCCATCACTCCCATAAGACTCTTCGGTAAACCACTTTAAAATGATTTGTATGGATTGTATTTTGAAGAGTAATGGTAAGATCTACAATGAGTTGAGATATGTAGGCTGGGCAAAGAAAAGAGGCTATTGAAATGCTTCCACCTTAACTGAAATAGACTTGGCTTTGAAATAGAAGGTGGTCCATCCAGTGTTTCACAGGGGCAGGAGACTTAGCTGACAAGTCTGCTCCCAGAGTGGGTTCTGAGGAACTCTGAGTTCTCCAAGCATTTTGTGCTCCCCTGAAACAGCAAGCCTTCTGTTGGTGATTGCATGTCATGTTTGGGTGGAGGCTGACCTGGGTGTGGGGGCCAGGATACAATAGTTTTCCTTGATGTTTATTTGGTTTTGTGACTCTCACAGAGCTTGAGTTTTAGAAACACTCAAAGCTCTGTAGATATTTCCTGGTGCCACTTTGATAGTCAGGTAGAATTATTTATCAGCCTAGACAAAGTAAAATAGTGTTTCATTTGCAGATTGTTTCTGATCTGATCCTGTCATTGTCTTCTGTCACTTTCCATGCAATACCATAGTGGTACGCAGAAGGGAAACTTGAGCTGTCATTTGGAGGAAGAATTGAAAACCACAGACTCCTGTTGGAACAACTTAGGATGGCTGTGGATTTGGTCCAATTCCAGATTTGGAAAGCATAGCTGTTTTTCAAAGAGAGGCTGCAGGGGGACCTGGAGAGGGGCCTGGGAGAAGAATAGGGCCCATTTCTTCCACTTGGAGAATGACATTATCTGGGGGAGTTTTGCAAGGCTCTCTGTACCTCTGCAAAGCTGGTGTGTTATTACATAGACTGCATCCTTTAGGGGTTTGATTTCGTCCTGGAGGAAAGAATTCCTGTGTTCTCTGGGCTATTTGCTGTCCTTGGGATTCTACAGATGCATCACAAATAGTGGTGCTTCCTCTTTGAAAGACTGAAGCAGTTGGCGGCCCCTCCTCTGGAGACCTCAGCTGAGACGCTCACTCTGACTTGCAGCTCCTCTCCTCCGTCATCCCTGGCCTCTTGTCATGGGTTTGCACCTGCACAATGAGGGGGAACACTGCTGCAACCTCGACTCTGTTCTCCAGGTCAGATGTCCTGCCCTGGGAGGTTTTGGGTGGAAAGCACCTCTCACTGCTGCTTGGGAAGAGGCTGCTGTGGCCCAGTCGCTGGCACTCGAGACCCACCTCGTTAAATTGGGCTTCACAGTGCCATGTGGCCATTGCCTCTTTTGTCCTTCTGTTTGCTTTATGGAAACTCACTTGTTCTCCAACCAGCCAGCCTCTGTCTGGGCTCTGGAACCTCAGCTGACAGCCCTGCGTTGGCATTGATAGAGTCTATTGCTGTCTCCCCAGACTGGTCTCTACAAGGACTGAAAGAGGGCCAGTAAAAGGCAAATCTGATCATGTCCACTCCCTGCCCTGGACCTCGTGCACCCTGCTCAGCCTCTGTTCACCCCTCTTCCTCTCCTTCTGAGCTCCAGTCACCCTGGCCTTCTTCGCTGCTCTGAGGTGCTGTGTTCCCTCCCTGGGCCCTGCTGTTCTGTCTGTTCCCAAACACCCCTTCCAGGTAGTTAAGTCTTACTAGTTACCTTAACTCAGCTGTGACCAGCCAGGCCAGGGCAGATCCGCCATCACTAACTATCCCAAGCCCTGATGGTTGTCTGGACCATTGTAATAGTGTCACACAAGATGGCTGCTGCCCCCTCACTAGTCTGAGGCCTCTTTGAGAAAGGACCACACCTGTCCTTCCACAGTTGCTCACCCAGTAGGCCCGCATAAATGTCCAGCTCCTAAGATGAAAGAACCAGTGGGTTGTAACGTGGTGTCCCTGGCACTCCCGCTACCCTGTCCCACCCCACAGCTAGAGAATGCTGGGCGCTCCTTTCTTGATCAAAAATAATTTGTCTAAATCAATTGTACCAGGGTGATGAATACACAATGAAGATATTTAAGGAATCACACATGATATCAAAGTGAAATGGAGCAGGACTATATGGGGCCTTCCCCAGATAGACTCCCCCATGTCCTCTGCCTGCCTTTTGTCTGTAGAAAAACTTTAGCCAAATAATAAATTTAATCAGAGAACATGCAGAAGGAAGCAAAGGAAAGCAGTCAAACAGGACCAAATAATAATAGTTTAGTCATTAAACAAAGTCAAAGACCTTTAGTTCCTTCTCAAGGGCTATAGATGATATTCTGAGCCATATCCTTTGAACTGTTTTTTATATACTAAAACCTTCACCAGGTGAAAAAGTTATCTATGTTATGACCAGACTGTAACCATGACATAAGCTGTCACAATTCTAAGAACTGGCCCCAAGGAAATGGGAAAAAAAACCAACCCTGGAACTAAAGATTAACTGTACTTAAAACAATGAAGATGACACTATTCAGACCACCGCATGACTAATTTCAAGAGGACTGTCAGAGCTGACTCTGCTGTTCTGCATGTAGCCCCCTCCCTCTACCTATACATCCCTGAAACTCCCCTTTAAAAGCTCTTGCCCACTGATCAGCAAGGGGGGGACTTGGCCTTTGGACATGAGTCTGTCACGTAGTCTCATACAGAAAGGAAAGCAACCCTTCCTTTCTACTAACCTTGCCTCTCAAGTATTGGCTTTCGAGCAGCAAGCAGCCAGACCTGAGTTTTGGTAACAACAGAGTCTTCCAAAGTCATTTGTAGCAAATATTATTGTTGTGTATTTGTTACGATTTCAAGTCAACTTGTTTCTGACTTAAGTGAAGTTGTTTTAACCTGAGGGTGACTTTGAAGCTGGGCCAGGAGGATGTCTGGGCATCTGTTGTTGTCTGTCAGCCCTCAGGAGCTCAGCCATTGAGGGGCACCACTGGGAGGGGCTTATCCATACAAACATATATGTGAGTGGATATCACGTGATGGGCATTTAAACTTTAAACGCCAAGCATTTGTGAGGACTTATCAAGAGTGTTCCTTCTGGGCAAGGCTACTCCCTGCTGACCTAAATATCTCTGTGAAGATCCTGAGACACTGGCTCTTGTCGTGGCCAGGCCTCTCTTGGTGGCAGTGGTATTTAACTGAGCAGCAGTCTCAGGAACGTAAGGGACGTCTAGGAGAGACCACTCTCATAGGCAGTGATGCAAGCTGTGTAAGGGTCTTGGAATGACAACACCAGCACCTGCTCTCTGCTAACATCCTGCTCTGGCTACACAGGACTTTCTGTTTGCACCAGCAGCTGGACGTCAGCTCTTGGTTGGCTAAGCTAACTCTACAAGAACCAACTCCCAGAAAGTTAAACTTCAGCTAAATTTGGACTTTATTTCTTTCACCTCCTCTCTGCCTGGAACGATGGTATAATTAATCGATTACTGGTATGAAGTATGTTATTCCTTTATTGGCTTATTAAAAACCATATCCTGTATGCGATTGGCTTGTGAAGTATTATAAATTATAATCCTACAGTGAACCTGTGTTTAATAAATTATTGGCAAAGACAAGCTCAGTCTCTGAGCATAATTTGGCTCAAAACAAAGCAGTTATTTTAAAAAAATAAAGAACAAAAACAAAAAAAAATTATTAGTATAAAAGAACAAAAAAATCCCCCCAAAACAATTACGGTATTTGGCATTACATTTTTAAGATTTTTAAAATCACCTTCTCCCATCGACATGTTATGGCTGCTATCCTGGGCCCAGTCCACACAACCCTGTGTTTACTGATGACAATGATGACGGCATCTTTAGTCCAGAGGTGATCGATCTTCACGGTGACAAGCCTGAGGCTCTGTGATGAATGAGCAAAGGAGGCACCTCAAGATGCAACAGTGTCTTCTGGATAAAAGCAGTTGTTCCAGTGTAGTTTTACTAAGTGCTTTTATTGGATTTCAAAATTTTTAAATTAGTAATCCCTGTGGGGGATACACAACAGCATCACTGAGCAGGGTATTTGATCGACGCTGGTCTGGCTCTCAGCCACGCTGGCTCATGGCACCGATGCCAGTGCCTGGCACACTCACCACAGTAACACTCAGCTTTGCATAGGAGCTCAGGGCTCTTGTCCTAACACCTCCCTGCTCCCTGTTCGCAGAGGCAAGTGCCAGCTTTTCTGAATCCTTCTGTTTTAAAAAATAACCACTTTCAGACTGGGCAGTGATTGACAAATCAGTGACTTAAGAGATGTGTGCCTTACGCTTTCCCTTTTTGATGGTTATCTTAGTAAAGTGGGCTTTTTGTGGACAGTTCTGAGGTGTGTAAGAACAGGTAGAGCAGATCAGATTCAGATTCAACTCTCCCTGCTGCATGGGTTCTTTCCCCAAATGCACGATCCCATCCAGTTCCCATGGCACCCTGGTGGCGCCAGGTTTGCTGCACATTTTTCATGTGTGGAATCTGAGACTCGACAGGATGGAGAGCTTGCCAAGGTCAGGTCTGGCAATTATGTCTTCTGACTGGGAGGCCCTCTCTGCATAGGTATTCCTTGTGATTTTTTTTTTTTTGGTAGAACCCTAAGAGGTACAAGTCCAGCCTCACCTTTTGCAAATGGTTGAGAGAGAAAGCCAACAGAGGCAGGTAAAAACAGACTTCTTAAACACGCAGTACAGGTGCTTCTGCTACAGCAGTGTACAAACTGAGTCCAAAAAATTCCAAATCAACCACATCAAGAATGCAGTTGGGCACCTTCTTCTAGGATCTTAATTGTTCAGTAATTGGTGGCATTTGTGTGTTATAATTTGTCAATTGAAAAAGCGAATGATTTGAGTTCAGTTGTGGAAAGCTGCATTCTAGAAAGAGCAACAGAATAATCATGAGGCAAAACGTTATTGGAAACCACTAAGCAAGAACTTACAGGAAGAGGAGAGATGAGCTGCCCCTCCTCCTAGGCTGTTGAGTGTTCCCTGGAAATGCCAGTGGCAAATGAGAAATTGAGTTGAAAGGCAAAGTCAGCCAATCAAGTAGCTTATCATATAAGGAAATGTAAGCAAGAGGAAGAGAAGCAGGGAGGGGTGGTGCCTGGGGCCTCAGGTTGCATTGTGAATCTAAAACCCCTGAGTGGAGAGAACTTGCTGGCTACCAGCAAAGAGCAGGTGTATTTCATTTGAACATTAGGACAGAGTACAGAGCACATCCAATTGTAAAACACTTCCTTTTTTTTTCCTTCTGCAAAACACATTTTATAATAAAAGGTGATCGACCCCAGATCATCTGCCACACGTTTTAAGAAATAGAGCCTTAGAACATTCCTCCCTCCATCCTTCCTTCCCTCTCTTCACCCTCTGTTCTTCCTCCCAAGCATGTTTTTGTATAACCCTCACCACTCCTTCTCTCCATCCCTCCTTTCATCCTCCATCTATTTCTTCATCCATCCATCCATCCATCCATCCACCCACTAGCATACATTCAACAAATATCTTTTTATTGCCTATGACATTCCAGGGACTAGGTTCTGGGAATACAGCCATTTATAAAAGCATCATGGCCCCATTCCTTTTGGAGTTTACAGTCTCAGGTGGGTACAGACCTGTGACTAAACCACTAGAGTTCTTCCTGATAAGTGCAGATATACCTCCTTTGCAGAGCTTTATAGCACGCACTGTAAAGTTCCTAGCTGCCACTGCTGCTGCTCCAGCCTGCACTTACATAAAGCCTATGGAGTGCATCCTGTTTTAAAGACTTCATGTACAGTGACTGACTTAATCCTATCACAACTTATGAGGTTTGTGCTGTTTCACCATTTAACTGATGAGGAAATCAAGCAGCAGAGAGATGGGGTGATGTACTGAGGTGCCCTAGCTTGTGGCAGAGGGTCACAGCACACTGGATGCAGGGGCACACCTCTCCCCTCACTCTTATCCCTTCCTGCTCTCCTGGAGCTTCTTTCCTGGCTTCTGACCGTGTCTGTGCTACATGCTGCATCCCCACCCCAAAGGAATTTGAGATGCGTGCTCACTACAGAAAAATACTGTTTGCATCAAGAAGCTTGGACCATGATAAGTAAATAAAATATTTATTCCTCTGTAACTCATTTTGTTCCTTATCCTTGTAAATCCCTCCTTTGCCATCACTGGAAGTGACTGGAGAAGTAACACATGTGACTCATGGGACAAAGCATCCAGAGAACTGATGACACTGCTTTTCCTGATCAGCAGTCGTATGATTGTGTTTGCCAGTAGTGACGTCAGGCCCAGGGATGGAAAGCTGGGCAGGGTTGCTACCACCACACTGTACATGGGGAACTGAGGCCCCCAGAGTGAAAGGATGTCCTCATCCAGCAACCACAGGCCACAAAACAAGGAAGAGATTCTAAGCCCCGTATTTCTAGACAGATCTCCAGTGCAAGCCTGCTCACAGCATCTGTGGCCTACAGCAGTCTGTCTCTTGTTACTGCATCATCTTACCTCCTTCTGTCTTAGGGACAGAGGTCTCTCTTCCCTCCATGCTTCCAAGTGACTCCTCACTTCTACTGAGCTGCTGTCATTTTGAGCTTGTCACCTGCCCAGCACAGAGTTCCTGCTCTCTGCTATCAAATTGTAGAGCCTCAGCCTTCCTGGTTTACCTTGGTCCTCCCTCCAACTTGGATTGTTCATCTTTCTTTTCCCAGGGAGAATTCTCCAATGACTAAGGCCATGTTGGCTGTTCTCTGATCTGTCCTCCACACCTACAGAAACTACACTCTCTCAGATCATCTGTGATACCCATGATCAAATACTGTCAGCTTTTCCACATTATCTTTTTCATATTTGTATTGAGCATTTAATCTGATCTTTGGAAGGTTTTCCATCCTTGGCTTAAATGGTGGTCCTGCTATCATCCTACGGGCTCTTTTTGGCCCCTTTAATGCTCCCACTTCCTGACTACAGGAACCCCTAGCCACTCTCTCACTGCCCGCTCCCTTGGAAACCTCAAACAGTCTCACAGCTTTAGCTATTACTTCTACAAACGTGATTCCAAAATCGCTATTTCTAGCGTGTTTCCTCTATAAAGCAGCAGCCCCGCTCTTCTTTTCTGTGGTGCTTTTGCATTAGACTCAGAATAACTACAAACCAAACTTCCTTCTTTCACTTCGCCCTGGTTTCCTTTCCAAAATTCTGTTTCTGATGGTTGTATCATCCTTCCTCTATGGAGTCACACTTTATTTCTCAAGCTCCTTTCCCATGGTATGCATCCCACCCATCTCTCATCCTCCTTTGCTGAGTCTGCTCTCTGTTTCTGCTTCTTCCTTTCCATTCTCTGTCACTACACTGATCTGCGATGTCCTCACTTCAAGTCTTTGTTTCAGTCAACTTCTTGTTGGTGTTGGGCAGGAAGACATTGTCCTCTACCCTTCTAGGTTCTTCTGGCTGGTTTAAGAATTAAATTGACATGAGACAGATTAACAGGAGAAAATCAAAGTTTAGTAACAACCGTACATGGGAGAGACCCAGGAAAACTGAGTAACTCCCCAAATGGCTGAAGCCCTCACCTTAAATATCATTTTCAGCTAAAGACAAAAGAGGATGTTGGGGGTAGTGGTTTGGGATCTTAAAGGGGAGGAAGGCAATTCACATGGAGATTGAAAAGCAAATGTTTGTTACTTAAATGTTTGCTGGGCCAGGCAGAGACAATGGGACACAGAGAACTTTAGCAAACAGACTTCGATGGGTTCCCTATCTCCACAGCTAGTTTATACTGTACTCATCTATGGTGATAGCTCCCTTCCCGGAACAGGTCCTTTATCTACATTCTTTAGGCAGTTAGGGGGAAGGTCAAAGGTTCTTCTTGAGTCTTTTGGGCCTTCACTGTTTTCAGCTTGAAATAATCTGCATGCCAAAGAGACATTTTGGGGTGGCAAGTTTTGCTCCCCTAATTGGTATCTCTGCCTCTAGCCCTTTCTACGCATTATGTTATCTGATACACACTTGAAAACTCTTTAAAAGAACACCTTCATCATGCATATCCCCTTACTTAAACACCATTGTCTTGTCATTTCAGGCTCCAGGAAATATGGCCCCAACTCAGAACTCCAACCACCTCTTCATCAGCCCCCTCTATCTCAACCAAGTTGGTGAGCTCTCTCTGGCCCTGACTTACCCAGTGCCTGTTCCTACTACCATATCTTTACAAACAGTTCTTTTTTAATTTAATTTTTATTTTATATTGGGGTATAGTTGATTTACAATATATTAGTTTCAGGTGTACAGAAAAGTGATTCAGTTATACATATACATATATCCATTCTTTTTCAGATTCTTTTCCCTTATATGTTATTACAGAATATTGAGCTCCCTGTGCTATACAGTAGGTCCTTGTTGATTATCTATTTTATATATAGTAGTGTGTATATTTTAATCCCAAATTCCTAATTTATCCCTCCACCCACCTTTCCCCTTTGGTAACCATAGGTTTGTTTTCTAAGTCTGTGAGTCCATTTCTGTTTTGTAAATAAGTTCATTTGTATCATTTTTTTAGATTCCACATATAAGCCCTATTGCACATTTGTCTTTCTCTTTCTGACTTACTTCACTTAGTATGATAATCTCCAGGTCCATCCATGTTGCTGCAAATGGCATTATTTCATTCTTTTTTATGGCTGAGTAGTATTCCATTGTATATATGTACATCTTCTTTATCCATTCCTCCATCAATGGACATTTAGGTTGCTTCCATTTTATCCTACATGAAGTGCTTTCCCTGCTCTCTCTATTCCATTGACCAAACCCTACCCATTCTTCAGAAACCACTTGAGGTCTTCCTCCTTCTTCATAAATACTTTCCTCATTGCTCCAACCACCAGTTGTCTCTGAAATATCTCAGAGCAGGAAGTACACTGGCTCCCAGATCTTAGTCTGTGGAATGGGGCTCAGCTGGTATGTAGGTATACTCAAGAGTTTGTTAATAATGTAGTGCTTGTGGCTCTGCTGTGGGCATTGGGAATTTCATCTTTTACAGACCTGCCCACGAGATTCTGATGTGTAGTATATGGAGATTTTTAATGACTCTCAATCTCATTTATGTTTGACTTTTCACAGGTCAGATGTCATTTACCCAGCTAAGGTGTGTAAGCAGCTTCAGGATGGGGTCCACAGTTCATTGCCACAGCGATGGCATGCTGCTGGAAACACAAGGAGTGTGAGAGAGTCACATTTACAAAGAGCCCCCAAATCAGCCTTCCCCACACAACTCTTGTTGTCTACAGATAGTACTGTGCATTCATTCATTTTTTTCATTAATTCCATCCATTCACTTAACAAGCACATACTGGTCACTGTTAAGGTCCTGGTAAGTACAGAGATAAGTTCACTCAGATGAAGGGAGAGAGACTCCACCCCTGTCCCAACCTGTCCCATGTGACAAAGGTTCTGCTGCCAGATCAACAGAATGCTATGGGAGCCCAGGGGAGAAAGCAATTAATTTTTTTGGAGAGTCCATAAATTCTTCAAAGAGGAGATGCCATGGGTGACATTTGAGCTGGGTAGTGAAGGCTGAACAGAAGGAGGAGGGGGCATTCCTATGAGAGAGGAAAGTATGACAGAGAGGAGCAAAGGTCAAAGTTTGACACTACTTGGAAAGAAGAATGAATGGTTCCAGGTGACTAGAGAGGGTAAATGGGGGGATGGTACCAGGAAGCACAGGAGAGAAAGGTAGGGTCAGACTGCACCATGGGGGTCATCTAAAGGCTCTACATCAGATCTGTGTTTTGGAATCATAAATCTTGTCACAGTACAGAGACTAAGAAATAGGGGAGATCTTGTAGACTGAGAAAATGACCATGAAGCTGTCACAGGGAACCAGGGAAAGGCAGATGAGACCTTGGTCTTCTGAAGTGAGAGTGCAGATCAAGAGGAGAAGGTAGCAGTTGGATGGACAGAGATTGGTCCCCACTCATCCCAACAAATTCTCTTCTGCTGCCTCCCCATCTATCAGCCAACTCTAAAGATTTCTCTCAAGTTGTCAGCCTCGGCCACTGGGTGAATAGTAATGTCATTAAACAAGACAGGGGCCAAAAAGAAGTACAGATTTGTGGGGGAGGAAAGTGAGAGTGGCCTTTGAAGCACGAGGTTAAATTGCCTACAAGGCATCATGATGAAGTGCACAGAACTGAGCAGGGATGTGAGGAATGAAAGTGTCAACTTGGAGTCACTGAAAAAGAAGAAACAGTTGGAGCCTTGGGAATGGCTGGGGTTTGGACATGACTTTGAGGGGAGAAGAAGGTTGAGCTTAGAAACTTTTATCTACATTCAGCAAGAAGAAAACAGATGGGCTTGAGTGTAATTTTAGTTTCTTCCCTTTGCTTCTTCGGCTTCGGATACGAATGAATAAATGAGGCCCATGAAGAAAGAGAATGGATTAAGGTTATTAAGAGTTTATGAGGGAATTCCTGATGATCCAGTGGTTAGGACTCAGAATTTTCACTGCCAGGGTCCCAGTTCAATCCCTGGTCAGGGAACTAAGATCCCACAAGCCATGCAGTGGGGTCAAAAAAAAAAGAGAGAGAGAGTTTACGAGTTAAATGATTATACCAAAAAAAACCCAGGGTGAACTAAATGGAAGTATTGGGTGATAAGTTATGGAAAGATGAAAACATCACTGCTCCAGCCTCACTGGAAACAGGCCTTCTGAACCCAGAATCTGGCATAAGAAACATTATCCATTATCCATCATTGAAGGAGAGAGGAGACAGATTTATTGGAAGTACAAGGAAGATATTATGCACAAGGAAGGAATTGTTATTTATGATGTAGTGTAGTGATTATATATCCAGAATCTATTATTGCAGTGAATTTCATTATCTTTTAAATTGCTACAATTTCTTTACGTCCTCAAGAGCTCAACTTTCTTATGTACAAGAAGTGTTCATTAAGTTAATAAATATACCTTACACATCATTTTAAAAATAAGAGCTAAAGTAAAGTAAAATAAAAAAAAGAAATACATTGCTTGACTTCTTCAGTATTACAGGACAGGTTAAGGAAGGATGAATGATAACACAGAAATCTTGGTCTTCAACAGACATTGTTTTCTGAGGTCCCAGTTGCAGGCATTGTTTTATATCCATTATTTAAACCAATCTGAAAGTATAATGCTTAATATACATTTATTTCACATGAGATTTAATTCTTCAGTATTTATTTGTGGTCCCAAATTTTCTTTTGAGTTGAATGAAACTTTAAAAGATCTCAGTATTATTCAAATTGATGTATACTGTATGCAGGATGAAGGTAACTTGTCTACTGAGACTTAACGTGATGCCAAAGAACCTTTCTTTTTCCTTAACTTTATGTGTCTAGGCTCTTTAGGTCTTTTGTGAGAAACTGACTTATAAATATAAGCTTGTCAACTGCCTTTGATTCCTAACAATTCTTTATTTCATACCTACCACCATCATACAATAATTGAAAAGCATTAGAAACATGCAAAGGTATGGGGCAAATGTCAGAATATAAGAGGCATAGTCTTAGCCTCTGAAAACTTGTACGTTCAATTTAACAAGCATTTGTTGAGTATCCACCATGGAAAAGGCATATACTAGATATACTTGGTGATACCCCTAATGAGTAAGACATAGCCTCCTTCTTCAAGAATCATGTGGTCTGACATATTAGCTACTCATCCTGGCACACTAACTCACTCTAACACAAAGATGACAGGTGATTTGGGAGGAGAACAGAATGTTTGCACACACATTACTTCATATGATCCTCTTAAGAAGGCTGTAAATGATATGTACATTTTTAGAGCTGTTGGGGAGTGGAACTGGCCTATCACCCATGTTATCTGTTGCCTTGAGTTTGGTTGTGTTACTTAATGAGTATGTCGTAAATGGTTAATGTAAGAAAAGCAAAAATTTACAACTGTACTCAAAGAAAAGATCTTGGTCTACAGGACAAGATTTGTGGACAAATACATACACATTTTGTATGTTTCAATACTTTTGTTAACTTCTTACTTTATGTGACTTTAAAAATTAATGCTGACCCCAATGGAGGCATCTGCTGGGCAGGCAGTATAAAAGTCTTGGCAACCAGTTCAGCACAGACCTCTGATTCCTCCAACTTTTCATGGCAATCAGAGGGCCGTGAATCCAAAGCCCTAAGAGAATGCCACCAGAGAGTTAGAATTTTCTCAAAACCTGCACTTACCTTCATGTCTCACATTTATTTAAATAATTTGCAGATTCCTCCTTTAAAACCTTTAAAAGATTATTCTGAAATAGTTCTCCCTTCAACCCTATTTGTCTCCCTTATACCTTACTTATTGTTAATTTACTATTAATGTCTGTATCAATGTTTGCTGTCTGTTATTTTCTAGTTTAAGTCTTCCTCTACCACTACTCCTTCTAAATCTATCCTCAAAGAAAGACTCATCCCCATAATTTTCTGTTTGTGACAACACAGCTCATTTCTTCAGTGTTACACAAGACAATGTAAATAGCTTAACTTCAAGAAGAACTTGGACAGCAAGAACCTGAAAGGCATTAAAACAAAATAAAATAAGTCCTTGTTTCAAACAAGGGGACCTAAAATAACATGTGAAAGAACTGTTGAACTACAGATGATGATTTTGCCTTGAATGACATCTGAAAAGAAACTAGACTGACTTTTAGATGAAGTCTTAGACATGTTTTAAACAGGACTAGAGACACCAGCTTCAACACTCTCCATGAAAGCTCTGGAGTGACATGAACTATATTGAAATCTGCCTCCTGGTCTGAGTATGATGAACTCCTCTGGAAGGGAATTTTGCCCCAGGGAATCTTCATATCCTGCATATATCTCCCCAGGTGGGGGAAGGTTCAGGAATTCAGGTTATTAGGACAGGAATATTTTTCTTATAGAAAAATGTAAAATTGGCTCTGAGCTTGCCTTGAGGAGAAATATTTATGGAAACTTTCGCTTATTTTGTGGGTAGAAAAAATAATTTCATTTGCTTTTGATACTTGTAAACTTCCTGGCATGGACTTACAAATATCATCCCTACTTTACAGAGAGATGAGCAAGGCAGTGAGGGGGCAAACATTTCAAAGATGTGGCAGAAACAGAACCAAAGGAACTCTATTCAGCCTCCTTCCACCTTATTATATCTATCCATCTCACCCTGCAATAGCTATGTAGTTAATATGTCGCTGACCTGTACACAAAAAGAGTGAGTTTTCTGCCATTGCTTCACATTGTGTGAGGGCATAACTCTGTCTGGAAAAGGGGTGTGCTGTCCTGTACCTGGAACTCCAGTTGCAAGAATGAAATAAGAGAGGATGATAGTCTTGGGCTTACAAAGCAAAGGATTGACTTTATGCATATCACGCACAATGTTCTTATTTTATTCTTGAAGTTATTTTACTCTGGTGATCAGTTCAGTCTACCACAGTTCAAGAGCACGTGGTAGGTGAAAACATGTTCATTAGCATAGGGAATGCAAAGCTGGGAAAATGGAATCTCTCCTGTTTCAGACTTGCATCTCAGAGTCCTGAACTACGTCTGGAAGTTTACCTTGTATGACACTAGATTTGTGCACTTACAAGTAAATTTGTCCAGAGCTCAGATTTCTGCTTTGTGTCTCTGGACACTGGACATGTTCCTAAAAGAACAAGGAAAAGGAATGAAACAAGCCTCTTACCCACGGGGCACTTGACTGGGTAGCATTAACTTTCTTTTTTAAATTATTTTTTTAAATTGAAGTATAGTTGATGTACAATGTTGTGTTAGTTTCTGATGTACAGCAAAGTGTTTCAGTTATATGTATATATTCTTTTTTCATATTCTTTTCCATTATTGGTTATTATAAGATATTTAATAGAGTTCCCTCTGCTACACAGTAGGTCCTTGTTGTTTATCTATTTTATATATAGTAGTATGTATATGTTAATCGCCAAATCCTAATTTATCCCTCCCCGTTTCCCCTTTGGTAACCATAAGTTTATTTTTCTATGTCTGTGAGTCTGCTTTTGTTTTGTAAATAAGTTCATTTGTATCATATTTTAGATTCCACATATAAGTGATATCATATGGTATTTATCCTTGTCTGATTTACTTCAGTTAGTATGATAATCTCTAGGTCCATCCATATTGCTGCAAGTGGCATTATTTCATTCTTTTTTATGGCTGACTAGTATTGCAATGTATATATATACATGGCTATGTATATATATATATATTTATACATATACATACACCATCTTCTTTATCCATTCATCTGTCTATGGACATTTAGGTTGCTTCCATATCTTGGATATTGAAATAGTGCTGCTATGAACATGGGAGTGCATGTATCTTTTTGAATTAGAGTTTTCTCCAGATATATGTTGAGGAGTGGGATTGCAGGATCCTATGGTAAATAGTTTTAGTTCTTTAAGGAACTTCCGTACTCTTCTGCATAGTGGCCGAACCAATATACACTCTCACCAACAGTGGAGGAGGGTTTCCTTTTCTCCATACATTCTCCAGCATTTATTATTTGTAAATTTTTTGATGATGGCCATTCTGACTGATGTGAGGTGATAACCCAATTGTAGTTTTTTGGGTTTTTTTTTAACATCTTTATTGGAGTATAATTGCTTTACAATGGTGTGTTAGTTTCTGCTTTATAACAAAGTGAATCAGTTATACATATACATATGTCCTTATATCTCTTCCCTCTTGCGTCTCCCTTCCTCCCACCCTCCCTATCCCACCCCTCTAGGTGGTCACAAAGTACCGAGCTGATCTCCCTGTGCCATTCGGCTTCTTCCCACTAGCTATCTATTTTACGTTTGGTAGTGTATATATGACCATGCCACTCTTTCACTTTGTCATAGCTTACCCTTCCCCCTCCCCATATCCTCAAGTCCATGCTCTAGTAGGTCTGTGTCTTTATTCCTGGCTTACCCCTAGGTACTTCATGACCTTTTTTTTTTTTTCTTAGATTCCATATATATGTGTTAGCATAGGGTATTTGTTTTTCTCTTTCTGACTTACTTCACTCTGTATGACAGACTCTAGGTCCATCCACCTCACTACAAATAACTCAATTTCATTTCTTTATATGGCTGAGTAATATTACATTGTATATATGTGTCACATCTTCTTTATCCATTCATCTGTTGATGGACACTTAGGTTGCTTCCATGTCCTGGCTATTGTAAATAGAGCTGCAATGAACATTTTGGTACATGACTCTTTCTGAATTATGGTTTTCTCAGGGTTTATGCCCAGTAGTGGGATTGCTGGGTCATATGGTAGTTCTATTTGTAGTTTTTTAAGGAACATCCATACTGTTCTCCATAGTGGCTGTATCAATTTACCTTCCCACCAACAGTGCAAGAGTGTTCCCTTTTCTCCACACCTTCTCCAGCATTTATTGTTTCTAGATTTTTTGATGATGGCCATTCTGACTGGTGTAAGATGATATCTCATTGTAGTTTTGATTTGCATTTCTCTAATGATTAATGATGTTGAGCATTCTTTCATGTGTTTGTTGGCAATCTGTATATCTTCTTTGGAGAAATGTCTATTTAAGTCTTCTGCCCATTTTTGGGTTGGTTTTTTTTGTTTTTTTGTTACTGAGCTGCATGAGGTGCTTGTAAATTTTGGAGATCAATCCTTTGTCAGTTGCTTCATTTGCAAGTATTTTCTCCCATTCTGAGGGTTGTCTTTTGTCTTGTTTATGGTTTCCTTTGCTATGCAAAAGCTTTGAAGTTTCATTAGGTCCCATTTGTTTATTTTTGTTTTTATTTCCATTTCTCTAGGAGATGGGTCAAAAAGGATCTTGCTGTGATTTATGTCACAGAGCATTCTGCCTATGTTTTCCTCTAAGACTTTTATAGTATCTGGCCTTACATTTAGGTCTTTAATCCCTTTTGAGTTTATTTTTGTGTATGGTGTTAGGGAGTGTTCTAATTTCATACTTTTACATGTAGCTGTCCAGTTTTCCCAGCACCATTTATTGAAGAGGCTGTCTTTTCTCCACTGTGTATTCTTGCCTCCTTTATCAAAGATAAGGTGACCATATGTGTGTGGGTTTATCTCTGGGCTTTCTATCCTGTTCCATTGATCTATCTTTCTGTTTTTGTGCCAGTACCATACTCTCTTGATTACTGTAGCTTTGTAGTATAGTCTGAAGTCAGGGAGCCTGATTCCTCCAGCTTCATTTTTCGTTCTCAAGATTGCTTTGGCTATTTGGGGTCTTTTGTGTTTCCATACAAATTGTGAAATCTTTTGTTCTATTTCTGTGAAAAATGCCAGTGGTAGTTTGATGAGGATTGCATTGAATCTGTAGATTGCTTTGGGTAGTAGAGTCATTTTCACAATGTTGATTCTTCCAATCCAAGAACATGGTATATCTCTTCATCTCTTTGTATCATCTTTAATTTCTTTCATCAGTGTCTTATAATTTTCTGCACACAGGTCTTTTGTCTCCTTAGGTAGGTTTATTCCCAGATATTTTATTCTTTTTGTTGCAGTGGTAAATGGGAGTGTTTTCTTGATTTTCATTGTAATTTTGATTTGCATTTCTCTAATAATTAACGATGTTTAGCATCTTTTCACATGTCTATTGGCCATCCATATGTCTTCTTTGAAAAAATGTGTATTTAGGTCTTCTGCCCATTTTTGATTGGGTTGTTATTGAGTTGTATGAGCTGTTTGTATATTTTGGAAATTAAGCCCTTGTTGGTTACATTGTTTGCAAATATTTTCTCTTCATATGTTGTCTTTTTGTTTTGTTTATGGTTTTCTTTGCCATGCAAAAACTTATAAGTTTGATTAGGGTCCATTTTTTTACCTTTCATCAATGAAATGAAATAAAAAATTATTGTGACAATGTTGAATAAAAACGTCAATGAATGTTTGAGCACTATCTCTAAGTGCAGGTGAAAGTACATTTAATTAATTGGATAGATTTAAAACCCAGATTTTAAAATCTGAAGTTTTATTTACATAATCCTTTTTTAAGGTAAAATTATTCTCCATTTTGTCAAGATTTGTCATTTTTTTCTCATGACTCAACCATGAGTTGTCTTGTAGTGTTTTCTGCCTTCTACCTTATTATTAGGACCTTGTGCATGGGGACAAAAAATTGTTGCTGCTGTTTTTAAGCACACTTTGTTTGGCTGGCAATAGTAATCAACAAAATATAATAGCACCAATGTAATCATTCTTGGTATCAATCTCCTTGATTAAACCTCTTAGAATTAATGTTTCTCATGAATGCTTAACAAATTCTGATTAAGTAACTGATTTTTATAGTTAAATCATATATGATCCTTGGTTTCTCATCTGCATAGGAGAACTGTATAGGTTTCAAAAGACAGAAATCCATTCAAGTTACTTACATGAAGAAATTAAGATTAATTAGAGTCACGGGGTCTTTTATGAAGCCCAAGTTCTGGGGATTCATCAGGCTTCTGGAATGAATTGCCCCAAGGAATTATCTGTACTCAGCGAATTTTTTTAAAAAAAATTTATTGGAGTATGGTTGATTTACAATGTCGTGCTAGTTTCAGGTGTACAGCAAAGTAAATCAGTTATACATATACATATACATATACATATATCCACTCTTTTAGATTCTTGCTGTCATTCATGTCTGCTTCTCTTTCTAAGGCTGCTTTGTTATTCTTTCCTCACAGGCTTTCTCTAATCTGGACTCCATGATAAAAGAGTGAAACATGACCATTTGCAACCTGGGACTACATTTCTTCCATTAAAGAAGCCAGCTAGACTGAACCTGAAATCTAGTTCAGATTACAAGTTTGAAGAAGAACATAGCCTCTGGTGCTCACCCCAAGATTATTTACTTTTTTTTGTTGAGGATGAGTGGTGTTGTTGTCCAGTCGTGAAAGCCCGGATGCCTCCATTGGAACCAGAGAGACTGGGGAGCGGATGGAAGGAAGGGAAGGTAAGAAACAAATTCCCAGAAAAGTGTGAAGATAGCTAAACAGCTACTCTAAAGATACCCACTGGAAGGAACTTAGACCAGAGCCTTCTAAAGTTTTTTGCTTCTAAAATTCTACAATTCCTTTATCATAGTAGGCATTTCTTTAAAAATTTTTATTCCTTTTTTTTTTTTTTTTCAGTATGCGGGCCTCTCACTGTTGTGGCCTCTCCCATTGTGGAGCACAGGCTCCGGATGCACAGGCTCAGCGGCCAGCCGCTCCATGGTGTGCGGGATGCTCTCAGACTGGGGCACGAACCCGTGTCCCCTGCATTGGCAGGCGGATCCCAACCACTGCGCCACCAGGGAAGCCCTGTATTCCTTTTTTATTAAAGTGAAATTCACATGACATTAAAGTTAACCATTTTAAAGTGTATAATTCAATGGCATTTAGTACACTAACAATGTTGTCCAACTATCACCTCTATCAGATTTCAAAATATATTCATCACCCCAAAAGGAAACATAACATACCCAGTAGCAGTCATGAGCCATTCCCCTGCCTCTGGTAACATTTATCCGTGCTCTGTCTCTATGGATTTATCTATTCTGGATATTTCATATAAATAGAATCATACAATATGTGGGTCTGACTTCTTAGTGTGGTGTTTTTCAGTTTCATTCATGTTATAGCACTCTTTTTTATGGCTGAATAATTTTTAATTATATGTATATGCTACAATTTATTTATCCATTCATTCATGATGGACATTTGGACTGCTGCCACATTTTTGGCTATTGTGCATAGAGCAACTATGAGCATGTGTTGTATATGTGTTTGTTTAAGGACCTGTTTTCAATTATTCTGGGTATATATCTAAGAGTAGAATTGTTGAGTCATATGGTAATTCTATGTTTAACTTTTTGAGGAACTGGCAAACTGTTTTCCACAGTGGCTGAACATTTTACACTATCACCAGCAGTGTATGAGAATTCAATTTCTCCATATACTTGCCAGAATTGTTATTCTCCTTTCAAAAAAATTATTATTCTAACCATTCTAGTGAGGTTGATGTGGTACCTCACTGTGGTTTTAATTTGCATTATTCTAACAATCAATGATTTTGAGTATCTTTTCACTTGTTAGTTGACCATTTATAAATCTTCTTTGGAGAAACGTTTATTCAAGTTTTTTGCCTATTTTAAAAAATTTGTTGTTTTGTTTCTGAGTTGCAATTGGTCTTTATATATGCTGGGTACTAGACTCATCAGATATGTAATTCATTAATATTATTCTTCATTCTGCAGGTTGTCTTTTCACTTTCTTGATAATGTCCTTTGATGCACAAAGTTTTTAACTCAAACAGAGTTCAATTTACCTCTTTTCATTGTTGTTGCTTGCAGTTTTGGTGTCACACCTAAGAATATGTTGACAAATCTAAGATTGTGAAGATTTAATCCTATGATTTCTTCTGAAAGAGTTTTACAGATAAATCTCTTACATCAATTCCATTCTTTAATCCATTTTGAATTAATTTTTATATATGATGTGAACTAAGGGTGTAACTTCATTCTTTTGCATGTGAGTATCCAGTTGTTCCAGTACCATTTGTTGAAAAGACTGCTCTTTCCCCATTGAATGGTCTTGGCACCTTTGTTGAAACTCAACTGGCCATAGGTTTATGGGTTTGTTTCAGGATTCTTAACTCTCTTTCCTTGATCTATATGTCTACCTCTATGCCAGTACCACAAGGTTTTCATTACCATAGACTTGCAGTAAATTTTGAAATCAGGAAATGTGAGTCCTCCAACTTTGTTGTTCTTTTTCTGTATTGTTTTAGCTTTCTGGGATTCCTTGAAATTCCATATAAATTTGAGTATTGGCTTTTCCATTTCTGTAAAAATGGCCATTGGAGTTTTGATAGGGATTGCATTGTATGTGTTAGGCAGTATTGGTATCTTAACAATACTGAATCTTCCAATCCATGAATACAGTATATATTTCCATTTATTTAGGTCTTCTTCAATTTCTTCCAGTAATGCTTTGTAGTTTTCAGTGTAATTACAGCATTACTTGGTTAAATATGTTCCTAGATACTATGTTCTTTTTGATTTTATTGTGAGTGGAATTGTTTTCTTAATTTCCCTTTCAGATTGTTCATTACTATTATAGGTCTTGTATCCCACAATGTTGCTGAATTTTTAAATTAATCTTAAAAGTTTTTTTTTTGCGTGTGAATTCTTTAGGATTTACCATATATGTGATTTTTTCATCTATGACTAGGGACAGTTTTACTTCTACTTTTTCAATTTGGATATCTTTTATTTCTTTTTCTTATCTAATTGCTCTGGCTGGAACTTCCAGTACAATGTTGAATACAAGTGGTAAAAGTGGGCACCCTTATATTGTTCCTGACTTTAGGGGGAAAGTTTTCAGACTTTCTTCATTGAGTATAACATTAGTTGTAGGTTTTTCATAAATGCTCTTTATCAGGTTGAGGAAGTTTCTGTCTACTTAGATTGGTAAATGATTACATCATGAAAGAATGTTGGATTTTGTCAAATGTTTTTTCTGCCTCTATTGAGATAATCATATTGTTCTTTTCCTTCATTCTATTAATATGATGTGTTACTTTGATTTTCATATGTTGAACCACTTTTGCATTCTTGGGATAGATTCCACTTGGTCGTGGTAAAAATTCTTTTATTATGGTATCAGATACACTTTGTTATTATTTTGTTGATTTTTGAATCAGTATTCATAAGGTATTTTGGTCTGTAGTTTTCTTGTGATGTTTTTGTCTGGCTTTGGTATCAGGGTTAATACTGCCCTCATCAAATGAATTATACAGTGTTCCTTTCTCTTCTATGTTTTGAAAAAGTTTGAGAAAGATTGGTGTTATTTATTCTTTGTTTGGTAGAATTCACAGGTGAAGTTCTCTGGTCCTGGGCTTTTCTTTGTTGAGAGGTTTTTGATGATTGATTCAGTCTCTTTACTTGCTATAGGTCTTCTTAGATTTTCTATTTTTTCTTGAGTCACTTTTGGTAGTCTGTATTTCCAGGAATTTGTCCATTTCATCTAGGTTATCTAATTTGTTGGTGTAGAATAGTTCATAGTATTCTCTTATAATACTTTTTGCTTCTGTAAGGTCAGTAGTAATGTCCTCTCTTTAATTACTGATTTTAGTAATTCATGTCTTCTCTTTTTTTCCTTAGTCAATATAGATAAAAGTTTGCCAGTTTTGTTGATTTTTTTCAAATACCCATCTTTAGGTTTTGTTGATTTTATCTATTGTTTTTCCATTTCAATTTTCTCTGCTCTAATCCTCATTATTTCCTTCCTTCTTCTGGCTTTGGGTTTAGTTTGTTCTTATTTTTATCTCCTTAAGATGTAAATATAGGTCATTGATTTGAATTCTTTTTTTTGACATTTAAATGTTTATTAAGACATTCATATTAATAATAGGATACTTTATAAATACTTCATATATGAAGTTGATAGTGACCATCATAACTCCAGTGTGAATTCTTCTTTTTTAGTGTAGGCATTTACAACTATGAATTTCCCTATGAGCACTGCTTTCATGGAATCCTAAAAGTTTTGATCAATCCATATTAGGTGTTTTTGATGATAGGCTATTTTAGTTCTTCATGCCATTTTATCTGGGACTCTTGTGTACACTACTCCTGTGGTTATCTCAACAAATCACAGAAAATCAGGAAGAGTGGTTTTTAGAAGGTTAGTGTATTGCTAGAGTCCTTATATCTTTGTGTATTCTGAATTTTGGTATATATAAAACAAATTAGAAAACAAATTTTGTTTTCAAATACCAACTAAGAGAAGAAATAAAGGCAATATACCAATATACCAAGAAACACTGATGGACCCAGGGATATAAAATACTCTAACCTAAAAACAAATTTAAACATGTCATTCCCAAGCCAAAAACCCTTTCATAGCTCCTTCCTATTTTCCAAATAAGGCCTAAGTTCCTTTTCAAGACAAGCAAGGATCTTCAATACATGGTTGCTATCCAAGTCTCTAGCTCCCCATCTCACCTTCTTTTTATTTTCTAGCAATACCTGTTGTGTCTTCCTGCTCAGCCTCTGATGTTTCAGAGCCCTAGATCTTTGTCAATGCTGTTCCCTTGCTTGGAGTGCTCTATCCTCTTTCTTTGCTTAGTTAAATATTCTCATCTTTAAAGATTCATTTCAGGCATGATTTCCCCCAGGAAAACCCAGATATTCTTAAGTATAGTTTGTACTTCTGCTTGAGTTGTGAAAATCTCTTTTACTGAATTAAACTGAAATTATCTGCTTTCATATTGGTTCCCCTTGCCCTGCCCCACTAGACTGAAAGCTCTTAAGTCTGAAACCTGAACTGGTTCACCCTTTTCTCCATAGTGCCTCTTAAAAGGCTTGGCACATAATAAATGCCCAGTAAATACATGTTGAACTGAATGAAAGGAGGCCATTTTGCTGAGTGGTGTGGAGGCCATGAGAGTTATCGGGATTAAAAAAGTAGCTAAGAGGTTGCCAAGAGCTACAGTGTTAGGAGGAGTCACCAAGGAAACAGGGCTTGGGTTGTTTCAGAAAAGTAGGACTCGGATGGGAGACAGAAGAAAAGATCAGTTCAGGCCAGGGGCTTACAACTAGAAGGTGAAGCTAAATAAAGAAGAGACCTGGATTATCATGGGAAAATGAGCCTGGGTGGATTGGAAGGTGAAGGGGCCTGGGGAACACTGAGAATGCCGGTGGCTGTAGAAGGGGCTGGTTCAGTGTTGCGTCCACCACAGACCCCAACCTACAGTGTTTCCTCCCCATCACTCCCTATTGGCCAGATAGTTTGGAATCTTCTAGAATATCATCTCTAACCTGCAGAAGGCTGCTTTCTTCTGACTGCCTGTCCCTAGAAGACTTTGTCATCACTGCATGTTGGAGTTAGTTCCAGCGGAGTGCAGGGGAATCCAGGAACCCCAGAAAAAACCTGGGCTGGGCACTGAGCCCCATGACCCCTGAGTGGAAGGGCCAGCTCATGGCTGAATACTGCTTGTTATGCACGCCTGAATTTCCCTTAAACCTTCAATTGTTTTGTTTGTCTGCTATCTTATGGGATACTAATTACATCCTAGGTCTACTGACTTCTAATGAGCCAGTACCTGGGACATTAAATCTGGACTCACTTCTTCTTCTTAGAGATTTTATTTTTGAAACAGAGCATTTTAATATACAGGTGCAAGATAATAATTTTTCATTTAACATGTAATATTCCTTTGTGGATCAACCCTTCATTATGCCTGATTATTCCACCACATTATGAGCTTTGTTAAAAGAAGAAAAAACAGCTTGTCTTCCTGATGGTTTAAAAAAAAAAGGAAATAAAATAAACCAACTGAATATAAGTGATGCTATATATAAAAGGGGCTATGGGTTGCCATGGCAACCAACATTCTAAAAATGACGGAAAGAAAAGAACATCAGGTTGCTGTGACAAATGACACTCTAAGTGACAGGTTTCTTGTGGTGCTTGCTTTTAATTAATGCAGCTCTGTAAGAAACATTATTATTGAATAATAGACTAATGTGGAAATCAGGGACCTGGCTTGAAGATTTGTTTTTCCAGCACTGGGATAACTAATAAGAGGATGCAGGGAACAACGGGAGAGTGAAGCTCCACAGTGAGAGAGGATGCCTAGTGGTGGTTCTCTGAGATCACATGGGAAATGCATGTACCACACTCTCCCAGGCTGTGGAAACAGCTGTTTCCAGCTCAGTCATCAGAGTGAAGCTAAAAATACAACAGTCACCACAAAGGAGAGCAGTTGTGTAATATAAAAAATCACTAGCTTAAAAATAATTTTTAATACATTGTTTGTACTGTTGGTGCTTTTCGGTAAGTGTTTTAATGTCTGCTATTTAAAATGAAAACAGATATGTGTGTGTGTGTGTGTGTGTGTGTGTGTGTGTGTGTGTGTGTATACACATATTTATTTCTCCTTTGGTAACCTATTTCTTTCAGCAGAATGAGATCCCCCAACATGAATTTCTAATGAATCATGCTTCCCACATCAGGAGTCTGAATGGGGTCCTGCTCAGGTATGTACAGACATCAAAACATACAGGGAGTATCTCTATAAGACAATCAGTGTATATGATACACATGGAAGAGAAGATTTACAGACTCTTCCTATAGTGGTGGAAATTGAAGCAAATAGAGGTAGGACAATGTCCACAGGACATGAAGCTGAGATGGGTAATGAGGTCTGCACACTCCCATTACCCCACCTCCCTGCCATCTGCTCTGGGCCGGGCCCCCATGGGCTCCTTGACCTGGGTCAGGCTGATGACTGGTATATCTAATCACTTATTAGAGCCTCAGAGCAACTCTGTAAGGAAATAGACACAGGAAAACATGCTCAAAGGAGAGCAAAAAATCACTATAAATAGTATGGGTGGTGGACCCATTTCTTATATATACTTCAAGCTATAGTACATTGAGCTGGCCATGTTTTCCAAATCCTTATAGCCTGTCTTGTTGGTTTCAGTCTCCCACCTCCCAGGACAGCCCCTTGTCACTGTATCTCTACACACGCATGCTTCCTTCTCTGATAACTGTTAATAGCTCGTCTTACCTCTTACACTGTGAGCTCTTTGTGGTAAAGTAAATGTCTTTCCTCCCAGATCATAAAAGGGGCTCAATACATTTTTTTTAAAAAATTATTTATTTATTTATTTATTTATGGCTGCATTGGCTCTTTGTTGTTGGGTCTTTGTTGCTGCACGCAGGCTTTCTCTACTTGGGGTGAGCGGGGTCTACTCTTCATTGCAGTGTGTGGGCTTCTCATTGTGGTGGCTTCTCTTGTTGCTGAGCTCAGGCTCTAGGCGTGTGGGCTTCAGTAGCTGTGGCACTCAGGTTCAGTAGTTGTGGCTCACGGGCTCTAGAGTGCAGGTTCAGTAGTTGTGGCATACGGGCTTAATTGCTCCACGGCATGTGGGATCTTCCCGGACTAGGGCTTGAACCCATTTCCCCTGCAATGGCAGGCGGATTCTCAACCACTGCACCACCAGGGAAGTCCTCAATACATTTTTTTAAATGAAGGAATAAATAAGTGAAACAAACCTACATGTGTAGGTGACCTCAGAGTTTCATAATTATAGTTACATTAGTTCATCTGTCCATCCAACACTTTTTGGGGCAGACCTTGTTTCAATGACTGGGCAGGTGTGGTTGTGACAATGAGACGGAGCATCTGCTTTGGTACTGGCATTCAGAGGGCAGCATGAACAATCAAGGCAACAATTAAGACAGCAAGTGAGGCAGTACAATAGAAGTATATGCACAGTTGAATTTAGTAGGATGCAGGATTCTCAGAATTGGGGGCTTTCCATGAGAAAACAAAACTTGAAGAGAAGCTTAAGGGGAAAGTGTTAGGTAGGCAGAAAAAAGTGAAGACTCTTCTAGATCAAAGAGGCACAAACCAGCCTAGGATATTTGTTGAACCTGCTAGAAAAGACATGTGGCTGGAATGCAGGTGTGTGTGGAGGAGCGGAGGATGGTGGAGAGGTTGTGACCTTGCAGCTCACAGAGGGTCCTGCTCATCCTGTACAGACAGGAGGACCAATTCCAAAGCTAAGGGGGAACCTCTGGGTCTCTTACATGTACATTTCATGTTATGAAATTAATATCAGTTCATTGTGAAAATGTGGAAAATATGACTAGCAGAGGGGAAAAAGCACCAATTGTCTCACTACTAGAAATACCCAGTATTAACACACTTTAATATATTTTTTCACAGCTATGTGGGTATATGTACACTTTTTAACATATAAAAGAGGTAAACCCTTATAATTATTATTATTTTTTTTTTAATTTCATGAATCCTTGGCCAACTTAAGGAAAGTTTGGAAGTACAGTGCAAAGAATTTTTTTCGTGAACCATCTGCAGGTAAGTTGCCCACCAGGTGCATCCACCCATATTCCTATACAAGGACATTCTCCTACCTGACATCAATTTAACACAACTTGACAGAGAAAATAATGAAACTAACATTAGTACATAATCGTCAATCCAGAAAAAACTTCAATTTTTTCCCAGTTGTTCCCAAATATCCTTTTAAGAAAAAGGACCAGGTTCAGAATCACGTGTTGCATTCAGCTGTTATGTCCATTGTCTCCTTCAGTCTGAAATGGGTCTTCAGTCTTTGTGGGACTTGGATGACCTCAACACTTCTGAAGATCTTAAGGCACTTTTTGGGGAGAAGGTCCCTCATTTGGGGTTTGTCTCTGGTCTCTTCATGATTGGAATTGATCATGGATATTTGGCAGGAACAACATGGAAGTGCTGTTTTCTTCTTGTTCCATCCTATCAGGTGGAGGCATCCTTACTGGTGATGTTCATACTAATCATCTGATTAAGTTGTCAGCTGGGATTCTCCACTGAAAAGTGACTGTGTAAGTCCTTTGTAATTGATAAGTATTTTCTATGGAATATTCTTTCTGGAAGACAAATCTCTTGCATTTCTGGCACCTCTGAGAGGTACTGACTCCCTTTTGTTCTGGTCTGTCTTTTCAAAGAACCTTGTTAGACACAGATAATGTTTCCCTCTGGAGCCGGGGCAGCTTTGTTCGCTATCCAGAGTAATAAAGATAATGTTTCACTCAGGGGCAAACTTTGGGCAAATTGCTTAGAGGCCATTATAAATGTTTGGGGGTTTCTTTTTTTTAAATTTATTTTATTGAAGTATGGTTGATTTATAATGTTGTGTTAGTTTCTGGTGTACAGCAAAGTGATTCATTTATACATATATAAAATACTTTGCATTTGCTAGTCCCAAACTCCAAATCCATCTCTCCCCATGTCCCCCTTGGCAACCACAAGTCTGTTCTCTATGTCTGTGAGTCTGTTCCTGTTTCATAGATAAGTTCATTTGTGTCATATTTTAGATTCCACATATAAGTGATATCATATGGTGTTTGTCCTTCTCTGTCTGACTTACTTCACTTAGTATGATCATCTCTAGGTCCATCCATGTTGCTGCAGATGGCATTATTTCATTCTTTTTTATGCCTGAGTAATATTCCATTATACACACACACACACACACACACACACCATGTCTTCTTTTTCCATTCATCTGTCAATGAACATTTAGGTTGTTTCCATGTCTTGGCTATTGTAAATAGTGCTGCTATGAACATTGGGGTGCATGTATCTTTTTGAATTATAGTTTTGTCTGGGTATATGCCCAGGAGTGGGATTGCTGGATCATATGGCAATTCTATTTTTAGTTCTTTGAGGAACCTCCATACTGTTCTCCATAGTGGCTTCACCAATTTGCATTCTTACCAAAAGTGTAGGAGGATTAAAAGTTTGGGGTTTTCTAAACTCAAGCCTCTTCAGCTGTGATAAGAAACTGCTGTGCATGCAGTATTCACCTGGGCCACTTTGAGTTGTCCCTGTGGGACTTGGGGACAAAGGTATCCAAGAGAAACATGAAGCTCATGCTGCCTGCTGTGCAATGAGTGAAAAAGTCCTGAGTTTCTTCCAGCCTCTGTGAAACTATCAGCAGCTAGCTAGTTACATTGCAAGGGTAAAACTTCAGAGCTCTTGAGAACTTTGAAACTATGTAAATATTCCTTCCTCATCAAACTTAAAATGTATTTATTTATTTTTATCTGTAATGGCATATGGCTTCCTATTTTTACAGATGGTTACAATCCACTACTATTGTTATTTCCTTTGATGCACAGATCAAACCCCCTGATTTGGCCAATGGGAGCCTCTTCAAGTTGATTTCCGTATCTCTTTGATATATTCTCATTATTCTTTGATCACTTGTTTTCTGGCACAAAAAAGATATTTTAGCTCATCTGTATTTTTCCTGCCCCTCCCCTTGATCCAACTCTTTCTCTAAGGAGCTCTAGTTCCATTTGGTGGAATATGGTATTTAGAAGCTATTGTGTGGGCTGTGAGAAGTGACCAAGTACAGAGTCATGATCCCTCAAAACTACCTGACTTCTGATACTAACTACTAGTTCAGGGAGTATCCGAATCACCCTTAGGTTTGATAATTCACTAGAAAGTCACCAAACTCTCTGAAAGCTGTTATATTCATGGTTACAGCTTATTACAGGGAAAGGATACAGACAAAATCAGCCTAGGGAAGAAGGAGTGCAGGAGAAGGGTCAGATGCAGGGTCTACACTGTCCTCTCCCCTGAGTCAGTAGGATGGGGTATACCCTGGCAGCTATGTGTAATAGTGCACATGAGTATTGCCAACAAGGGAGCCCACCTGAGCTTTGATGTCCAGAGTGTTTACCCGGGATTCATCACATAGGCATGATCAATGGATTAATTGGCCATGTGACTAATTTCAATCTCCAGCTACACTGATACCATGTGACTCCAAAGCCCTCACCCTGAATCACACAGCTGGTCTTTCTGAAAGGCATGGCCAGCCCCCACCCTAAGATCATAACGATGTGGCCAGGTCCAACACTAACTCACCTCATCAGACTATCCAGCATGACCCACGGCCCACAGGCAGACAAAGACAATCCTACCAGGCATAATATTCCAAGGATCCAAAGATTACCTCCCAGAAAGCTGAGGGGCAGAAGCCAGTCCTTCTCTTTGGTCAAGGTCACATTCTTCATGACACATGGGCACTAGGTTTGCTCACTGGTATTGGGGTGCTAATGGTCCCAGGCTTTTTTAGATGACAGAGTTAGGGAACAAATGTATGTACACACACACCAACTTACATCTTTATTCATTTCTTTGTCTCCTATCTGTCTTATGTCTGTCTGTCTATTATCTCTCTCTCTCTCTCTATCTATCTATCATCTATCATCTATTTTTCTCTATCCCTATCTATCAATCTATCTATCATCTATCTATAAATCCATCCATCCATCCATCTGTCCACCATATCTATCTATCTATCTATCTATCTATCTATCTATCTATCTATCATCTATCTTTCTCTATCCCTATCTATCAATCTATCTATCATCTATCTATAAATCCATCCATCCATCTGTCCACCATATCTATCTATCTATCTATCTATCTATCTATCTATCTATCTATCTACCTATACATCTGTCCGTATTGAAAACCATGACTTCACAGCAATACTTCCAATACCAGTCCAATACTACAGAGTTCATTGAAGTTTTCTCCCTTTCCCACATTTATAAGTCTCTTCCCCAGTAGTAAGAAACCTGTCTGCCATTATTCTTTTTTTTAAAAGAAATTTATTTATTTATTTAATTTATTTTTGGCTGCATTGGGTTTTCGTTGTTACGTGCAGCCTTTCTCTAGTTGTGGCGAGCAGGGGCTACTCTTCATTGCGTTGCGTGGGCTTCTCCTTGAAGTGGTTTCTCTTGTTGCGGAGCACAGGCTGTAGGTGCGTGGGTTTCAGTAGTTGTGACATGTGGGTTCAGTAGTTGTGGCTCACGGGCTCTAGAGCACAGGCTCAGTAGTTGTGGCGCACGGGCTTAGCTGCTCTGCGGCATGTGGGATCTTCCCAGACCAGGGCTTGAACCCATGTCTTCTGCATTGGCGGGCAGATTCTTAACCACTGTGCCACCAGGGAAGTCCTGTCTGCCGTTATTCTTGATATATTTCCTTATATGATCAAACTCCCTGTATTAGTCAACTTCCCATCCCTACCCCCACACTCTCCCTGCCAGGTGTAGTTACCTTCCTAATCCTGCTTGCCCTCTGACACCCCATGCTTGACCACCCCTCCAGGAGGAAATTCCTTGCCATCTTTGCAACCCAAGCCCCAAGATGGACCACTGTTCTGTGTGGATGCCATTCCCACACCACTCATGCTCTGAGACCACATAGGAAGGGAAAGGGGAAGAGGGAGAGGAAGAGCACTACGCTGATTTGTTAGCATAGCTTTTTCTGACTATATAAAATAATACTTGCTCATTGAACAGGCATTTGGCATATATAGAAAAGTATGGAGAAGAGGTTAAAAGTTATCTACAATTCTACTGTTCAGAGATTTCCATTAACATTTTTTTGTTTTCCACTTTGTCCCTTTCCTAAGGACATTTAAAAATAGTTGTTAAGGGCTTCCCTGGTGGCTCAGTGGTTGAGAGTCCACCTGCCGATGCAGGGGACACGGGTTCGTGCCCTGGTCCGGGAAGATCCCACATGCCACGGAGCGGCTGGGCCCGTGAGCCATGGCTGCTGAGCCTGCGCGTCTGGAGCCTGTGCTCCACAATAGGAGAGGCCGCAACAGTGAGAGGCCCGCGTACCGCAAAAAAAAAAAAAAAAAAAGTTGTTAACATAATTTGTATAATTGAAATGGAGCAGGACCCTGTGGAGCCCTCCCAGGTACAAAGTCTTTCTGTGTCCCCCATTTCTTGTTTTAAGGAAATAGGCTTCATTCAGCCTCCTTGACCTTCCCTGAGTTCCAAAGGGTGGATTCAAACAGTTCTAATCAGGGAAGGGAGGGAATGCAGAGACAAGGGAGGAGCAGTCAAGAAACAATAGTGCAGCCATGGGACAGGGTCCTGGTTCCCTCTAAAGGGATACACATAATAATATCTTTGAGTGCTTCTGCAGGAGCTAAGGCCCCCACTCAGGTGGAGGATGGTAACTTCAGGCTGAGCACAAGATTCCTTGACCACTGCCCTGTTTCCTTACGACCAAACAATCATAAGAGTCTGCACACAGTGGAAGATAATGAAGACACTGACCCCCTCCCCAGATGATTCTCCCTTTAAAAACTTTCATGGTTGAGCAGAATCTTTGGAGTTTGTTTTTGAACATGGGTCCACCTTCTCCCCAGGTTGCCAGTCTCTTGAATAAAACAAGCTTTCCTTTCCAACCAGCTCCTGTCTCTTGAGTATTGGCTCTTATGCAACAAGCAGCCAAATCTGTAACATAATATTAAAAACAAAACCAACAGAAAAATGTAAACTTGTTCAAGACAGTTGTTGCTATAATGAGGGCAAGTGCTGAAACAGAACAACCCTGACAATTTAAATTCATTATGATAATTTAAATTCATTATGAAACATGGTGAGAAATCACTTTAAAAATTATTTATTTATTTAGGCTGTGCTAGGTCTTAGTTGTGGCATGCATGTGGGATCTAGTTCCCTGATCAGGGATCAGACTGGGGCCCCCTGCATTGGGAGCATGGAGTCTTACCCAGTGGACCACGAGGGAAGTCCTGAGAAATCACATCTTAACTGTAGAAAAAGACTGGAGAAGTGCATTTTCTGGTACAGGATAAGGGTAAGTACTGAAGCAAAGAATGAAAGGAAGCAATTCAGGGCCAAGACTTACTTAAGTTTGCTGCAAAGGAAGAACACCCCTCTACTCTCCATTCTCTGCTTCACTTTTGACACTTCTGACACCAAACGTGTGGGGGTTTTCCCCATGCTGAGGAATTCTGCAACGCCAGCTGGGTGTCCTACAGTTTAACTCAGTTCTGACACCATCTACCTGGATCTGTGTCAGATTCCACAGGATAAGGGCTCAGGCCCACAGCCTGACACTCCACACCCCTGGGCCAGTTGCAAGTCACTTGTTCTTCTGACTGACCAGCTGAAAGTCAGAAGTTTCCCCTCTGTGAGGTCAATTAATTTACTAGAGGGGCTCACGAGACTTAAAAAAACAGTTTACTCACTAGATGGCCAGTTTATTATAAAGAAAATTAAAGGATATGAATGAACAGCCAGATGAAGAGAAACATGGGGTGAGATCTGGAAGGGTCTTGAGCACAGGCAGCTTCTGTCTCCATGGAGTTTGAGGTGTGCCACTTTCCTGGCCAGTAGATGCGTTCTAGTCCACCAATGTGGAAGTTCTCCAAACCCCATTATTTTGGATTTTTATGGAGGCTTCCATAAAAGTTGCAACTCTCTAATCATGTTATTGATTCCTGTGGCAACCAGTCCCCATCTTGTAGTTATTGAGGGGCTTCCTAAAACTCACCTCATTAACATAAACTCAGGTGTGGTTGAAAGGGGTTTGTTATGAATAACAAAAAAACACCATTTCACCTTTATTGCTCTGGAGCTATTTGAGGAGCGGGGAACAAAACTAAATATTATAATAAAGCCACTATAGGAAGGCTTTGAGGGTTTTAGGAGCTATGTGCCAGGAACCACGGACAAAAACCAAACACATATTTCTTATTATAAATCAGAAATACATATTTCTTATTATAAATCAGAACATCACAGTTGCAGAATCCACTGATAAGACATTTGACTAATTGCTTAAGTTTAAGATCCAAGCTATTTTAGGTTCTTAATTGAAATTGAGGTTTGTTTGCCTTGAGAATGCTTTAGAGTAACATGTGGGTGTGGTGTTTGTAAACTCCAGCTTTTTAAACCTTGCCCTGCTGTCTTCTGATATGGCAGAAATCAGAGGCCTGCCTGATTTTCTTGGTTGTATTTTTGTATACTAACTGTTTGGATGTTTTATCTTGTTTTGATAACTTGTATTTCTAACATCTCCTCTGTATTCGGCACAGAGAAGGGGATTGTGAGAGAGAAGCCAGTAATAAAGGTAATTTGTATACCAGGACCCACAAAATGGAGGCTGCCCCAGTGGCCTGGCAAACATCTCAAATCTAAACCTGTTACCCTGTAGTTACAGGAAACACACCTAACAACAATTACAATCCTCCAACTCAACTATCCTACTTTGCCCTATCCTACTTTTCCTTAAAGGAAACATTCAGCCTCTTAGCCAATCATGCCCTGTTAACACAGCCTTCCCTAAGGATCTATAATCTTTGCTCTAGACCCAAATCCCTCGGGAAGAGTGCTATACTGCTTGTAAGGCACCAGACTCCCCCAGTTCATGGATTGTTTTCCCTTGAATAAAGGGCATCAAACTCATCACTGACTTGTATTACTTTTGTCCCTTGACACCGAGAGTTACACTTGCAGACCCCATTTCCTGGGTCATCCCGGGGTAGAGTTTCTCAGCACAAGCAATGCTGAGATCTGGAAAGCAGGGGACAGCCAGCATTGGTGATGAGACAGGAGGATAAGAGCATAGCAGTTTTGGAAAAGGACCAGGGAACGGCCTTGGGCAAAAGAGGCCTTGCAAGCTAAAGAACAAAGGCTCTGGGGGCCTGAATCTCAGGGACAAAAAGCCAGGCTCACAGGAATAAACAGTGAACTTTACCTCAGTTATACTCACGATTATACCTAGTTGCTACAATACAAGAAGCTCAACTATAAATTTTAACTTTATCTATTCCTGTGTTTTCTTGCACAAAGTTCTCATGTGCTCCTTTCCCCTCACAGAAGCACTCCCTATTCCTGATACATAGGCACCCTGGAGCCACCTGCTGCTGATCAAAGAAGTTTGACGATTTCTGGAAATTTTCAGTGATCACAAGACAAACCTACCCTTTTGTTATAAAAGCAACTCTACTTGGGGAGCTGGCACATTGTTTTCCCTGTGTTCTCCCTTGTGCACAAGCTATCTCTTTTAATAAAAAGATTTCCTTGCTGAAAAGTCTTGTGGAAGCCTTATTCATGTCTATGGTATTGTTGTCCAAGAATCTGGAAAGGGCCTGATAGCAGTGAGGTCAGCTTCTTAGCTGACCAGGGCACGACTCCCAAGTTGCTTGTGACTTTTGGGAAAGAAAAATATCACCTGCTGTATCAGTAAAAAAAGATGTTGCAGCCATCAGCCATCACATTACAGCCTCCCCAGTGGTGCACCCTGAGGAGACTCAGGATGAGAAAGCACAGGATACTGGCCCACATAGCTGAGGTGTATATTAAAGGAATGATTTCAATGAGCCCAAACTTTGCATCTTCCCAAACATAGAAAAGCACTAAATTCCTTAACTTCAGATGTCTGGTTTTCTTTAATTAACAGTAATGTTTTTATGTTCTGATTACCTGGTCTTTGTTGCAAACACTCCCATATACCCTGGCTCCCCCACTTCCTCTTCAGAGCAGTCCCTCAGAGCTGTCTGAGAGTCCTGTCTCCTGGGCTTGAAGTCCTCAGAAAGTCTGCCGAATAAAACTCTCAACTTCTAGGTTGTGCATTTTTTTCAGTCGACACCATTTTGCCCATTTCCAGGTCCTCCAACTCCCCCAAATTGACTCAAGCCTGAATTCCTACATTAAACCTTTCTATTCCCTTAAGTTTTTTGTAGTGGCTCTGTTTTCTGAACCAAAACCAGATTGATACATTGGATAATACAAATTTTCCATGTAGAATTTGTTAAAATAAATTTCTAGGCCCAAGACAGAGCTTCCCCTGCTTGGGGTGACCCACCAGTGATCTGAAACTTAGGTATCTTTCCTGCCCCTGTAAATACTTTGCTTGACCTATCCAGTCAGTCAGTGCCCAAGCCAAGCCAGCTCTGGGCTCTATAGTATTTCCTTGTTCCTCATCACCCTAAACAAGGGTGATTCTGTGGCCCCAGCCAATCAGGTATTTTCTGTTCATCTCTTCCTTGTTCCATTCTTCAGCCTATAAAATCTTCCTGCCTTACTGCCTTCTGGCCCATTTGGCAGTTCTCTGGACTCAGGAGAAGAGACACTCTTTGCTTCATGAAGTGTTCAATAGAGTTTATTTTTATCACCTACATTGTCTTCTTTAGTCATTTGTAACAAAGTTTATGCATTCTTAAGCCATATAGCATGATTATGTAAGCAGATAGGGTAGAGAAAGAGAACCTGGCATGGCTTTCTTGACAGAAGAGAAGTCATTTTCAGCCTAAGCCATTTTGGCATATAAGCCTGGGCATAAGGCTTACCCTTGAACAGGCCTGAGTACTTGATGATCTTAAGAGAACAAATGAATGCAGGAACAAACAACTGTTATCAGGTAAGAGAAGTCACAATAGCAAAGATAACATATCAGTGGTAAAGACTCCCAGTTCTGTTTCAATGGTAAAGATTAGCCTGAAGCCTCCACCACCAGATCAACAGGAACCTAAGTGATGATGATGTTGACGTTTTCTGATCCTCATGACTTCAATCAACTAAAGCTTGGACTCTGTGGACCTCTGCCACAATTCTACGCTGAGCGCTCAAGCCCCTTCATGAATATGCATGTATGCTTAGCTTAACACTTCCCCAGTTGTGCTGTTTGGAGAGACACCGCTTTGGGAAAGATCCCCAGTGTTCTCCTTACTTGCTGCAAGCAATAAACCCTTCCTTCTCCCAATCTTTGGCTTGGTTGTATCTTTTGGCTTGACACCCAGCAAGAGCTGAACCCGGTTTTGGGGTAACAATGATCTTTGGTGGAGAGTGGGTGTGTCTTTTCATCTGCTTTGCCCTGAGGTCAGTGAGCCCTGCCAAGCTGTATGCACCTTATTTGTCTTTAATTATTTATTTGATTTTTACTTCTCTTCCACTTTCTACAGTTCCTGCTTCATGAAAAGCTAGCTCTGAGCTCCCTTTCCTGTTATTAACAACACTGGCTTCTGTGTCATCCTATTGACATGTTGCCCTGTTTCTGAGAGCACCCTTTAACTCACCCTCTACATGATCGATTCCATTTTCTGCAATGTTGAGTCTACTTTTTACACCCTCACAAGGATTTTCATTCTTCATTTGGCACTATGTTTCATTTTCAACATCTTTTTTCACACACTTTTCATCTCAGCCTCTTCTCCTCATGGATTACTGCTCTCATTTCATAAATGTCATATAGTTTTGCAGACAGTTTCAGGCTGAGGTTGTCCAGGTGAGTCTGTGGTTCCAAAATTCATTTTCAGGGGCCTGCTGTTCCTCTAGGCCTCAAGTGATGTTATTATTCCCCTTTCATAGTGTTTTGTTACAAACCACAGGGTACTTTTGTCTTTATTCATTCTCAAAAATGAAAGACTGGTCAGCTTACAGGCATGGGGTGTGAAACTGAACAGGACCCCATGAAACTCCTGGGCATGAAAGCCTTTCTGTGTCCCCGTTTCTTGTTTGTAGGGAATATCCTTCAGCCTCTATGACTGTCCCTGAGTTCCAGACAGCAGGTTCAACCAGTTGCTAATCAGGGAAGGGAGGGGATGCAGAGACAAGGGAGGAGCAGTCAAGAAACAATAGTGCAGCCTTGGGGCAGGGTCCTGGCTCTACCTCAAGGAATAAACACAACAATATCTTTGAGCTCTTTACAGAATTCAAACCCCCAACAAATGGAAGATGTTAGCATTCTTCATTCCTGAGAAGACAATCTGAGGCCAGATTAAAGGAACAAGAGAAGCTCATCAAGATTAGGAGACCACCTGAGGCCAGAATAAAGGAGTGCAGGCCCTGCACATACAATGATTCTTTTATTTTTATTATTTTTATTTTTTATATGGCAGGTTCTTATAAGTTATCTATTTTATACATATAACTGTATATATGTCAATACCAATCTCCCAGTTCATCCCACCATCCCCGCCCCCCGCCCCCCGCCACTTTCCCCCCTTGGTGTCCATATATTTGTTCTCTATATCTGTGTCTCTATTTCTGCCTTGCAAACTGGTTCATCTGTACCATTTTTCTAGATTCCAAATGTATGCGTTAATATACAATATCTGTTTTTCTCTTTCTGACTTACTTCACTATGTATGACTGTTTCTAGATCCATCCACGTCTCAACAAATGACCCAGTTTTGCTCCTTTTTATGGCTGAGTAATATTCCATTGTATATATGTACCACATATTTTTTATCCATTCATCTGTCAGTGGGCATTTAGGTTGCTTCCATGCCCTGGCTATTGTAAATAGTGGTGCAGTGAACATTGGCATGCATGTGTCTTGTTGAATTATGGTTTTCTCTGGGTATATGCCCAGTAGTAGGAGTGTTGGGTCACATATTAATTCTATTTTTAGTTTTTTAAGGAACCTCTATACTATTCTCCATAGTGGCTGTATCAATTTACTTTCCCACCAACATTGCTAGAGGGTTCCTTTTTCTCCACACCCTCTCCAGCATTGTAGTTTTGATTTGCATTTCTCTAATAATTAGTGATGTTGAGCAGCTTTTCATGTGCTTCTTAGCCATCTGTATGTCTTCTTTGGAGAAATGCCTATTTAGATCTTCTGCCCAGTTTTTGATTGGGTTGTTTGTTTTATAATATTGAGGTGCATGAGCTGTTTATATATTTTAGAGATTAATCCTTTGTCCATTGACTCGTTTGCAAATATTTTCCCCCATTCTGAGGGTTGTCTTTTCTTCTTGTTTGTAGTTTCATTTGCTTTGCAAAAGCTTTTAAGTTCATTAGGTTCCATTCATTTATTTTTGTTTTTATTTTCATTACCCTAGGAGGTGGAACAAAAAAAAATCTTGCTGTGATTTATGTCAAAGAGTGTTCTTCCTATGTTTCCCTCTAAGAGTTTTATAGTGTCCAGTCTTACATTTAGGTCTCTAATCCATTTTGAGTTTATTTTTGTGCATGGTGTTAGGGAGTGTTCTAATTTCATTGTTTTATGTGTAGCTGTCCAGTATTCCCACCACCACTTATTGAAGAGGCTGTCTTTGTTCCACTGCATATCCTTGCCTCCTTTGTCATAGATTAGTTGACCATAGGTGCATGGGTTTATCTCTGGGCTTTCTATCCCATTCCATTGATCTATATATCTGTTTTTGTACCAGTATCTTACTGTCTTGATTACTGTAGCTTTGTAGTATAAACTGAAGTCAGGGAGTCTAATTCCTCCAGCTCTGTTTTTTTCCCTCAAGACTGCTTTGGCTATTCAGGGTCTTCTATGTCTCCATACAGATTTTAAGATTTTTTGTTTTAGTTCTGTAAAAAATGCCACTGGTAATTTGATAGGGATTGCATTGAATCTGTAGATTGCTTTGGGTAGTACAGTCATTTTCACAGTATTGATTTTTCCAATCCAAGAACATGTATAACTCTCCATCTGCTTGTATCATTGATTTCTTTTATCAATGTCTTATAGTTTTTTGAGTACAGGTCTTTTACTTCCTTATGTAGGTTTATTCCTAGGTATTTTGTTCTTTTTGTTGCAATGGTGAATGGGATTCTTTCCTTAATTTTTCCTTCTGATCTTTCATTCTTAGTGTATAGGAATGCAAAGGATTTCTGTGCATTAATTTTGTATCCTGCAACTTTACCAAATTCACGGATTAGCTCTAGTAGTTTTCTAGTGGTATCGTTAGTATTCTCTCTGCATAGTATCATGTTATCTGCAAACAGTGACAGTTTTACTTCTTCTTTTCCAATGTGAATTCCTTTTATTTCTTTTTCTTCTCTAATTGCCATGGCTAGGACTTCGAAAACTATGTCAAATCATAGCGGCTAGAATAGATATCCTTGTCTTGTTACTGATCTTAGAGAAAATGATTTTAGTTTTTCACCACTGAGAATAATGTTTGCTGTGGGTTTTTTGTATATGGCCTTTATTATGTTAAGGAAGTTTCCCTCTATACCCACTTTCTGGAGCGTTTTTATCATAAATGGATGTTGAATTTTGTCAAAACTTTTTCTGCATCTATTGAGATGATCATATGGTTTTTACTCTTCAGTTTGTTCATATGGTGTATCACATTGATTGATTTGTGTATATTGAAGAATCCTTGCATCCCTGGGATAAATCCCACTTGATCATGGTGTATAAACCTCTTAATGTGTTGTTGGATTCTGCTTCCTAGTATTTTGTTGAGGATTTTTGCATCTATATTCATAAGTGATATTGGTCTGTAATTTTATATTTTTGTAATATCTTTGTCTGGTTTTGGTATCAGGGTGATGGTGGTCTCATAGAATGAGATTGGGAGTGTTCCTTCCTCTGCAATTTTTTGGAAGAGTTTGAGAGGGATGGGTGTTAGCTCTTCTCTAAATGTTTGATAGAATTCACCTGTGAAGTCATCTGGTCCTGGACTTTTGTTTATTGGAAGATTTTTAATCACAGTTTCAATTTCCTTACTTGTGATTGGTCTCTTCATATTTTCTATTTCTTCCTGGTTCAGTCTTGGAAGGTTATTTCTTTCTAAGAATTTGTCCATTTCTTCCAGGTTGTCTGTTTTATTGCCATAGAATTACTTGTAGTAGTCTCTTAGGATGCTTTGTATTTCTACGGTGTCCTTTGTAACTTCTCCTGTTTCATTTCTAATTTTATTGATTTGAGTCCTCTCCCTCTTTTGCTTGATGAGTCTGGCTAAAGGTTTATCAATTTTGTTTATCTTCTCAAAGAACCAGCTTTTAGTTTTATTGATCTTTGCTATTGTTTTCTTTGTTTCCATTTCATTTATTTCTGCTCTGATCTTTATGATTTCTTTCCTTGTACTGACTTTGGGTTTTGTTTGTTCTTCCTTCTCTAGTTCCTTTAGGTGTAAGGTTAGATTGTTATTTGAGATTTTTCTTGTTTCTTGAGGTAGGCTTGTTTTGCTATAAACTTCCCTCTTAGAACTGCTTTTGCTACATCCCATAGGTTTTGGGTTGTTGTGTTTTCATTGTCATTTGTCTCTAGGTATTTTTTGATTTCCCCTTTGATTTCTTCAGTGATCTCTTGGTTATTTAGTAACGTATTGTTTAGCCTCCATGTGTTTGTGTTTTTTACGTTTTTTTCCCTGTAATTGATTTCTAATCTCATAGCGTTGCAGTCAGAAAAGATGCCTGATATGATTTCAATTTTCTTAAATTTACCGAGGTTTAATTTGAGACCTATGATGTGATCTATCCTGGAGAATATTCCGTGTGCACTTGAGAAGGAAGTGTAATCTGCTGTTTTTAGATGGAATGTCCTATAAATGTCAATTAAATTTGTCTGGTCTACTGTGTCATTTAAAGCTTGTGTTTCCTTATTAATTTTCTGTCTTGATGATCTGTCCATTGGTGTAAGTGAGGTGTTAAAGTCCCCCACTATTATTGTGTTACTATCGATTTCCTCTTTCATAGCTGTTAGCCATTGCCTTATGTATTAAGGTACTCCTATGTTGGGTGCATATATATTTATAATTTTATAAGAGGATAATATTTATCTTCTTCTTGGATTGATCCCTTGATCATTATGTAGAGTCCTTCCTTGTCTCTTGTAACATTATTTATTTTAAAGTCTATTTTTATCCGATATGAGTATTGCTACTCCAGCTTTCTTTTGATTTCCATTTGCATGGAATGTCTTTTTCCATTCCCTCACTTTCAATCTGTATATATCCCTAGGTCTGAAGTGAGTCTCTTGTAGAAAGCATACATATGGGTCTTGTTTTTGTATCCATTCAGCGAGCCTGTGCCTTTTGATTGGAGCATTTAATCCATTAATGTTTAAAGGAATTATTGATACATGTGTTCCTATTACCATTTTCTTAATTGTCATGGATTTGTTTTTGTAGGTCCTTTTCTTCTCTTGTGTTTCCCACTTAGAGAAGTTCCTTTAGCATTTGTTGTAGAGCTGGTTTGGTGGTGCTGAATTCTCTTAGCTTTTGCTTGTCTCTAAAGCTTTTGATTTCTCTGTCAAATCTGAATGAGATCCTTGCCTTGTAGAGTAATCTTGGTTGTAGGTTCTTCCCTTTCATCACTTTAAGTATATCATGCCACTCCCTTCTGGGTTGTAGAGTTTCTTCTGAGAAATCAGCTGTTAACCTTATGGTAGTTCCCTTGTATGTTATTTGTCATTTTTCCCTTGTTGCTTTCAGTAATTTTTCTTTGTCTTTAATTTTTGTCAATTTGATTACTATGTGTCTCTGTGTGTTTCTCCTTGGGTTTATCCTGCCAGGGACTCTCTCTGCTTCCTGGACTTGGGTGGCTATTTCCTTTCCCATGTTAGGGAAATTTTCAACTATAATCTCTTCAAATATTTTCTCAGGTCCTTTTTCTGTCTCTTCTTTTTCTGGGATCCCTATAATGCGAATGTTGTTGTGTTTAATGTTTCCTAGAGATCTCTTAGGCTGTCTTCATTTCTTTTCATTCTTTTTTCTTTATTCTGTTCCACGGCATTGAATTCCAGCATTCTGTCTTCCAGGTCACGTATCTGTCCTTCTGCCTCAGTTATTCTGCTATTGATTCTTTCTAGTGTATTTTTCATTTCAGTTATTGTATTGTTCACCTCTGTTTGTTCTTTAATTCTTCAAGTTTTTTGTTCTTTAATTTGTCTCGATCTTTGCAAAACATTTCTTGAGTCTTCTCGATCTTTGCCTCCATTATTTTTCCAACGTCCTGGATCATCTTCACTATCATTATTCTGAATTCTGTTTCTGGAAGGTTGCCTATCTCCACTTCATTTAGTTGTTTTTATGGGGTTTTATCTTGTTTCTTCATCTGGTAAAAAAATCCTCTGCCTTTTTGTTTTGTCTATCTTTCTGTGAATGTGATTTTCCTTCCACAGGCTGCAGATTTGTAGTTCTTTTTGCTTTAGCTCTACCCTGATTCATATCAGCAACTCTGCCCTTGAATCATTGCTGTAAAACTCCTCACCAAATTCTCCAAGGTTGGGACAAACAGTTATGAGAAGCATGAGCCCACTGTATCCCCCTTTGCCTGGCAAAACAATAAAGCTATTCTTTTCTACTTCACCCAAAATTCTGTCTCTGAGATTTGATTCAGCATCAGTGCACAGAGGCTGAGTTTTCATCATCCGGTCTTTTGTTCCCTTATCAGTTCTCCGGCTGGACCACTGCCTGCGATGTGGAACTCCTGGGTCAGTTTCCAGGGGTGGCAGGCTGTATTGGGTGCAGCCTGGCTGGCTTGCACTGGTACCTTTCCTTTGTCAGGAGCTCAGCTGGGCTGGAGAGAGCTGAGCTGCCAGGTGTCAGAGCAGCTGGTTAAGTCAAGTCATGGGGAATGTAACGCTTAAGGCTTTAATCATCCGCTGTGATCCTGTAAGCAAGAGGTGAAGCCAGAGAAAAGTGCAGCTTCCCCATTTCCCATTTTCCCTCCTGGACTGACAAGCTGGCTAAGGGTCAGCACAGATGTGCAGAGCAGGTGTGATCATCTCACTGCTAGGGGAGCACTGAAAAAGAATGGGCTTGGAGGTGAGAGAAAAAGAATGGCCAGGATTGGAAAAGCACTGAACCCTGAGTTGGAGAAAAGTGTTTCAAGCCTCCCCTCTGCCCTCTCTCCCATGAAGAGGTCTCAACAGAGGCACTGTGCCACATCCTGCCTCATAATTTCCTATATAGGAGCAGTAGGAACACTTTTCACTCCTAATCAACATCTAACCAATTGTTGGGGCCCAGGGTAGGCAGCCCCAAAATGTGCCTCAATGGCATATCTATTATTTTGAATTAAAATTACTTAAGAAATGATCAGTGCAAGAGATACACTCTGACACTCCTTTCTGTCTCACTGAGAGCAGGAAATAAATCACTCATGTGAAAGGTGCCCTGTCTGCATCTGGAGGTAAAAGGGCACCCTTTTAGCCAGAGATGAGGAATTCGGGCTGAGAATCCTATATAGACAAACCTTGTTACTTCTTTAATTTACAACCTTAAGCCCAAACTCTGTTTAGATTCTTCACTAATTAAGCACTCAAGGACAAATTTCTCTGCCCTGTCAGTTCCTCACAAATTTATTGTTTCTTTTTCTAAAAAGTGTAAAAGCTGCCTGCATTCTCCACTTCTTAGGTCCCATTTCTATGAGACCTCCACATGCATGAATTAAAATGTTTCTTTCTCTCTTGTTAATCTGTCTTGTGTCAATTTTATTAGTCCAGCCACAAGAACACCAGAGAGGTGGAGGGGGGAATGTGCCCCTTCCCAACACAATTGGGATGTTCTCTTGAGCTGACCTTCTAAAGGGACCCCAGTGGTCCCCTGCTCCCATTCCTCACTACCATAGCCTTAGTCCTGAGCCCAAATCCTCTCACCTGAAAGATCATCAGCCTTCCACTGGCTTTCACAAGCATTCAGTAGGGGACATTGGGATTGGAATGGCATCAGGTGGCATCCCTGACACATCCTCCATGACTTTCCACTTCTGTATCTATGATGACGCCTTGAATGGAGACAACATAGCAGAAACCATGACTCCTTACAGACTCAGTGTGCACTTTTATCTCCTACAACCAAAGATACCAAGTGAGGTGCAAGTGGGATCAGCAGGGCCCTGGGTTGCCCATCCCCTGCTGGGTGTGGGATGCCAACCACAGGATAAGTGGGCTGCTGCTGCCCCTTTCTTTGCCCCATTCAACTCCACCCCCCCTCGTCTCAGCCATTATTCCCACACAAGTTAAAGATCCATGAGTTGACAATAGGGCAGGCAGCTCTCAGTGGTAGTGATTCCCAAAGGGAGGAGATTTTGTCCTCTGCAGAGGGCATGATCAAAGGGGCTGGAGATATTTTCAGGTACACTTTCCTGGATATTCCAGCATGCCCCCATACCCCCCTCATCCCCTCATCATAGCTGCCATCACCAACAGGAGTATCTTGCCTAGATGTGTTAGAGGAAAAAAAATCGACAATGTTCAGATTATGGGGGGAGTTTTTTGAATTAGACATAGAACCGGTTCCTATCACCTCTATCTCCATTCCTCTCTTTTCGTTTCTAGACTACAGGTCCAGAAAATGAGCCAGCTCAGCTGAACTCCTGACACACTGCTACAGTGAGCAGAGACGTCACTGCCATTCTGGAACTGTCAAAAAACCTGGAGTCTGCGAGACATTTTGGAGGAATGTTAGTGGATCACTTGCAAGAATCTGAAGGTCTAACAGCACATTGCCAATGGGGTTTAGGAAGAGCTAGCAGATTCTGTGAGACATTCTTGGAGGCTGCCAGTGGATTGTTCATGTAAGCTTTTTGGTTTTCAGAGGGAACATTGATCCATCTCTTTATCCCCTGACTCCGTGGCCGAGCTCCACCAAGGGGTAGGATCAGAGGTACAATGGAGAGGGGTCAGAGAAAGCTGGGGAAACAGTTCTTGAACCACTGCTTATGAAACCTAGTCAATGAGACCAGCTGTGGTCAAGGAGGGGGGCGGTCCTTGTGAAATGGAGCAGGACCCTGTGGGGCCTTACCAGGACAGAGTCCCCCCACCCCACTATGTCCTCAGCCTGCCTTTTGTCTGAAGAAAAACTTTAGTCAGAGAATAAGTTTAATTAGGGAAGTTAAAAAAAATCAGAAGCAAAAGAAAGCGGTCAAACAGGACCAAATAAATAATAATAGTTTAGTCATTAAGCAAAGTCAAGGACATTTAATTCCTCCTCAAGGGCTATAGATAATGTTCTGAGCCATATCCTTTGAGCTGTTTTGCAGATACTGAAGCCCCCACCAGGTGGAAGAAGTTAACTACATGATGACCAGATTGTAGCCATGACATAAGCTGCCACAATTCTAAGAACTGGCCCCAAGGAAATGGGAACAAATCAACCCTGGAACTCAAGATTAACTGTACTTAAAACAATCAAGATGACTCCCATCAGACCACTTCATGACTAATTTTAAGATGACTGTCAGAGCTGACCCTGCTGTTTCTGCATGTAGCCCCTTCCCTCCTCCTATACACCCTTTAAACTCCCCTTTAAAAGCTCTTGTCCACTGATTGGCAGGGGGAAGTCGGCCTTTGGACATGAATCCACCTCTTGCCCCTGGTTGCTTGCCTCCTGAAAGCAACCCTTCCTTTCTACCAACACTGGCCTCTTGAGTATTGGCTTTAGTGTGGCGAGCAGCCAGACCTGAGTTTGGTAACACTTGTGAGCCTAGTGACTCTAAGCAGGTCTCTGGTGCCCATAAACACCCTTGGAGCAAGCTGTTGGAACTTAGAAGATGTAGACACCCTCCGGAGGTAATCTTGCTAAAGCTTGCAAGGGAGAGTGACACAGTGTGGGACAAGTCCCCTTCCTCCTTCAGAGGGCCTGACGGCTGCCCTGCCAGGACAACTGAAGGCAAGAAGCAGCCATAGCCTCCCAGGCACCACACCCTCCCCTGCAGGGAAGTGAGCTCAGCTCAGTCCTGCATCTGTAGCCCACCTGGGGGTCCCAGCAGCCAGGAAAGAGCTGTTCACCTGGCCCACTGCACTGGTCTCTCCACTCCTTTTCCTCACTGGATAACTTGGACTGTACTCCTTGTGTGTGTGTCCTGCCTGTCAGGCCACCCAGCCCTGGCAAATGTTCAGGTATTCAGATCAACTTCAACTTCCTGGACAGAACTGTGAGATGCCTGAATTGATGCCAGGGGCCAGGTTGGAGATTCATTCAGAAATTTAAGGAGGACTGACTTTCTGAAGTAGACCTTACTGGGCTATAAGACCTTTTCCCCTGGCTTGGTGACAGTTGGAACTCATGGCTACTTTTGAAACCAAGTCCCCTTAAAGTCCCTTGCTGAGTTTATGATTATCTCTCTATCCAAAATGGTATTCCCTTGCTGTTCTTCCCTGACCTCAATCCCTTTCTTGTCCCCTCAGACCTCAGTACTGGGCTAACTGAAGGCTAATCAACCAGAGTCAGATGACTCAGATTGCTGTTGTCAATAACATCATTAATGTACAACACAGGTTGTTTCTCCAGGGCAAGATGATCTCACAGGAACCACCCTCCTCACTCCCAACCATGGACCACCTGGTCAAAGAATCAGAAACTAGAAACATCCTGACCCCCAAAACTATGACCAAGAAATGTCACAAAGGTCTCAAGGCAATGGTTAGTTCCAGACTCTTTGCTCTTCCCTTTAAAAACACCTGCAACTCAAAGGCCAAGTTGGGGTGAATATGAGGTTTTCTCCCACTCCCATGCTTGGAACCCTGTAATAAACCTTTACTTTGCTGCAAACTTCTGCTGTCAGGAGTTTGCAGCTGGGTTTTCTGTGTCCTGGGCACACCAGCCTTTGCTCAGCAACACTCCAATCCATCAGGCAGACCTGATCATCTGCATGGAATAACCTCAATTTTGGCATTGGTTGGCTGTTGACTCAGACTAATGAACCAATCTTGTCACAGCCCCTCAAAATCTAACCTATTGAGATCCAGGACAGGATAGGCCATATTTCTCAACTGAGTCCTGAAAAAAATCAAGGAGTGATCTGACTCCAGGCCAAAAACTTGTGTGGTTTATCAGCCTTGACCACAGGCAAGCCCAAGCCTTTGCCTGGAGGCCTCAGGAGGAAGCTGCCCTCCCCACGCAGACTGGGACAGGCAGGCTTGGCAGTCTCTGGGAGCTGCAGTAAGCACACTGCTCCCTCCAACCGTGTTCTTGGGCATATTTGCTTGCCTAGCTTGGATGTCCTCATTTGGAAGCCTCCTTCTGGGCCACCACATTTGGTCTTTTTGGTTGTAGGAGATAAAAGTGCACACTGAGTCAGTAAAGAGTCATGGTTTCTGCCATGATGTCATCATAGATACAGAAAGTGGAAAGTCATGGAGGATGTGTCAGGGGCTGCCACTTGAAGTCATTCCAATCCCAATGTCCCCCTACTGAATGCTTGTGAAAGCCAATGGGAGGCTGATGATCCTTTAGGTGGGAGGTTTGGGGCACAGGACTAAGGCCATGGTAGTGAGGAAGGGGAGCATGGGACCACTGGGGTCTCTTTAGAAGCTCAATTGAGTAGATGTAGATTATGAGTGAAAATAAGTGAGAAAGACACTCTCAGGTTTTCCTATATGGGTGAACCTGGGGTCAATGGGCACATTGTGGACATTTAACTTTTTATCTTTAACATCCACTCCTTACAAAAACATCCTAAAGAGTAAGAACGGGGACATCTTCTCTGGGCTGTCTACAACACCTAGCTGTTTGGACCACTTTTTTTTTTTTTGCGGTACACGGGCCTCTCACTGTTGTGGCCTCTCCCATTGCGGAGCAACAGGCTCCGGACGCACAGGCTCAGTGGCCATGGCTCACGGGCCCAGCCGCTCCGTGGCATATGGGATCCTCCCGGATCGGGGCACGAACCCGTGTCCCCTGCATCGGCAGGTGGACTCTCAACCACTGCACCACCAGGGAAGCTCTGTTTGGACCACTTAGAACAGAGTCATTATATGTTCTAGGATGAGCTTTTAGCCTTACACTCCCATAGGCATTGGGGTGGATGTTTATCCCCATGAGCTTGATAACTGTCTCTGGGGCTCACTGAAGAGCTCAGAATGTGCTCCCCAAGATCCTCACATCTGCTCAACCCTGTCTACAATAGAGGCTGTGCCCCCAGGGCTTAGTTCCTGTGTCATCAAAGTCCAAAGCATGGAGTTTGGAATAGAATTTAACCCTCAGGACACATTTATGCTTTTGCATCCTCTCTTGCTTAGTACAGTAAGTCCCATACATACGAATGAGTTCTGTTCCAAGAGCATGTTCATAAGTCTAATTTGTTCATAAGTCCAACAAAGTTAGCCTAGGTACCCAACTAACACAATCGACTGTATAGTACTGTACTGTAATTGGTTTATAATACTTTTCTCACAAATGATACATAAAAAGCAAACACAAAAAATAAACATTTTTAATCTTACAGTACAGTATCTTGAAAAGTACAGTAGTGCAATACAAAAGCTGGCATACAGGGGTTGGCATTGAGTGAACAGGCAAGAAGAGTTATTGACTTGAGGAGGGAGGGGCAGTGAGAGATGGTAGAGCTGAAGGATTGTCAGCAATAGGAGATGGAGGGCAAGCTGCAACTTCATGTGAACTAACTTACGTGATTGGACATGGAAACGCACGTTCACATGTTTGAAAGTTCGAAACTTGAAGGTTTGTATGTAGGGGACTTACTCTATATTTCCTGTATATTTATTTATATCTTAATGTGAATATAGTATTAACCCCTTTTGAAAAACAAAATTCAACTGAATCAATTTTAAAGCTCTCATTGGCTCTATTTGATGATTCATGAATTGGGCAGCATTCAAACTAGCAGATAAAAAGGAGCTCTGAGAAATTGCACAACATTAAGAAAACTTTTACAGGCAAAAGAGGGTGGGACAAAGAAGTAATACTAGGCAGAAAAGCAGATTGGTTATTGCCAGTTTACTTTCCTTAGGAGAATGACAGGGATCTATCAGGCAGATGACTTCACTGGTGATGATCAGGTGATTCTTTGTTGACTGGTTTAAGATTCCACTCCTGAGAGAGCAGAAACTGTAATTAAGTCTCAGTTTGGTGAGGTGGGAGCTTAGTAGATGCAACTCCATGTTGGGTCTTGTTTGTCTTGTTTTTAACACCCTTTTGAAATAATTCATAAGATTTATTAATACATTATCACGAATGATTTATTTTTATTAACAAACAAACAAACAAAACAGAGTGAAACAAGTATAGCCCTATAAGGGAAAGTGTGAAATGCAGTGAGAGTAAACCAGCTGGTGAGAAACTAGGGTTTTTGTGGTTTATGCAAATATTAGGAAAATGGGTCACTGCCAATTCTACCCCACATTAAGTCATATGCCACAAGATAATTTCAGTTGTTTTGCTCCTCCCTCAGAAAGCACTAAGAAGAGCTCATGCCTTTTAATAAAGCAGGTTTCTATAAAATGTCGATTGCTTTTTGTTTTTTATAAGCATTTTGCTTTGTCAACAAAAATGGAGCATCCTTTACTGAGGCGGCAAATAGAGTCATTGTTCTTATCTGCACAGGCACTCAGAGACAAAGTGGGAAAGGAGATCAGAGCCTAGAGAGAGGACAGTGGGAGACAATCCTGAGAAATTCTGGGTTAGGCTTGGATGAGAGTTGAAAACAAGACCAACACCTTCATAGATATCACACATCATGCCTTTTCCCTGAGTAAGCTTGTGCTTCTCCTCCGCTGAGGGAGAACGTCTGTTTCTCTGCTCCCTTGAATCTGAGCTGGTCTGGGACTGCATTGACCAACAGAATATAGCAGAAGTGACCCTAAGCCAGTTCTTCACTTAGCTTTTAGGAGGAGTGGTCATTCCTGATCTTTCCTTTTGGAAACCAGCCACCATGTAAAAAGTGAAACCACCTTGAGATCACCATGCACAAGAAGCTCACAGCATGTATAGAAGCCATGGAGAAAGATGCCACATGGTGAAGTCCTGACCTCAGCCCAGCCCAGCAACCAGCTGAATCCAGCCAAGTGAGTGACTGGTAGGTGTCATGTGAAACAGGAAAACCACATTGCTGAGCCCTTCCTGAATCATGAGCAAAGTAATATGGTTGTTTCTAAGCAAGTAGGTATTGGGGGTATTTTGTTATGTAAGCTCAAAATCAAAACTTCTAGCTTCAGAGAAGATCGTCAGATAAAAATCCAGTAAAGCTAAGTATGGTAAATTCTGGGCTTGTTTCTTCTGCTCTGTATTGCAGGGGGCTATAAACCTACGAACATTCCAGTTTGCCTGGCCAGCTGGATTCTGATTAGGTTCAGTCACTTGGAGATACTGACAGGAGTTTGGAAGGTAGGAGGAAGGGGTAATTTTTCTTTTTCTCTTTTCGGGAACAGTGACTGACCCCAGGCTCCAGTGTCTTTGGCATTTCCAACAGAGGTAACAGGAGCTGTCCATGCACTTCCATAGTACCAGCAGCTAAGGCAGTGTTGTAAATAAGTACATGCTTCAATAGTGGCCACTGCAAGTGGCTGAGTGACTGCAGACTTAGCAGCTTGGGTGGTTCCGGCTGTATTATCTGCAGACTCCAAAATGTCAGCAGTAAGATGCTCCTAAGTCTGCTAATGCCACCTCCTTCCTATTTGCTCCTCTATCTCTTCATCTATTAGAAATTCCTGAAGTGTTTTCTATTGTTGAGCTAGACATCCACATACAAAGTTTTTGTAGCCAACAGTGCTTTCAGGAAACAGACACTCAAAGATGAAAATTTGAGATAGATTATCTTTCCCTGGGCATAAACACAGTAATGACCTCATTATCAGTTGAAAATGAAATGCTGGTAGTTCATATATGCAGTAATAACATACTTACTTAAATTATAAACTGGCATTACCTGGAATAATAGGTCTATGGAAGCTAAGGTATTCAATCAACTACAGTGATGGTGGTCTGGCTCTTTCTGATTGCACTGGAGAGTTACATAAAGAAAATGAGTTACTGAAGGCTTTAAACTCTCAACTCAAGATATGGTCAGAGGACTAGAGATCTGTTACTGTGGTCCTCAGGCAACCCATTATCTTTTATAGAAATAAGTAATAAGGGGTACAGCTGAAAATCATGCCCATAATTTGATTCTGCAAGTTGCAGAATTATAGCATAAGTTAGATTCATAGTCTCTCCATATCACTTAAGTGAAACTCAAGGTAGTGATTAAGAAAGAATGGAACCCCAATGCATGGAGTGGGGATATTTGATTTGGCTCAGATGAACAGAGAATTATAAAGCCCAAATTTCTTTGAGGTTTTTCTTGCCAGTGGAAATAGTCCCTTCCATTGTCTGAAGGAAGCTAGGCTTCCTTTGCTTGAAGACTCAATCAGTGTTTTTAAGACTTTAATGTGCATAAGAATCACCCGAGTACCTTGTCACGTTTGACTCAGTAGGTCTTGGGTGTAACCTGAAATTCTGCATTTCTAGAAAATTCCCAGAGGAAGCCAGTGCTGCTGGTTCACAGACCACATTTTGCACCAAGGGACTCAATATGGACCTTATCCATTAAAGTTACCTTGCAAGGGGATGCCAGTTCTACACCAGGTCCACCCTCACCACCCTTCAAAGCTTCCAGACCCCAAACTGGAATTCAATTTCAGCCTGGCCCAGGAGGTCAGGTATGATTCAGCATGAGATAGTTTAGACGTTGAAATAATTGTAAGATTATGCCAATTTATATTAGAAGAAAGGTAAGGAATATGTGTGGGAATGGATCCTAAGATTGCTAGACCAAGGAGGCAGAAGATAATGTTGGGGGTCAAACTTGTTGATATGGATCTATGTCATATAGATATAGTTTGAGAATCTGGGAATGACTATAAGTCCAAGTTTGCTTGGTTAGTTGACTGAAACCTGAACCAGCAGTGGCCTGCCTCCACTGAGGTTGTAAAACCATACAACCACAGTAGAGGGTAGATTAACATATTTAGGGCATTAGGTAAATAGTCATGTTGGAGTGGGATTTATCAAATGTGAACACACACCTGCCCATCCACTGTGTCCCCTAGAGAGGTCCAGAAAATGTTTCCTTGATTAAAGGATTGAGAAATACACTGGTAAAGAGAGCACCAGCTGCTTGAAAACCCTTTGGTAGCAGTCTTCCACAAGCCAGGGCCCCTGAGAAAAGCCTCGTGGTTTCCTGATTCAATGGGAATCTTGGAATCCCAGAGTGCAAGAGTCCAAGAAGCAGACACACCAGGAAAAAGGTGAGCTCAGTTACTGAAGCAGTGATGGAGCAACAGGAATCTTTGGCAGTGGTGTCCTAGGAATGAAATCGATGGGCTGTCTACTGGAGTATTATTTGATATGTACAATTAAGAAACTCTAGGTTTGGTGGCCAGAAACTTGGCTTGAGTCACTACAATGGACTGTACTGCCTGTGGTCCAGTACCAAGAGCCAAGTCAGTTCCCAGTCTCTTTCCACTGAAGGAAGGATAGACTGAGTCCACCTGAGGAAGGACCCTGCAGCACTGCCACAAGAATAGGCTGTACATACGTGCCCAACCCTTCCCCCAGAGGACCTATGGGCATTTATCCTGTTGACTTACTGGCTTTGATTTGACACTCATGCCTTCCTGTAGTTGTGATAGGGATGGAATAGGAAGGTTATACAGGTAGTTGTAGACATCCCAGTAGGGGACTATAGATAGAGAGGGAAACCTAGGGAACTTTGGGAGACCATTGTTAAGTTAATGATTGCTCAAGAAAGCTATCGGAACTTTGAGGGATGAAGCAGGCTTACTTAACTGTAAAGCATGAGATATGCCCCCAGGTCATTAAGTGAAAGAAAAAAACATGTTACCACCCTTCTGCTGATTTGAATAAGTGCTATGACAGACCTAGTTTGACCTCTTAGGGTCAAACATTCTCCTGCCCCATACAAAGGAGGAGTGAGTGATGTATGTCTACTCGAAGAATGAAGAAGGCAGTCTTTTCCCCCTCCCCCATTTTCCTTTGATTATAAAAATGTAGCCCACTTAATCCTCGGGGCAGACCCCCCTCGCCTGCCAACTTGCATCTCTCACAAGCGTCCTATATTAATAGATCTACTTCTCGCCTATCACTTTGCCTCTCGCTGAATTCCTTCTGTGCTGAGACACATGGAACCTGAGCCTCAGTAAGTCCAGACACCAAGTGAGTGAATCTAATTAAAAGACCGGGGGTTCAAGTCCCAATCTGGGTTTAGGCTGGGTTCAAGTCCTGCCACGTGGGTTCAAGTCCTAATCCGAGGTGCACAGTTTCAGTTAGGCAGCTCCAAATTATTAATATTAATGTTGTTGTTGTTATTTGTTTTTCCTGCTCCTCCAGTACTTTTGTGTGGTTCACTGGAGCTTGAAATAAATGAAGTTTTGGCCTAAGTTTATTTCAGAGTGGTTCCAGTGTGTGTGAACGTACCTGATTCTGTTATGTATAATTCAAATCTCCTACTTGACAAATGACACTATCATATTGCCCCCTGAATCTTGGAGTGGGGACTACTGTGGTCAGAAAAGACAAAATTGTAGCCCCTGGAAGTTCCCCTTCTTACAAAGGTAGTAAACCAAAAGTGATGCTGCATCCTAGGGAGAGTTAGGGAGGTTAGTACCACCAACAAAGACTTGCAAGATGCAGAAGCTGTCCTGTCATACGTCTAATTATTAACTCATCTACTTGACCTGTGCAAAAGGCACATGTTTCTGCATTCCCTTACTTCCCTGGTTAGTAACTGTTTGAATCTGCTCTTTAGTGTTCTGGAAGATCTAAGAGGCTGAAGCCTTTATCCTGAAAATAAGAAACCAGACATGGAAAGGTTTTTGTACCCGGGAGGGCACCATAGGGTCCTGCTTGGTTTTGTATGCATAGAAAGGAAGATTTTATTCCCATCCTGGAAATGGCTTAGAAGCTGGGAAGGTTTCACGGCCCTTTCCACTTCTGAAAATTTGAATTTGCAAGGAGTGCTTACCTCAACCTAACCATGTGTGTGATTCTATCCGGAAGCTGATTCCATGCCTCATTAACCCATGTCATGTTCTGTGGAAGCTGGTTAGGTGAATGGATCTTCCCTCACTGTCTACATCCCTGTGCAAACCTCTGTTAAAGCTGTATTTCTATTTGGAGACCTCTTATTTCTTTATCTCCGGCCTAGTGATTCCTGCTTCAGGAAGATTCTTGCTTCCCTCCTCCCCGTCCTCAGACATCAGCTGCTCCTGGGGCGGCTCTTCCAGGCTCTTTCTCACCTCTTTCTCACTAGCTCTCTATCCTCCTGCCAGAAACACTTAGTGGGAGGCAGAAAGCAGTGAATTGGCCAGCCCATTAGAATTCCCTGTGTAAAAGAAATGCTAATTATGTAATTAAGTGAGGTGACAGAAGTGTTAACTAACCCTATTGTGGTAATCATTTCACAATATATGTGTATCAAATCATCATGTTGTACACCTTAAACTTACACAATATTATAATGTCATTTATAAGCTATATAATGTCATCATAAAACTGGGAAGAAAATAAGAGAATTCCTTTGTCTAATAGAGTTTGACCAATAAATATAATAATTTATTGTGATATTTTAAATGAATTATATCAAGGGCAAAAATAACAATACTGTTTACACAAGCTGGATGTCATCGGTTTATGAATTACACGGTGGCAGGGCGGGTATTCAAGCTCACCAGCCCCCCCACCCCCCAATGAATTCCAGCTTCCAACAATTATATTTAGTCTTTTTGCTAAGACGTATCTAAATTCACTTAATGGTGAATTTCTGAACGGGGATTCTAAAAGCTTTTTCTTTTCCCACACCGGGAGTCGAACCCGGGCCGCCTGGGTGAAAACCAGGAATCCTCACCGCTAGACCATGTGGGAACCGATACAGCAACTTTGAAGTGCAAGTCAATTGAAGCATTCCCGTCTGCTTCCGCTTTCGTTGCTCTGTCCCGCCTTCGAGTCGAAGCGGCCTTCTGCGCTTGCGCAGATCTTTGGCGCTCGGGACTTCTGGTCTGGTTGGCGCTATGCTGCTTTTCTGCGCGCGGAGCCTGGAACCCGGCGCGGGGGCCTACGGCCTGCCGCGACCCCTCACACCCCGCCTCGGGGAGCCGATCCCGCACACTCAGTCCCCGGGAGGCCGCTCCCGACCCCCACCCACCCCTCCCGGGGAGCCGCCCTCCGACCCTGCACACCCAGCCCGGGGAGCCTATGACCTAAATTTCTAAAAAGCTGTGTTAGAAGGCTCCGCAGTGAGATTTGAGAGAAGAATGGTTTGAGTAACGCACAGAGCAGGTTGTGAGCCTGGCTCCCAGGTCTCAGTTTCCCGGATTTGACGCTGAGGGTAACTTTTATGAGATCAGATTTTTACAATCATGATGTTTAAGGTCATAGGGTTTTTAAGTGGAATTTTGCACTTAGAAGGCAATGCACGAAGCTCAGAATAGCTCCTGGGGAACGTTTTGGGGGCAAAAGACCTTTAGAGACTGCCATTTTAAAGGTCTTGTTTAGGGATGGCCTTACATCAATAAAATAAAACACCCCAAACCATAAAGGAAGGATCCATACATTGCACTACTTTAACAACTCATACCTTGGGGGAAAAAAAGTAAAACAACAAAACTACTGACTGGGAGATAAACATGTACACCCCACCTAAGAGATTGGTGTCCCATATAGAAGGAAACTACTTATGATTTATAGGAAGACAAATACTGCAATATAAAAGAGAGCACTTGTGAAAAGGCCACTTGGAGAGGAACCCCAAGGCTAAAATGCATCTGAAAAAAATCTCAAACCTCACTGGCTCCAGGCTAGTGTTAGGCCAAAAAGCAAGTGTGAAATGTCAAAAGCTGGCAGGTATGTGGGAAAAAGGAAGCTCTTGGAAAGGCAAGTTGTCACGATTTCCTGAACCTGCTTATGACCAAGCAATTCAATTTTTTAATTTTTGTAAAACCGGTATGTTCTGGAATTTCCTCTCAGTGAACACGAAGAAATGCTGCTATGAAAGTAATAGGCGGACCATAGGGAGGATAAGGGGCCAGCGTCACCCTAAGCAAAAGTCAGGGAAGGGTGGAGATTCTTAATTTCTAAGAATTTCAAATGTCTGTGTGATTAAAAAAAAAATCTTAATAATTGAAAATATTTGTGGGATGAAAAGGACCATACATAATGTCTACCGATGAGCCACAGACTGGAAGAAAATGTTTGATAGGAAAATGTGACTATCCTTACTATATACAAGGGAAAAAACCTTAGCAGCTTAGCTCCCTGGGAAAAAACCCACAGGGAGAGGGGATTGAGAGAGGAGGAGTTCTGATTAGTCAATAAATTGGGGAATAGCTCAGTCTTGCTTGTAACCATGGCAATACAATTTAAAACAACGCTAATATATCCAGGGTTAGGGAGGAAGTGAGGACACAAACTCAATGGAAATGGCCATAGTCCCTCTTTGGGGTTGCAGCCCAGGCTTCTCTTTCCCATGGCTCAGCCACACCTGAATGGAGAGGCTTCCCAGGCCTTGCAGGAGGGGCCAGAGCTACAAGATGGCATGAGAGTGGCCCCTGGCTTTCACTGTGTGGCGGTCACTTGCCAACCACCAACACATACATTGCATTGTTATGTCTAGAAATTGTTTTATTGCACTGAGTCATGGTAGTTTGGGGTTTATTAGTACTACACTAAATAATGCCTTAGGTTCCTAAATAGGGGCAACAGTCATGGAAAATAATTTTCTAGTAGGTGATTAAGCAACTTTTTTGTTTTTGTTTTTGGTAAAAACAAGTACAGCAAGAAGCCTTGAATATTTTGCTTTATTTTACAGAGCAGTGTGTCAGGATTCATATCATCTGTTTGGTACTATAAACCGAAGTAATTTTTGAAAAAATTAGTAGTTAATATCTCACATTTCTATCTTTTATTGCATATTTGATGGATTTTTTAATAATTTAGACTTAAGAAACTTTTAGATCTGAAATGTAGCCTTGGGGATATGCAAGGCCAGAACCTCAAAAATATCCAGGAGCTTAAAATAACTTGCCCCAAATCATCCAACTAATAGATTTAGTGAAGTTCTTTTGGAGATCATCATGGGTTGACTCCATGATAAGGATAATATTAGAATATGCTGAAATGAATGAAATCTAGAAAACAATTTCTCCATAAAGAAATAGGAAATTACAGGGACAATATACATTCTGAATAAAAAGTTACTGAATTCCAATGTCTTTAAATGAGTTGGGAGGTGTAATATTAAGACAGGCTGGGACCTAGGACCTGGGACCTGGGACCCTTTGCTGTAGTGCTTGTACTTGGACAAACGTCTCCTTGCACAACAAAATACAAAGAAACTATGAGGGACTAAAAATAACTGCATGAATGTGCACTTGGGGCAAATTATGAACAATAAGATACAAAAAGACCAGAAACCCAATTGCCACTTCTGAGATGTCAGGAGAAAATCAGGGTACTGTGCATGATCCCTGCACAGGGTACCACCAAGGGGGTGAGCAGACCACCTAAGCCATCCCTCCAGCCCAATCCATGGATCTGCCCCATTCCTCACCCCATTTAAGGGACCAGCTCCCCGCCCTTCACAGGGAGTGAGCAAGGGACACAGTTACTTGTTTTCTCATGCTTCATTGAGTACCAATAAAGCCTTGCCTGAATTTCTCATCTGGTCCGTTATCAATTTCTATTGAATGAAGAGTCTAAGAACCTGGGTCAGTAACAATATTACTGCTAATAAATTTTTTACTGACTTGGATAACCTGAAGGTTAAAGTAGAATAATATGAATAACTTGTGTGCGTGTGTTTGTGCATATAAATTTCTCCTGCCTTTTGATGTCAGATATCTCTGGCATAAATCCTAAATCCAAAAACTGACTAGCTGTTAATTTTTGGAAAAAGTACTGAATCTTTGAATATGAGTTCTCCCCCTTCACCCACCAGTAACAATATATAACGGTGAGTCATTGTGAGGGCAAGTTCTTAGCATCCAGCCCGAAACGAAGGTGGTACTTGCCCAGTGTTAGTTGCCAGTGGTCACTGTCACCCCCAGAGGCTCTGGCAGAAGGTGTTGATCTGGCCACCCTCACTCAGCTACCTAACAGGATAGGTCCATACCTCCTCTACTGATGGATCTTCTGGGTGATTGATTCTCCAGCTGGTGTTTGGTTCTGATTGAGGAAGTTACCTGCATTTCACCATTACTCGCTTTGGCTGCCCAGACCACTGGAAGGGAGCTACAGTGATTGCTGGAGTGTACACGACCAATATTTGGTCTTCCTTTTTGGAGAGATTTTGTGCATTATCTCTGCATTTGGATGTGAGCTCTTTCCCTTCTGCTCGCTTTCTTTTTTCTTTTTTTTTTTTTTCCAGTACCAATAAGTCTTTATTCATTGTATTTTCCCAAGGAAAAGAAGGGGAAGGGAAAAGGGTCAGCATGTGTGTTACAAAATGATAGCAAATGGGAAAGGAAGTACCTGGCACAGCAAAATCAAACGTCAAATAAACACTGCCCAGATGGGGTTGCCAAAGCCCAAGGGGGCTCAGTCTCCTGCAGTTCAGTAATGAGGGGAAGGGATGAGGAAAAGAACAGACAGGTACATGCTTTTCTGACCTCCCTCCCTCCCTCCCCATAAATTCAAGATTTCACACAAAGCTTTGGTTTCTATTAGTAAACATGGAGTTACATTCGTCCGTCTCCTATTAAACAATCTTGTGGCCACTTTGACATGTTTCTTGCACCTGCATGAAAGTTCCTGAGGGACTTGGATATACATTCATCTTTCCTTTCGTGGTCTCCCAACCCCACTTTCTACATGGAAGGCTGCCTCATTGCTCCTTCCTACCCTAGGATTAGAGATTAAATCCATCCAAAGACAGCAGTCTGTCTGGCATGAATCACATCAAGGAATGGTCATGACTCAGGAGATTGGGAACAAGGGATGGAGAGTTCTTAGCTTCTTCAGGGTTTCTGCACAAGTCATTTAATTGCAGACACCCCACAAATTAAACATATAGGTGTATGGGCTATTTTTTAGGGGGTGAATGAAGGGGGAAAGAAGAGGGGGTAGGAATCCAGTTTTTAGGACAGAAGATCTTGTTCGAAATAGGAAATAGAGGAAGGGGAACACAAAAGAAAGTGTGGCTCAAGACCCCCCACTTCAAGAAGAGGGGCCCCCAAGCTTATGTTTCAGATCTTTTTGGCTGGTGCAGAACTTTTTGTCAAAGATGCTTCGGCTATTTTTCTCAATATAACAAGAAGTTTTTAAACAATAAAACCCCAAAAGAACATGGAGAAGACCAACACATTATATTTACACAGACTAGGCCACCTAGCAGTCACCAAATCAGCTACTTGTGAAGTCCTATGAAGCCCAGACAAATACAATAACTAGAGGGGGGCAGCAACTGGGGGAGACAAAAACCCAGGATCAGACACACATCACCCAATGCGTTCTCTTGCATTTGCCCCCTTACAACACAGTGAGGTAGGTTTGCAATGATCTCACAGCATGTAAATGAAACCCCCTTTTCTCCTTTAGCTACCATGACACTAATCACTGTTGAAGCAGGGCAGGACACTGGCTCTGGGAACCACAAAGAAGCCATCACTAAAGGTGTCTCTGGAAGCCAAGGGGGAAAAGCCCAGAATTGTTAAAGGTTAAGGATCTTGTCCTTGCTTCATATGTCCATCCCTGGGCAGCTGAAGATAGGTACAGAGGCATCGTTCTTAAAACCGGTCCCTACCAACTCACATTTTTTACAAAAACGCACACAGTACACCCTATTGTGCATGGTAGGCCTAGCCCAATCCAGTGAAGGATGGATCTGGTATGTAAAGCAAGTCAGTGCCCTGGAATTAGAGGTCTGGAACAGGAATCCTTTATCACACATACAGATGACCTCTGCCTAATCTTGGCTTCCCCCCTCTGGACCTTTTACCTGGACCAGCCTCTCCTAACCTCTCTGCACCACTTTTTCCTATTCAGACCAATTTCCAGTCTTTCAGTAGAAGGAGACCAAGTCATGGGACAACCCAGTTAAAACCTAGTCTCCCGTGAAACATTGAAGATGGAGGGGTTTCAAAAGGACACTATGGCAGAAAAGCCAGCTCTAATTGACAAAAATGAGGTAGTTCAATAGGTTATACACTCCAAAGAGTTGTTCTCTCTGGTGATACAGCAACAAAAAGTATTCCTGCTGTGCAGACCTGGAGCTGCTGCTGACTTATCCCTGAGATTGCTCACATACCTGAGAACACAGTGCAGGAATGAGGGCCTTAGATTAAAATACACAAAAATACAAAACCAGAATATTTATATTATGAAAAAAAGAGTTAAAATGCACAAGATACGTCATTTACACAGAGCTAGTGCTGTTGGCATCCTAGAGAAAGTGGGACCCAAGGTACAGTTATCCAAAGGAGCAAATAAATAAAATTGTATTGGCCCAGAATGGGGTGGGAATGAACTGAGAAGCAGCAGGTCTACAGCTGTGCCCATAACCACCCCTTTTGCCTATCATCACAACCCACTGCTTGGGACAGTTCTCAGCACTCCATCCCAAGAGGGGGCTATGAGGAGACAAGATGTGGAAAACCCTGCCTTACCCCTGAGATATTTCCTTCCACAGATGGTGGTGGCTGGTGGGTTTAGGTCTATCAATCTGGTCTCATGCTTAATCTTTTCACTCTGGCATGGGAAATATTATTCCATATCCTTATTTAAGAGTAGAACAACTTTCCTATCCAGGCCACTTTCAAAAGCTGGAGATTCTGGGGGTGGAGACTCAGATAAAGCATGCAGGGAGGGTTACCCCCCAAAGCCCTCACGTGCATTTGGATAGAGCATCACTGGAGTTCCTTTGCCTCACCCCTTCTCCCAAACCAAGGGGGAAGAGGGGGTGATGCTACGAACCGGCCTGAGATATATGGCAGTGCCAGCTGCCCCCTACCCACCCTGTCCCCACTTTCTCCACTCTACCGATTGATGCCCATTCCTCAAAACTTTCTGATCACAAAAGGATAATCCCCACCCGCTATGGCTCAATTCTGGGCCTCTGGGAGCATGGCAGGGCTATGGATCTCTTCTTCCTCCTCCTGAAAGTAGGCTGGCTTTCCCTGTGAGCTGGGAGCTTGCTGGGCCTTCAGTGGACACAAGGTACCATACGGTTGATGCTCTGGCAGAAGTGGCACTTGGGCTGGCGTGGCCATTTGCATTCTTTGGCATGATGGTCTAGACCTCCACAGTTGTAGCACATATATCCCTTTGATCTGTGTTTCTAAATGTTCTTCCCTTTGGGCCACCTCTTGCTCCCAATACAGGACACCTCACCAGGGCCGGTGACTTGGATAGATTCCAGGCTCTTGGCAGACTTCTTAAAGGTGAACTCCACGGCCTCACCCTCCTTCAGGCTCCGGAAGCCCTCCATGTGCAGCTTACACTGGTACATAAAGACATCCACCGGGGGGTTGAGTGCAACCCTGGAGCGGGTGGTCATGGCTAGGGAGCCGAATCCGATGCACATGTTGAACCACTTACATATGCCAGCACCATGCAGCAGCTTCGGCTCCTCATTGGCCCTGGCTGTGGACTCTGGCGCCTCCTCTGGCCCCTTAGCACAACCGCCTGCAAACTGCTGGTTTGACACGGAGCCCATGGTAGTTGGCAGAGCCCAAGGCCACGGGCCTCTGGTCAGGCAGCTACTGGCCCAGAGAAGTCTGGAGGCAAAGGGGTGGCTCAGAGAATAGGCTTCTTCCCCAGCACAATAGCGGTGGGAAAGCCCATAGCTGTTTTAGGCTTGCTTTCTTTTTCTTGACTGTGGCAGTGCTTCTTCTCTTTATTATTTATTTGACAGTTGTTTAAGGCCTTGTATTTTCATCATCTTTTCATAAATATACTTTAAAAAACTTTAAATAGAACTGCAAGCATCTTGGGGTAAGACTGTGATTGAACTGTTTTTCTGCTCTGTCCACAGCAAGTACAACATAGATATGCAACATTTTTGATTGGTTTATTTCCTTTTCAATGATAGTAAGTAAGATTATGGAAATCATTTTTGGGTACCTTGAAATTTCTCAATTTGTGTTTTTAAAAATGTGTCCAGTTGGTAAGGGAGACAGTGACCACCTTCACTCTTGTTCTAAAAAATACACAAAATAAAACAAAAAAACTGGCATTCTTTCTAAAGAGCATCTTTGGCTATTCTCCAAGCCAAAACAGACTACTATTTAAAAGGTAATTGTTCATTATATAGGATTAACCATACGAAATTGCCAATAATCCACTGGTTTGGATTCACAGAAAAATAGACAAGATGAAAAGGCACAGGGCTATGTACCAGATGAGGGAACAAGTTAAAACCCCAGAAAAGCAACTAAATGAAGTGGAGATAGGCAACATTCCAGAAAAAGAATTCAGAATAATGATACTGAAGATGATCCAGGACCTCGGAAAAGGAAAGGAGGCAAAGATTGAGAGGATGCAAGAAATGTTTAACAAAGACTTAGAAGAATTAAAGAACAAACAAACAGAGATGAACAATAGAATAACTGAAATGAAAACTACACTAGAAGGAATCAATAGCAGAATAACTGAGGCAGAAGAACGGATAAGTGACCTGGAAGACAGAATGGTGGAATTCACTGCTGTGGAACAGAATAACGGAAAAAGAATGAAAAGAAATGAAGACAGCCTAAGAGACCTCTGGGACAACATTAAATGCAACAACATTCGCATTATAGGGGTCCCAGAAGGGGAAGAGAGAGAGAAAGGACAAGAGAAAATATTTGAAGAGATTATCGTCGAAAACTTCACTAACATGGGAAAGGAAATAGCCACCCAAGTCCAGGAAGTGCAGAGTGTCCCATACAGGATAAACCCAAGGAGAAACAGGCCAAGACACATAGTAATCAAATTGGCAAAACTTAAAGACAAAGAAAAATTATTGAAAGCAGCAAAGGAAAAATGACAAATAATATACAAGGGAACTCCCATAAGGGTGGCAGCTGATTTCTCAGCAGAAACTCTACAAGCCAGAAGGGAGTGGCATGATATATTTAAAGTGATGAAAGGGAAGAAACTACAACCATGATTACTCTACCAGGCAAGGATCTCATTCAGATTCAACGGAGAAATCAAAAGCTTTACAGACAAGCAAAAGCTAAGAGAATTCAGCACCACAAAACCAGCTCTACAATAAATGCTAAAGGAACTTCTCTAAGTGGGAAACAGAAGAGAAGAAAAAGACCTACAAAAACAAACCCAAAACAATTAAGAAAATGGTCATAGAAACATACATATCGATAATCACCTTAAATGTGAATGAATTAAATGCTCCAACCAAAAGACACAGGTTTGAAGAATGGATAAAAAACCAAGACCCATATATATGCTGTCTACAAGAGACCCACTTCAGACCTAGGGACACACACAGACTGAAAGTGAGGGGATGGAAAAAGATATTCCATGCAAATGGAAATGAAAAGAAAGCTGCAGTAGCAATACTCATATTAGATAAAATAGACCTTAAAATAAAGAATGTTACAAGAGACAAGGAAGGACACTACATAAATCAAGGGGTCAATCCAAGAAGAGGATATAACGATTATAAATATATATGCACCCAACATAGGAGCACCTCAATACATAAGGCAACTGCTAACAGCTATAGAAGAGGAAATCGACAGTAACACAATAATAGTGGGGGACTTTAACATGTCACTTACACCAATGGACAGATCATCCAAAATGAAAACAAATAAGGAAACACAAGGTTTAAATGACACAATAGACCAAATAGATTTAATTGATATTTATAGGACATTCCATCCAAAATCAGCAGACCACACTTTCTTCTCAAATGTGCATGGAATATTCTCCAGGATAGATCACATCTTGGGTCACAAATCAAGCCTCAGTAAATTTAGAGAAAATTGAAATCATATCAAGCATCTTTTCTGACCACAATGCTATGAGATTAGAAATGAATTACAGTGGAAAAAACGTAAAAAACACAAACACATGGAAGTTAAACAATACATAACTAAATAACCAAGAGATCACTGAAGAAATCATAGAGGAAATCAAAAAATACCTAGAGACAAATGAAAATGAAAACATGATCATCCAAAGCCTATGGGATGCAGCAAAAGCAGTTCTAAGAGGGAAGTTTATAGCTATACAAGCCTACCTCAAGAAACAAGAAAAATCTCAAATAAACAATCTAAACTTACACCTAAAGGAACGAGAGAAAGAAGAACAAAATAAATGCAAATTTAGCAGAAGGAAAGAAATCAAAAAGATCAGAGCAGAAATAAATGAAATAGAAACAATAGCAAAGATCAATAAAACTAAAAGCTGGTTCTTTAAAAAGATAAACAAAATTGATAAGCCATTAGCCAGACTCATCAAGAAAAAGAAGGAGAGGACTCAAATCAATAAAATTAGAAATGAAAAAGGAGAAGTTACAACAGATACCGCAGAAAAACAAAGCATCCTAAGAGACTACTGCAAGCAACTCTATGCCAATAAAATAGACAACCTGGAAGAAATGGACAAATTCTTAGAAAGGTATAAACTTCCAAGACTGAACCAGGAAGAAATAGGAAATATGAAGAGACAAATCACAAGTAATGAAATTGAATCTGTGATTAAAAATCTTCCAACAAACAAAAGTCCAGGACCAGATGGCTTCACAGGTGAATTCTATCAAACATTTAGGGAAGAGCTAACACCTATCCTTCTCAAACTCTTCCAAAATATTGTGGAGGAAGGAACACTCCCAAACTCATCCTATGAGGCCACAATCACCCTGATACCAAAACCAGACGAAGATACTACAAAAAAAGAAAATTACAGACCAATAACACTGATGAATATAGATGCAAAAATCCTCAACAAAATACAAGCAAGCAGAATCCAACAACACATTAAAAGGATCATACACCATGATCAAGTGAGATTTATCCCAGGGATGCAAGGATTCTTCAATGTACACAAATCAATCAATGTGATACACCATATTAACAAATTGAAGAATAAAAACCATACGATCATCTCAATAGATGCAGAAAAAGCTTTTGACAAAATTCAACATCCATTTATGATAAAAACTCTCCAGAGAGTGGGCATAGAGGGAACCTACCTCAATATAATACAGGCCATATACGACAAACCCACAGCAAACATCATTCTCAATGGAGAAAAACTGAAAATATTTCCTCTAAGATCAGGAACGAGACAAGGATGACCACTCTCACCACTATTATTCAGCAGAGTTTTGGAAGTCCTAGCCATGGCAATCAGAGAAGAAAAAGAAATAAAAGGAACAGAAATTGGAAAAGAAGAAGTAAAACTATCACTGCAGATGACATGGTACTATACGTAGAGAATCCTAAAGATGCCACCAGAAATCTACTAGAGCTAATCAATGAATTTTGTAAGGTTGCAGTATACAAAATTAATGCACAGAAATCTCTTGCATTCCTATACACTAATGATGGAAAATCTGAAAGAGAAATTAAGGAAACACTCCCATTTACCATTGCAACAAAAAGAATAAAATACTTAGGAATAAACCTACCTAAGGAGACAAAAAACCTTTATGCTGAAAACCATAAGACACTGATGAAAGAAATTAAAGATGATACCAACAGATGGAGAGATATATCATATACTTGGATTGGATGAATCAATATTGTGAAAATGACTATACTACCCAAAACAATCTACAAATTCAATGCAATCCCTATCAAATTACCAATGGCATTTTTTACGGAACTAGAACAAAAAGTCTTAAAATTTCTATGGAGACACAAAAGACTCCAAATAGCCAAAGCAGTCCTGAGAGAAAAAAACAGAGCTGGAGGAATCATACTCCCTGGCTTCAGACTATACTACAAAGCTACAGTAATCTAGACAATATGGTACTGGCACAGAAACAGAAACATAGATCAATGGAACAAGATAGAAATCCCAGAGATAAACCCACGCACCTATGGTCAACTAATCTATGACAAAGGAGGCAAGGATATACAATGGAGAAAAGACAGTCTCTTCAATAAGTGGTGCTGGGGAAACTGGACAGCTACATGTAAAAGAATGAAATTAGAACACTCCCTAACACCATGCACAAAAATAAACTCAAAATGGATTAGAGACCTAAATATAAGACTGGACACTATAAAGCTCTTAGAGGAAAACATAGGAAGAACACTCTTTGACATAAATCACAGCAAGATCTTTTTTGATCCACCTCCTAGAGTAATGGAAATAAAAACAAAAATAAACAATTGGGACCTAATGAAACTTCAAAACTTTTGCAAAGCAAATGAAACCATAAACAAGATGAAAAGACAACCCTCAGAATGGGAGAAATTATTTGCCAATGAATCAACGGACAAAGGATTAATCTCCAAAATATATAAACAGCTCATGCAGCTCAATATTAAACAACCAAACAACCCAATCCAAAATAGACAAAATAGACCTAAATAGACATTTCTCCAAAGAAGACATACAGATGGCCAAGAAGCACATGAAAATCTGCTCAATATCACTAATTATTAGAGAAATGCAAATCAAAACTACAGTGAGGTATCACCTCACACCAGTTAGAATGGGCATCATCAGAAAATCTACAAACAACAAATGCTGGAGAGGATGTGGAGAAAAGGGAACCCTCTTGCACTGTTGGTGGGAATGTAAATTGATACAGCCACTATGGAGAAGAGTATGGAGGTTCCTTAGAAAACTAAAAGTAGAATTACCATATGATCCAGCAATCCCACTACTGGGCATATATCCAGAGAAAACCATAATTCAAAAAGACACATGCACCCCAATGTTCATTGCAGCACAATTTCAATAGCCAGGTCATGGAAGCAACCTAAATGCCCATCAACAGATGAATGGATAAAGAAGATGTGGTACATATATACAATGGAATATTACTCAGCCATAAAAGGAATGAAATTGGGTCATTTGTTGAGACGTGGATGGATGTAAAGACTGTCATACAGAGTGAAATAAGTCAGAAAGAGAAAAACAAATATCGTATATTAATACATGTATGTGGAACCTAGAAAAATGGTACAGATGAACCAGTTTACAGGGCAGAAGTTGAGACACAGATGTAGAGAAAAAACTATGGACACCAAAGGGCGAAAGCCATGGCAGGGGTGGTGGTGTGGTGGTGTGATGAATTGGGCAATTGAGATTGACATATATACACTGATGTGTATAAAATTTATGACTAATAAGAACCTGCTGTATAAAAAGAAATGTGCCTTCTTGATAAAATGTTTAAAATAAGAAAAAAATAAAAATAAAAATCACACACACACACAAATAATAATCCTCTTTTTTTAATTTACTACAATGGAAATTCCATATATTTCAAGCCAATTCTTCTTCCTCTTACTGTGAGCACTCAGATTCACCCACCACATTAACAGGAGAGCTTAATAGAAAGCATGCTGTTAAAATATGAGTTTTTCCAACATCAAGAGAAACAAAAAATTACACTTGCTTCTAGGATATAGATACTTTGCTTTTTAAAGTGTTACTGAGCTCAGGTTCGGCTACTCACAGCTCAAAAGCCATTAATTGAGAGGCAAGTGTCAGTAGAAAGGAAAGGTGCTTTATTCAGAAAAGTCAGCAATCTGGGGGGAAGGTGGACTCATGCTCTGAGACCAACTCTGAAGATTCTGCTCAGCCATGACAATTTTTAAAGGGAGAAAGGGGAAACAATTTCAGTTAATCATTAAGGTAGGAGGTCAGATTCTTCATCATTTTTCCATTCCATGCAGACCTGCTGCCTTCTCCTGATCTTCCTCTGGATGCTATCTTGATTGTGTGGTTCTGCTGCACATTTACTAAGGGGGAAGCTGGGGGTAGAGAGTTAGTCATTCTTTAACTACTTAATTCTCCATTCTTACTCCTTTTAATCCAGGAAAGGAATCAACAGGTTAGGCAAGGCATTGTGTACATTCAGCGGAGCAGAAGCCAGGAATTAGGTTAAATGTTACCTAATGATCTCATTTTGATGATTAAGGTTTATGGAAAACAGGATGAACAAACAGAAAAAGGGACAAAGGAGCTGCTTATAAAAGTAACAGTGCAAAGATGAAAGTCTAGTAGGTAATATTTATTCTAGAAGGGCTGTGGGGTTGGAAAAGAGCAGTCAGATTATTTGCTTAACAAATCTATTCTGGGTTTATAAGAGCAGAGTTAAAATGTAATTGACGGCTTCAACTTTATTTAAATTGATGAGAATTCCCAAATTATTAAGGGCAGTAAATATTCCTTTACACATATAAAAAGAATTTGTAGATTCATCTCTAAAATGTGAACTCTTCTAAAATACGTTGCATTTCAAAGTATGTTAAAAACCCAGTCATAATTTAGGAGAATTAGCAAATGATTGAAGAGATTGCTGAATCAGTAGAAAAAAATGTGACTTTATAGTGATGCTGTCTGGATTTTGAAGGAATAAAGCTGGCAGGAAAATAACTCTTGGGAAAGCACAGGGTAAGCAGAAGCCTGTTCAAGTTCGTGGAGCTTAGAGCTTGGTCAAGTGTTGTGATTCATTTAAAGAAAAAAGAATACAAAATTGTGACTACAATATTTTTATGAAAGTATTATTGGTAACGTCATATAAATTTTTGATATTGCTGTCAAATTAAGGAGACTGCTGTTTCAGTTCTCCTGTGTCTGAATTATAAAATTTCAAGGTATTTCAATTATTCCCTAGACCAATGATCAGTTTGTTATCATGTCTCATTGAAGCAGCATCTTCAAAGGCCTTTCTGTCTTTGCAATCTTTGTTGAAAAAAGTATTTTGTGTCAAATCAGTGAGGAATTTATTTTTCCAATGAACTCATATGGTTTACTCCTTTTCATTAACTGGATTATCCAATAATCCAAGAGTTTATCTTGTTTATGTTCTGTTAACGAATTATTGCTTTGGTATGATTTATGTGCTGTTTCATATGATGTGTCGAAAGTTCATCAAATATCCCACAATGTGATCTATTGTATTGGAATGCACAAAACACACAACTTCACACACAGGTATCTATTCACGGCTTGTAGCATGGCTATGAGTTTCTGTTTGACAATCACAGGAATTCTTCTAAGTTCTATTACTTCTAATTCCTATCCAGAAAAGTATTTGGGGGTGTTTGAATGTTGTCCAAATATATACATCAAGCATATTCCTAAGAGGAGACCTATGGTAATCACATCTTCTACCTAAAATTTTACGCATCTGGTAATTGGAAGAATTTTCCACAGACTGGCTTCTGGCTCTGTCTATGTCACATATGATTGTCTAAGACATTTCACGGGCCACTCCCAGGAATGTGAAAGGGACCAGTGCAAAGGGAGGTTCCTGAAGCTTAAGCCTCATTCACTTCTTGGAAATTCACCTCTGGTTATAAACAGGACTCAAGTCTCTGTCACTTTCCTCCCCCTGTCCCATCAACAGAGCCCTAGTTGCAGCCTTCATTGGGTCACTCCAGAATTACTGAGAAAGCTGCCTAGCTGGATTCTCTGTGCCTTGGGTTTGCTTCTTGTCTATTATGATTATGTTAGTCCACCACTTACAACCTTTCCATGGTTATTAATCATGTAAGATCAAATGGTTTAGCTATTCAGAAAGGTCATTAACATGCCGACACACAGCCTCATTTCTCTATGATTTGGATTCTTTGTAGTTTCTCTTAATGTGCCCTAAGTTTGAAAACTCCTTTCCTTTATGTGTGCTGGTATATTTCTGCTAAAATGTCCTCTTCTCCCCACTTTGTGCCCCTTGCCTAAGGATTATCTACTTCTCTGCCAACACTCAGCTTGAATCTCACTTTATTAGGACATTTTCCTGTAACCAAGCTCTGTCCCCTTCCTCTCCCCGCAAGTCACAGCCCCACTGGACAATTCCCTCCATCCTGCCACCACTTACCTTGTACACATCCTTGTAATTCACTTCCCACCCTATAGTATGATTAGTTAATGCTAATTGTTGCCCTGTGTCTACTCCCCAAAACTTTAGTTTTGAGAAAGGGAAAAAATAGCCCCAGATGTCCAGGCAGCTGGCCATGTTATTCTCCTGGTGGACTTAAGCAATCTTATAGAACACCAGCCTCAGACAAGGTCCCTCTGAGGCCACTTCACCGTCATGTGAAATACAGACAAAAAATGTCCCTGCGCCACGCACAAAATAACAAACACCCCCTCTTTTGGCTGAAATGAGTGGCTTCAATTTCTTGATCAATTACAACATTTATCCTCTTCTAGTCTGGGCTGCCTTCCCCTGGATAAGATGAATTGGGATACCCAGTTAGAGAACTGCCTCCGCTTTCTGGCATCCCAAACAGGACAAACTCCTGCTTCCTCTGACCCTCTCTTGACTCACCCAGCCAGAATCCAAATCATACACTGAGTTCTTTCCAGCAGCCTCTCATGGAGATGCCATGATTCCCTATAGTGCATGTTCTCTCTCACCTCAAGGAATAATCAAACCAACTTGTCCAACTACAGGGATGTTGCTGCTGGTCTTTGGTGGAGGGCGCTGACAGAAATAGAAGTTCTGGGAGCTTCTTGCCTTGCCTGGCAGACTTGGCCCAGTGATGATGCCCACATCTGAGGAGGTCCTGTGCCTCCACCTACACCAGGTGCCACCTGCCCTGGCAGGAAGGTAAGTTCATGCTGAGTTAAACTTCTCTCTTTCCTTGAAGCCTTTTGGCATTGGGTTTATTATGTTTTCTTAGGAATCAGGTCCCTTGGGATTTTGTTATTAGGCCAGGTTTGCATTGTTCTTTGGCAAGACTGTTTTTTTAGGTCCTAACACCTGCTAGTCTAATGGCCTGTCTGCTTTTTGAATTTAGTTTTGTCTGCTTGAAACCAGGATATTTTGTCTGGCCCCAGTAGGTGATGTGTGGTCTTTGTCAAGTTCCAGAGATACAGAAATACACAAGAGCTGTCCTTACAGACTCTTGGCAGTTTTTGTGGGGTCTTTTCAGTATAAACCATACCTCCTCCAGGCTGACCTCTTGCGTTTCTTATGCTTTACCTTTAGGAGTCCAATTCTTGTGCATATCTTTCTAACTGGCACAATTGCACAAAAACAATTTGAAACCACAGAGGCCACTTTAGAGAATGTTTAATATGGATGAAATTGTTCATTTGAGCTGTGCTTTAGAACAAAAGGAAACAAAATTCCAACTGTTCAATAGTCTGCTTTCTTTAATTGGTCCAAGAAGGCAATTTAGGCCCAAAATTTTCCTTAAATATTCTTTAGCTAAAGCTAATGAAAAATGTGAGAAACAATCTCTCTAAGCAGCATCTTTAAACAGTGTTCAGGATTAGCTACTGAGACATTTCCAAAGACCTTCCCAACTTTTCTTGATCTTTTGAAGCCAAAAAATGCAGATCTGATCATAAAGAAAAATTGGCTGGCACATCATCCCGTTGCATGAACTTCAACATTTGGCTGGACATTTTCTAGAGACTTTAGGAACCAAGAATTAAAAAAGGCCTCATGAGGGAATTGCCTTATTTGTCTGAAAGAGAGACCATCTTATTTAAGTGAGAGGATCCCCCCTTCATTTTCTTTCTTGGGGACTAAATGTGGGCTTTTTGGTCAGATGACTTGCTAAAATTCTCAGAGACCCACATTATGTCAAAACCAGTTTCATGACACTCTCTTTCATGTGTGTATATGTCAAAATCTTTTAAAAAATACTTCTAAATTTTCTTCCCTGTCCTTACAGAAGATAATTAGCTCTTTGTTTAAAGACTGCTTCCTCACATCTTTTTTGTTTCCCCTTTCTTGAGAAACTTTATAGATTAACTGATAAAAATAATCCTTCAGTTGTTATGTGCATATTCTAGGAATATTTAGTTCAGATGAACACTCAAAATTGTCTAAAAAAGAAAGAAAAATGTTATCAAGCTACATTTCTCTTTGTAGACACTGAAAAGTATATTTACATAAAAGTCTTTGTGACTACAACTACAAGATAATAAGAAAAGACTTCAACATCAAAATAGAAGAAAACCTCGACATGATTCAGGGTCTTTAACAATTAGTTCACTAAAAAAAAAAACAGGAAAAAAAGGTAGTATAATATTTTGAATTGTTTAAGACCAAGGTTCAATTACTTGTGATTCAAACTATCTACATTGCTTTAGAAAGTTTCCATTATTTTCATAATATTTTAATTAAAAAATTTATTGATGTATAGTTGATTTACATTGTTCTGTTAGTTTCAGGTGTACAACAAAGTGATTCAGTTATATATATATATATATATATATATATATATATATATTCTTTTCCACTATAGTGTATTACAAGATACTACATATAGTTCCCTGTGCTATACAGTAGGACCTTGTTGTTTATCTATTTTATATATAGTAGTTTGTGTCTGCTAATCCCAAACTCCTAATTTATCCATCCCCCCCTTTCCTCTTTGGTAGCCGTAAGTTTGTTTTCTATGTCTGTGAGTCTGTTTCTGTTTTGTAAATAAGTTCATTTGGGGGCTTCCCTGGTGGCGCAGTGGTTGAGAATCTGTCTGCTGATGCAGGAGACACGGGTTCGTGCCCTGATCCGGGAAGATCCCACATGCCGCAGAGCGGCTAGGCCCGTGAGCCATGGCCGCTGAGCCTGTGCGTCTGGAGCCTGTGCTCTGCAACGGGAGAGGCCACAACAGTGAGAGGCCCGCGTACCACAGATAAATAAATAAATAAATAAATAAATAAGTTCATTTGTATTTTAGATTCCACATATAAGTGATAACAAATGATATTTGTCTTTCTCTGTCTGACTTACTTCACTTAGTATGATAATCTCTAGGTCCATCCATATTGCTGCAAATGGCATTATTTCATTCTTTTTTATGGCTGACTAGTATTCTATTGTATATATATACCACATCTTTTTTTATTTTTAGTCACACTTCATTTCAAAATTTTATTCCTGCACCAGATCTATACATTAGCTATAATTACTGTCAACCCATGACCACAAAGTGGATATGGGAGTCCAAGGAAAAGATTAGGAAAGGGAGAAAGTATACCACATCTTCTTTATCCATTCAGCTGTTCATAGATACTTAGGTTGTTTCCATGTCTTGGCTATTGTAAATAGTGCTATTATGAATATTGGGGTGCATGTGTCTTTGTGAATTAGAGTTTTCTCCAGATATATGCCCAGGAGTGGGATTGCTAGATCATATGGTAGCTCTATTTTTAGTTTTTTTAAGGAAGCTCCATACTGTTTTCCATAGTGGCTGCACCAATTTACATTTCCACCAACAGTGTCGGAGGGTTCCCTTTTCTCCACACCTTCTTCAGCATTTATTATTTGTAGCCTTTTTGATGATGGCCATGCTGACCAGAGTGGTGTGATACCTCACTGTAGTTCTGATTTGCATTTCTCTAATAATTAGCAGTTTTTAGTATCTTTTCATGTGTTTATTAGCTATCTGTGTGTCTCCTTTGGAGAAATGTCTATTAAGGTCTTCTGCCCATTTTTTTGATTGGGTTGTTTGTTTTTTTGTTATTGAATTGTATGAGCTGTTTGTATATTTTGGAAATTAAGCCCTTGTCAGTCATATTGTTTGCAAATATTCTCTCTCAGTCTGAAGGTTGTCTTTTCATTTTGTTGATGGTTTTCTTTGCTGTGCAAAAGCTTATAAGTTTGATTAGGAAGTCCTAACCCCACTGATCAGACAAGAAAAAGAAATAAAACATATCCACATTGGAAGGAAAGAAAGAAAATTGTCATTGTATGCAGATAACTTATAGAAAACCCTAAAGACTCCACATGAAAACTACTAGGACTGATAAGCGAATTCAGCAATATAGCAGAATACACGATTAACATACAGAAATCAGTTGCATTTCTTTACACTAACAAGGAAATATCAGAAAGGGAAAGTAAAAAAAAAAAGAAAAGAAACTTCTTTTAAAATCACATCAAACAAAACAAAACAAACAAACTTAGGAATAAACCTGACCAAGGAGATGAAAGACATATGCTGAGAACGATAAAACATTGATAAAGGAAATTGAAGATGATTCAAAGAAATGGAAAGATATCCCATGCTCTTGGTTGGAAGAATTAATATTGTTAAAATGGCCATACTATCCAAAGCAATCTACAGATTTAATGTGATCCCTATCAATTATCCATGACATTTTTCACAGAACTAAAACAAATAATCCTAAATTTATATGGAACCACAAAAGACCCAGATTTGCCAAAGCAATCTTGAGCAAAAAGAACAAAGCCAGAGGCATAACCTTCCAGACTTCATACAATACTACAAAGTTACAGTAATCAAAACAGCATGGTACTGGCACAAAAACAGACATATGGATCAATGGAACAGAATAGAGAGCCCAGAAATAAACCCACACACCTACAGTCAATTAATCTTCGACAAAGGAGGCAAGAATATACAATGGAGAAAAGACAGTCTCTTCAGCAAGTGGTGTTGGTAAAGCTGGACAGCTGCATGTAAATCAATGAAGTTAGAACACTCCTTCACACCATATACAAAAAACAAACTCAAAATGGCTTAAAGACATGTATAAGACATGACACCATAAAACTCCTAGAAGAGAACCATAGGCAAAATATTCTCTGACATAAATCTTACTGATGTTTTCTTAGGTCAGTCTCCCAAGGCAATCAATTAAAAACAAAAAATAAATAATTCATAATTTTTTAAAATTAAATGTTTTATGTATAAACTTGCACTTAATTAAATACAGTGATAATGTGATTTATTTTTATTAATATATTTTTATTTTAGAATAGTATTAGATATACAGAAAAAATTGTGAAGGTAGTACATAGCATTCCCATATACCCCATAGGCAATTTCCCCTATTATTAACATCTTACTGTAATATGGTATATTTGTCACAAAAAATGAACCAATATTGGTATATTATTATCAACTAATGTCCATACTTTATTCATCTTGCTTTAGTTTTACCTATGTCCAGGATGTCATCCAGGACAGCACATTCCATTGAGTTTTTGTGTCTCCTTAGGTTCTCTGGGTTGTGACAATTTCTCAGACTTTCCTTGTTTTTGATGACCTTGACATTTTTGAGGTGTACTCATCAGATATTTTGCAGAATGTTCCTCGGTTGGGATTTTACTAACGTTTTTCTCAGGATTAGACTAAACATATGGGTTTTTAGGAGGAAGACTGCAGAGGTAAAGCCATTCTCATTACATCACATTAAGGGTACATATTATCCACATGACTTATCACTGTTGATCTTAACCTTGATCACCTGGCTGAGTGACCAGGGTTTTTTTGGTTCCTCAACTTTTATTCTCCCTGCCCCCTTGCATATTGTACTCTTTGGAGGGAAGTCATTATGCACAGCCCCCACTTAAGGAGGGGACAGTTTCACTTTGCCTTCTTTAATGTGGAGTATCTGCATATATTACTTGAAATTTTTCTACAGAGGAAATTAGTCTATTATTCCACATTTATTTATTTATCCAATCACTTTGTGTGCGTGTGTGTGTGTGTGTTTTAGTATATCCTTTTTGGGGGGCACAATAAGATGTTCCAGGCTCTCATCTTGTATATTCCCTGCCTCAAGAATAAGCCATTTCTCCAAGGAGTCCTTTTTCCTTTTATTGGAGAATAGTATTAGAAACCAAGATATGAGTGTTAGGTGCTACCAGGGAGTCATTTCTTCTAGATCTTCTTGGCTGAAAGAGCAAGGAAATTTGTAAGTACACATACTATATATGTGTCTATATTTATGGATATTAACAGATCTATAAATATTTTTGTATGTACCCCTCTATATGAAGCTAAACATGAGTTGGTACTGATGTCTCCAACTCTAATCCATTACCTATGGATCATTTTAGCCTCCTACCCTTGCTTGTATGTAACTTCCTGCTTTAACAGTGAGAACTCTTGCACCCACCCTCTACCATTCAATTCCTTTCTAATTCCATATATGTGTATGGTAGTTTCAGGTGTGTTAACCCATATCTTGAAAGAAAACAACACTTTCACTAGAGTACAGTGCTTATGCACATTTCCTTTGCCTCAGTCTTACAATATATATTCATTTCTGAAACTACTTAGGTCAGCACTTCCCCCCCCCACTCTCTTTGGTAAGGTTGTGTCATACATTTGTAATACAGTGAGTTTCTTTTGTCACAGTCTACATCCAACCCTGTAAGTCCCTGACTTCCCAAATGATTTTTGAACATTTTTATACATAAGGTTCCTCTTTGTGCTGTAAAGTTCCATGCATTTTGACAAATGCATGCATGGTTCATGTATTCACCATTATGGAATCAAACAGAATAGCATCACTACACTAAAAGATACCCTATGATTCAACTATCTTCCCTTTCCAAATCCCTGGCAACCACTCTTTCTTGTCTCTATATAATGAAATCCCACAGCATATGCTCTTTTCAGACTGTCTTCTTTCACTTAGCAATGTGCATTGAAGATTCATATGTTTTTGTACCCCCTGATAGCCTCATTTCTGTTTATTGCTAAATAATACTTCATTCTATTCCATCCAAAATTTGTTTATCTATTCGCAGATTTGAAGGATGTCTTGGTTGATTCCAGATTTTGGCAATTATGAATAAAGTGGCTACAAACATTTACAGGTAGGTTTTCGTGTGGGCAGAATTTAAAATCAGTTGGGTAAATACCTAGGAGTGCAATCGCTAGATCACATGATAAAGAACATGTCTGACTTTGTAAGTAACTGCGAAACTCTTCCAAAGCGGCTGTACCATTTTGCATTCTTACCAGCAATGGAGGAGAGTTCCTTTTGCACCATGTTCTTGCCAGCAACTGGTTTTGTCAGCTTTTTGGGTTTAGTCATTCTAATACACTCTTAGTAGTATCAGTATTTCATGTTTTTTTAAACAAATTTATTTATTTATTTATTTATTTATTTATTTTTTGGCTGTGTTGGGTCCCCGTTTCTGTGCGAGGGCTTTCTCCAGTTGCGGCGAGCGGGGGCCACTCTTCATCGCGGTGCACGGGCCTCTCACTGTCACGGCCTCTCCTGTTGCAGAGCACAGGCTCCAGACGCACAGGCTCAGTAGTTGTGGCTCACAGGCTTAGTTGCTCCGTGGCATGTGGGAATCCTCCCAGACCAGGGCTCGAACCCGTGTCCCCTGCATTGGCAGACAGATTCCCAACCATTGAGCCACCAGGGAAGCCCCCAGTATTTCATGTTTTAATTAGCATTTCCTTAATGACAAATGATGTAGAATACCTTTTCATGTGCTTATTTGCAGTCTTTGTAGGTTCTTTGATTCTATTCTGATCTTCTGCCCTATCAGCATTCAAGGATTTCCCTACTACAACAAGAGGACCTTCCTGCCTTACTGCACATACGTGATTCTATGTGCTGTTCCTTACTCTGTTATGACCTCCAGCAGGCCAGACTGGGGCCTGTCATATTTGATCTGATGATCAAATAACACATGATAGAAAAATTTAAAAACATGTAATTATAAAAATATATACCTATCCAGACTTCCATCCATGAAGTAGCCAACTCAAGCAATTTGTCACAACTCTTTCCAGACTTTTTTCTTCTGTGGGATTATTTTTCTTTACATATTTTTTCTTTATGTTGGATATATAATTTATTTTCAACTTTTTCTAATCTTAAATCATGCTGAAACAAACCACATGCTTCATAAATCTTTGACCTCATTTCAGATAAAACCCCAGAATTAGAATTATCACGTCACATTTTAAACAGCCCTTTAAAGGTTCTTTGATACACACATCCAAGTGTTTTTTCACAGAATTGCTAACATTTTATTTCCACTCACGGGGACTGAGAACGCCTGTCATTACACTCCCACCAGCACTGAGCAAGGTCAGTGGTTTTCATCTTCGTCAGGCTGTCAGACCAGCATGGTATCTTGTGGTAACTTTTTGTATTTAATTTACTAGTTAAGTTTGAACGTTCTCTATTATGCTTGAAATTAGTTTCCTGTGGTAGTTTTTGTAAAGTACTCACTTGTGGTCTCAGTGCCACTTCTCTGCAGTCTGAGTCACAGCCACTGACCGCTTCTCTAGCTATTCTGGAAACATGGGAAGGGAGGGTGTGGTGCACAGACCTGAGGTTTAACCTCAGGCTAAGCCAGAGCCATACAACAGCCTCTCCATTTTAACAGGAGACAATGGCTAACTCTCTGGGCCTCTGTTTCCTCCTTTGGGAGGGAAGGGCATCGCCTATGCTTCACAGGGCTGTTGTAAGGATGACATGGGATAATGCACGTGACAGGGCTTCCTCTTTTTAGGCTGTTTGCCCAGGATTGCTTGAAGATTTAGCTATTGTATAAATCTATCCATTGCTGTGAACAGGGAATTTACTATTTATAGAAGACATGTTATATGCAGAAGATGGGGCTGGCTTCAGTGAGGGGTGTATAAGGGAAATCTGAGTACAGGGTTCAGGCTGTGGAATATGTCTATGTAGATAACTTTTATTTTTTTGTTGAAGGACCAATTTTGAGGAACAGCAGTTTACAGACTACATATATATAAAATACTTCATCCTTCTGCCTTGACAGAGACTTAACAGTTTGTAAGCTTGCTCACTGCCAATCAGCATGAAAGAAAGTAGATCTGCCCACATTATTGGTTTACCACTTCTCTACAGACTCTAAGTGACCCAGCAGCTGAGGGTGTGTACAGAAATGTGAGCAGCCAAAGAAGAGTAACAGTGAACTTAGGGGGAATTACAAGCTACAAGTCAACATCAGCGAAGCAGAACAGGCAGAAAAACCAGTTGACAATTTTAACAAAAATGTAATAAGGCTTAAAAGGAGGTTCAGTTAGAGCACAAAATGACTTTCCCAAATCTAAATGTTATGGACAAACTGGAAAAATATTTCACAATTTAGAACAAAAGTACTGAAGGAGTAGAAATAATGAAAGAAAAAATGTTAGAAACTGAAAGTAATTTGAGGAACTATAACAACCAAATGATTCAGCAGTCCAAAGAGATAAAAATAAACAGCTCAAAGAGAGATAATGATTAGATAAAAAAAGGAAAATTTCTCTTGAGTCAAAACTGAATATCCACATACAAAAGAATGACATTGGGCCCTTATCTTGTACCATATACAGAAATTAACTCAAAATGGATTAAAGACTTAAACATAAGATCTGAAACTGTAAAACTCCTAGAAGAAAACATAGGAGCAAACCTTCATGACATTGGTCTTGACAACGATTTCATGGATATGACACCAAAAGCACAGGTAATAAAAACAAAAATAAACAAGTGAGACTACATCCAACTAAAAAACTTCTGTTCAGGAAAAGAAACAATAAACAGAGTAAAAAGGCAACCTACAGAATGGGAGAAAATATTTGCAAGCTATATATTTGATAAGGGGGTTAATATCCAAAATATATAAGGAGCTCCTGTAACTCAATAGTAAAAACACTAATAACCCAATTAAAAAATGAGCAAAGGATCTGAACAGACATTTTTCCAAAGAAGACATATAAATAAATGGCCAACAAGTACATGAAAAGGTGCTCAACATTAGTAATCATCAGGGAATGCAAATCAAACCCACAATAAGATATCACTTCACATCTATTAGGATGGTCATTATCAAAAGTACAAAAGACAACATTTGGTGAGGATATGAAATACTTGCACACTATTGATGGAAATGCAAAAGGTGCAGCCACTATGAAAAACCATCAAAAATTACAGGTAGAACCACCATATATCCAGTAATCCCACTTCTGGGTATTTATCCAAAAGAATTGAAATCAGGATCTTAAAGAGATATTTTTACTCCCATGTTCATTGCAGCATTATTCACAATAGCTAAAACATGGAAACAACTTAAATCTTCATGGACAGATGAATGGATAGAGAAAATGTGGGATATATACATAAAATGGAATGTTATTCAACCTTAAAAAAGAAGGAAATTCTGCCATATGTGACAGCATGGATGAACATTGAGGGCATTATGCTAAGTGAAATAAACCAGTCATAAAAAGACAAATACTGCATGAGTCTACTTATAAGCGGTATCTTAAATAGTCAAATTCATGGAATCAAAAAGTGAAATGGGGGCTGCCAGGGACTTGGAAGAGGAGTAAATGGGAGTTACTAATCAATAAGCACAAAATTTCAGTCAAGCAAGATGAATAAGGTCTAGAGATCTGTGTACAACACTGTACCTGCAATCAACAATAATGTATTTTATATTTAGAATTTTGTTAAGACAGTGGATCTCATGTTAAGCATTCTCTCCACAATAAAATAAAATAAAAAATAAAGTCTTGGGCCTGCAGATTGAAAAAGCTCATTAGGTAGAGAAAAGATTAATTTAAAAAGTGAAGAGATGCCTAGACGTATCTTTTTGAAGTCCTGACATTCCAAGTATAAAGTGTAAATTGTTTCAGCTTCCAAAATGAAAGAAACAGACACTTAAACAATTGAAATAAGATTAGCATTAGACCTTTCTTCTCTGGCCATGGACCTCAGAGACAGTGAAATAATGTCAACAAAATACTAAGAGGAAAGGATTTTGACCCAAGAACATATTCCTAAATAAACACCATTCACTTGTCAGGGTTAAAGTCAGTATTTTTGGATATGCCTTGATTTAGAAAATATCAGCTGAGAGTTGTAGGTAAATAAAATACTTGTGAAAGTTTCTGAAACAGAGAGTGCTTCAAGCAGAAGAGAAATCTCAAGACAGATGGGAAGATTGCTGACCCCTGAACCTTGCAATATCTAAAACTTAAAAAAATAATTATAGTTTGATGGAGAATTAGTGCCATATATGTTAATTAAGGATTGCTGAAACAGAAGAGATATAATTTAAGAGCAAACCCATGGAAATATATAAACATACATTTAAAGAAAACATTCCATAAAGAAAAACAATTTTAAATCTACAAACTGATTGTCTAGGAAAAACTGACACAAAACATTATATATTAAAAGTATACTAACAAAATTATTGAACTTCAAGCAAGACTAGAAAAACAGTTCCTTTTCATCCATGTAGATGATTGCCACATTTAATGAGACAAAACACATGACTGCTTTTAAGCCTTAGCCTTCTCCATATACACATTTAATATTAGAAGAAAGTAGAACAGTACTTTCTAAGTTCTCATGGAATGGAAGTATAGCCAAAATTCTATTCCAAGGCAAAGAGCTTTTTAATTATAAAGGCAGCAGAACAAACATTGTTAAATCATTGTAGATCCTTTTAGCAGGTCCTGAAGAAAGTGCTGAAGACAAATTTCAGATAACCAACAGATGAATGAATATATTATGGGAAAAAGACAGGCAATTGCAACTAAATCTTTTTAATGAAACAAAACTAAAGCCAATGTAGGAATTATGATTAGAGAATATGCTGTGAATGTTGCAGATCCTAATGCTGTATAAAACACCCAACCAGCCCAAGCTCCAAAGGCAGTAGGAGAAAGGGTAAATGATAACTTGAGTATTCTGATGCCCTTGTCTTGTGTCAAGACAACCATTTCAAAATGGATAAATAAGATAATATTGGCATACATATTTTTAAACTTTAAAGGTAAACACTAAAATAATAATCAACTAAAATACAGTGTGGAAGAGAGAGGAGAGGTGCTTATCACTGGGAATGCCCTAGGAACCCTATTACAGTAAGGAAGTAATGGGGACCATTTAAAGAAACAGAGGATTCAGTTTTTAAATGTGTTAAATGTATAAAGTTCATTGCTGGAACAAAAATTAAATAAAATCCTCTGGGTTGGCAAAAGATACACAACACTATAAATGAAAGCAAACACCATAAATGAAAGATATAACCACAAAAGAAATTACAGTAACAAATTCACTGACAGAAATTCTACCCAAACTTTAAAGAATAGGTAAGTCTAAGTCTTTGTAAACTGTTGAAGAGCAGAGAAAAAGCAGAAAATCTTTCAAATTATTTAAATAAAATTTATAAATCATAGAACAACAATTAAAAGAGCAAATAAAAAAACCTACTGACTGACCTGTCATAAATGTTGATGCAACATCCTAAATTAAATATTAATAAAATATTCTGTCCGACAACATTAAAATAATTGTCAAATTTCTGGTCTATTTTTTAAAAATGCAAGTATAGTTTAAGACAGAAATCTCAATACAGTTTTCTGAGTACAATGCAATTTTATTACTATAACTGATACTTTTGTATATAAAACATGATCGTCTCTGTAGATGCTGAAAAGACATTAAAAAAATCTAACATTTATTTTTGATCAAATCCCTTTAAAAAATAACAGTAGAGGGCTTCCCTGGTGGCACAGTGGTTGAGAATCTGCCTGCCAATGCAGGGGACACAGGTTCGAGCCCAGGTCTGGGAAGATTCCACATGCCACGGAGCAACTGGGCCCCTGAGCCACAGCTACTGAGCCTGCACGTCTGGAGCCTGTGCTCCGCAACAAGAGAGGCTGCGATAGTGAGAGGCCCATGCACCACGATGAAGAGTAGCCCCCATTTGCCACAACTAGAGAAAGCCCTTGCACAGAACTGAAGACCCAACACAGCAAAAATAAATAAATAAATTTATTAAAAAAAAATAACAGTAGATAGTTTCTTAACATAATGAAATCTTGTGTGTGCACATTTGCATGTGTGTACATGTGTCTATGAGTGAGTAATCTCAAATTAAAGACCAGTGTCATGTTTAATGAGAAAACATAAGAATCTCTTCCATTAAAATTAGGTAAAAGGAAAGGATAAAACATTACCACTAGTATTTAACATTGTTCCAGAATTACTAACTAATACCAAAAGCCAAAAATATATGTAAGAGAAGAGAAAAAATGGCCATTATTCACAGGTGATATATTTGTGTATTTGAAATATGTAAGAAAATTGAAGGAAAAAATATTACAAGCAAATAGAAGATGAAATCAGCTGATTAAGTACAAAATTAATACACACAGAAATTAATTGACTTCACATATACAAGCTACAACAAGTTAAACAGTATTATGGTAGAAAGACTATTATTTTTAGCAATAACAATAAACTTTTAGAAATAAAGTTAATAAGAAATGTGAAGGCTCTTATATGAAGAAATATGTAAGATACTCCTGAGTGATACAAAAGATGAACAAGTGAAAAGGTGTGCCATCCTCTTGGATAAGAAGAATTAGCATCCTGATGACATTATCACTATAGTAATTTACATATTTAACATAATTGCAACAAAATACCAACAGAGTATGTTTGTGCGAACTAGACAAGCTGATAATAAAGTTTGTATTAAAAAATAAACAAATAATTGCTAGGAAAATAAGTAAGAGTGATAGGGGAGGAACACCTTACCCAGAATTTAAAACATATGTTAAGATTTTATAATTAAAAGAGCATGAAGCCTGCTCTTGAAAAGAAAGATGAATGGAAAAAAAAAGTTGCAAAATAGGTCTAAATTCCAGGTTGGAATAAAAATCGGTAGAGAATAGATCTGTAATGAGATTGGGAAACTGCATTTACAAGTAAATTTATATGCCTCCTTTATATCTTTACCAAAAATAAATTACAGATACATCAAATATTTAAATCTAGAAAACAAAGCCAAAACTTACCTCAATAAAATGAGACAATGTTGATAGGTAATAGGGAATATCTTTTTAAGTATGATTCAAAAACACAGCAGCATAAGGATGGTGGTTGCCAGGGGCTGAGTGAGGAGAGAATGAAGAGTTAGTGTTTAAAGTGTAGAGTTTCAATTTCGTAAGATGAAAAAGTTCTGGAGATGGAGGGTGGTGATGGTTGCATAGCAATGTGAACATACTTAATGCCACAGAACTTCACACTTAAAAATGGTTAAAATGGTCAGTTTTGTATATGTGTATATTTTACCATACACACAAAAATACAGTAACATCAAACATGTGATAAATAAATTATAGGTAATTTAAAAAATAATAGCAACCATCCATCACCATAAGCAAGGTCAGAAGACAAATAAAAATCTGGGAACATTATATTCCATTTATATGACAGAAAAATATAAATTTTCTTAACCTGTAATGGGCTTCTGTAAATCAGAATACTCAACAAACCAACAGAAAAATAGGGAAGTATTTTACCTTTTCACAGAAAAGAAAATTAAAATTGCTCCTATACATATGCATAGGTAGTAAAGTAAAATCATAATGCCATTTTCCCCTCATCAGATTGTCAAACATAGAGATGGCTGATGGCATGCTCTGTCAGCAAGTGTGCAGGGACATGGAACTGTATGATGCTGGTGAGAGCATAATTGGACCATAACCATTAATATTTAGAAAGCATACATCCTTTGTCCCAACAATTGCACTGATAGAAATATAGTGTATGAATATACCCACACTTGTGCAAATGGAAAATGTGTGGGAGCATTCATTGCAGCTTTGCTGTGTAACCGAATGCAAGTTCACGTGCCCGACACACAGTGAGGTCAAGCAAACCAAAATATCGGAGTTTGGAGCTGAGTAATTTTATTGCAGGACCATGCAAGGAGAGAGGTGGCTCATGCCCCCAAAACCCTGAACTCCTCAAATGGTTTCAGCAAAGCACTTTTAAAGGCAAGGTGAGGGAGTTGTGTGGTTAGTTGTTGCAAACTTCTTGGTGTAGGAATCCTTTGTTCTTGCAGATGTCCACGTAGGTCAGGTCACACTGTTCCTGTAAACCTCCAATAAAACAAATGTTATTCTCTTTTCTGCAAATTTTTCTCCCTATATGAATGAACTCTTAAAGGTCAGAACCCTGAGAATGGGCTATCCTATATATTTCAGCCTATAGGCAACCTTCTTTTACGAAAGGTGCAGAGCCAGCATGGCTAAGCACAGGCAATAGAACAGATCTAATATGAAGTCAGATTTGTTCTTCCCTATTAATTATAGTAGTAGCAAAAGATTGGGGAAAAATAGTTAAATGAAGAGTGTGCAGCTGCTAAAAGGAATGAGCCAGCACTGTATGAACTAATGTGAAATGAACTCCAAGATGTATTACTGAGAGGGAAGAGTGAGGTGCAGAGCAGAGTGTACTTGCCTCCTACCATTCATTTGAAACAGTACATAGAGATGAATGTATTTGGTAAGCACTGACTGTTTCTGGAAATACATATAAGAAATTAATGACAGTAAATGCACAGGAAAGGAAACGGGGAACACAGGAATAGGGTGGGTGGATTACACACTTTGCTTTTGTATTAGTTTCCTGTGGTGCCATAACAAATTTCCATGAACGTTGTGGCTTAAAACAACAGAAATTTAGTCTTCCATAGTTCTACAGGCTAGAACCTGAAATCAACAAGCTTGAAATCAAGGTGTGGGTGGGGCTATGTGCTCTCTGAGGCTCTAGGGGAGCACCCCTTCTTGCCTCTTCATCATCCAACCCCTGCCTCTGTCTTCACCTGGCATTCTTCCCTCTGTGACTCCAGGTGTCCTCATCTCTGTCTAAAGGACACCAGTCACTGGCTTTGGGGCTGACCCTAAATCCAGGATAATTTTATCTGGAAATCCTAAACGAATTAGATCTGCAAAGATCCTATTTCCAATAAGGTCACATTCTGAGGTTCTGGGTGGACATGAATTTTTTTTTTTTTTTTGCGGTGTGCGGGCCTCTCACTTTTGTGGCCTCTCCCGTTGCGGAGCACAGGCTCCGGACGCGCAGGCCCAGCGGCCATGGCTCACGGGCCCAGCCGCTCCGCGGCATGTGGGATCTTCCCGGACCGGGGCACGAACCCGTGTCCCCTGCAATGGCAGGCGGACTCTCAACCACTGAGCCACCAGGGAAGCCCATGGTCATGAATTTTTGAGGGACACTCTTCAACTCAGTACAACTTTTATGCTTTTGGATCTTTGGAAATTTGTACTATGTTTATCACATACTCAAAATAAATAAATTGGACAATTAAAAACTATCAACCACACAAGTCCCTGTTTATAAATGTGATTATATAGTGGCATTTGTTTACATATCTATGTGTATTTGTATTTTTTATAAGGTATAAATTTCAGAATGCACTCACCAGGTTAAATTGGCTATCCAGGGGAGGGACTAGAGGTGAAAAGGTAAAGGGAAACAGAGAGCTTATGGCCATGCTCTCTGTAGGTCTCTATCATGGTTTATAGGACAGAACACATGTTTTATATTGTGATTTAAAAATTTTTTTAAATTAATTAATTAATTTGGTTGTGCCAGATCTTAGTTGTGGCTGGCAGGCTCCTTAGTTGCGGCATGCACGTGGAATCTAGTTTCCTGACCAGGGATCAAACCTGGGCTCCCTGCATTAGAAGCGTGGAATCTTAACCACTGCGCCACCAGGGAAGTCCCTATATTGTGATTTTTGGGAGCGTGATTTTATGAACTATTTATTTTTAAATAAATATATTTGAGTCCTAAGACATATCTTTATAACTTAGAATAAACTCCACTATTGAATTTTAAAATGACAATGAGAGGATTAACAATGTTTTTTTATTATTGTAAAATGTCAGTATCTAAGTTATTTGAGAAGTAGGTGACTTTCTCATCTCACATACTAAAATTAAACCTGGTCACACTGCAGGACTAAAATGTCACGTGTGACCATGCCCCTGAGCTGTTGAACACAGACAGGCTGCGAGAGGTAAGAGGTTTGGATGCTCTGGTTATTATGGTGGAGGGGAGGAAAACATTGACCTTGACTCTTTTAGGGTCCCTGGCTGGGCCTGAAAGTTAAACAAATTAAACAAAGATAGATTAACAGGAGAAAAGCATACATATTTTATTGAATTTTTATACATACATAGGAGCCTTCACCAGAGAATGAAGACCCAGAGAAGTGACCAGAGCAGGAAGCTTTCACACCTCTTAGACAAAGAAACAATACATTTGTGAAGAATGGACAAGACAAAGGGGTTTGGGCTCAGGGAGTAAAGTGAAGAAGTAACAAGGAAGAAAAGGGTGAGTTTAACAAGGTTTGTACAGACAGGTTCGTTGCCTGTCCCTGGAGTGGGGACCCCTGAGGGCTGTCACAGCAGAATAACCAGGTGGTGGATGGGCAGAGGTGGGACAGGTCAAGAAAGTTTGGGATCCCTCAGTTCATCAAGCAGCGTGCTCTTTCTTGCAGGGGAAACACAGCAGATGAAAAATCCCCCAAACCATGATATTTTCAATAAAAATCTCTGCCTGGCAAAATAACTCTAAAATATACCTTAGGTTGATCTAGAGTGGTTTTTTTGTATAGAAAATATAGTCTTCTCTCCAGTCCAGGTCTTCAGGGATTTACATTCATTCCTGTTTGATGACAAAGGGAAGCCTGGAATGCCCTAGTCATGGGCATCACCTATGGGGGATTCCTGCCTCAGGGAAGGGCCAGGGCAAGCTGGAGGGTGATCCTGCCTGCTTCCTGCAGGTTACCCAGCCTGAACAGGGAGTACACTGTCCTGTAAATCAGACGGAGGTCACAATGCTTGTTAACTGCCTAAGAAGGAGCAATGGAGACATCTTGTGAATCTTTCTTCAGAATTTAGTTCTTATTGAAAGCCCAGGAAGCTTAAACACAGTCTGTGCCCCAGGAGTTGGGCACTGTGGGAACAAACTCTTGTTAAGGCAATCCTTTTTGAGAGCCCACTTCCAATATCCATTTTCTTTCTTTGGAGAAATTAAGTATAAAGCCACCCAGGTGCTAGAGAAGGGGGCCAAGAGGCCTGGCAAGGACGGGACCAGTGTTGGGGAGGTGCACACTCCTGAGGCTGAAGTGTGAATGTCTGCGGTGCCATGACCACCCTTAGAGCCTCTGATGACCTTCCCAATACCAATGCACCAGAGAGATGGTGTGGAAGACACCTCATCTTGCCAAGATGTGGAAATGTTTGGCTTCTGGGACCAGGTGCAGGCAATGAGATGGAAATACTATAACCATTTTGTGGGCTTTTATTTTTCCTTTGGATTGAAACACTGTAGCTAGAACCATGCTAGGGGTGCTGGGTTTCCTCTTGCTGATGCACGTTGTGGGGCAATAAATCAGAGCACTGACCCATAGGAATGATTTGTGGTGTCAGCGCACAGGAGCTCACCCCTCCACCCCACTGTGTGCGACTGATATGCAAGAGGGTGGCAGGAAGAGATGGGGACAGTTTTCAAAATCACAGTCCATGTTCTTATTGGCATAAATGTGTTACTGAAAAAGTTCACTTGCCTGATGCACAGTGATGCCGAACAAACCGAAACATTGGAGTTTGGAGCAGAGAAAATGTATTGCAGAGTCATGCAATGAGATGGGTGGCTCGTGCCCCCAAAGCCCCAAACTCTCCAAAGGGTTTCAGCAAAGCACTTTTAAAGGCAAAGTAAGGAAGGGGTGTGGTTAGTTATTGAAACTTCTTGGTACAGGAATCCTTTGTTCTTGCAGCTGTCCACTTAGGTCAGGTCACGATATTCCTGTAAACCTCCAGCAAGACAAATGTTATTCTCTGTTCTGCAACTTTTTATCTCTAAATGAATGGACTCTTAAAGGTCAGAGCCCTGAGAATAGGCTATCCTGTATATTTCAGGCTATAAGCAACATTCTTTTATAAAAGGTGCAGAGCCAGCATGACTAAGCACAGGCAACAGAGGACAAATGTTAGAGCTAAAGGAATAGATCCAATATGGAGTCAGATTTGTTCTTCCCTATTACAAATACACCTCCCATTTGTTTAAATTGCATATAAATGGGGAGAAATAAGTTGATCCATGCTAATATTCCCATGTACAGTGGGCTAGCTTCATAATTGCCCTTTGCCTCCCTCTAAGTCTCTAATTTTCAATACTATTGTTCATTTAAATTATCTAATTTTCAGTGTGGTTTACCACAAAAGTGACAAGATGCACATTTAATGGTTATCTACTAGGAAGCTCTCTTGTAGGAATAAAATGGGAAGGAGAGGATTTGCCAATATAGGCTATGGTTCTCAAACCAACCTTTATTTTAACTGAAATAAAGTTGCACATAAGTCTTTTATAACATATTAATTTCTCTTTGTATTGGCACTCCTGTGTGCCTTTTGTTACCTATATTACTTATTTGTGTCTTCCCCATTTTATTTTTTATTTTCTTAAAGTTTGTTTATTGGTGATTTCATAGAACATTCTTTTGGTGCTGCTGATCATCTGAAAGTCTTGTGTGTGGGTTTATTTTATTGAATCAAATTGTTTTTCTCTTATTAATTTTTTCCTTCTAGTTTTTTGGGGTTTATTGTATTCTTATACCTAGATTCTTGGGTGGAAAACTTAATTTAATTTATTTTAATCTATCTTTGAATCTAATCAATGCTTTTGAGAATATCTGTTTTACTGACTGTCCCTCTTGCCTTCCCCATTCCATGTATTATTCAGTTAAAAATAGTTTGTGGTTTCTACTTCTATTTGATTTCTAATTTAAAACTATGTAAATGTTTGGCTTTTTAAAATTGTTTTCTTATTTTATTGCTTTGTGAAAATAAATGTGGTTTAAATGATATTAACTTGAAATTTATGGCTACTGTTTTTGTGGTTCAGGATATGGTTAATTTATGTTGAAAATTATACATGTGTTTGAAAATGAAGCACATTCTTTCATGAATGAATGTAACCTTGGTAATTGTGACTTCAAAGCCTCTCTGTCTTTAATTATTTGAGCTATTTGATCTGTCCCTTTCTGGAAAAGGTGTGATTAAATCTATCACTATGTAGAATTTGGAGTTCCTATATTTTGGAGCTATGGTGCTTTCCTTTAAAATTTTATCAACATACATTCCTACACAATACATGGTTAAAATTTTATGTTTTTGGAAATCATCAAAATGGAACACATGGTATTCTTTTTTTCTTTCAGTTTTATTGAGATATAATTGACATACAGCACTGTATAAGTTTAAGATGTACAGCTTGATGACTTGACTTACATATATTGAGAAATGATTACCAAATTAAGTGTAGTTAACTTCCATCATCTCACATAGATACACACACACACAAACATGCACACACACGCACACACAAAATATTTTTTCCTTGTGTTGAGAACTTTTAGAATTTACTCTCTTAGCAACTTTCATGTATACCATGCAGCAGTGTTAGCTACAGTCACCATGTTGTACATTACATCCCTGGTACTTATTTATCTTATAGCTGGAAGTTTGTACCTTTTGACCGCATTCATTCAATATTTATTCCTGTGTGACTTGCTAATTTTACTCATCATTAGATTTCTAAGATTGACTCATACTGGTGAGGCCAGTATCAATCTGTGACCTCTTTAGGATAAATCCTCAATCTGAGATTTCAGAGTCTCACTGTGAGAAGTATGAGTTCAGCGCACCAGCCACATGGGGGCCAGCCTGTGGTGCTGTGTCCCCCAAAGCTGGAGGCAGCCCCATTCCCTCGCTGCAGCCTCCTTGGTGCCAGTGTCCCTGGGGCTGTGCCCTTGGAGTCCCTGCTTCCCACGGTCCTTGAACTGCCTCACCCTTCCTCCAGGATGTGGTATGTGTCCAGGAGGCACCGTGGGGTACAACACCCCTTGTCCAACTGTCCCTGCTTTTACTTCTTTCCCGGGCTGTGATTCTTTCTTATCTTGCTGACTCACTTCAAAAATATTTTAAAACTTTTCTACCATTTTTAATTGCTTTCAGCAGGAGGGGTTTTCAGGATATTTATGTTACTCTGTCTAAGCTCATTCTGCTCACTGCTCTCGGCAGGCCAATAAATTGGGAGATGAGGTGTTGGGGCAAGGAATAACGACTCTATTCAGAAAGCCAGCAGACGGAGAAGATGGTAGACTAATGTCCTAGAGAACCATCTCACTCTAGTCAGAATTCAGGCTTCTTTTATAATAAAAGGGGAGGGGGTGTGCTTGTTTGTTGCAAATTTCTTGGTGTCAGAATCCTTTTTTCTTGCAGCTGTCCATCCAGGTCAGGTCATGGTGTTCCTGTAAACCTCCAACAAGACAAATGTTATTCTCTGTTCTGCAACTTTTTATCTCTGTATGAATGGAAAAGGTCAGAGCCTTGGGAATCGGCTCTCCTGTATATTTCAGGCTATAGGCAACTTTCTTAACTCTAAGCAAAAGCAATAGAATACAAAGATTAAAGTTAAAGAAACAGATCTAATATGGAGTCACATTTGTTCTTCCCTATGACATTTAGTGTACCATACTCTCAGAAAAGGAAGTCGAATTATTCTTGATTTTTGCTTAAATTTAAAAAGTTAAATAAATGTATTCAAGAAGTTTTAGGAAAGAGAAGAAATGAAAATCACAAATAACCCAGCACCAAAAAAGAATCCCTGGTATTTTATCTATGTATACTCTTCTATGCTTTTTTCTCCTTTGCATATACAGATTCTTAAACCAAAACTTTAACTTAAAACTTTTGACATATACTTTTCTAGACCATTTTCTCTGCACATACAGATTTTTAAACAAAAAAATTTAGAACTATAATCTTCCTATACTTTTGGCCTTATTTTTATACTCAGCAATATTTTATGAGCATTTCCTTGATTATTTAATATCATCCTGTAAAATGATATTCAGTGTGTGCCGCCCCTGGTGATGTCCTTTCTGCTATTTCCTGAATACGCCTGCCCTGCCCCAGGCTTTCACACTTGTTTTCTCCCTCCTGACCCCCTCTGGCCCAAACACTGCCTGACTCAGCCCTCCAAGGGCGCCTCCTCAAGCTGGGCAGGGGGAAATGGCATGCCCGATCCACACCCAAGCATCCTCCTCTTCTCTGCTGCCAGCGGCGGTGATCAACAGCTGACCTCCTACTCTCTATCTGTGAGTTTATTTATTTCTTCTGGAGGAGAGCAACTCGGCCCACTTTGTCCACTGCTGGGTCTTTAGCACCTAGAATTGTGCCTGGCACACAGTAGACCCTCAGTACTTGTACATTTGCCTTGTGTGTATTACTCTGGTTGTGATGTAGCTGCTCTTGCCCAAGCATATCAACATGGAAAGGGGGATCCCTAAAGAATGGACTGTTTTCCATTTCTTAAAATTAAGAAGCAGGAAACTCCAGCTGCTAGCAAAGAATGCAGTGGGCTGGTCACCCCCTTTGTACCCTTCAACACTTGCTCCCTCCCTGCCCCACCCCTCCTCATCCACCAAAGCATCATTCCTACTCCACATCTAAATAAGGCTAAAGCCTGGAACGATATAGATTGTCTTCTACCTGAAACTGAACCCTCTAACTCCTTGCTTTACTGAAATTCCTTTGAGGTTATTTGCTTTTGAAATGTGTCTTTTTGTTTTTAACATCTTTATTGGAGTATAATTGCTTTACAGTGGTGTGTTAGTTTCTGCTTTATAACAAAGTGAATCAGTTATACATATACATATGTTCCCATATCTCTTCCCTCTTGCGTCTCCCTCCCTCTGACCCTCCCTATCCCACCCCTCTAGGTGGTCACAAACCACCTAGCTGATCTCCCTGTGCTATGTGGCTGCTTCCCACTAGCTATCTATGAAATGTGTCTTTTTAAGGTTGCTTTTGCTTTTCTAAAAACGTATCCCTTGCCTAGGTGACAATAAGTGTCTAACATTTAAAAATTTTCTGTATTTATTTGTTCTCAGTTATTATCTTTGCCCATTTCTCTAAAATGGCATTTATTCCTTTTACTGATTTTTTTATGCCTTTTATAAATTTGTAAGTGCTTTTTTCTGGGGTATTCTAATTTTTATATTATTTTATTTTTTTCTAATTTTTATTTTATGTCTTATCCTGTTTGACCTAGAAATGTATTTCTCATTTGAGAGCACCTAAACTTTATATTTTCTTCTCTTTAATCAGTTTAAAATTATTAATTATAAAATAGTTCAGGAAAGTTAAGGAAAAATATACCAAACATTGGTGTACATGCTGATTGCAGTTAGCAGACATTATTGGCTTATGCTTTTGCATTAGATCATTTAAAAAAAAATGAAACATTGATAATAGAGCTATTATTAAGCCCCATTGCTGCCCCTTGGCTTGCTCACAGAGGTTACCACCACCTTGAATTTGACAAGTCATCTTTAGTGTGCATGTTTTTTTGTACGCTTACTCAGAATGTATTTGTTCTTAAACAATATATAATATCTATTCTATTTGTATGTTTAGGTATTTATGTAAGGATTATGATTCTTTATCTAATCTCACTCTATTCACTTAATATTTTGGGAGACTCCTCTGAATTGGTAGATTTAGATCTTGTTTGTCAGTTTATCATGTAACTAGGTGGTATTGATGCTGAAAGCTCAGCCTCTCTGTACTGGTGCTGAATCAAATCTTGGAGACAGAGTTTTGGGTGAAGTAGAAAAGAATAGCTGTATTGCAGGCAAAGGGGGACACAGTTGGCTCCTGTCCCAAAAAGCTATGAGTCCCAATCCCAGAGGATTTGATGAGGGGTTTTACAACAGTGGTTCAAGTGTGGGGTCTCTGACAAGATTAGGGTGTGTTCAAGGTCTGCACTCCTTTAATCTCATATCAGGTGGTCAGACTCCTAATTTTGATGAGCTTCTCTGGTCCCTTTAATCTTACCTCAGGTGCTTTCTTGGCTGATCCTCCCTTGATTAGCAACTGTTCAAATCTGCCCTTTGGAACTCAGGGAAGGTCATGAAGGCTGTAGTCTGTTCCCTGTGAACTGGAAATGGGGGACAGAAAGTCTTCTGTGCCCAGTACCGCTGCAGGGTCCTGCTCAGTTTCACTATCATGTTTCCCTGTTGAGGGCACTCACCTGGTTCCATTTCATCATTACCTCGATTGAAGCCCCCATGACCATCCTGGCTTAGGTCTCCCTGGTTTTCAGGGGAGGTGTCTTAGGAGGGGGGGGCATTAGACTGATGTCTTTGCAGACCCTCAACCTTAGTGCGAACCTTCAAACCACACTCCCACCCACCAGACATGTTAGTTTCCATGTTTCAATATTCTTATCAAGTCTTATGTTTCCAAATTTGTAGCAGAGGGATTTTCCAGAAAAGTCCTATATTGGCTCTAGTTGTTTAACTGATTTATCTTATATTTTTAAATTCACCAAGAATTAGTTACAAAAGCTTTACCCTGAGATCTACCTAGGACATACTTTACACTAGAATATATTTTAGTGTGTCTTGCAACAATGAAATCTAGCTTTATTCTTCTCTTTAGAGTTAACCAATTGGGTCAGCATTATCTATGGAATAACTTTTTCTTTTTCTAATCATTAGAATGATTACTTATACATTCCTATTATTGGAGTGGGGGAAGTTCCCCCCTCCATCCCCCTTGAGTTCTTGTGGCTGGACTAAAAATAAAACTGACACAAGACAGATTAACAACAGAAAAGAAACAAGTTTTAATTCATGTGTATGGAGATCTCATAGAAATGGGACCTAAGATGTAGGCAAAGCAGGCAGCTTTTATACTTTTTAGACAAAGAAACAATAAATTTGTGAAGAATTGACAGGACAAAGAAACTTAGGCTTTGCATGCTTAATTAGTAAGGAATCTAAACAGAGTTTGGGCTTGAGGTAGTAAATTAAAGAAGTAACAAGGTTTGTTTATATAGGCCTCTCTCTCTTTGGTGATAAGGGTGTCCTTCTACCTCCAGATACAGGAAGGGCACCTTTCACATCAGAGATTTGTTTCCTGCTATTGTTACTGAGTTCAAGCTCTTACTACTCACCACACGACAGGCCAATCAATCGAGAGAGGAGTTTTTGGGGCAAGGAATAGCAACTTTATTTGGAAAGCCAGCAGACCGAGATGGTGGACTAGTGTCCAAAAGAAACATCTTGCTGAGTTCTAATTCAGTCTTCTTTTATACTAGAAGGGGAGCAGGTGTGATTGATTATTGCAAACTTCTTGGTGCAGGAATCCTTTGTTCTTGCAGCTATTCACATAGGTCTGGTCACAATGTTCCTATAAACCTCCAATAAGACAATTGTTATTTTCTATTCTGCAACTTTTTATCTCTATACAAATGGACTCTTAAAGGTCAGAGCCCTGAGAATAGGCTATCCTGTATATTTCAGGCTATAGACAACATTCTTTTACAAAAGGTGAAGAGCCAGCATGACTAAGCACAAGCAACAGAGCACAAGCGTTAGAGCTAAAGTAATAGGTCGAACATGAAGTCAGGTTTGTTCTCTGTTACACTTTCAGGGAGAAAAAAAAGGAGGGCGAGAGTGTCCCTCTTGCATTGGCTGCTTCTTAAAAAATTTAATTCAAAGTAATCAATATGCCATTGAAACATATTTTGGGATGGACTACCCTGGGCCCCAACATTATATGCAATGGGATGGGCTAACCCTACCTGCCAGTCTATTTCTGAGCGGGAATAATGCTCTTGTAACTGTTGTAGCTTTATAATAATCTTTAATGTTCATTGATGCAGGTTCTGTGTCATTTTTCTCTTTCAGTTGTTTATTTCCAGTTATTGTCTAATGAATTCTAGAATCATTTTGTCAAGTTCAAAAATATCCATACATATTGAAGATATTTTAAACTCTGTCACTTGTCTTATTTGTTCATGAAAAAAAATTGACATATGTTTTATATTATAGGGATAAATCCCATCAATATTTTTCTTCCTAGCTTTTGGCTTTGACGACATATCAGTTTGTGACATTTGATTGTGAAAACAATATTAAAGTATTCATCTAAATTGTATTGTTTTATTTTTATAATTTCCTTTGAAAAACTGAGATGTGCTTTAACTGGAACTTATTTGTTAAATATTCTAATTATTTTAAAATTATTTTAATATCGTTAATTATAATTTGAGGCCTAACCTATCTTTTTCTCACTGATTTGGAAAGATCATGTAGGAGTTTCTCATGTACCCTGAGGCTGAATTTACACTCCCTGGTCACAGCACTTTCCCTGTTTGCTGTAGTAATTACTATTGCCTTGTAAAATAAGCATTGTGGGACAGTTGCATGGTGGGGGGCAGTGGCCATGTTGCCTAGTATTTTCACCCTCTCTGTTACTCTCTCCCTATCTCAAATTCTTTCACAGTTACCTTTAGATGTTTCTAACAACTTGTCACTCTGGATGGCCTTCTTTCCCGCTACAAACACAAATGCATTTTGGATCACATGTAGCATTAAATGTAAATGGAACAAATTAATGGAAATTCCCAGGAGCCCCCCCCCCCCAAAAAAAAAATCAGAGCCAGATGAGGAACTCAGGCCAATGTTGGGTGGCCTGTGGGGGTTTACAGAGGTGTGTGGTAAATGTTTAATAGCATATTCCCAGGGAAAAGAGCTCTTATTTTTTATGTTTATCAATTTCCGTGGCGTAATTACTCCTACCATGGCTGATTTCAAGCTGCCAGTGTAACACTGAAAACATGGTTTGGAATAGTACAATCACCTCTCTGAGTTGGTGCAAGCCAGCCCCTGCACTTTACTAGTTTTAGACCAGATAAAGACCCAGCCCAAGGACATGAGCCCAGGCTCTTCACATGCACATGCTGGTACTAACTGTGGTTTTGACCCACCCAGGGAGAGAGAGCTTAGCATGAGACCCCATATAAAAATGACAGTCTCAAACAACTACCTTTCACTGGAAAAGAAAATCTGCACTTGGGCCAGCACCCTGAGACCCAGAGAGGAGCTGAGCTGTCAGAGGCTGTGCAAGAGAACCAAACATACCTGTCAACAGCCATACCCAGGGCCACCCACCGGCCAGAGGAGGCAATTAAGAGCCAAAAGAATAATCATTGCAATGAATCAAAATACATCAAATATGTTAAAGTCCATGGAATTATTATAAAACTTAAAAAATAACAGTTCATTAAACTCCTTTGATGGATACAGAAAATTAATTCATTCTTCTGAAAATTGATTAAAAAAACAAATATTTACTCTACCTTTTCCGTTCAAACTGTACCTAAGAGTACATGGACATTTGGTTAGGAAAGGTTCTTTGTGCGGAATAAATCTAACCAATAACTACAGAAGTTATGGGAGTATGACCGTTTTCTTTCCTTTACGGCAATGTCACAAAAACCATTGCTGAAAGGCTATGGGAACATCATAAGACACCGATCAATCTTTACTTATATCTGACTTGGCTTCTAGATCAAACTGACAGTTTACAGGAAGTGAAAAAATAGAAGAACAAGTTAAACACAACCCAGGTATGTGGTCAGACAAATGCAACACATGGGAAATTTTACAGGACAAGTGGCCCTGTTTCTTCAACAAATGAAATACAAAACCCACACAGAAAGAGCAAGAGCAATGCCATAGATAGATAGACTGAAAAGGTATTGCATTAGTTTTCTATTGCTGCTGTAACAAATTATTGACTTAAAGAAACCCAAGTTTATTCTCTTACAACTTTGGAGGTCAGAAGTCTTACGTGAATCAGCAGGGCTATGTCCATCATTCCGTAACTCTTGGCTCCACAGCTCTCAAGTCTCTGCTTCCATTGTCACATCTCCTCTGACTCTGACACTTCTGCTTCCCTCCTATAAGGACCGTTGTATTTCCTTTGCATCCATCCGTACTACCCAGGAAAATATCCTCCATCCAAAGAGCCTTAACTTATTCACACCTGTCAAGTCCTTTTTGCCATGTAAGGTAATGCTCCCAGGTTCCAGGGGTTAGGGTGTGAACTATGTGGGGGCCTATTATTCAGGCATGTTAACCAAATATTGGAGTAATCCCATTCTCCCAATTCATCCACCACCACCACCCCCGCCACGTATCCATACATTTGTTCTCTACATCTGTGTCTCTATTTCTGTTTTGCAAATAAGTTCATTTGTATCATTTTTCTAGATTCCACATATAAGCAATATTATTTGATATTTGTTTTTCTCTTTCTGACATACTCTGTATGACAGTTTCTAGGTCTATCCATGTCTCTGCAAATTGCACAATTTCATTCCTTTTTGTGGCTGAGTAATGTTCCATTGTATATATGTACTACATCTTCTTTATCCATTGTTCTGTTGATGGACATGTAGCACATGCAATGAAAATTGGGATGCATGTATCTTTTTGAATTATGGTTTTCCCCAGGTACATGCCCAGGAGTGGGATGGTTGGGTCATACAGTAGTTTTTTTTAAGTTTTTTAAAACTTCCACACTGTTCTCCATAGTGGCTGTATCAATCTACATTCCCACCAATAGTGTAGGAGGATTCCTGTTTCTGCACACCCTCTCCAGCATTTATTCTTTCTAGATTTTTGGATAATGGCCATTCTGACTAGTGTAAGGTGATACCTCATTGTAGTTTTGATTTGCGTTTCTCTAATAATTAGTGATGAACAAATTTTCACGTGTTTGTTGGCCATCTGCATATCTTCTTTGGAGAAATGTCTATTTAGGTCTTCCGCCCATTTTTTGATTGGGTTGTTTGTTTGATATTGAGCTGAATGAGCTATTTATATATTTTGGAGATTAATTCCTTGTCAGTTGCTTCATTTGCAAATCTTTTCTCCCATTCTGAGCTTTGTCTTTTTGTCTTGTTTATGGTTTCCTTTGTTGTGCAAAAGCTTTTAAGTTTAATTATGTCACTTTTGCTTATTTTTTATTTTATTTTCATTACTCTAGGAGGTGGGTCAAAAAAGATCTTGCTGAGATTTATCTCAAAGAGTGTTCTGCCTATGTTTTCCTCTAAGAGTTTTATAGTGTATGGCCTTACATTTAGGTCTTTAATCCATTTTGAGTTTATTTCTGTGTATGGTGTTAGGGAGTGTTCTAACTTAAGCCTTTTACATGTAGCTGTCCAGTTTTCCCAGCACCACTTATTGAAGAGACTGTCTTTTCTCCATTGTATATTCTTGCCTCCTTTGTCATAGATTAGGTGACCATAGGTGCATGGGTTTATCTCTGGGTTTTCTATCCTGTTCCACTGATCTGTATTTCTGTTTTTGTTCCAGTACCATATTGTCTGGATTACTGTAGCTTTTTATTATAGTCTGAAGTTGGGGAGCCTGATTTCTCCAGCTCCATTTTTCTTTCTTGAGATTGCTTTGGCTATTCAGGGTTTTGTGTTTCCATACAAATTATAAAGTTTTTTGTCCTGATTCTGTGAAAAATGCCATTGGTAATTTGATAGGGATTCCACTGAATCTGTAGATTGCTTTGGGTAGTATAGTCATTTTCACAATATTGGTTCTTCCAATCCAAGAACATCTTTGATTTCCATCTGTGTGTGTCATCTTTGATTTCTTTCATCAGTATCTTACAGTTTTCTGAGTACAGGTTTTTTGTCTCCTTAGGTAAGTTTATACCTAGGTATTTTATTCTTTTTGTTGCAGTGGTAAATGTGGTAGCTTCTTTAATTCCTCTTTCTGATCTTTTGTTTTTAGTGTATAGAAATGCAAGAGATTTCTGTGTATTAATTTTGTATCCTGAAACTTTATCAAATTCATTGATTAGTTCTAGTAGTTTCCTGGTGTCATCTTTAGGAGTTTCTATGTAGAGTATCAGGTCATCTGCAAACAGTGACAATTTTACTTCTTCTTTTCCATTTTGGATTTCTTTTATTTCTTTTTCTTCTCAGATTGCTGTGGCCAGAACTTCCAAAACTATGTTGAATAAAAGTGGCAAGAATGGACTCCTTGTCTTCTTCTTATCTTAGATGAAACGCTTTCAGTTTTTCACCATTGAGAGTGATGTTTGCTGTGGGTTTTTCATATATGGCTTTTATTATGTTGAGATAGACTCCCTCTGTGCCCACTTTCTGGAGAGTGTTTATCATAAATGGGTGTTGAATTTTGTCAAAAGGTTTTTCTGCATCTATTGAGATGATCATATGGTTTTTATTCTTCAATTTGTTAATATGGTGTATCACATTGATTGATTTGGGTATATTGTAGAATCCTTGCATTCCTGGGATAAACCCCACTTGATCATGGTGTGATCCTTTTAATGTGCTGTTAGATTCTCTTTGCTAGTATTCTGTTCAGGATTTTTGCATCTATGTTCATCAGTGATATTGGCCTGTAGTTTTCCCTTTTTGTGTGTGATATCTTTTTCTGGTTTTGGTATCAGGGTGATGGTGGCGTCATAGAATGAGTCTGGGAGTCTTCCTCCTTCTGCTATATTTTGGAAGAGCTTGAGAAGGGTAGGTGTTAGCTCTTCTCTAAATGTTTGATAGAATTCGCCTGTGAAACTATCTGGTCCTGGGCTTTTGTTTGTTGGAAGATTTTTGTGTGTGTGTGTGTGGTACACAGGCCTCTCAGTGTTGTGGCCTCTCCCATTGCCGAGCACAGGCTCCAGACGTGTAGGCTCAGCGGCCATGGCTCACGGGCCTAGCCGCTCCACGGCATGTGGGATCTTCCTGGACCAGGGCACGAACTCGTGTCCCCCTGCATCGGCAGGTGGACTCTCAATCACTGCGCCACCAGGGAAGCCCTGTTGGAATATTTTTAATCAGTTTCAGCTCATGTTTGTGCTTGGTCTGTTCATGTTTTTTATTTCTTCCTGATTCAGTCTTGGAAGGTTGGACTTTTCTAAGAGTTTGTCCATTTCTTCCAGGTTGTCCATTTTACTGGCATATAGTTGCTTATAGTAGTCTCTCATGATCCTTTGTATTTCTGTGGTGTCAGTTGTTACTTCTCCTTTTTCATTTCTAATTCTGTTGGTTTGAGTCTTTCCCCTTTTTTTCCTGATGAATCAGGCTAATGGTTGATAAATTTTGTTTATCTTCTCAAAGAACCAGATTTTAGTTTTATTGATCTTTGCTATTATTTCTGTCATTTCTTTTACATTTATTTCTCATCTGATCTGTATGATTTCTTTCCTTCTGCTAATTTTGGTTGGTATTTTTTTCATTCTTCTCTAATTGCTTTAGGTGTCAGGTTAGGTTCTTTATTTGAGATTTCTCTTGTTTCTTAAGGTAGGATTTTATCGCTATAAACTTTCCTTTTAGAACTGCTTTTGTGTATCCTACAGGTTTTGGGTCATCGTGTTTTCATTGTCATTTGTTTCTAGGTATTTTTTTATTTCTTCAGTGATCTCCTGGTTGTTCAGTGGCATATTGTTTAGCCTCCGTGTGTTTGTATTTTTTACAGTTTTATTCCTGTAATTGACATCTAGTCTCATAGTGTTGTGGTCTGAAAAGATGCTTAGTATGATTTCAATTTTCTTAAATTCACTGAGGCTTCATTTTTGACCCAAGATGTGATCTATCCGGGATAATGTTCTGTGTGTACTTGGGAAGAGAGTGTATTCTGTTGTCTTTGGATGGAATGTCCTATAAATATCAATTAAGTCCATCTGGTCTAATGTGTCATTTAGACCTTGTATTTCTTTATTTATTTTCATTTTGGATGATCTGTACATTGGTGAAAGTGGGGTGTTAAAGTCATCTACTATTATTGTGTTACTGTTGATATCCCTTTTTATGGCTGTTAGCATTAGGTACTGAGGTGCTCCTATGTTGGGTGCACAGATATTTACAATTGTTATATCTTCCTCTTGGATTGATCCCTTGATCATCATATAGTGTCCTTCCTTGTCTTTTGTAATTGTCTTTATTTTAAAGTCTACTTTGTCTGAAACGAGAATTGCTACTCCAGCTTTCTTTTGATTTCCATTTGCATGGAATATCTTTTTCCATCCCCTCACTTTCAGTCTGTATGTGTCCCTAGGTCTAAAGGGGGTCTCTTCTAGACAGCATATATATGGGTCTTGTTTTTGTATCCATTCAGTCAGTTTTTGTCTTCTAGTTAGGGTATTTAATCCATTTACATTTAAGGTAATTATTGATATGTATGTTCCTATTACCATTTTCTTAATTGTTTTGAGTTTGTTTTTTCAGGTCTTTTCCTTCTCTTGTGTTTCCTGCCTAGAGAAGTTCCTTTAGCATTTGCTGTAAAGCTGGTTTGGTGGTACTGAATTCTCTTAACTTTTGCTTGTCTGTAAAGATTTTGATCTCTCTGTTGAATCTGAATGAGAGCCTTGCTGGGTACAGTAATCTCGGTTGTAGTTTTTTCCCTTTCATCACTTTAAATATATCTGGACACTCCCTTGTCCTGTAGAGTTTCTACTGAAAGATGAGCTGTTAACCTTATGAGGATTCCCTTGTATGTTATTTGTTGCTTTTCCCTTGCTGCTTTTAATATTTTTTCTTTTTGTTTTATTTTTGTTTGATTAATATGTGTCTCAGTGTGTTTCTCCTTGGGTTTATCCTGTATGGGACTCTCTGTGCTTCCTGGACTTGATTATTTCCTTTCCCATGTTGGAGAAGTTTTCAACTATAATGTCTTCAAATATTTTCTCAGACCCTTTCTTTTTTCCGTCTTGTTCTGTGACGCCTATAATTTGAATGTTAATGCACTTAATGTTGTCCCAGAGGTCTCTGAGACTGTCCTCCATTCTTTTCATTCTTTTTACTTTATTCTGCTCTGTGGCAGTTATTTTTACCATTCCATCTTCCAGCTCACTTATCCCTTCTTCTGCCTCAGTTATTCTGCTATTGATTCCTTCTACAATATTTTTAATTTCAGTTATTTTGTTTTCATTACTGTTTGTTTGCTCTTTACTTCTTCTAGGTCCTTGTTAAACGTTTCTTGTATTTTCTCTATTCTATTTCCACAATTTTGGGTCATTTTTACTGTCATTACTTGGAATTCTTTTTCAGGTAGTTTGCCTATTTCCTCTTCATGTATCTGGTCTTGTGAGTTTTATCTTGCTCCTTTTCCTGTAAGATATTTCTCTAACTTCTCATTTTGTCTAATTTACAGTATTTGCAGTCTCCTTCCCTAGGCTGCAGGGTGGTAGTTCCTCTTGCTTCTGTTCTGTGCCCCCAGTGGTGGGTTTTGTCCAGTGTCTTGTATAAGCTTCCTGGTGAGAGGGCCTGGTTCCTATGTTCTGGTGGGTGGAGTTGAGTCTTTTCCCTCTGATGAGCAGGGCCATGTCAGGTGGTGTGTTTTGGGGTGTCTGTGAGCTTAGTATGACTTTAGGTAGTCTGTGTTCTGATGGGTGGGTTTGTGCTCCTATCTCATTTATTGTTTGGTGTGAGGCGTCCATCACTGGGAGCTCCTGGCAGTTGAGTGGAGCCAGGTCTTGGATTTAGATAGAGGCCTCCGTGAGAACTCTCAGTGATTAACCTTCTCTCGGGCTGGGAATTCTCTAGTGGTCCAGCATCCTGGACTTGGTGATCCCACTCCAGAGCCTCAGGCCCAACTTCTGGTCGAGGGACCAAGACCCCAGAAGTCACTCATCCTGACAATAAAAGGGATTAAAAAAAAAAAAAAGACTAACAAAACCCCAGACAAATGGTAAAAAGTAAAATAACAAAGAGAAACAGAAACAAGGAAACACGCACACACACAAAAGAAACAAAAACAGAACCAAATAAATCAAAAAGCAAGGGAACAATCAGACAAATAAAAGAACCCAAGTACGAAATCAAACAATTAAGAAGAAAGCTGACAAGAACCAAAAACTGAAAAACAAAATCAAAGCAGAGTGCCAACTGAAGAATGAAGAAACAAAACAAACCAACAAAAATGGTATAAAGAAAAAGAGAAAGGGGAAAGAAGACAGAACAACAGAAAAGCAACGTAGAAACAAACAAATAAAAATATATATTAAAAAATAAAAGACAAAGAAAACCCCAGAGAAATGGTAAAAACAAAATCAAACAAACACAGAAACAAGGAAACACTCACACACGTAAAAGAAACAAAAATAGAGCCAAGTAAAACAAAAAGCAAGAGAACAACTGGACAAATAGAGGAACTCAAAAATGAAATCAAACAATTAGGATTAAAACTAACAAAAACACGTAACCTAAAAACAAAACCAAAGCAGTGTGCCAACTGAATAATAAAGCAAGGAAACAGAACAAACCAATAAAAATGATTTAAAAAATAGTAATAATAAAATAAAATAAAATAAAAAGGGAAAAAACACAGGACCACAAAAAAGCAAAGTAGAAATGGAAATATACAAAAAATAAAAAGAAAAATATATTAAAGAAAGAGAGGAAGAAAAAATAAGGGAAAAGAACACAGAACAACAGAGAAGCAGAGTAAAAATAGAAATGTATTTTAAAAAAATAAAAAATAAAAATATGTTATAAAACAGAGATCCCAAAAGACTAAAAAACAAACAAACAAAAAAACAAGATGAAAACAGCAACAAACAAACAGAAAAAGAAAGAAAAAGAAGCCCCCCCCAAAAAAGGACCAACAATAGAATGAATCAAAACATAATAGAATTGATAGTAATAATTATGTTTCCCTGGGGTCTCCGCTGTAAGTGTCCTTGCACACACTGTGAGCCACAGCCCACCTCCGCCTCCCCAAGAGCCTCTCTTCTGCCTCTGGGCTGGTCTCTAGACCTGCTGTGGGCCCTGTGGGGATCACTCAGACTCTGATCTGGCCTAATTCCTGTTTGTGCTGCCCCCAAAGTCCACAGCTACCAGAGCTAAACTGTTTTAATTTGTGGGAACATTCATTGTCTATTCAGGTATTCCACAGATGCAGAGTCTACCTAACTGATAGCAGGGATTTAATCTGCAGCTTGTACAGCTGATGGAAAGATTTTTAATCTTCTTTCTTAGTCATCCCTGGGGTTCAGCTTTGGTTTTATCCTCACCTCTGCATGTGGTCCACCCACAGGAGTATGGTCCTTAGGCTGCCTTGGAGCTCTTGGGTCAGTCCCTGTTAGGACAGTATGCAGATTTGGTATGATTGCTTGCATCACGGAGCCGTGGTGGTGCCAAATGTACAGGGAAGCTGGCAGCCATGGGTGCAAGAGATATGGCCCTAGTTTTGGCCTTTTCTGGTACCTGGCATAAGGCACGTGAGGGTCAGCCCTGGCCAGGGTTTTTCTGGCACCTGGCAGCAGGGGTATGACAGTCAGCCCTGAGAGGGCTTTTTTTTTGTTTTAATTGCCCTGCAGCCGGCACATGAGGGCCAGCTCTGAGGGTTTTTATTTTTTATTGCTTGGCAGCTGGCGCACAACAGACAGCCCTCAGTGTGCTTCTTTTATTGTCATAGGCAGATGCCAGTGTGTGGGGAGAGAGAGGTTACAATAGTGGCTCCTTCCCCTGTGTGACTCAGCATAGTGCCCTGCTTCCATGGCAGTCCAGTCTTCCTCCTTAGGCATTCCCTGCTAAGGATTTCCTCCCTCTTGTCCCCTCAGTCCATCTCCCCACAGCCAACAGCAGTTGTCACTCCAGGCCTGTTCTCCAACCCCTATGCTCCAGCTCCCAGTCGCCTTGCACACCTGTGAAGCATGTCCCAATCCAGGGCATGTAGGGCTGTGGTTCGGACCATCTGTGTATTTCTCATTCCGTCCCATCTGCCAGAGATCGGCAGCTTCACCGTCTTCCAACAGCCTCAAATGCTTCCCTTCTGTCCCAATTAATTTCCCCATCGGAGACGGGGTTTCCCTGAATTTGGGAATATCTCCTCTGCTTCAGCTCCCCCACCCCAGTGTGCAGGTCCCATCCTGCTTCCTCTCCTCCTCTTTCTCCCTTCTTTTTTTTCGATCCTACCCAGTTATGCAGGGATCTTTATAGTCCTTTCCAGTGTCCAAGGTCTTCTGCTAGATTTCAGCAGGTGTTCTGTGAGAATTGTTGCATCTATAGGTGTATTCCTGATGCATCCATGGAGAGAGGTGAACTCCATGTCCACATACTCCTCTGCCATCTTGAATCTCCTGGTTTTTTTGTTGTTGTTCTTCTTCTTTCCCTAGTTGCTTTAGGTATAAGGTTAGATTGTTTGAGATTTTTCTTGTTTCTTGAGGTGGGATTGTATTGCTATATACTTCCCTTTTAGAACTGCTTTTGCTGCATCACATAGATTTTGGGTCGTTGTGTTTTTATTGTCATTTGCTTCTAAGTATTTTTTAATTTCGTCTTTGATTTCTTCAGTTCCCCACCAGGGGTGCTTGTTCCTTCCTATTTCCTCTTTTCTTTTTTTTTTTTCTTTCTTTCATCCCACCCAGTTGTGTGGGGATTTTCTTGTCCTTTTAAGTGTCTGAGGCCTTCTGCTAGTGTTCAGCAGGTGTTCTGTGAGAATTGTTCCATTTGTACATGTATTCTTGATGTACTTGTGAGGAGAGGTGAATTCCATTCCCTCCTATTCCCCCATCTTGACTCCTCCCTGGTTGTTTGATTCTTTGATGTTGAATTGTGTGAGTTCTTTACATATTTTGGATATTAACCTCTTATGTTATATCATTTACAAATATTTTCTCCCATTCAGTAGCCTGTCTTCATTTTATTAATGGTTTCCTTTGCTGTGCAGAAGTGTTTTAATTTGACGTAGTCCCAGTTGCTTATTTTTGTTTTACTTCCCTTGACTGAGGAGACATATCTAGAAAGATATTACTAAGACCAGTGTCAAAGAGTGTACTGCCTGTGTTTTCCTTTAGGAGTTTATGGTCTCAGGTCTTACATTCAAGTCTTTAATCCATTTTGAGTTAACTTCTGTGTATGGTGTGAGATAGTGGTCTAGTTACATTTGTTTTCAGGCAACTGTCCCCATTTTCCCAACACTATTTATTGAAGAGACTGTCTTTTCTCCGTGTATGTCCTTTGCTCCTTTGTCATAAATTAATTGTCCATATATGCGTGTGTTTTTTTCTGGGCTCTCAATTCTGTTCCATTTATCTATGTGTCTGTTTTTGTGTCAATATAGTGCTGTTTTGGTTACTATGGCTTTGTAATATAGTTTGAAATCAGGGACTGTGATACCTCCAGGTTTGTTCTTTTTTCTCAGGATTGTTCGGGCTGTTTTGGGTCTTTTGTGATTCCATACAAATTTTATAATTTTTTGTTCTAATTCTGTGAAAAACCTCCTTGGTATTTTGATAGGGTTTGCATTGAGCCTGTAGATTGCTTTGGGTAGTATGGTCATTTTAACAATATTAGTTCTTTCAATACAAGGGCACAGGATATCTCTCCATGTATTTGTGTTGTCTTCAGTTCCTTTTACCTGTACATAGAATATAAAAAAACTAATAAAGAAACAAAAATAAATGAACAAATCAAACCAAACAAAAACTAATGCATAGATACAGAGAACAGAGTAGTGGTTACCAGAGGGGCAGGGGTGGGGAGGATGAAATGGATAAAGGGGATCAACTGTATTTGATGGGTAAAAAACAAATTTTGGGTGGTGGTTGTAGGCTATAGAGAAATAGAAATATTATGTACACATGAAACTTATATAAAGTTATCAGTCAGTGTTACCTCAGTAACAACAACAACAAAGAACCTCTATAATGGCTGAAAAGAATTTCAAACAAAAATGAATAATTTCACCTTTTAAACTCTGCATACTGGGCAGTGGATCACTGGCTGCGTAGAACCTGTTTTTCTGGGTTGGGCTTTAGATGCCATCTTTCATGCATGTCTTCTTTCTGGACAATTTAGTAGAGAGTGAGGAAAGAAGATGAGAATTTCAATCTAGGGGGATGTACATTTCTTGAGAATAGGATATGCAAATTTTGCCTTTTAAGATTTTCTTGCATGTAGTAGTTAATCAATAACACTTGAGTGAATAAAATCACATCACTTAATTAGTGTGTTAGGACTTTTAGGAAAACACCAAAGAGGGGAAGACATACCTATTAAATATCATTTTAATTAAGTAAAAACAACACACCTAAACAGCTAGGCTCCTTCTGCAAGCATTGGCCTTGTAGACTGGTTTCCTACTTGCATAGATATTTCACAGCAGAACTGAGTTGCTCTGAGATTTGAGCAACTCCCCTCTGTAGTCTCTAAATGAGGAGGGGTTTCACCCCTTTAGACCTGGCTGGAGAGCTGTTCAGGTTGCTGGGCTGGAGACATGTGCCTGTGGCCCATTTTCCAAGGAGCACATGAGGCCTGCGGTCTGGGTGCCTGCATTGCTCTGTGCGCTGTGTGGTGGCATTGCAGTGTTGCTGTTGCCTGGCTTTTCTTGTGATTGAATGAGCAGATGTCCTGGGGTTCAGTGACCCGCTGTGGGTGCTGGGGCCATAAGTCTGCATGTCACATCTCCTCATCTGCCACATGAGGCTGGTGACACCTGATAGGAGAGGCTCTGGGAGAATTCCAAGTAAGGTGATAGGGTATGAGAGCCACTAAGAACAATTTCTGTGAAAAACCATTTTTTTCACTTGTAAAATATATATAATATAAATTTTACCATCTTAACTGCTTTTTGATTACAGTTCAATGACATTAAGTACATTCACACTATTGTGAAATCATCACCAGTATCCATCTCTAGAACTTTTTCTTTTTCTCAAACTGTACCTAAATAACATCTCCTCATTCCCCCCACCCCCTAGTCCCTGGCAACCACCATTCTACTTTCTGTCTGTATTAACTGGACTACTTTAGGGACCTCATATAAGTGGAATCATTCAATATTTGTCCTTTTGTGCCTGGCTTATGTTACTTAGTGTAGTGTCTTCAAGGTTCACTTGTGTCGTAGCATGTGTTAAAATTACCTTCTTTTTAAAGACTGAATAATATTCCATTGTATGGATAGACCATATTTTGTTTATCTAGTCATGTTTTGATGGCCATTTGGATTATTTCCTTTTGGCTATTGTGAATAATGCTACTATGCAATGGGTGTATAAATATCTGCTTGAGTCCCTGGTTTCACTTCTTCTGGATAATTGCTCAGAAGTGGAATTGCCAGATCAAATGGTAATTCTATGTTTAAATTTTTTAGGAACTGTAATACTGTTTTCCACAGTGGCTGTACCATTTTACATTCCCATCAGCAATGCATGAGGATTCCAATTTCTTCACATCCACACCAAAACTTATTTTCTGTTGTTGTTGTTATTTTTTATAACAATTATCCTATTGGGTGTGAGGCAGTATCTCACTGCAGTTTTGATTTACATTTCCCCAGTGATTAGTAATGTTGAACATCTTTTCATGTGCTTTTTGGCCATTTGTATATCTTCTTCAGCGAAATGTCTATTTATGCCTGGTACTTTTTATGTTCAACAAATATGTATTATTACCATTAGAAACTTTCCTCAGTGAGGAAAAATAAGATGAAAATATAAGAATTGAAACCAAGTAGAAAGTGACACTCATGCCCAGTTTTTATTTCCTCTTGCTTTAACATGCCACCCGTTCCCTGGGGATTCTGAAGCAGGTGGCCCTTGACTTGGGAGAGCTTGGCTTGCACATGCCTCTGTTAGAACCTATGTAATGGTGACAAGTATGGCCTACGGTGCTGATGTCAGAGTCAGTGGACACACTAAAAGGATCCCCAGCAAAGACACAAATGTGTTCAGAGTTAAACATTTCAGAAGGAGCTGGATGGAAATATCTCTGCCCAGTGTTTGCCAATTTCCTCCCTTATTTTGGAGGCACGGGAAAACACCCAGCTAGCAAAGAGATGACTAACAACAACGATGATCCTTGTTTTGAATGGAAGCTCAATATAAGAGGTTTCCCAGGAGGAAGACGTGTCCTCTGCAGTCCAGTTTCCCCAAGCTTGTTATAAGAATACAGCCAGTGCAGTGTAGGCGGAAACCCCTGTGCCCCCAAAAGATGGTGATGTTACACATATTGAATATTCGGTCATAAAGCCTTTATACATCTTTGCAAAACATATTGTCTGTGCCTTATTTTTTTCAATCATCTTTTTTGTAATCAATTCTGATATTTTTATAAGGATGATATTGATTTCTGGGACCCAGACCTCTAACGGATGCTATTACACCCAAATGAAAGAAGATCTACCTTAAAATGTCCAGGCTTGCAGCTCTCTCCAGGAACAAATGAAACTGTCAGGTGAGTAGCCTGTGCTAGCCTCAGAAGTCACTCTCGGAATTAGGTGAAATGAACGTGGAAACAGTGAACCAGAGGACTCGCTGTGACAGCTCTGACTTTCCCAGCCTTGGATGTGGGTCACAGATGAGCTGGTCAATGCCATACTGAGTCATGCAGCATAGAAACCTTTTCTGCTTTTTTGTCCCTTGTGACCACTTAAAATTTTCCTACATTGAAGCACTTCAGAGTATAATTGCATAATTATGCATATGCATAATTATCTAACTCGTCTATTTAATAATAATTTGTAGACATATACTTCACAGTGTTAGGAGAAGGGTATTTAGGGAAGTTTTATTTTATTATTTATTATTTTATTATATTATAAAATTAACATAATTTTAGTTTATTTCTTTTGTATCAAATACCTTCAACTAGAGTGTTTATGCTCCTTTTTCACCTGCATGCAGACCTCCACGTTATACACGATGCAGAGGAAGGTGTTAGGAGCAGCATTTCACACCAGCAGGAGGTAAAGGTGGCTCCGGATGAGGAGCCTGACCCTGATCTGGCTGGTGCTGCTCAGGGACACCCTTGGCCTTGGGGCTTTGTGTCCCAGGAATGCTGGCGCCAAGCTGCTTGCGCTCTGCACTACTGCAAGTAGGCCATCATTTGGAACAGTGCTTTCTCTACTTTGGACACAGTGACAGCCTTCAGAGCTGACACTGCAACCGCTAGAGTTGGTGCATTAATCCCTTTCTGAGTGGCCAAGTACTGGACCCTGTGGAGGAGAACCGTGGGCTCAATTCCTAAATCAATATCTCATGTCTATTTTCAAAAAACCTATCAGGTTTTGGTGAAATTAATGTCTACATGAGTGAGTGAGCCCCATGTGTTCATGGCCGAGGAATCTCTGAGGTGGCACAAATTCCACCTCACTGGACAATGGCCTTGAAGCACTCGGGGCACTGGAAGCTAAAAGGGCATTTGCTGTCTGCCAGGCTCAGTGCCAAGCATTCCACATGCATTGTTTCATAAGCCTTGAGTGAATATCACGAGTTGGCTCTCTTTGCATCCTGTCCTGCAGAGCCTGGAAAGCTAGACCCTACCTTTGCCATACTGCACTGCAGATAGAATTCTGAATGTGATTTATTACTCCAGTCAGAAGTCCTTGCACAGATTTGGAAGGCAATGGTGTGGGTGCTACTGGCTTTGTCATCAGCTGCCTTCCAGTTCCTGGTCACTAGTTGGTGTCCAGAGGCAAGGCCGAGGGTGTGCATCAGGCTTGGGTTTTGCGTATGTGGACTAACAGGTATAGTGCAGCTGTGTCATGGTACAGTGGCTTCCTCATCCTGTGTCATTATGACCCCCAAAGGCAGCAGCTCCAATGAGTGGCCTGTTCTCCAGTTCTGGGTGTCAATCCCAGGGGCCAAGTCTAGAGCCAGCCTGTCTGACTCTGCCAATACTTTTGTAAGCATCTAACTCTCTGTGTGGAATTCCTTGCTTCTTTAGACAGTTAAAATATTTTCTTCTGCAACAGAACTGATTGATAATGATAGGATTTATTATTTTGATTCAAAAAGGAGGTAATTTGGGTTCAGTAAGGTTAAGAATAAACAATGGATGAGTGTCAGAGATTAAATTTAAATCTAGGCCTGTTATCTCCAAAGAGAACACGTTTACACTGTGCCTTTAGATTTGTTTCCAAAGTGGGTCTGAACCAATAAATATTAAATAAGCAGAAGTTACTCTTCTTACAATGATGCAAAATATACGTCTTGGAAACCCTGTCTTCCCCCAACATGTAAGGTACAGGATAAAGCTTAACAAACACCCTTTAAATTCCATGTTTTTCCTTTAGAAAAAAAGAAAAAGAAACCAAAGCAAAAATGTGAGGCTATTTACAGAGAACTGAAAAGAAGGAAATGACAAGCACAGAATGTGAGTTATGACTCAGCAGCTCAGCCATGTGGAAATTTGCTACTCCTGTTTGTAATTCAAGGGCTTTGGTTATAATGCTGATACCGGGTAAGGAGAAGAGGTCTTTGGGCCCCAGACAGGTGCATATTTGAAACTGAGATTCACACATCAGATCTGAAACATAAAGGTCTTCACCCTCAGTGAAACCCTGCCTACTTCAGTCTGAGCTCTGAATGGAGAAAATGCCTGCCTTAGAACTCATAACATTCTGTCTGCAACTATCACGGATTTGGGGTTCACATTTGTGTTATTGGAGGAGTACAGTAATTCCCAAGCTGAAAAATTAACATACAAATCATTTTAGGGCACATTTACATGGATTTCTGGCAAGAAGTATATGTAAACTTTCTTTGGAGGGGCATGTTCTCACATGATTCCCATGTTCCCAGTGATTCCCATCACTGTCGCTGATGAACTCACAATATACAGTCAAAAAGCAAAGGAGGAGATAATTCATCATGAATGAAAGTCAAAAGAAGCAATAAACTGGAGGGTTAGACCCTCAGAAATGTCAAGTGAAAAACTATGAAATAAACACTATAAAATATTCTTGAAAAGATTAAAGGCATACAAGGTGAAATTGAAAAACATAAAAGAACAAAATACTATGAAAAAGAAAGGCAGATTTTTAAAGTAAAAGAACTTCTAGAAATAAAAAAAAATTAATCCTCAGTGTATGAAATAGCATGTTACACCCAGCTTAAGAATTAATGAATGAAAGAAACATCTAAAAATTATACAGCTGGGAGAAAAACAAGAAAGAAATTATGAAACAGAATATGAGTGACATTGATTAGGGAAGAATTTTTTAAAATTTTATTGAAGTATAGTTGATTTACAATGTTGTATTTAAGCTTTTTTTTTTTTTGCGGTATGTGGGCCTCTCACTGTTGTGGTCTCTCCCATTGCAGAGCACAGGCTCCGGATGCGTAGCCTCAGTGGCCATGGCTCACGGGCCCAGCCGCTCCGCGGCATGTGGGATCTTCCTAGACCGGGGCATGAACCCGTGTCCCCTGTATTGGCAGGCAGACTCTCAACCACTGCGCCATCAGGGAAGCCCCCATTTAAGCATTTTTAACATACATTTAATATGAGTTCCAGGAGGTGAAGCAGAAAAAATGGAGATAATGTTTGAAGAGGTAATAGTTTCAATTCTCCCAAAATTCATTAAAGATATTGCTCCTCAGATTCAGGAAGCATTAGTTCTGAGGAAAGCTCATTTATAAAATTGATCACACCAAGATACTGATCACCACAGACAAAGCAGAGAACTGAAGAAAGATTACATTAAAAGAAGTGAAATAATTAGACTCAGAGCAAACTTCTCAGCTCTAACTACAGATAGAGCAGGGATCAGCAAACTTCAACCCATATAATGTTTTATTGGGACACAGTCCCACCCACTCATGTTAAATGGCTTGCATGTTTGTATGGCTGCTTACCTGCTACAACAGTACAGGTAGGGCTTACCTGCAGGACAGGTGGATGGCTTAATAATTCTTACCTTGGGTTTGGTAATAATCTGAGAGACCCTCTTCTTTGTGTTGGGCTTGTTGGACAAAGGGTTAGCAGCTTCTGAGTAATTTAGACTAGGAAGGGAATCCTGGAGTTTCCTTGTCTGTGGAATGAGGGCATGAGAACACCTCACTGATTCTATGTGGGTGTGATCAAAGGTGTAGAAATCACCCAGCTCAGGCCTGGCCCTCAGGGTCCCCTCACCACAGGAGGGTTTAGAATGATCGATGTAGCTGAAATTCAGCCTCTGTACACAGATACCAAGTTGAACCTCGGACACAGAGTTTGGGTGAAGTAGAAAAGAATAGCTTTATTGCTTTGCCAGGAAAGGGGGCCATAGCAGGCTAATGCCCTCAGAACTATGAGTCCCAACCTGGAGGAGGTAGTGAGGAGTTTTATAGTAATGATTCAAAGAGGGTGTGATCAGTTCGTGGACAGTCTTTTGATTGCTTGGTGGTGAGGTAATTGGGAGTCACCTTCTGGTTCTAACTGGTCTGGGATCTATAGGCTTGTGGGCAGCATAGTTAACTTCTTCCACCTGGGGGGGGCGTGGTTTCAGTATCTGCAAAACAGCTCAATGACATTGTTATGTATATACCTTGAGGGGGAACCAGGCCCCTGCCCCAAGGCTGCATTATTTTTTCTTGACTGCTCCTCCCTTGTCTCTGCATTCTCCTCCCTTCCCTGATTAGCATCTGTTTGAACCTGCCCTTTGGAACTCAGGGAAGGTCATGGAGGCTGAATGAAGATTATTTCCTGTAATCAAGAAATAGGGGACACAGAAAGGCTTGTGCCCAGGAACCCCATGGGTCCTGCTAGGTTTCACTGATCTGTACAATGTCATCATAATGAGGGGTTTCAAAGTCACCTTATGTTGAAAGTTTGGGAAACACTGCATGCTATGCCCCAGAGAGGAATGTTCTGGGAAGAAGTGTGGATTTGGTGTGCAGTGAGACCACACACATCATGTAAGGAATTGCACAAGCAACAACTTTGTTGACCCCAGTGTTCTCCAGGTGCATTTGACAACTACACAGGTACTACTAACATCCTGTGAAAACAGTGTTCTGTGAAAACTTCCCTCAGAAAAGGCTGTTTCAGATCAAACACTCTATGGATGAGAAACCTGAGGCCAACAATGGGGAGGAGTTTTCAAGGTCAACTTGACAACTTGTTTTCTTTTGGCAGCTCTTTCCAGCTCCCGTGCATGTTCTATTATATCATCACCAGAAAGCTGTATGTTTTTCCTTTGTCACAGTCACCAAGGCGTGTGAAACCCTATGTACTGATCTGAAAAATGCATTTGAATCCGATTTTACACCAAATAATTATTTGGTTCTACATGTATGACAATGTATTTTTGAAGTTATGGAATTATTTGTTTCACTAAATATTCAATTCAGTGAAAGGGTTTTATTCATCCCTTTGGAAGATAATTACAGAAAACATTATGTCTAACATCAAGATCATGTTTTTTATATAATTCCAGATAGAAATTTCCTTACCTGGCTCTAAAATTAGAACTAGACTTTTTCCCAAACCACAAAACCCAACAAATGTCAAGTGGGCTTTTTACCCTGGAATCTTTCCCATGAGCGTGAACTTACTCAGTGTTATTTTTAATTGCCTTGCATCGTAGTTTAGCTCAGTCTGTCCAAGTGAATCTAATTGTGGGACTTCTGGCTTTTTAGTCAGATCTAAAATCTGCATATAAATAACCCCAAAGCATCATTTCAGGTCAAGTCTTGTGACAGAAGAGGTCTTGCCTTGCAACTTTGCTTATTTATGCTGTATGGAAGGTCAAATGGTATGACTTTCAGGTAAGGTAATTTCGGATTTCCATTTTTCAATCTCAGTGTCATTTAGAAAATTTAATCCTAGGGCCTTCCCCACTCTGCCTCCCATATTTTCCTTCCATCCTTCTTACCTACTTCTTCCCATCTATCTTCCTTCCTTCCTTCCTTCCTTCCTTCCTCTCTCTCCCCTCCTCCCCTTTCCTTTTTTCTCTCCAATACTTATGTGGTTTCCTCTTAGATTTTTAGAACATTAGAGCTGGGAGGGATTTGAGAGTTATGTGGTTCAACCCCAACCTTTATTTTATATAGAAGGAAATTATGTCAAAGAAGAAGGACCTTTGGTGAACCAAGATTATTGTGAAGTCACAGTCGTTCTTTTCTCTTTTATATGTCTCCCTAACCTTTATTTGATCTTACTGAAAATGAGGCCAAAAACATTTGAATTGATGGTTTGAAACAAACTTCAGAGCCTTCCTCAAGAATATAGCATTCCTTTTTCCCCAAATGTAAAGTCGTAATAGCTTTGGCCTTCAACGTTCATTTTAATTCATATGTACAAAATATTGAGAGTTAACCATAAAATATGTGTCCCTCTCTTTAATTAATTTATATTTGGTGTGTTCTCTTTCAAATTACATTTTAGAAAAATGTTTCGACTTCAGTGTGTGTGCATGCATGTGCATGTGTGTGAGAGACAGAAAGAGAGAGAGAGGAAGAGGGAGAAAGACCTATCCACATGTAGGTCTTTAATAGTCACAGAGTTCATGCAACCTAAATGGAAATAAAGAATTCTAACCCCTTCCCCCACAAAAAAGTCTTCCAAGATTTAATGTCGATGATATATAGTCAAAATGAAACCAATGCAACTTTGTGTTCAGTGAGTTTAAGATTTATGTGAACTTAATTCATGTCTGGCATAGTGTCTGTACAAGAATCATAGGCTATCAGGATGGACCTAGAGATGATCATACTAAGTGAAGCAAGTCAGACAGAGAAAGACAAATACCACATGAGATCGCTTATATGTGGAAACTAAAAAAAATGGTCCAAATGAACTTATTTACAAAACAGAAACAGACTCACAAACATAGAAAAAAAAACCCTTGGTTACCAAAGGGGAAAGGTGGGAGTATGAATAAATTAGGAATTTGGGATTAACAGATACACGAAGAGAGGTATGGACCAATGTACCATGATAGCCTGTGGTATGTGCTGTTTGAGGACAAGAATAATGTTAGTGAGTGTGCTCAGAGGACAGAGCAACTCACTCCAGAAGTGTAGATTTATTTCTGTTGTGAGAGAGGCACTTAAATTGGTTTTGTAAGAAAACATAGAAAACAAAGGAGGAAGGACTTTTCAGAGTGTAGGAAGATTCTGGTTCTAAAAGTTTATGGAATGTCAAGAAATCTAACTGTATCACATAACTCTCTTTTCATCCAGGTTTTGCAAAAGTTTTGTGACTCTCAGCCTTGCCTTTTGTCCTGCTCCCAGAGAGACATCCACCTCTCACACTGGGCTACTCCCAAGTGTGTACTGCACATAGTGCCTCCAGTGAGTCTTCATAAATGGAGAATGCAGCCAGAATGGATGGATGCCTTGCTCTGTCACTGGATGCTATGCACTTTGATCAGAAGCTTGGAAAATTGTTTCCTCCTTTGCCTGGTTATAGCCATACTATAAATGACAGATACAATGTATGGGGAGAGCTATGACCTCAGATGATGAATTAGAATTAATGAGAGTTTAAGAAAGCTGCTAAATATAAAAAAATTAATTATAACCTCATCTTACAGGAAAACACTATTAGAAAGCAAAATTTAAAATTTTACTGTAACATAGTATAGGAGAAGAAATAATTTTCCTCTATCCATCTTACATTTTCAGTTGAGGCTGTGTAACAAAAAACAGATTAACAAGAAAAAAGCACAGAAATTTGGTTAGATAAGTTTTAGATGACACAGGGGCCCTCATAAGGAAATGAAGACCCAAAGAAGTGGTAAAATCTGAGGGCTTATGTATTAGGTTGAACAAAGAGGGGAAGTGTTTTAGTTACTTTCCCTATGCGAAAGTAACTAAAACACTTGGAATGATTAAATGTTTGGTCACAGTTACTCTGACAAGTCTGTTTGTGTATCATTCTCTAGGCCTTAACTCCTCATCTTTGGTGACAAGAATGTTTATTTCCTCCTGGTACAGAAAGGACATTTTTCACATGGGAAGCAGAGGTCAGAGTGTCCCCTCACATTTGTTTTTCAAGTGACTTTAGCTCAAAATAATCCTTATGCCAAAGTAGCATATCTTAAGGTGGCATATTCTGCCACCCTTCAATAGGGTTAAAATCTCAAATACCTAATAACCAGTCTAACATAAGATAATCCAAGATATGTACAGAGGAAAGAAAATAACAAGTTGGTTTAATACACTAGAGAAGATCTAATATGCAGAGATATTGCTTGAAAGGTTCAATATGGTAAAGATGTCAATACAAATCTCAGTCAAAATCTGAGTAGGCATCTGGTAGAACTCGATAAATTGTTTCTAAAATTCATTCAAAATGCAAACGTCCTAAAACAGCCAAAAACAAACAAGGAGAGAGGAGTTACTCCTCCTGCTGTCAGCAGTGATCACACGTGATAGCCTGGCTTAAGGTTAGGGACAAATAGACTGGGGGCATAGGAAAGAGCCCAGAAACTTCATGTATTGATACTTGATATGCATCTATTGCAAATATGCATATACTTATCATTCATATATGACAGAGTGGCACCAACTAATTGGTGGTGTTGGGGCATTTTGTAACCATAAAGAAAAAAAATATGAACTATTGCTTAGCAAACACTATATAAGGAAATCAATTCGAGAAGTACTGTACAGCTAAATGTGAAAAACAAAGCTATAAAGACTTTCAAAGACAGCATAGAAGGAGCTCTTTTTTCCTGTTCATTATACAAAACACATCTTAATAGAATCAGCAGTAAACAAACAACATTTAAAACTTTGACGACATTAAAATTAAGAACTTCTGTTTAAAAAAATAAACACCATTAAAAGAGTGACAAGGAAAGGCAATGAGGAGAAGATATTTGCAACAACGGGCTGTTATCCAAACATCTAAAGATCATATCGGGAGACCTTCAAGATGGCAGAGGAGTAAGATGTGGAGATCACCTTCCTCCCCACAAATACAATAAAAATACATCTACATGTGGAACAACTCCTACAGAACACCTACCAAACACTGGCAGAAGACCTCAGACTTCCCAAAAGGCAAGAAAATCCCCACGTACCTGGGTAAGGCAAAAGAAAAAAGAAAAAAACAGAGACAAAAGAATAGGGACGGGACCTGCACTTCTGCAAGGGAGCTGTGAAGGAGGAAAATGTTCTGCAAACTAGGGAGCACCTTCAATGGCAGGGACTGCGGGTGCGCCAGGGGGTAAGATTCAGAACTACAGAGGAGAGCACAGCAACAGGGGTGCAGAGGGTACAGCGGAGAGATTCCCGCATAGAGGATCAGTGCCGACCAGCACTCACCAACCTGATACACTTTGCTCACACACCGGAGCTGGTGGGGGCTGAGAGCTGAGGCTTGGACTTTGGAGGTCAGACCAAGGGAGAGGACTGGGGTTGGCTGTGTAAAAAGAGCCTGAAGGGGGCTAGTGTGCCACAGCTAGCTGGGAGGGAGTCCAGGGAAAAGTCTGGACCTGCCCAAGAGACAAGAGACCATTGTTTCAGGGTGTGAGAGGAGAGGGGATTCCTGTTACGTGTGCCCACAGAAGGCAGAGCACCACCTAAGTGAGCTCCAGAGATGGGCATGAGCCACGGCTATCAGCTCGGACACCAGAGATGGGCATGAACTGCTAACACTGCTGCTGCTGCCACCAAGAATCCTGTGTGCAAGTGCAAGTCACTACCCACACTCCCCCAGGAGACTGTGCAGCATGCCACTGCCAGGCTCCTGTGATCCATGGACAACTTCTCTGGGAGAACACACAGAGTGCCTCAGGCTCTTGCAAAGTCATGTGGCCTCTGCTGTCACAGGCTTGCCTTGCATTCCTATTATGACTACTGTACCCCTCCCTCTCCCCTGCCTGAGTGAGAAAGAGAGCCCTAATCAGCTGTTGCTTTAACCCCCTCCTTTCTGGGTGGGGAACAGATGCCCGAGGGTGACCTACATGCAGAGGCAGGGGCAAAACCAAAGCTGAACACCAAGAGCTGTGCGAACAAGGAAGAGAAAAGGAAATTTCTCCTTGCAGCCTCAGGAGAAGCAGATTAAATCCCCACAATCAACTTGATAAACCCTGCATTTGTGGAATACCTGAATGGACAATGAACATTCCCAAAGTTGAAGCAGAGGGCTTTGGAAGCAACTGTAGACTTGGGATTTGTTTCTGCATCTGATTTGGTTTTGGTTTTATGTTTCTTAGCTTAGTTTTCAGTGCTTGTTATCATTGGTGGACTTGTTTATTGGTTTGGTTGCTATCTTCCTTTTTAAAAAAATATTTTCTATTTATTGTTTTCTTTTATTATTTAAATTTTTTTCCTTTTTTCTCTGTTTGTGAGTGTGTATGTATATGTTTCTTTGTGTGATTTTGTCTGTTTTGTTTTGCTTTTACCAGTTGGTTTAGGGTTCTACCTGTTGGTTTTCTTTCTTTGCTTCCTTTTCTTCTAAGCTGTGTGGTTGTCAGGGTCATGGTGCTCTGGCTGGGTGTACGGCCTGAGCCTCCAAGGTGGGAGAGAAAAGTCCAGGACATTGGACCACCAGAGACCTCCTGGACCCCCTGTAATATCAATAGGTGAGAGCTCTCCCAGAGATCTCTGTCTCAACACTAAGACCCAGCTCCACCCAACGGCCAGAAAGCTCCAGTGCTGGATGCCCCATGCTAAACAACTAGCAAGACAGGAACACAACCCCACCCATTAGCAGAGAGGCTGTCTAAAGTCATACTAAGTTCACAGACACCCCAAAGCACACCACTGGACATGGCCCTGCCCACCAGAAGGACAATATCCAGCCCCACACACCAGAACACAGGCACCAGTTCCATCCACCAGGAAGCCTACACAAGCCACTGAATCAACCTCACCCACTGGGGGCAGACACGAAAAATAACGGGAACTACGAACATGCCGCCTGCAGAAAGGAGATTCCAAACATGGCAAATTAAACAAAATGAGAAGATAGAGAAATATGTAGCAGATGAAGGAGCAAGGTAAAAACCTACCAGACTAAACAGATGAAGAGGAAACAGACAATCTACCTGAAAAAGAATTCAGAGTAATGATAGTAAAGATGATCCAAAATCGTGGAAATAGAATGGAGAAAATACAAGAAACTTTTAACAAGGACCTAGAAGAACTAAAGAGCAAACAAACAATGATGAACAAAACAATAAATGAAATTAAAAATACTCTAGGAGGAATCAGTAGCAGAATAATGGAGACAGAAGAACAGATAAGTGACCTGGAAGAAAAAAATAGTGGAAATAACTGCTTCAGAGCAGGGTAAAGAAAAAAGAACGAAAATAATTGAGGACTGTCTCAGAGACCTCTGGGACAACATTAATCACACCAACATTCGAATTATGGGGGTGCCAGAAGAAGAAGAGAAAAAGAAAGTGTCTGAGAAAATATTTGAAGAGATTATAGTCAAAAAACATCCCTAACATGGGAAAGGAAATAGTCAATCAAGTCCAGGAAGTGCAGAGAGTCCCATACAGGATAAATCCAAGGAGAAACACACCAAAACACATATTAATCAAACTATCAAAAAATAAATACACAACTCAGTATGGCAAGATGGAGTAGAAAGACGTGCACTCACTCCCTCTTGCAAGAGCGCCAGAATCACAACTAACTGCTGAACAATCATTGACAGGAAGACACTGGAACTCACCAAAAATGATACCCCACATCCAAAGACAAAGGAGAAGCCGCAATGAGATGGTAGGAGGGGTGCAATCACAGTAAAATCAAATCCCATAACCACTGGGTGGGTGACTCACAAACTGGAGAACACTTATACCACAGAAGTCCACCCACTGGAGTGAAGGTTCTGAGCCCCAGGTCAGGCTTCCCTACCTGGGGGTCTGGCAATCGGAGGAGGAAGAATCAGACTTTGAAGAATCAGACTTTGAAGGCTAGTGGGGTTTGATTGCAGGACTTTGACAGGCCTGGGGGAAACAGAGATTCCACTCTTGTAGGACACACACAAAGTAGTGTACACATAGGGACCCAGGGGAAGGAGCAGTGACCCCATAGGAGACTGAACCAGACCTACCTGCTAGTGTTGGAGGGCCTCCTGCAGAGGCAGGGTGTGGCTGTGGCTCACCACAGGGACAAGGACACTGGCAGCAGAAGTTCTGGGAAGTACTCCTTGGCATGAGCCCTCACAGAGTCCAACATTAGCCGCACCAAAGAGCCTGTAGGCCCCAGTGCTGGGTCTCCTGAGGCAGAACAATCAACAAGGAGGGAACTCAGCCTCACTCACCAGCAGACAAGTGGATTAAAGTTTTATTGAGCTCTGCCCACCAGAGCAACACCTAGCTCTACCCAGCACCAGTCCCTCCCATCAGGAAGCTTGCACAAGCCTCTTAGATAGACTCATCCACCAGAGAGCAGACAGCAGAAGCAAGAAGACTTACAATTCTGCAGCCTGTGGAACGAAAACCACATTCACAGAGAGACAGACATATGAAAAGGCAGAGGACTACATACCAGATGAAGGAACAAGGTAACGCACCCCCCCAAAAAAACTAAATGGAGATAGGCACTTTCCAGAAAAAAATATTCAGAATAATGATGGTGAAGATGATCCAGGACCTCGGAAAAAGAATGGAGGCAAAGATCAAGAAGATGTAAAAAATGTTTTAAAAAGACTTAGAGAATTAAGGAACAAACACCTAGATGAATTAAAGCACAAACAAACAGAGGTGAACAACACAATAACTGAAATGAAAAATACAGTAGAAAAAATCAACAGCAAAATAACTGAGGCAGAAAAACAGTTAAGTGACCTGGAAGACAGAATGGTGGAATTCACTGCTGCAGAACAGAATAAAGAAAAAAGAATGAAAACAAATGAAGAGAGCCTAAGAGACCTCAGGGACAACATTAAATGCAACAATATTCGCAATATAGGGAACCCAGAAAAAGAAGAGAGAGAGAAAAGACCTGAGAAAATATTCAAAGAGATTATAGCTGAAAACTTCCCTGACATGGGAAAGGAAATAGCCACCCAAGTCCAGGAAGCAAAGAGCCCCACCAGGATAAACACAAGGAGAAACACAGTAATCATGTTGACAAAAATTAAAGACAGAGGAAAATTATTAAAAGCAACAAGGGAAAAATGACAAATAACATAAAAGGGAACTCCCATAAGGTTAACAGCTGATTTCTCAGCAGAAAATCTACAAGCTAGAAGGGAGTGGCAGGATACATTTAAAGTGAGGAAAGGGAAGAAACTACACCCAAGATTATGCTACGCAGAAAGGATCTCATTCAGATTTGATGGAGAAATCAAAATCTTTTCATACAAGCAAAACCTAAGAGAATTCAGCACCACCAAACCAGCTCTACAACAAATGCTAAAGGAACTTCTCTAAGTGAGAAACACAAGAGAAGAAAAAGACCTACAAAAACAAACCCAAAACAATTAAGAAAATGGTCATAGGAACATACATATGGATAATTGCCTTAAATGTGAATGGATTAAATGCTCCAACTAAAAGACACAGGCTCACTGAAGGGATACAAAAACAGGATTCTTATATATGCTGTCTACAAGAGACCCACTTCAGACTTAGGGACACATACAGACTGAAAGTGAGAGGATGGAAAAAGATATTCCATGCAAATGGAAATCAGAAGAAAGCTGGAGAAGCAATACCCATACCAGATAAAATAGACTTTAAAATAAAGAATGTTACAAGAGACAAGGAAGGACACTACATAATGATCAAGGGATCAATCCAAGAAGAAGATATAACAATTATAAATATATATGCACCCAACATAAGAGCACCTCAACACATAAGGCTAACAGCCGTAAAAGGGGAAATCATCAGTAACACAATAATAGTAGGTGAATTTAACACCCCACTTACACCAATGGAGAGATCATCCAAAATGAAAATAAATAAGGAAACACAACCTTTAAATGACATATTAGACCAGAAGGACTATATTGATATTTATAGGACATTCCCTCCAAAAACAACAGAATACACTCTCTTCTCAAGTGCTCATAGAACATTCTCCAGGATATATCACATCTTGGTTTACAAATCAAGCCTCGGTAAATTTAAGAAAATTGAAATCATATCAAAATCTTTTCCGATGAAAACACTATGAGACTAGATATCAATTACAGGAAAATAAACTGTAAAAAATACAAGCACATGGAGGTTAAACAATATGCAACTAAGTAACCAAGAGATCGCTGAAGAAATCAGAGGAAATCAAAAAATACCTAGAAACAAATGACAATGAAAACATGATGACTCAAAACCTATGGGATGCAGCAAAAGCAGTTCTAAGAGGGAAGTTGAGAGCAATACAATCCTACTGCAAGAAACAAGAAACACTCAAATAAACAATCTAACCTTGCACCTAAAGCAATTAGAGAAGAACAAAAAAAGAAAACCACCAAAATTAGCAGAAGGAAAGAAAACATAAAGATCAGATCAGAAATAAATGAAAAAGAAATTAAGGAAACAATAGCAAAGATCAATAAAACTAAAAGCTGGTTCTCTGAGAAGATAAAATTGATCAACCATTAGCCAGACTCATCAGGAAAAAAAGGGAAAAGACTCAAATCAACAGAATTAGAAATGAAAAAGGAGAAGTAACAACTGACACTGCAGAAATACAGAGAATCATGAGAGACTACTACAAACAACTATATGCCAATAAAAAGGACAACTTGGAAGAAATCTACAAACTCTTAGAAAGGTACAATCTTCCAAGACTGAACCAGGAAGAAATAGAATATATGACAGACCAATCACAAGCACTGAAATTGAGACTGTGATTAAAGATCTTCCAACACACAAAAGCCCAGGACCAGATGGCTTCACAGGGGAATTCTATCACACATTTAGAGAAGAGCCAACATCTATGCTTCTCAAAATCTTCCAAAACATAGCAGAGGGAGGAACACTCCCAAACTCATTCTATGAGGCCACCATCACCCTGATACCAAAACCAGACAAAGATGTCACAAAAAAAGAAAACTACAGGTCAATATCACTGATGAACATAGATACAAAAATCATCAACAAAATATTAACAAACAGAACCCAGCAGCACATGAAAAGGATGATACACCATGATCAAGTGGGGTTTATCCCAGGAATGCAAGGATTCTACAATATACCCAAATCAATCAATGTGATACACCATATTAGTGAATTGAAGAATAAAAACCATATGATAATCTCAGTAGATTCAGAAAAAGCTTTTGATAAAATTCAACACCAATTTATGATAAAAACTCTCCAGGAAGTGGGCATAGAGGGAAACTACCTCAACATAATAAAGGTCATATATGACAAACCCACAGCCAACATTGTTCTCAATGTTGAAAAACTGAAACCATTCCCCTCTAAGAGCAGGAAGTAGACAAGGTTGCGCACTCTCACCAGTATTATTCAACATAGTTGTGGAAGTTTTAGTGATAGCAATCAAGAAGAAAAAGAAAAAAAGTAATCCAAATCGGAAAAGAAGAAGTAAAACTGTCACTGTTTGCAGATGACATGATACTATACATACAGAATCCTAAAGATTCTACCAGAAAACTACTAGAGCTAATCAATGAATTTGGTAAAGTAGCAGGATACAAAATAATGTACAGAAATCTCTTACATTCCCTTACACTAATGTTGGAAAATCTGAAAGAGAAATTAAGGAAACCCTCCCATTTAACATTGCAGAAAAAGAATTAAATACCTAGGAAAAAACCTACCTAAGGAGACAAAAAACCTGTATGCAGAAAACTATAAGACAATGATGAAAGAAATGAAAGATGATACCAACAGACAGAGAGATATACCTAGTTCTTGCATTGGAAGAATCAATATTGTGAAAATGACTATACTACCCAAAGCAATCTACAGATGCAATGCAATCCCTATCAAATTACCAATGGCATTTTTTATGGAACTAGAACCAAAAATCTTAAAATTTGTATGGAGACAAAAAAGACCCTGAATAGCCAAAGCAGTCTTGAGGGAAAAAACGGAGCTGGAGGAATCAGGCTCCTGGACTTCAGACTATACTACAAAGCTACAGTAATCAAGACAATATGGTACTGGCACTAAAACAGAAATAGATCAATGGAACAGGATAGAAAGCCCAGAGATAAATCCACGCACATATAGTCACCTTATATTTGATAAAGGAGGCAATAATGCACAATGGAGAAAAGACAGCCTCTTCAATAAATGGTGCTGGGAAAACTGGACAGCTACATGTAAAATAATAAAATTAAGACATTTCCTAACACCATACACAAAAATAAACTCAAAATGGATTAAAGACCTAAATATAAGGCCAGACACTGCAAAACTCTTAGAGGAAAACATAGGCAGAACACTCTATGACATAAATCACAGCAAGATCCTTTTTGATCCACCTCCTAGAAAAATGGAAATAAAAACAAAAATAAACAAATGGGACCTACTGAAACTTTAAAGCTTTTGCACAACCAAGGAAACTATAAGCAAGACAAAAAGACAACCCTCATAATGGAAGAAAATATTTGCAAACGAAGCAACTGACAAAGATTAATCACCAAAATATACAAGCAGCTTAATATCAAAAAACAAAACAACACAATCCAAGAATGGGCAGAAGTCCTAAATAGACATTTCTCCAAAGAAGATATACAGATTGCCAACAAACACATGAGAGGATGCTCAACATCACTAAACATTAGAGAAATGCAAATCAAAACTACAATGAGGTATCACCTCACACTGGTCAGAATGGCCATCATCAAAAAATATCCAGAAACAATAAATGCTGGAGAGATTGTGGAGAATGGGGAACCTTCTTGCACTGTTAGTCGGAATGTAAATTTATACAGTCACTATGGAGAACAGTATGGAGGTTCCTTAAAAAACTAAAAATAGAACTACCATATGACCCAGCAATCCCACTACTGGGCATATACCCTGAGAAAACCATAATTCAAAAAGAGACATATACCAAAATGTTCATTGCAGCTCTATTTACAATAGCCAGGACATGGAAGCCACCTAAGTGTCCATCAGCAGTTGAATGGTGGGGCTTCCCTGGTGGCGCAGTGGTTGAGAGTCCACCTGCTGATGCAGGGGACACGGGTTTGTGCCCTGGTCTGGGAAGATCCCACATGCCCCAGAGTGGCTGGGCCTGTGAGCCATGCCACTGAGCCTGTGCGTCCAGAGCCTATGCTCTGCAATGGGAGAGGCCACAACAGTGAGAGGCCTGCATACCACAAAAAAACGAAGCAAAACAAAACAAACAAACAAACAATAATACCAAAAAAACAGTTGAATGGATAAAGAAGATGTGGCACATATATTCAATAGAATATTACTCAGCCATGAAAAGGAATGAAATTGAGTTATTTGTAGTGAGCTGGATGGTCTGTCATACATAGTGGAGTAAGTCAGCAAGAGAAAAACAAATATGGTATGGTAACACATATACATGGAATTTAAAAAAATGGTTCTGATGAAACTGGGGACAGGACAGGAATAAAGACACAGATGTAGAGAATGGACTTGAGGACATGGGGAAGGGAAGAGTAAGCTGGGATGAAGTGAAAGAGTAGTGTTGACATATATACACTACCAAAGGTAAAATAGATAGCTAGTAGGAAGCAGCTGCATAGCACAGGGAGATCAGCTAGGTGCTTTGTGACCACCTATAGTGGTGGGATAGGGAGGGTGGGAGGGAGGCGCAAGATGGACGGGATATGGGGATATATGTACACATATAGCTGATTCACTTTGTTTTACAGAAGAAACTAACACAACATTGTAAAGCAATTATATCCCAATAAAGATGCTTAAAAAAAAAAAAGAAGAAATAGGGGCATTACAATGGATTCTGCAGATATTACAGAAGACAACAAAATAAAATTATAAAACATGCCAAAAAAAATAAATATCATATCAATGAGAAAAAGACCAGTTGGTTAAAAGTGGGCAGAAGGCTTAAGACATACTCCACAAATCGAAATGATCAATAAGTATAAGAAGAGGGACTCTGATCTTTTTAGTAAAAAAAGAAATTCAAATTCAAACCACAGTAACGTACTATTACATACATAAGCCAGTTGGCAAAAAAATTTTTTTTTGCTTTTATTTATTTATTTATTTTTTAATGAGGTATCCTAGTATTTTCTTTTATTTTTGGCCACGTTGGGTCTTTGTTGCTGCACATGGGCTTTCTCTAGTTGCGGCAAGCAGGGGCTACTCTTTGTTGCAGCACGCAGGCTTCTCTGTGGTGGCTTCTCTTGTTGCGGAGCACGGGCTCTAGGCACACAGGCTTCAGTGGTTGTGGCTTCCAGGCCCTGGAGCACAGGCTCAGTAGTTGTGGCACACAGGCTTAGTTGCTCCTCGGCATATGGGATATTCCCAGACCAGGGCTTGAACCCGTGTCCCCTGCATTGGCAGGTGGATTCTTAACCACTGCACCACCAGGGAAGTCCTCCATGGTTTTATTTATTTATTTATTTATTTATTTTTATTAGTTTCTGCTTTATAACAAAGTGAATCAGTCATACATATACATCTGTTCCCACATCCCTTCCCTCTTGTGTCTCCCTCCCTCCCACTCTCCCTATCCCACCCCTCCAGGCGGTCACAAAGCACCGAGTTGATCGCCTTGTGCTATGCGACTGCTTCCCACTATCTATCTACCTTACGTTTGGTACTGTATATATGTCCATGCCTCTCTTTCGCTTTGTCACAGCTTACCCTTCCCCCTCCCCATATCCTCAAGTCCATTCTCAAGTAAGTCTGTGTCTTTATTCCCGTTTTACCCCTAGGTTCTTCATGACATTTTTTTCCCTTAAATTCCATATATATGTGTTAGCATATGGTATTTGTCTTTCTCTTTCTGACTTACTTCACTCTGTATGACAGACTCTAGGTCTATCCACCTCATTACAAATAACTCAATTTCGTTTCTTTTTATGGCTGAGTAATATTCCATTGTATATATGTGTCACATCTTCTTTGTCCATTCATCCGATGATGGACACTTAGGTTGTTTCCATCTGCGGGCTATTGTGAATAGAGCTGCAATGAACATTTTGGTACATGTCTCTTTTTGAATTATGGTTTTCTCAGGGTATATGCCTAGTAGTGGGGTTGCTGGGTCATATGGTAGTTCTATTTTTAGTTTTTTAAGGAACCTCCATACTGTTCTCCATAGTGGCTGTACCAATTCACATTCCCACCAGCAGTGCAAGAGTGTTCCCTTTTCTCCACACCCTCTCCAGCATTTATTGTTTCTAGATTTCTTGATGATGGCCATTCTGACTGGTGTGAGATGATATCTCATTGTAGTTTTGATTTGCATTTCTCTAATGATTAATGATGTTGAGCATTCTTTCATGTGTTTTGGCAAAAATTTTGTAATCTGAAAATACCATGTATTTTTGAGAAAGTGTATCAGTTGGGACTCTTACAGTGCTTCTGAGCATGCAAACTAGGACCATGGCTTTGGAGGGTAGCGTAGCGTTATCTATCAAAGTTAAGGATGCTTATGCGCTATGCCCAGCACTTCCTCTATCAGAGTGGATCTCAGGGAAGCTTCTGCATATGTACAAGAACGATACAGTGCTGTATGCTTCAAATAACCCCAGCCCGGAAACAAGGCAAGAGTCCCAAATGTCTACTGTGAATGAAAAATAAATAAATGAATTATGGTATATCCATGTAATGGAATATTATACATCAAGGGAAATGAATAAAATGCAGCTAAGCACAATAACAAAGATGGATATCAGCATTCAGAGAGGAAAGCAAGGTGCAAAATAGCACTGCCATCCTTGCAAGTCACATAAAGTTCCCCAAACAGGCAGAACTGGATAAAGGTATAGGGATGCATACATCATTAGTAAAATTATAAGTAAGGGGACTGGGAAGTATTTATCACAAAATCAGGTTAATGGTGATTTGCAGAAGGAGGTAGAGGATTATGATTATGGAGACCACATAAAAGGTGTTCCGGGTGCTGTCAATGAGGTGGGTGCTGACATCCTGGGTATCTCTTGGGTATATATCCACACCCAGAAGGGGGAGTAGGGTTGGATATGGTGTGAGGGCAGGAAGGTAGAAACTGTGTTGTAGAACAGGGGTCCCCAACCCCCGCTACCGGTCGGTGGCCTGTTAGGAAACAGGCCGCACAGCAGGAGGCTAGTGAGCGAAGCTTCATCTGCTGCTCCCCATCATTCCCCATTGCTCGCATTACCACCTGAAACATCCCCCCTGACCTCCATGGAAAAATTGTCTTCCACAAAACCGGTCCCTGGTGCCACAAAAGTTGGGGAAGCAGGCATAGCACAGCCCAAAGGCAAGAGAGTACAGAGTTGAGTGGTGACTACTCTAAATGGATCAGTCCTGTTACATAGTCCTAACTCACGTTACAATATCTCACCTTCAAAATCTTAAATGAACTACTCATTTTTTAGTCTTTAATTTCTTTTTATAAATAGACACATCAAATAACACAAAATAAATATATCACTGTTTTGCATCTGCTGATCAGAAAATAGTTACTGCTAACAGCATATAATTAGTAAATAGCTCATTATTAGCATATATTGATTTCTATTTGACTTAAAAAGATGTTACTTTACATTAGTGTTTGTCATTTATTCCTTTCAAGATAATGATTTATACTTCCTTTCACTATTCTAGTAGTAATCTTTTTATCCATTTAAACATGGCAAAAAAAAAATTACATTCCAGAGTAAACATATTAACTGCTAGTATGCATACTTTGATAACACTCCAACAATAAACTAAAAGGAAAAAATTACCTGTGAATATGCTGATTGAGTAAATTTTGTGTAAACATAATTTCAAACCCAAAGAAAGGAATTTGAAAATAATTTTTAGAAATTATTTAAATTTTGTTCCAAATATATTAATTTCATTGCTTTAGAAGTTGTTAAAGTAATAATTGATTATCTCCACATAATCAACAGAACAGTGGCTGTGAACTTCTTGTTTCTATCATAAGACTGATTTAATTCCATTTTTAATGCATGATCAGAGCAAACATCTGCTAATGCCCCCTTTTTTCTTACTCCTACAATATTCAGCACAACCAAACCCTCGACTGAAAATATTTTTGAATGACTTTTAACCTCTATAAATAATTGTTACCATTTTTGCCACATTGTTCTAGATAGTAACAAATCTTTTGATTGATGAATTATCAAGCAAGAAAATGATCCCATTAAAAAAAAAATCTGATCTTTACCATTCTAGGGGATGAAAAACTTTACCGTGATCCTATTGGGGTTCCTGGTTGGGTCTAAAAGTTAAACTGACAAAGACGGATTAGTGGGAGAAAAGCATACAATTTATCTAATGTAAGTTTTACATAACATGGGAGCCTTCATAAGGAAATGAAGATCTGAGGAAACAGTTAAACCTGAGCATTCTTATACCTGGTTTGATGAAGAGTGAAAAGTCGTGGAAAAATGTGATGAGACAAAAGGGTAAGAACTAATGGCAGTGAGATGGGGGAGTTAGCAAGGCTGTTTGTTAGGACGCCTCTCAGACAAGGGTGCTCCCTGCCTCAGAGTACAGGAAAGGCGCCTCTCATGTGAGGGTCTGATGATGTGCTTCCGGGGACAAGTGGGTGGGAGGTCATCGGGTCCTTCCAGAATCTACCATTTCTCAAATTCCTTCAGCTTAAAATATTCAACATGTCAAGGTGCCATATTTTGGAGTTGTGTGTCCTGAACCCCCATCACCATAAACGTAACTCAGTGAGAAAGCAAGAAATAAAACTGCTCCATGAATGTTGGTTGATTTCATGGAGAAATTTGAAAAATGTCATTTCCACGATCATTAATTATGGGCAGTTAAAAATTAAACATTCACTTTACATTTTGACGATTTATTCGGTAAAAACTGAGAGTGAAACTCATGGGTATCCAGGGAGTTTTTATGGGTTGTGGAGGGTTTAATATACTTGAACATCGACTCAGCGTTATTAGAGTTAAGTGGAGAAGTGAAATGTACATATACATACGCCATTTGAGAGAAGCTGTGATCGCTTCAATGGCACATGAAGTTGCTTTGTCCAAGTTCACTAACTGAGCCCTTACTTCTAAATCTAATGGATCCTCTCAGATGTTATCTCACTGAGCTCTTTTCCTCCCCTCCACCCTCTCCTTCCCCCCAACCCCCCACCCCACCCCACCCCATCGCTCCCTCTCTCCCTCCGCCCTTGGCCCTGTCCTAATACCCTGACAGCTTCTTCCTCCATCCCTCTCTCAACACTGCTTCCGTTCAGACACCAGTCATTCCCCACCAGCACTGGGACAGGTTTTAACTTGAATCCCCACTTAGTCCTGCCTCCAAAAATTGTTCTCCATGCTGCTTTCAGATGAATTTTGCTAAAATACACACGGTGACTTGTCTCTTCTGCGCTTGGCTGTCTCTAGTGACCCTGCCACTGCAGCAAAGTGAAAGCCATAAAAAGCCCTGTCCTCTCCCTTGCAGCCTCGCCTTCTGCACACTTTGCTCACACTTTGCTCCAAGGGACTGAACTCACCGTGGCAGCTGTCAGTTACCAACTCACAATGTTCCATCGTGTGACACCCTCACAAATACTCTGTGATCTACTATTACGATCTGGGCATTTCAGGCGACATTCAGAAGGGCTCAGTAACTTGTCCAAAATCACATGCCTGCCCTAGTGGGGTGGAAGCACAATTCTAACCCAGGGATCACACCCCAAGGCTGTGAACTTTCCCCTTTGCCTTGCTGTCTTTTCTGGCAATTTCCTGAAAGGATTTGTGCATCTCTGTGCTTTTGCACAGAGCTCCTTCCTCTCCTTTTTCAGCAGTAACCTCATCCCTCCCACATTGGGCCCACGTATGACCCTAAGTTCCTCCCCTCTCTGCAGTCAGCTCCATCTACCGAGCACACTCAATGACCCATTATTGGCTCAGGTCCTTCTGCAACTTTAATATTTGTGTCCTCAGTGCTGGTGACAATCCTAACATAGAAACCATGCTTGGAAAGTATCTGCTCAAGTAAGAAATGAACAAGTATGAAGGGCCCTGAGGCCTTTGGGAGGTCGCTGCAGGCCAGATGCCAGAGAGGGACAGAGAACACTGAGACCCAGCCTAGCTTTCCACCTCGGGACAACCAAGCCAAGGAGCAAGGGTGTTTACTGTCCTTTGAGGTCTCAACAGACTGAATTTTACAACCATCAGCAACAACCCCTAGACTTAGCATCAAGCATATTGCATGTTTGCATTCATAAAAAAGCACTGCCAAGAACAATATTGCAATGTAGGCATAGCTAAGCAAGAATTGTCTAAAAATATCTTTCCAACCCTTCCACTTGGACAGCTGAAAAATTTTTACCCAATTAAATTCCCTGCACTTATTAAGGAATTTTCTATTCCTGTGATCTCTATTGTGTCATTTAAATTTTTTTTTTTTTTTTTTTTTGCGGCACGAGGGCCTCTCACTGCTGTGGCCTCTCCCGTTGCGGAGCACAGGCTCCCGACGCGGAAGCCCAGCATCCATGGCTCACGGGCCCAGCCGCTCCGCAGCATGTGGGATCTTCCCGGACCGGGGCACAAACCCGTGTCCCCTGCATTGGCAGGCAGACTCTCAACCACTGCGCCACCAGGGAAGCCCCAATGTGTCATTTAAATTTTGATTTAGATTTTAATTAATGATCTATAATTATTAAGAGCTCAAAATAGTATTATGAATTCACAAGAATTACTGTCCTGTTTGAGGTGCTCAGAGTTTAAAGCAAGGTGGGCAATTTCCTTTACAGCGGCCTGCCCTGCCCAGGCCACTATGTCAGCGGCCATTTGTTAAGTCAGCCCAAAGGCAGTCAGACCTGAGTGTGTCCTAATGTGATGCTGGGACCTCCTGCCTGGTAATGGTGTTTGGACCTCAGTCATTCCCTAGAAATTCCAGTTATACTACAGACAGCTCATCAGTGAATTGCTTTTCAAATAGACCATGGTTTCCTTGAGGACAGAGGTAGGGGAGTGTGTGATGTGTGGTTAGCTCTGTGCCTGCAGCACAGTGCCATGCTCAATGGTCTAATAATGTTTGTCCAATGAATACAGTGAATGAGTCAACATAATAGTGGACATGGGGCCACCAACATCCCCAGATGACACAAAACTGGCAGCACTTGATTCAGATAAGGAAACTGAAGTCACTTTTAGTTGGCCTGTGAACAATTTCTACATATATATATATATATATATTAAAGTATATATATATTTATAAGTATATATCTATACATTTATAGTGGAAATATCAAAAACAGCATTCAAAACTACATGGCTACCAAGACATGGAAACAACCTAAATGTCCATCAACAGATGAATGGACAAAGAAGAGGTAGAATAGATAGATAGATAGATAGATAGATAGATAGATACATGGAATATTACTCAGCCATAAAAAAGAACAAAATACTGCCATTTGCAGCAAAATGGATGGACTTAGATATTATCATACTAAGTGAAGTAAGTCAGACAGAGAAAGACATATACCATATGATATCACTTATATGTGGAATCTAATATATGACACAAATGAACTTATCTATGAAACATAAACAGAGTCACAGACATAAAGAACAGACTTGTGGTTGCCAAGGGGGAGGAAGTATGAGGGAAGGGTGGCTTGGGAGTTTGGGATTAGCAGATGCAAACTATTATAATGGATAAACTACAAGGTCCTAATGTGTAGCACAGGGAACTACATTCAATATCCTATAATAAGCCATACTGGAAAAGGATATGAAAATCACTTTGCTGTACACCAGAAACTAACACAACAGTAAGTCAACTATACTTCAATAAAATAATTTTAAAAAACACCTACATGGCTACCTTTTGCCTTTTTCTTCCCCCACCTACCCACGCAGCAAAGAATTGAGGTTTGCCTTCTCTGCAGGGTGGCATAAAGCAGTCCTGCATGCAAGTCAAGAGGTTTGCCTGTCCCCTAATTTTTGAAAAATACCTCAGCTTTTCTCAACAGGCAATAAAACTCTGTAATAAGTAGTCTTTATATCATGTAGTTTTAATTTCATAATTACTATTATAACAGTAGTCCCTTAAGATTAGGGTTTCCAAAAGCTGGTGAAATATATTAATAGGCTCTTAATATCTAAAGAAAAAGTTAAAATGATCATGGGAGCACTTCTTTGTAGAGACCAGGCGAAGCAAGGTGTGGTGTCCATCCGCAAAGGGATGTGATCCAGGACCCCAGAGCCCCTGGTCAGCAAAGCTCTTTAATATCTTGTTGTCTAAATGCAAATTTATGATATTTTCTTCCCTTAGTAATACAAGTTCCTTTTGAAATCAGTTACTAGAGTATTTTAATAAAATATATTTTAACTGAATCTGTGTGACCGGTTGCGGCGGGCCATCTCCGTGAGAATAAAACTGCAGCCGTGTTTAGCTGCTAATAATTTGTGTTAGAAGGGCCATTTCTGCTGAAAGAAAGGTTTCCTGCAGCAAATAGGAAATGGTTGCATGAGCGAGCAGAAGTAGCACTTACGCTGTCCCTGTACCACACGGTCCCCTGCTCCCAGGATTAGAGCCGTCCAAAGAAGGCATGTTCCAGGGACACCCAGCTCTCTCCTCTGTGCATACTATTAAGATCAATGAAATGCAAACGACCTGCCCCAATGTCATGAGACATGATGGAAACTGACTGGGAGCGGGGATCTCAGATAAGAAGGTGAGACCACGGAGCAAGATATTCTCCTGTTTCGAACCCAAATAGAAACAGTGGGAAAGTGCTAGGTTAAAAGTGCTGAAACGTGGTGATTGGGTCCAGGGGGAGAATGGGAAGTGAGGGCAGGCAGCTCCCTCCTCTTCCTGCTCAGGGCAGCGCTGCCAGTGGAGACACAATGGAACCTACACCCTGCCTCTGCCCCCAGGGAGGGCCTCGACCCACTGATGTGCAAAGGAGTCCCTGCTGGTTGACAATTCAGAAGCCAAGTCCTGATGTTGCTGACAAGCCTTCCAGGTCCTGACCGCAGTGTAATCTCAGCTGTGCCAGCAGAGGTGGCTGACAAACCCCCACGCAAGTCAGGAGTTCGCTGCCAAGTAAAGTTTCCAGGGGCCATGGGAGCAGGTTCCCAAAGTTCAGTTCCTCTGATGCTCAAGTAAAGATGCTGTCTACGTGTTTCCCTGGTGGCGCAGTGGTTGAGAGTCCGCCTGCCGATGCAGGGGACACGGGTTTGTGCCCCCGTCCGGGAAGATCCCACATGCCGTGGAACGGCTGGGCCCGTGAGCCATGGCCGCTGAGCCTGCGCGTCCAGAGCCTGTGCTCCGCAACGGGACAGGCCACAACAGTGAGAGGCCTGCGTACCGGAAAAAAAAAAAAAAAGATTCTGTCTCCTCAGCTCGCCCACACCCAAGAGGCCCAGCCCCTCACTGGACTCTTGGGGTACACACACTCAAGGGCCTGGCCAGCTGGGTGGAAATGGTATGTGCAAGAGCAGCCAGCCTGGCCAAGGCAGCAGGTCATTTTGTGTGAAGGACAGCTGCTCCCCTGGAGAAACATCCCCCACTCTGAGCTTCAGGCTCGGTGGGCGCCCGGATGCACAGAGGCCCCTAAACACTTCGGCTGCTCACTGATGCCTCAGCTAAGCTGAGCCTGGTGGTGGCCACTGGACTGTGGCGGCTGTGTGGCCCCAGCACCAGCTCCGCAGATCCCAAAGTGGACCTGGTCATTCTGTCCAGTGGGCAGGACTCAAGGCCGTCATAGCTGTGGCCAGCACTCCCTGGAGGAAGCTTGTTTTATCTCCACTGACCCTTGGGTTGTTGTCAGTGGCCTCGTGGTTTGGGCAGCTGCTGGGAAAACTATAGTTGCACATTAAAGACATGCTCTGTGTGGGCCTTGAACTGTGGGAATGAATTGTGGCTGCTGGTTGGACCACCTGGGTCACTCCTATCAATGATACAGGTCCTTTTCCCAATGAGACCAATTGGACCCAAGCTTTGGTCAAGGCTGCTCCACCCAGGCTGCCACTGTCACAGGCTGGTCACCAGAACAGTATGATGCAGAAGCCGCCACGGCAGTCACGCTGGGGACTCCGGCCAAAAGCTGGTCCTTTGGTCTTGTGATTCAGGCCCACTCCTGAGGCACTGGCTTTGTTGCATTGTTGAACCTTCTCTGGGGCTATCAGTGGTGTCCTGCTACTGTTGATGGACTTTCAGATGATGGCAGTGGGTCTCAACTGGGAGTGATTTCATCCCTCAGGGGACCTTGGCACTGTCAGGAGCCATTTTTGGTTGTTACAACTTAAGGAGATCGGTGGGCAGAGGCAAAAATGCAGATAAACCCCCTACAACACACAGGTAGTGCCCACCCCAGCCGCCACCCTCCCCCCCCCAAATAATTATCTGGCCCCAGATGGCAGCAGTACTAAGATGGAGAAACTGGTTAACAGTGTTGTTCAGCCAACCCTCACTGTGGGCCTTGAAGCTGAGCTGAGCTGTCCTTCCAGCTTCCTGGACCTTTTCCAGTCTGACAATGGTGCACCTTTTGTCATAAAGGCCACCCTGCAATGGGCCAATGGTCAATGTGTTTAACAGCCATTCCACACCCCTGATCATCCACTCGCACCTGGAATGGAGGAGCCCAGAGTGGCTTCCTGAGCCCAGCTCCCTCACCTCCTCCAGCGCGACACACTTAAGTGAGGCAGATTGGTCACTGGGTGCAGCTATCCCCAGGAAGGGATCATTTCCTCTCAGTGGCTTCCTCGGTAAGGATCAGAATAAAACAAGTAGAATTTACCTGTTATGTGAAGTTATACTGAGATATTTTGTAATGTGAGGATTCTGTTCTGATCTTTCCAGGTCTGGTCAAGGTGGGTATGACTGGAGAAAAGATAAACAGGAAGTGGGATGGGACCTGCCAAGGTTGGAGAGCAAGGGCCCTGGCATGTCCAGAGAGGACACCTTAGACCCTCAGAGGTACGGGGTGGGGTGGTGGTGGAGTAATGCTCTCTTTGTCCCCTAGATCAGCAGCACGGGCTGAGTCAAAGAGCAGCTGCAGCTGACAGTCTGACTGGCTGCAGGCTCTGTCATCCTGTCCATGGACTATGGAAGCTTGTAAATTCTGTGGCCATGGCCTATCCTGATCCTGCTATGTCTGATGCCACCAACCACAGCTCCCAGCTGTGAACACGTGCAGACTCACAGACCCAACAACCCTGCTTCAATCCAACTGAATGTGCACCTGCTTTTCCGGATGTCCAGGTGGACGTGGGAGATGCCCTGTGTGGCAATGAGGCTGCAGCTACTCACAACACTGCCCCCTTGACTTAACCAAATCAATGCAAAGGGTGCCAACAAATCCCAAACTGGAAGGACTGTGCCCCTTTGACTTGTATGTGAGCCATGGAATATTGTTTCATTGGAAACTGGGGCTTTTTTGTGACCCATCCATTGCTCTTGTAATTATTGACAATGACACCGAAGATCAGAATGTCAATTTAGTGGGCTGTAATAGATAATAGTCTGACCTTAGTCTACATCCTGGCTATCTCAAAAACTCTATGTCTCTGGGACTTGTTGGAAATTGACTGAATCTATGACTTTGGGGCAGGGGGCATAATTGAGACTGGCCTCATCCTGCTACTTGGATACTGTTGATAGTAGCCTTAATTAAATACTGTACGGGACATGTCAAACGGCTTTGGTCCTTGCATCAGCTGGCCAAAGTAATCAGAACAGCTGGCAGAATGGCATACTCTTGAAAATTTGAGTTTGGGAAAGAACATTTTGGGACCAGCATTGGAATGATCAGAACACTCTCCTTACTTCCCTCTAAACACACAGGCACAAATTCTCACCGGGAACTTATATTTCAAGTTCAAAAAAGCTTTCAAGAACCTGAGAAATAAAGTAACCATCTTGCTGTATGATAGTTTGGGGCACAAACTCTGTGAGAATCATTCTCAAATGACAGCACATGGGTTCTCCTTCTACTTAAGCAGCCGGACAGGACTTGCCACCAAATTGTCAATGGAAATCGTTCCATTTTGGAAGTTTTGTATTTGTAGCACAATGAAACCTTTCGTGAAGTTGACTCTGATAAATATATGATGTTTATATTGCCATCAGCAGAATTACCCTCAATGGAACCCTCCAACCTATTAGAATGTGGCAGGAGGGGGAACTCGAGAAGGAGGGGGGAAAGGGGAGGAAATCCCATTACCATTGAAGAAAGGAGTCAGGGCTGCAGTTTGGAGATGGAGACTGTAAGGACTCTGTAGAATTGGGCATCCTTTTTAACTTTTTAAAAGTTTGTTTTGTTATTTTATTTTCCTCTCCCTGATTCACTTTTGGGCTTAGCACTACATGGTTCGAGTAAAAATGTGTTTGTTTTCAGAGAAGAAAGAAAGCAGGAGTGGGGAAATTGTATTCCAGTTGGGCTCCTTGAACAAGGAACCATTCTCTAGGAATAGAGTGGGTAGTCACAGGTGCAGAGAAGAGGAAAGCAAGTTAAACTGTGCTCTGCAGTGAGCAGGAAAGGGTGGTTGGGGACTGAGCTTGGCCAGAGAAGATGTTGGCTGGAAAGCTGCTGGAATTTTGCAACATAAACTAGAGGAGAGGGTACCCCCTGTATATAAACGCTACTTAGTTCCCACTAGGTCAGCTAGTGGAGACTTATGAAATCCCCTTCCGGGTATCTACAAAGAAGTCATTTGCTCTCTCCCCGGAAGGGCAGGTCTTTCCCGAGTCTCTTAGGGATGTCTTCAGTTTTAATAGGGCATTAATTTATTTCACTTTGTTAATTGGGTTTGTGGCTGGCCCCTGGGATACCAATTAGCTTGACTTTATAGTTAGAAAACAACAGGACCATTAAGATAGGAGCCTCATGGTTTGCCAGACACATTTCATATTTTAATTGTAATCTACTATATTCATTGTTTCATGAAAGCTGTTAGTCAAACCATCCCTTTGTCCAGACCACACATGAGGCTCTGCAATACCCATTATTCCAACTCAAACACCTGTGCATCTGCAAGTCTTTTTCAGCACATGACACTTACCAAATGTCATGCAAAAAACATAATTAATATATGAAGCTGTAACCTCTAGTGTACTTGGAGAATTAAATGTCCATCCGTAACTATTTGCTAATGTTGAACTAATACAAATGAAGAAAAGACAGTTTGACTGGGAAATCCATATTAACTATTGAGTAGAGGGGAAAAGGTAGTTTACTGCACATAGAGAAACATCAGGATTTTATTTCTCCTAAAGAAAGTATTATGTCTATTATATTTGTTAATTACATCTAGATTTTTTGAAGATTGGGAAAAATGTTAACATGTTACTTATTTTATTTTATTTTTTTGTGGTACGCAGGCCTCTCAGTGTTGCAGCCTCTCCTGTTGTGGAGCACGGGCTCCAGACGCGCAGGCTCAGCGGCCATGGCTCACGGGCCCAGCCGCTCCACGGCATGTGGGATCCTCCTGGACCGGGGCACGAACCCGTGTCCCCTGCATTGGCAGGCGGACTCAACCACTGCACCACCAGGGAAGCCCAACATATTACTTTTTAAAGATTCTATTAGAATGAGTTTTTAACATTTTCCTGAAAAGGAAGTCTATTATAAATGTGTGAAGCTATTTTTAGGGACCTTTTTGGAGCTAAGTAAGATCTTAACTCACAGAATAATTTTCAAGTGGAAACTTGGCCTGGACACGGGAAGGATGTGAATTCATTGAGTTAAATCTGTGGGTTGTCCCAGAGGGTCAGTGGTGAGCTGGAGTCTCCCCCTCTCATAGGACAAGACTTTGGTCTAAGAGGTTTGGTGATTTAATGAATATTTCTGACACTTTGGGCAGTAATGACTTTTACTGATTTCTCTAAATTCCATGCAACCTTTCATCATCAGATGATTTAACAAGGCCCAGAACTTAAATCACGTCTTTGCTATGAGCAAGAATCCTGAGTATAAGTCAACAAACATGCTCAGGTTTCTGTAAGTTAAATGTCATCAGTAGAAGGAGGCCTGGAGCACCAGGTTGTAGAGAGAGATACAGGTACAGACATTCCAAGACATATTATTATTATTATTAAATTAGTATTATTATTATCTGTACTCTGTGATTATCGAGTACAGAACTTTGCACATGTGGAACTCAGGAAGAGTTTTTGAACTGGCTGATTTAATGAATTAGCTGAATGACCTTGTAAAATTAGTTTGCCTTCTCTGGATCTATTTCTGCACATGACAAATGATTTTTTTAAAGTTCTTTACAAAAATAATTTGGAAATAGGAATCAGAAGATCTGAGTTCAAATTCTGGGCATGTCATTCACTTGCTTTCTGCTCATGGACTATTTACTTAATCAACTTACTTCTCCGAAATAAAGTCAACAGTACCCTCCTTTCATTATTGAGAGAATTAAATAAACTGGACCACCCCAGTACCTACAAGGTGCTTGGCATGTAGTGCAAGTTTCATAGGCACTTGTCCACTCCCTTTAAGCTGTAATATTCTCTAATTCAATTCCACTTAGGAACTTGAACTCAGAGGAAAACAAATAGTTTAAAATTATTAGCCCCTTTCTGTCTGTAAGAACCACATGACATATTCAAAGACACAGAAATACATTTTCTCATTTGGAAGACTGAATGGAGAAAGGACATTTCATTTCCCTTTCCTTTCTGAGAACTCATTTGTCTTTCAAACAGTTACAAATTTCTACTTGTCAGTGATTGCTCTCATATAGCACATGGGATATGTGGGTCCTTGTAAATTGCCATGCCATGGCTTCAACTGGTTGTTTCCATTTCTACAGGGTTTAATGATTCAATAAAGTCATCTCATACTCACACTCCAATGTTCTTCTCACAACTGTGCTATGAGGTGGGCGGAATTGTATGCTTCTTTTTTTGAAATGAAGACATTAAAGTAAATGGAGCCAAAGAGATTTCCCTAAATTCATCTGATAAACATGGACAGGGAAAGAACAATCCGTATTGCCCAATGAGCCCATGAACTCACTCCTAGATGAAAAAGGGAAAAATAATTTGCAGTTTTATAATAATTAGTCTTCTCAATATCACCATCCAAATGTTTAATATTAGGTGGTCTTTTCAAATAACTGGACCTTGTTTTTCATATATATGTGAATGTGTATAAATATACATGTGTATGTATATCTAGGTCTATGTCAATATGACTGACAAAATATTATGGTGCATACTTAATTATTTAAATAGTCCTCTTCAAAAATAACAAGTTCAGGTAGATGGGGTAAGAATAGGGTTACCATTACTGAGATGCAGCAGTGTACATTGGAAAAGAAATCATATTTTACTCTACCTTTACTTTTTATAGGTAGTATGTAATATACTTAACCACTCTGAAACTCAGTTTTCTCATTTGCAAAATAGGGTTAATAATGCTAAAAGGATCAAAGGAGGTATGTGTCTAACTATATTTGAGTGTATAGTATATGCTTAATCGAATACCAGCCCTTCCTTCCCCAATTTTAACTTTTTAAATGGTAAAGTGTGGCACACTTATAATAAAGTGCAAAGACCTAAAGGAAAAGTTTGATAAACTATTAGAAAATGAGTCACTAAGGTTAAGAAGAACACGGAAAGCCTCTCTTGTGCCCTCTTGGAGGTTTAAGCCCTTCACTTCTCCCCAAAGGTGAACTCTATCCTGAATTCCAGAGTTAAGTTTTTCCTGTTTTTGAACTTTATAGAACAGAAATGATACAGTATGCATTATTTTGTGTCTTGCTTCTTTCACTCAATAATAGTATGCTTCTGATACCACCCATGCTGTATGCTGCTACATTTCATTAATTTCATTGCTGTGTATTCTCCTATATGTATGTTCCACCATTTATTGATCTGATCTCATGTAGAAGGACGTATGGGCTGTTGATGGCTTGGGGCTGTCATGACTATGCTGCCATAATTGTCCCAAGTACTTGTCTGTCTCTGTACACAGGCACACTCCTGTAGGGCTAGTGTTACTTAGTTACAGGATATGCATATTTCCAACCAGAGCAGGTAATAAACAAAACTGTTTACCCAGTTTTGCAGGATACATCCTCACCAGCTGCATACAAGAATTCCCTTGTTTCACCTCCTAACCAACACTTGCTAAGGTCAGTCTTGTAAACCTTAGCTATTACGGTAGGCTGGTGGTGGTACCACATTGTGATTTTGATTTGCATTTCCTGGTAATGAAGGAGGGTGAACACCCTCTCACATGTTTATGGACTGAATGTTTCTGTCCTCCTAAAATTCGTGTGTGGGTTCATTTGGGAGGTAATTAGGTTTAGATGAGGTGGCGAGGGTAGAGCCCTCATGATTGGATTATATCGCCCTCATAAGCAGAGGAAGAGACCAGAGCGTGTGCTCTCTCTGTCATGTGAGGGCATGGCAAGAAGGTGGCTGTCTCTAAGCAAGTAAGAGGGCTCTCACCATACTCTGAATCTGCTGGCATCTTGATCTTGGACTTCTGAGATTTAAGCCATCCAGGCTCTGGTGTATTGGGATAACAGCTTGAGCAGACGAACAGACTCGGATATCCTCTTACAAAGTGCCTGTCCAAGATTTTTGTTCATTTTTCTACTGGGTTGTGTTTTTCTTAACGACTTCTTTGTGCATACTGGATACAAGACTTTTCTGTTTGCTTATATGTTTTGCTAATATATTCTGCCATTCTGTGTCTGAGACCCCAAACACAGTAAGTTAAGCCTTTTAACACTTTTTTTTTTCTTTTTACTTTCTTTCTTTTTTTTTTTTATTAGTTTCTGCTTTATAACAAAGTGAATCAGTCATACATATACATCTGTTCCCACATCCCTTCCCTCATGCATCTCCCTCCCTCCCACCCTCCCCATCCCACCCCTCCAGGCGGTCACAAAGCACCGAGCTGATCTCCCTGTGCTCTGCGGCTGCTTCCCACTATCTATCTACCTTACGTTTGGTAGTATATATATGTCCATGCCTCTCTTTTGCTTTGTCACAGCTTACCCTTCCCCCTCCCCATATCCTCAAGTCCATTCTCAAGTAGGTCTGTGTCTTTATTCCCGTTTTACCCCTAGGTTCTTCATGACATTTTTTTTTTTTTAATTCCATATATATGTGTTAGCATACGGTATTTGTCTTTCTCTTTCTGACTTACTTCACTCCTTTTAACACTCTTAACACTATCTTTTGTTGAACTGAACTTCATATTTTAATAAAATCCAACTTATCAATGTTTTTGTTTATGGTTAGTGCTTTTTGTGATTTAATACATTTTATACCCTGATGCCATAAAGATATCATCCATAGCATGTTCTAGAAGAACTACTGTTTTGGTTTTAGATCTACAATCCACCCAGAACTGATTTCTGTGATTGATGTAAACTAAGGTATATTAGTTTGTGAGGGCTGCCATAACAAAGTACCACAGACTGAGTGGCTTAAACAAGAGAAGTATATCATCTCACAGTTTTGGAGGCTGGAAGTCCAAGAACAAGGTGTCAACAGATCTGGCTTCTTCTGAGGGCCCACTCCTTGGCTTCGGCTGTCCTTTCCCTGTGTCTTTTCATGGACTTTCTCTGTGTCTAAATTTCCTCTTCTTACGACACCAGTCATATTGGGTTTGGGCACACCTTAAAGCACTTATTTTAACTTAATTACCTCTTCAAAGACCCTGTCTTCAAATACAGTCATATTCTGAGGTACTGGGGCTAGGATTTCAACATATGAATTTTCAGGGACATGATTCAGCCCATAACTTAGGGTCAAAATTTTTTTTTCTTATGTATGTCCAACTGACCTCTTACATTCATTGAAAATAATGTTGTTCTTTCTTATTTTGGTACCAAAATCAGAAATTAAGTATCCATACATATGTGAGTCATTTCTCAACTTCCTCTTCTGTTAGTGTCTTCATAAGTCTTAGAGTAACAATACTCTTTTAAGGACTTTGGGTTTTTTATGTCTTGCTACGCATAGAAAAAAATCTTTCTACTTGTCCTTCTTTAACAGGATCTTGGCTAATCTTTTTTTTTTAATTTTTTAATTTAATTTAATTTAATTTTTTATACAGCAGGTTCTTATTAGCCATCAATTCTATACACATTAGTGTATATATGTCAATCCCAATCACCCAATTCAGCACACCACCATCCCCAAACCCCCGTGGCTTTCCCCCGTTGGTGTCCATAAGTTTGTTCTCTACATCTGTGTCTCAACTTCTGCCCCGTAAACTGGTTCATCTGTACCATTTTTCTAGGTTCCACATACATGCATTAATATATGATACTTGTTTTTCTCTTTCTGACTTACTTCACTCTGTATGACAGTCTCTAGATCTCTCCATGTCTCAACAAATGACTCAGTTTTGTTCTTTTTATGGCTGAGTAATATTCCATTCCATATATGTACCACAACTTCTTTATCCATTCATCTGTTGATGGGCATTTAGGTTGCTTCCATGACCTGGCTATTGTAAATAGTGTTGCAATGTGCATGTGTCTTTATGAATTATGGTTTTCTCTGGATATATGCCCAGTAGTGAGATTGCTGGATCATATGGTAATTCTACTTTTAGTTTTTTAAGGAACCTCCATACTGTTCTCCATAGTGACTGTATCAATTTACATTCCCACCAACAGTGCAAGAGGGTTCCCTTTTCTCCACACCCTCTCCAGCATTTGTTGTTTGTAGATTTTCTGATGATCCCCATTCTAACTGGTCTGAAGTGATACCTCACTGCAGTTTTGATTTGCATTTCTCTAATAATTAGTGATGTTGAGCAGATTTTCATGTGCTTCTTGGTCATCTGTATGTCTTCTTTGGAGAAATGTCTATTTAGGTCTTCGGCCCATTTTAGAATTGAGTTGTTTGTTTCTTTAATATTGAGCTGCATGAGCTGTTTATATATTTTGGAGATTAATCCTTTGTCCGCTGATTCATTTGCAAATATTTTCTCCCATTCTGAGGGTTGTGTTTTCATCTTGTTTATGGTTTCCTTTGCTGTGCAAAAGCTTTGAAGTTTCACTAGGTCCCATTTGTTTATTTTTGTTTTTATTTCCATTACTCTAGGAGGTGGATCAAAAAAGATCTTGCTGTGATTTATATCAGAGTGTTCTTCCTATGTTTTCCTCTAAGAGTTGTATAGTGTCTGGTCTTACATTTAGGTCTCTAATCCATTTTGAGTTTATTTTTGTGTATGGTGTTAGGGAGTGTTCTAATTTCATTCTTTTACATGTAGCTGTCCAGTTTTCCCAGCACCACTTACTGAAGAGACTGTCTTTTCTCCATTGTATATCTTTGCCTCCTTTGTCATAGATTAGTTGGCCATCGGTGCGTGGGTTTATCTCTGGGCTTTCTATCTTGTTCCATTGATCTATGTTTCTGTTTTTCTGCCAGTACCATATTGTCTTGATTACAGTAGCTTTGTAGTATAGTCTGAAGTCAGGGAGTGTGGTTCCTCCAGTTCTGTTTTTTTCCCTCGAGATTGCTTTGGCTATTCGGGGTCTTTTGTGTCTCCACACAAATTTTAAGATTTTTTGTTCTACTTCTGTAAAAAATGCTGTTGGTAATTTGATAGGGATTGCATTGAATTTGTAGATTCCTTTGGATAGTATAGTCATTTTCACAATATTGATTCTTCCAATCCAAGAATAAGATATATCTCTCCATCTGTTGGTATCATTTTTAATTTCTTTTATCAGTGTCTTATAGTTTTCTGCATATAGGTCTTTTGTCTCCCTAAGTAGGTTTATTCCTAAGTATTTTATTCTTTTTGTTGCAATGGTAAATGGGAGTGTTTCCTTAATTTCTCTTTCAGATTTTTCATCATCAGTGTATAGGAATGCAAGAGATTTCTGTGCATTAATTTTGTTTCTTACAACTTTACCAAATTCATTGGTTAGTCCTAGTAGTTTTCTGGTAACATTTTTAGGATTCTCTATGTATAGTATCATGTCATCTGCAAACAGTCACAGTTTTACTTCTTATTTTCCAATTTGTATTCCTTTTATTTCTTTTTCTTCTCTGATTGCCGTGTCTAGGACTTCCAAAACTATGTTGAATAATAATGGTGAGAGTGGACATCCTTGTCTCATTCCTGATCTTAGAGGAAATGCTTTCAGTTTTTCACCACTGAGAATGAAGTTTGCTGTGAGTTTGTCATATATGGCCTTTTTTGTATTGAGGTAGGTTCCCTCTATGCCCACTTTCTGTAGAGTTTTTATCATAAATGGGTGTTGAATTTTCTCAAAAGCTCTTCCTGCATCTATTTAGGTGATCATATGGATTTTCTTCTTCAATTTGTTAATGTGGTGTATCCCATTGATTGATTTGCATATATTGAAGAATCCTTTCATCCCTGGGATAAATCCCACTTGATCATGGCATGTGATCCTTTTCATGTGTTGTTGGATTCTGTTTGCTAGTATTTTGTTGAGTATTTTTGCATCTATATTCATCAGTGCTATTGGTCTGTAATTTTCTTTTTTTGTAGTATTTTTGTCTGGTTTTGACATCAGGGTGATGGTGGTCTCATAGAATGTGTTTTGGAGTGTTCCTTCCTCTGCAATTTTTTGGAAGAGTTTGAGAAGGATGGGTGTTAGCTCTTCTCTAAATGTTTGATAGAATTCACCTGTGAAGCCATCTGGTCCTGGACTTTTGTTTGTTGGAAGATTTTTAATCACAGTTTCAATTTCATTACTTGTTATAGGTCTCTTCATATTTTCTATTTCTTCCTGGTTCAGTCTTGGAAGGTTACACTTTTCTAAGAGTTTGTCCATTTCTTCCAGCTTGTCCATTTTATTGGCATAGAGTTGCTTGTAGTAGTCTCTTAGGATGCTTTATATTTCTGCGCTGTCTGTTGTAACTTCTCCTTTTTCCTTTCTAATTTTGTTGATTTGAGTTCTCTCCCTCTTTTTCTTGATGAGTCTAGCCAGTGGTTTATCAATTTTGTTTATCTTCTCAAAGAACCAACTTTTAGTTTTATTGATCTTTGCTATTGTTTTCTTTGTTTCTTTTATTTCTGTTCTGATCTTTATGATTTCTTTCCTTCTGCTAACGTTGGGTTTTGTTTGTTCTTCTTTCTCTAGTTCCTTTAGGGGTAAGGTTAGATTGTTTATTTGAGATTTTTCTTGTTTCTTGAGGTAGGCTTGTATAGCTAAAAACTTCCCTCTTAGAACTGCTTTTGCTGCATCCCATTAGTTTCAGAACATCGTGTTTTCATTGTCATTTGTCTCTAGGTATTTTTTTTATTTCCTCTTTGATTTCTTCAGTGATCTCTTGGTTATTTAGTAACATATTGTTTAGCCTCCATGTGTTTGTGATTTTTATGTTTTTTTTCCCTGTAATTCATTTCTAATCTCATAGCGTTGTGGTCAGAAAAGATGCTTGATATGATTGCAGTTTCCTTAAGTTTACAGAGGCTTCATTTGTGACCCAAGATGTGATCTATCCTGGAGAAAGTTCCATGCGCACTTGAGAAGAAAGTGTATTCTGCTGTTTTGGGATGGAATGTCTTATAAAAATCAATTAAATCTATCTGGTCTATTGTGTCATTTAAAGCTTCTGTTCCCTCATTTATTTTCATTTTGGATGATCTGTCCATTGGTGTAAGTGAGGTGTTAAAGTCCCCCACTATTATTGTGTTACTGTCAATTTCCTCTTTCATAGCTGTTAGCCGTTGCCTTATGTATTGAGGTGCTCCTATGTTGGGTGCATATATATTTATAATTGTTATATCTTGGATTGATCCCTTGATCATTATGTAGTGTACTTCCTTGTCTCTTGTAACATTCTTTATTTTAAAGTATATTTTATCTGATATGAGTATTGCTACTCCAGCTTTCTTTTGATTTCCATTTGCATGGAATATCTTTTTCCATCCCCTCACTTTCAGTCTGTATGTGTCCCTAGGTCTGAAGTGGGTCTCTTGTAGACAGCATATATATGGGTCTTGTTTTTGTATCCATTCCACAAGCCTGTGCCTTTTGCTTGGAGCATTTAATCCATTCACGTTTAAGGTAATTTTCAATATGTATGTTCCTATTACCGTTTTCTGAATTGTTTTGGGTTTGTTTTTGTAGGTCCTTTTCTTCTCTTGTGTTTCCCACTTAGAGAAGTTCTTTTAGCATTTGTTGTAGAGCTGGTTTGGTGGTGCTGAATTCTCTTAGCTTTTGCTTGTTTGAAAAGCTTTTGATTTCTCCATCAAATCTGAATGAGATCCTTGCTGGGTAGAGTAATCTTGGTTGTAGTTTCTTCCCTTTCATCACTTTAAGTGTATCATGTCACTCCCTTCTGGCTTGTAGAGTTTCTGCTGAGAAATCAGCTGTTAACCTTCTGGGAGTTCCCTTGTTTGTTATTTGTCATTTTTCCCTTTCTGCTTTCAATAGTTTTTCTTTGTCTTTAATTTTTTCCAATTTGATTACTATGTGTCTCGGTGTGTTTCTCCTTGTGTTTATTCTGTATGGGACTCGCTCTGCTTCCTGGACTTGGGTGGTTATTTCCTTTCCCAGGTTGGAGAAGTATTCGACTATAATCTCTTCAAATATTTTCTCAGGTCCTTTCTCTCTCTGTTCTCCTTCTGGGACCCCTATAATGCAAATGTTGTTGTGTTTAATGCTGTCCCTTGAGGTCTCTTAGGCTGTCTTCATTTCTTTTCATTCTTTTTTCTTTATTCTGTTCTGCAGCCGTGAATTCCACCATTCTGTCTTCCAGGTCACCTATCCTTTCTTCTGCCTCAGTTATTCTGCTATTGATTCCTTCTAGTGTAGTTTTCGTTTCAGTTATAATATTGTTCATCTCTGTTTGTTTGTTCTTTAATTCTTCTAGGTCTTTGTTAAACATTTCTTGCATCTTCTCGATCTTTGTCTTATTTCTTTTTCCGAGGTCCTGGATCATCTTCACTATCATTATTCTGAATACTTTTTCTGGAAGTTTGCCTATCTCCACTTCATTTAGTTGTTTTTCTGGGGTTTTATCTTGTTCCTTCATCTGGTACATAGCCTTCTGCCTTTTCATCTTGTCTATCTTTCTGTGAATGTGGTTTTTGTTCCACAGGCTGCAGGATTGTAGTTCTTCTTGCTTCTGCTCTCTGTCCTCTGGTGGATGAGGCTGTCTAAGAGGCTTGTGTAAGTTTCCTGATGGGAGGGACTCGGATCTTGGCTAATCTTGGTCCTGTTATTTCCACACAGAAAGGAATTTTCTCAAGTCTCCTCACCCCCTCAAAAAAACTTGTTGGTATTTGATTAGGATGGCATTGACTTTATCAATCAATTTGGGGAAACTTTACATCTTAAAAATACTGTGTTTTCTGATGTGTCACCTTTGCACATGCCTTCATTATTTATTTCGTTTCTAATTTATGTTAACAATATTCCTACTCCCCTTGTAGAGATTGTGCACATTTTCATTAGATTTATTGCTGGTTTTGAAATTTCTGTTATCATTGTACATTGTATCATATTGCAAAATTTTATTTTTTAGTTGTATGTTTGTAGTATGTAGAATTTTAGTTAATTTTGTTTTTATTGACTTTAGATTACCAAACTTGCTGGCCTCACTTATTAATCAATAATTTACCTGTAAATTTCTTTAAATTTTCTACAAATATAATCATAACTTGCAAATGAGATGACTGTTTTATCTCTTCTTTTCTAACCCACTTAATTTTCATTCCTTTCCCTTGACTTACTGAATTGACAGTTTCTTTTCTTTCTTTCTTTTTTTTTTAACATTTTTATTGGAGTATAATTGCTTTACAATGGTGTGTTAGTTTCTGCTTTATAACGAAGTGAATCAGTTATACATATATTTATATCCCCATATCTCTTCCCTCTTGTGACTCCCTCCCTCCCACCCTCCATATCCCACCCTTCTAGCTGGTCACAAAGCACTGAGCTGATCTCTCTGTGCTATGCAACTGCTTCCCACTAGCTATCTATTTTACATTTGGTAGTGTACATATGTCCATATATACACTACCACTCTCTCACTTTGTCCCAGCTTACTCTTCCCCCTCTCCATGTCCTCAAGTCCATTCTCTAGTAGGTCTGTGTCTTTATTCCTGTCCTGCCCCTAGGTTCTTCATGACCATGTTTTTCCTTTATATTCCATATATATGTGTTAGGTGGAATCTAAAAAGAATGATTGATTTTTAAATCAGTCACTTGTTTTAAGTTAATCTTGCACTTATGGAATCAATAAACTTGGTTTTGAGGAATTACCATTTTTGTGTAGTGCCAGATTTTATCAGCTGTTATTTTGTTTACAATTTTTGCAGCTGAATTCATGAAAGAGTTGGACCTGTAATTTTCTTTTCTATGAATTTTCTTTTTCCCTTTTCAGATTTTGGAATCAAAGTTATGCTGGCTTTATATAAAACAATAATCTATTTTTTCCAGTTCATGCAATAATTAAGCAAGATTGGTGTGGTTTTATTTCTTAAATTTGTAGCAGAATTAACTGGTAAAACCAGCTGGGCTTGGAGATGTCTTTGGGGGAAGATTTATAATTATAGTTTCAATTTCTCTAATAATTGTAGGATTCCACATTTTCTATTGTTAGTTGTATTTTTCTATTGTTTGTCCATTTCACCTAAATTTTCAAATATATTGGCATTAAATTCCTCCTATGATATTTGTAATATCTTTATGATGTCCTCATTTTAAAAATCATTATGATCTTTTTGATAATCTCCTTTTTATCCTGATATATTTTCTTCTTGCTCAGTCTCTCCTGGGGTTTATTAATTTTTTAGTCTTTCAAAGAATTAAATTTCAGGTTGTTTGATATTTTCTATTGCACACTTGTTTTCTAATTCATTGATTTCTTCATTTATCTTTATCATTTTCATCCTTCTTCCTTTTGGGCTAAGTTTGCTGTTCTTCTTTTTAAAACTCTTGTGATGGGCTCATTAATTTTCAGCCTTCTTTCTTTTCTATAAATTTTTCTCTGTATCTCATTGTTTTGATGTAAGTTTTACTCTTAAAAGTTTTACTCATTTCAAATTGTTTTCTAGATTCTGTTGGAATTTCTTCTCTGATCCATATATTTTTAGATGGATATTTTTAAACTTTCATAAGTGGATTTTCTAGTCTAAAAGTCTTTGAAGTTTGATTGAAGTATTTAGTCAATTTAAAAATAGATTTGCATTTAGGTCTACCACTTTATTACTTATTGACTATTTTCAGACTATTATAAATTCATTTTTCTTCTTTCTTGCCTCCTTTTAGAATATTTTTTATCATTCCATTTTTTGTCTATTTTCTTAGAAATTGTTTGTTCTTTTTGGTATTAGCCTAGATTTTTGACTTACAAATATCTAATATTAATCAATAATTTTCTCTCTCCTAAGACAACACAAAAACATTAAAACACTTAAATATCATTTATCATGAGCAAGGTGTATATGTAATTTTAAATTCTATGTATTTATGTGTATGTGTGTGTATAAAATATTAAGATCTATATCTTAAATTCTATAAACTATCATTATTTTTTGATATAGTCAATATGCAACTAAATTTACCCATATAGTTATTGCTTCTCATTCCATTTTCAATTTGATCATCTCTCTGGGAGCATTGCCTTTTGCCTAAAGAGTACTTTTTAGTATTTCCTTTAGAGAAATATGCAGTAACAAACTCCTCAAATGTATTTATTTTATCTTCATTCTTAGTATTTAATTTTATTTTCTTCATTGGTGCTGGTAATCACTCTATGGAGATGGGTCAGGACCCTCACTCCTAATTTGGTTTGGATGTTGAGACTGAAGACATCATATACCCCAAGATGGTATGACAAAGTTTTTTACCCACCATAGGGAGGCTTTCTGGGGCCAGCACAGCAAGCTGCTAAGGTAGTCCAAAAATGGTTTTAGAGGCAGCAAAAAGTGCACTGGCTTGATATTTTTTGGTGATTATGAGGTTGAGTCAAGATGAAGGTTCTCTTGCACAAGCTAGGGGCTTGTACAGATTGAACCTCCCCTCCCTGCACCCAAGGATGGAGCACCAGCCTTTCTCATCAGCTTGCCCAGTTGTGGGATGGAGGGAAAAAAGGATGAGTGAGGCTTAAATTATGTTAGCAGTCAAATATCAAAAATGGAGTCAGATTTCATTACAATTGCCCTTTGATTATTCCTCTTTTTACTGTTCTTTGGTAGTTGCTCTTGGGCTAATACTATGTATTATTGATATATAAAAGTCTATTTACAGTCAATATTATGCCTCTTCCCCCTTCACTAACAGCAGTTTGATTCTATTTACCACTCCTTACCTCCGTCTTTTTGCTATTGTCATATCTTTTACTTCCACATACATTATGATTCCAATCTTACAATGTTATTGTCTTTACCTTAATAGTCTTAAAGTGTCCTAGAGTCCTAGAGTCCCATTCTCTGGGGTTCTGAACTAAACTGCAGGGGGCCTTGTCGGACCCCGCTCTTGTAGGATCTGGATTCCAACACTGACTCTCCCAGGCTGTCTGTGTCCTGCCACCCTTCTCTGCCTCTTTCCTGGCCTTCTCAGAATGTACATACACACCAGATTGTGGGTCTACTTCTCAAGGTTACATTCTTCCAGAGGATCTCTGCTTTATTCTCTGTCATTGTCTTGTTTATTCTCTCTTGTCTTCAAACAGATTTATAATAATATATTTAGTCCTGTTTTTCTGGTTGCTTCCAGGGGTTACAGTTGCCTATTATACAGTTTGCCATTGTTGAAAGTTAATATTCCGTCCCCATTTCATCATCACTAATAGCATATTTAATCTCTGAGTTTTAAGAGAATAGATAAGGCAAACATTCCACTTGAATAACAATGTAATAATTGAATGTATTACCTTCCACTGGAAAGACATCAGTGTATTGAATCACATAGTTTTCAGATCGCTCCAAACATTTTCGCTGCATTAATTTCTTGTGTCCAAATAAAACTCTATGGGTAGCAGGCACCTGGACACACTGGTCTCGTTGCTCATCAGGTGTCCTTAGGACTCGTGTGAAACTGGCACAGGTAAATGCCTCACACCAACACAGATACCCCTTCACCCTTCTCTTGACCAAGCTAGTGGCAGGCTCCAGGCTGGGCTGCAATTGCAGAGAAGCAGATGTTTGAACACTTTGTGAGTTCTTATGGAAATCTCTCAACAGGTGGTGGAAAAGATCAGGATTTGATGGAATGTGGAGAAAGTTGAGACTCTCAGCAAGTTGTAAGGATCCAGGTTTATAAACTTTCTTCCTTTTAAAATCCATTTCCACATTTGTAGACAATTCCACAGGACTTGTGGGCCCCTGACGCCCATCTACAAAGTTGTCCAGACTACACTGACCAGTTTTTTTTTTTTTTTTTTGTGGTATGCGGGCCTCTCACTGTTGTGGCCTCTCCCATTGTGGAGCACAGGCTCCGGACACGCAGGCTCAGCGGCCATGGCTCACGGGCCTAGCCGCTCCGCAGCATGTGGGATCTTCCCGGACCGGGGTATGAACCCGTGTCCCCTGCATCGGCAGGTGGAATCTCAACCACTGCGCCACCAGGGAAGCCCCTACACTGACCAGTTTTAACTGCACACTCAGCTGCTCAATGTGCATCCTGGTCTTTCTATCTAGGAGTGCCCTCCTATGCTTCAACACCATCAGTGCCTGGGGCTCTTGAAATCCAGACACCCATTTTATACTTGGAAAATTCTTCTAGGACTGACTTCTTCCTACAAGCTGCAAACTATCTCCTGGTTGATTTCATGATACCCTGCAGGTCAAGTCCAATATTTCTCCCTTGTGACAGTCTTACATCAGTACCTATCCTCATGTATTGCCTGAGTCTTCTCTTTTCTGGGTTCATCATTCCTAGATCTTTCAGCCATTTCTTAGGCAAAACAACTTAGAGGCCAAATAGTTAAATAGTTTACAGAATTCAGGTAAGTAAAAGAAAGGAGTGAAGTGGCCCTGGTCTTTGTATTAAACATACGGAAATATTCTTCACTTGCACTTAGGAGTCTTTAATTTTGCTGCTTTTGTTGGACAGAAGAGCAGAGAAATATCCCTCTGAAGAAAAGTGCCAGCATAAGCCTGAAGGTACTTGATAAATAACCGACAGCCTCATTCCCTAAGAGACACAGGCCAGCGGGGGCCTGAGCCCACTGGGCTTGCACACCATCTAAAGCCTGCAACCCTTCTGCTCTCTGGCCCATGAGTGCCTCATAGGAAAATGGAACCAATGTGACTAAGTCTTCTGATTGTTTGTGATGAAAAAAATCAGAATCTAGATTTGTATGTGATATAGTTTGAATTTCAAATGAAAGTTCAAATCATGTTTGAGACCCTGTGGTTTGTGGTCTAACAAAGCAGTGGTCCCTGCCTGCTTTCAGCTTACCAAACCCTGTCGCTTCCTTCATCCTGCTCCAGGAAGCCCATCTCCTTCCTGGCATGTGCCTCCCAATTCGGGAGGCCGTTTTCCAGGTATCATGCGCTCAGTGTGGATTAAAGTCATTCTAGGTGAATTTAATTGCCACCTAAAGTCTCTTAAGCCACTGTGGGGGGATGATAAGTAATACACTCTTATGCTTGGGTCACACTGAGTTTCCTGATGGATATGATCTCAAAACCATTTTTTTTTTTTTTTGGTCATGTCTAAATCTTGTTTCCCTCTTCCTGTTCTAAGAACTTATGGGTCTTTTGACACATGAACAGAAAGTTATAATGATCAAACTTACCTCTTCCGTAAGGTCAGCACTTTGGCAGAAAGACGCTTCTCCCTATCAGTCCAGCTGGAGACAAAGTAGCCAACCCTCATCACTCTGAGTTCCAATTAAGTCAATCCACACTCTGTCTCTCCAAGTGAGGACAAGGAGACATTTCTGTAGGGAACCCAGCACCTCCCACCTGCATTTCCTTGGGTGCTCCATCCTCCTCCCTTTACTCGGGGTGGTTGGTCTTGGGGGCTAAGGGACTTCTTTCTCACTCATCCTCTGGGGACCTCGGGGCAGACCCTGTTGGTCTGTGATGTGTCCGTTGCTGCCAGTGTGCTCACGTCTCACTAAGTCTCAGGGGATAGAAATAGAAGAGAAATCAGATGACACATTATCTTTAAAGGCCACACTGTGACCTGTGTATTTAAATTTTTAGCAGCAGAATGAGAGAATAGAAAATTGACTCAGGAAAAGTGAACTCCACCCTGGCTCAGAGCTGAATCATGTGCTTAATTGGCATGTCCCAGCCCTCAGAGACCCCGAAGTCAGGAGACCTTCCTCTTCTAGACAGAGTGAAAGAATATATGTGACGTCTGTATGCAGACCTGTGATTGCTGCATGACAGGACAGGATGAGAGCCAAAGCAGGCAGCAGTTAAAGGATGGAGGCGGCCCTCCTGCTCACGGGCTGTGGGGACAACGAAGTTGTGATGCACTTGGTCCTTATGGCATGTTTAATTTCAATTATTAATAATGTGTTATAGGGCTTCCCTGATGGCGCAGTGGTTGAGAGTCCGCCTGCTGAGGCAGGGGACATGGGTTCATGCCCTGGTCCGGGAAGATCCCACATGCCGCGGAGCGGCTAGGCCCGTGAGCCATGGCCGCTGAGCCTGCGTGTCTGGAGCCTGTGCTCCGCAATGGGAGAGGCCACAACAGTGAGAGGCCCACATACCGCAAAAAAAAAAAAAAAAAAAAAGTTATAAGTCTTTTTCCTGTTACCGAATTCAAGTTCATGTGCCCTACGTACAGTAAGGCTAAACAAACCAAAACATCGAAATTTGGAGCAGAGAAAGGTTTATTGCAGGGCCAAGCAAGGAGATGGGTGGCTTGTGCCCCCCAAACCCCAAACTCCTTAAAGGGTTTCAGCAAAGCATTTTTAGAATTTTTTAAAAGATTTATTTATTATTTATTTATTTTTGGTTGCATTGGGTCTAAGTTGTGGCACACTGGATCTTTGTTGAGGCACACGGGATCTTTTGTTGCCACATGCAGGCTTCTCTCTAGTTGTGGCATGTGGGTTTTCTCTTCTCTAGTTGTGTCACATGGGCTCTGTAGCTTGCGGCAGGCAGGCTCTAGCTGAGGTGCATGAGCTCAGTAGTTGTGGCACATGAGCTTAGTAGCCCTGCAGCATGTGGGATCTTAGTTCCTTGACCAGGGATCGAACTCACATCCCCTGCATTGCCAGGCAGATTCTTTACCACTGGACCACCAGGGAAGTCCCAGCAAAACATTTTTAAAGGCCAGGGGAAGGAAGGGTGTGGTTAGTTGTTGCAAACTCCTTGGTGTAGGAATCTTTTGTTCTTGCAGCTGTCCAGGTAGGTCAGGGCACACTGTTCCTATAAACCTCCCACAAGACAAATGTTATTGTCTGTTCTGCAACTTTTTCTCTCTAAATGAATGGACTCTTAAAGGTCATATCCCTAAGAATAGGCTAGCTATATATTTCAGGCTATAGGCAACATTCTTTTTACAAAAGGTGCAGAGCCAGCATGACTAAGCACAGGCAACAGAGCACAAAGATTAAAGTAAAAGAAACAGACCTAATAGGGAGTGAGATTGGTTCTTCCCTATTACATTCCATTCTGTATAAGTAAACATACCAAGGTTTATATGGACACACAGATACATGAACACCAAGGCTGACTTTCTGGGATGCCAGTTAGAAAGTTGGTTCCTATAAAACTGGAAGAATGGAGACAGGCTGGGACCTGAGCCCCTTTGCTGCAGTGCTGCAATGCTTGCAGCTGGACACACCTCTCCGTGAGCAACAAAATGCAAAGAAACTATACGGGACTAAAAATAAGTGCATGCATGTACAGTTGGGGCAAATTTTGGACCCCAAAATACAAAGAAACCAAAAAACCCAACTGCCAATTTTGAAGACCCTCAAGCAAAAACAGGGTGTTGGGAGCAAAAGCAGGGTACTGAGCATGCCCCCTGCACACCACCTAAGGGGTGGGCAAAACATCTAAGCCATCCCTCCAGCCCAACCCCTGGACACACCCCTACCCTCACCCCATATAAGGAACCAGCTCACCCCCCCTCAGGGAGGAAGCAAGCAAGGGAACCTGTTGTTTGTCCTTGCTCCCCACTGCTGCAACAAGGGCCCCAATAAAGCCTTGCCTGAATTTCCTGTCTTGCCTCTAGTCAATTTCTATTGATTGGGGAAGGTCAAGAACCCTGGTCAGTATCAGAACCTCCTAAGAGTTTGTCTTGTTTCCTCCCTACGTTTTTAGACAGCATAGAGATCTCATCAGAGCAACAAGGGGCTGTGGGTTTTGGCAAGAATGTGACTGCCTGGAGAACAAAGGAAATCAGGGCCCCAGGTGCCGCCCTCCTTTGCTACCTGTGACATCAGGGTGGGGGGGGCAGCATCTCCTTGGTCCGTTTATGGACTGTACGCTTGCCCAGGTTTCTGGGGCATCTGGAATGCCCCTTTCCCACTGTTAAAAGGGTTTTCTTACTATCTACTCTACCAGGCTCCATGATCATTAAATAAAAGCTATGCCTGTAAAACAGAAGAGGCCTTATAAATGCTGTTAACAAACCCTGGTAGCCTGATAGGGTCTGACAGCTGCACTGAATGTAAATGAAGATGAGCCAGAACCCACAAAGGGCTGGGACCTCTGGGGATGTTGCTCTTAAATTCAGATTCCCTGACCATACTGCACAGAGTGTACACCACAGATTGTTTTATAAACAAGTCTTTATAAATTGTTCTGGAGAAAATCCAGTGGTGTAAAGGGAGTCTTACTAATAGCACTACTTTCTTCTAAGAAGACCAGAAATACTTCATGATAAAAAAGATGCATGAGTTTTCACAACATTCAGTGAGTCAAGGCCGTGCTGATCCCTGCCATCTGCTCCCCTGTTGCCTCTCAGCTCCCTAGAACATTCTGCCGTTAAATGAGATAAATAAAGGGCAGTCTCAGCAGCGTGAAGATAGAAAATGAGCAGAAGCACCATGTACCCCACTCACTTCGTGGACCCAGAGCCTGCTGTGCACAGTGCTGGCCAAGAGCCAATGAGTGAAAGGCAGCCCTGTGCCTCTTGGAGCATCAGCTGCGGTGGCCTCCCAGGGAAACACGGGGCAGTTTGCAGTGGACCTCACAACACAGCAAACCTGCCCTTTAGCCAGCACAGGGTAGGTCCTGGGTGCCACCCACAGCTGGAGTAGGAAAAGGTGTGGGAGAGTGGGGGTGGCGGCTGCACACCAGGCGCTCCCCCTTTTCCTGGCAGACAAATGAGAGAGAGGTGTAGCTTTCTGAAAAGTGGCTGAATCCTGGTCTAAGACGAAGAGAGCAGACAGGTCAGGTCTCACTTCTGATGTCTGCAGAGTGCCAGCACTCTCCCTCAGCCCTCACATCTGGTATCATCTGACTGGGCTGGGGAGGGACACAGGACATTAACTTGGCACCACTCAGGGCTGAGTCTGAGACTGGCTCTTCCACTGGTGAGCTGGGTTCCTTGAGCAAACTCCTAACCTCCCTCTGTTCAATGCACTTCTGTGCCTTCCTCTGTTGAACCAGGAGAGTAACACCAAAAAAGTGCAGAGGAAGCGCCCACCTCAGGGGTCCCAGCTTCTGTTTGGCACATAGGGGGATGGTTACCTCTCTGATCTGGCCAGCTGGACGTCAGAAGGGCACAATCTCAGTTTAACAACTTCCTCAATCCTGCGAACTTTTGGATTATTTTCTTTGTTATTCCTTAAAAACACACAAAACCAAAAACCAAACAAATAAACAAGGGCCCCTGTCATTCCCATCTGCACACAGACATTCTGGATCATTGCTTTTGCCTGGCCCACACACCTCAATTCAACAAGCAACTGACAATCCTTATCATGTTTGTCTACACTTTTCAGTGGCTGGTTGAGATTTCACTCTGTGTTTGATGCTGAGATTCCATTCAGTAAAACAGCACCAAGAAACGACACAAAGTCAAGCAAGGAGGCATAACTGGAAGGGGAGTAAAACCTAGGATAGTTTTTATGACAACTGCTCCAGAAGTAGATGAATTGTACGGTGACCAGAGATACTCCCATGAAATTGTCTTTTGACAAAATAAAAACTTTGGCCCACGGTCCACTTGTTTACATTTGTTTCTTGCTCTAAAAAGTGAAATGTGTGTGTGAAAAAAAAAAATCAGTTGATCAATGGCTACCTGTGTTTCTATTGACTGAAATATGATGATTCATAGAACCATCATCTTAGTGTTTCCAGACAACTGAATATCAACTTAAAGATGTTTTCTCCATCGTCAAGATGTTTTCTCCATCGTCAGGGCGTCTCTTTGTTCAGTTAAGCAAGCATTTTTAGGATATTGACCCTATTGTAGACATTGTGCTTGGCACAGCAGATAGAAAGATGGATCAGGTAGGGTTCCTGCCCATGGAGCTTACACAGTAGTTGGGGGGTCAGGCATGTAATTAAATGATGTAGGGGGACATTGGTTGAATGAAAGCACAGTGTAGTTAAATAAATCACTAGGAGGGACTCTTAGCTCAGACAGGTCAAGAGAGGCTTCTGGTGAAGCACAGTAGGAGCAGGGGTCAGGATGGTTGAGGGAAAAGAGAGAGGACACTCCTCGCCTCAGGGAGTGTTGTGGTTCGGAAGTTCTGCTTGGCTGGGGCGTGTATCGTGGGGCATGGGATGATGAGTGATGAGGCTGGAGTCACCCTAAGGAAACTTGTCTAGTAGGAAGGGGGAGGCACTAATAGAGCTTAGGCAGGTATGCCATGGCTGTAATTATGCTTTAGAAATCTCTGTCTGGGTGCCCCATGGGCAGCAGGTTTGAGGGATGTATTGGAGTATTGGAGTTTCAGAGACAAGTTTTTAAGTTGATTGCAATAATCCAGGCAACAGTTCATGAGGCCCTGATCTGGGGTAATGTGGTAGAGACCAAGAGCATGGGGAATAGGGGCCATATTTGTTACCTTGCCTGAGCATCCTTCAGGAAACACTGTATTCAGACCAGTGCAGAACAGAAAAGAAAGAACAGAGCTTTAGGTGATGAAGTTACACTTATTAAACAGAGACATGATTTTAGGCACCACATTCCGTTTGATGGGGAGCCAAAAACAGATGGTGCAATGCAATTTACTGGACTAGAGTTCTTCAAAAGTGTGACTTAACTTGCAACTTGGAATCCTTCAATTTGCCAAATGCTGACAACACGTCCTGCCTATTCCACTGCATATTAATTTGCATCTATCATGGTGGTTTAGGTTTTTAATTATAGAAGAAATACAAACATATGGTAAAAATTAGAAAGAAACACAGAAGAGAAGACTATAAATTAAAAAGTAAATATTTCTTTTCCCACCCCTACTTTCCCATCTGATTCTCTAGCTATAGCTACACTTATGGATTCTTTTCACATTTTAATGGATATAAAGCATTCATACAAATATATGCTAGGTGAATATCCTTGCATATCTTTGTTTAGATGTATGGAAGTTAACTATTTCTCAGAAGTAGCATTATTGTATCTAAGACTGTGTTCATTAAATTTTTAATAGCTTTCACAAAATAGTTCTCCAGAAATACACAAATTCCTCTCCTATCCACAAGCTATTATTTATTTATTTATTTAATGCAGTTTTATTACACATGCAGTGGTGGTATTTCATTGTGATTTCATTTGCCTTCCTCTAATGTGATGTTGTGCATCTTCTCATGTACTTACATGTCATTCATATACCTTCTTTGGTGAAGAGGCAGTTCAGATCCTTGGCTCATTTGTTACTGGGCTGTTCATTTTCTTATTGGATTCTGGTAGTTCTTCATATAGTTTAGATACAACTCCTTGGTCATGTGTGTTTTTGCAAGCATTGTCTCCCAGTCTGTGATTTTTATTTTTATTCTTTCAATCATGTGTATTGTGGAACAGAATTTTTTTGATTTTGATGATCTCTAATTTATTAATTTATTTTTAATGGGTTACATTTTTGATATTATAGCTAAGAAATCTTTGCCTAACCCAAAGTTATAACATTTTTTAATTGAAGTATTGTCAGTTGATACAATACTCTGTTAGTTTATAATGCTGTTTCAGGTGTGCAGCAAAGTGATTCAGTTATACATATATATATATATATATATATATTTTCAGATTCTTTTCCATTATAGGTTATTACAAGATATTGAATATATATAACAGTTTTTTCTATGATTTCTTCTTAAAGTTTCATATGTTTAGGTTTTACCTTTAGGTCTATGGCCCATAATATTAGCATAAGATGTGAAGGGGTAAGGTATGGGTAAAGATTATTTGTGTGTGTGTGTGGGGTGGGGGGGTTGTTTTGTTTTTAATATAGATGTCCTGTTGTTCCAGGACCATTTTTTGAGAAGTTTAACTTCTTACCCTTTATCAAAAATTAATCACCATACATTTGTATGTGGGATTATTTCTTGACTCTTTTTACTATATTTCTTTGTTCTTTGTGTCTGTCATTTCACTAATACCACATAGCCTTGATTAATATAGTTTTTCAGTCAGTTTTTAAATGAGGTAGTGAGAGTCCTCCAAATATATTCTTTGTTTTCAAAATTGTTTTGGATATTCTAGTTTCTTTTACTTTCCCTATAAATTTAATATTGGTATTTTGTAATATTGGATATTGATATAGATTGCATTGAGTACATAGATTTATTTTCAGAAACATCTTCGAATACATGAATCTGCTATATTTCTATTTATTTGTCCTCTTTGGTTTTTATTTAATTAATTCTTTAATTAACTATTAGTTAATGAGTGTTTTGCAGTTTCCAACATACAGATCCTATGCATATTTTTTTAGATAACTATTTCATGTTTGGGGGTGCTATTGTAAGTGGTCCTTTTAAAATTTCAATTTCTGATCATTCATTGCTAGGAGGTAGAAATAGAATTGATTTTTGTATATGAAGTTGTGTCCTGTGACTGTGCTAACCTCACTTATTAGTTCTAGTATCTTTTTTGTACCAATTCCTTGGCATTTTCTATGTAGACAATGATGTCATCTGTGAAAAGTGACACTTATTTTTCCTTTCCAATTGATATGCCTTTTATTTATTTATCTTGCCTCCTTGCACTGATTAGAACCTCCATTAAGTGTACAAGTGGGCCTTCTTGCCTTGCTTCTGACTTAGGGAGAAAGCATGCAATCTCTCCCTATTAGATATGTTGTTACCTGTAGGTTTTTCACAGATGCCCTTGATCAGGTTGAGCAAGTTCCTTCTATTGCTAGTTTGCTGAATATTTTTATCATGAGTGGAAGTTTTGAATGATTTTTTCATCCATTAAGATTATTATGTCTTTTTCTTTTCATTCAGTTGACCTGGTAAATTACATTCTGACTGTTGAACCAGCCTCACATTCCTGCTATAAATCTTACATGGTCAAGATTTATTCTTTTTTACATTTAGAATGGCTTTCTTGTAAACAGTATATGGTTGGATATTATATTTTTAAATCTAAATAGTCTTTTAATTGTCTCTTTTAATAAATGCCTTTGGATCCTTTACATTTAATGTAATTATTGATATTACTAAATTTTATTCTTTCAGTTTTTAATTTGTTTTCTTTTCCTCTCTGATTTTTGTTCCACCATTCTAATTTTACTTCTTTCTATGGATTATTTTAATATTTTTAGTGTATCATTTTTAATTTTTTTGATTTTTTTTACTTTATTTTTTTAACGGTTGCTCTAGAGATAATAATATGCACACATAACCCTTCTCAGTTTCCTTAGAGTGTGTATTTTCACATCAGGTAAAAGTAGAAGCCTCACAATCATATTTGTCATTTTACTCCCTCCACTTATGCTACAGTTTTCTTATATAGCACAACATACATAGAAAACACCACCATACAATAAGCTTTATGTTCAATAGTTGTATATATTTTGAAGAATTTAATAAGTGAAAAGCAGTCTTTTATGTTTATCCAAATAGTTAGCATTTCTGAAGCTCTCCCTTCATTCTTCAAATTAATAATTTCCCTCTAGTGTAATTTTCTTAAATACTAAATTATGTTCTTTAAATTGTCCTTTAAAGAAATTCTACTGGTGACAAATTTTATTAATTTCTTCAACTGAGAATGTATTTACTTTTCCTTCAGTCCTGAGAGATGTTTTTTCTGGATACAGAATTCTGGGTGAAGAGTCCTTTTCATTAGGCATTTTACAGATCACATTTCACTGTCTTCTGGCCTGCATGCTCTCTTCCCTTCCCCCACAGCTTTATTGAGATATAATTGAGATATAACAATGTGTAAGTTTAAAGTGTACAACATGATGACTGGATATACATACATACTGCAAAATAATTACCAAAATAAGGTTAGTTAACACATCCATCATGTGTATGTGGTGAAAATTTTAAAATCTACTCTCTTAGCAACTTTCAAGTATAAATACAATATTGTTTATTAGGTCACCATGCTGTACATTAGGTCTCCAGAACTTATTCATCTTGTAACTGAAAGTTTGTGCCTTTTTTTTTTTTTTTTTCGGTACACGGGCCTATCACTGTTGTGGCCTCTCCTGTTGCGGAGCACAGGCTCCGGACACACAGGCTCAGCGGCCATGGCTCACTGGCCCAGCTGCTCCGCGGCATGTGGGATCTTCCTGGACCGGGGCACGAACCCGTGTCCCCTGCATCGGCAGGCAGACTCTCAACCACTGCGCCACCAGGGAAGCCCAGTTTGTGCCCTTTGACCAACATCTCCCATTTCCCCCACACCTCTGCCCCTGGCAACCACCAATCTATTCTCTACTCTCTTGTTTTGAATTTCTTGTCTCTCTCTTTTTTTTTAAGATTCTACATATAAGTGAGATCATACAATGTTTGTCTTTCTCTATGTTACTCATTTCACATAGCATAATGCCCTCAATGTCCAAACATGTTGTCACAAATGTCCCTCTTTTTTCATGGATGCATAATATTCTATTGTAATACACACACACACACACACATATATTTATATTTATATTTATATACACACATATTTTTCTTTACACACACACACATATATATATATATTTATATATATATATATATATACACACACATATTTTTCTTTATCTGTTCCTCCAGCAACAGACACCACTTAGGTGCTTCTATGTCTTGGCTATAGTGAATAAGGTCTTCATGTTTTCTGATGAGATATCTGTGGTCATTTGTATCATTGTTCCCCTGAATATCTTCTTTTTTCTCTACTTGTTTATAAGAATTTTTCTTTATCTTTACTTTTGAGAAGTTTAATTATTGTCTGTAGGGGCATGATTTTCTTTAAGTTTATCTCATTTGAGGTTCACAGAGCTTCCTGAATCTGTAAATTTATTAATTTCACCAGCTTGGGAAGTTTTTGAACATTATTAATACAATTTTTTTCCTTTACCGATTTCTTTCTCTTCTTTTGCTGGGACTCCAGTGATGCAAATGTTAGACAAATGTATCATTAATATTTTTCCACATAAATGGCACTTCCCCAAAATTCTATTTAATTTTTCACCTTTTCCCCCTCTTTCTTTCAGATTGATAATTTACACTGACCTATCTGCAAGTTCACTGGCTCTTTCCTCGGTCTTTTCTATTCTCCTCTTGAGCCCATCCATTATATTTTTAAGTTCTTAAATTATCATTTGCTTCTCTCTTACTTTTTATTTCTCTGTTGTAAACTCCTTTCCATTCATTTCAATTGTATCTTTACCTAATTGACAGTTATATTTGTTGCTTTAAAGTCTTTGAATATTATGTTGTGTAGACTCTCAGTCCCATTCAAATCTCCTGGAAAATGTTAATATTGTCATTTTAGAAGCTAATCTGTCCAGATAGGATCAGACTCCAAGTTCTGTCCTGCTTTCTGTGAGTACTGGTTCCAGTCTTAAATTAATTTCAAACCCTTTGTTCCACTGCATTGGGTCTGTTCTGCGTTTGTGTCACTAAGGGGTTCTTTAAGACTTAGGTGATGATTTAAATCTTACTTTGGTCCCCAGGTCTCTGCTATGCTTGTCTGGGTCTGTCCTCCACATCCACAGCCCTGGGATGAGCTCAAGGGTGTGTGGACTCATACAGAGAATGAAGGATCACCTTTTCTGCTGTCTTCTCTGTAGGATTTCCCCCTCTGGTATGAAAGGGTGTCTTTTCTGGTGCCTCTGGCCAGGAAAATTTTAGGTACCCTTGCCATTGCTGCAGGTACAGTTCCATGATTGGGGCATGCTCTTGGGACAAAGCTACAGAAGAAAAAAGTGAACTAAACACACACAGGGGCTGCTTCTACCATCTTCACATCACAGGGATGCTTTTCATGATTCCTCTGGACAAAAAATAGGGCTTTTAATTGGAGTTTTAGCCTCCTTAGATGACATATTGAAACTGTGTACAAGCCCCTGTGTTCTTGTCTTTTGAAGTAAAAAGCTGACTCTAGAGTTAATGATTGGGAAATGTGAAAATGGAGAAACAAAAGAATAGCTCTTGGGCTGGAGAACTGGTAACAGTTTAGACTATAAGTCTGCCATGTGGCAGAATCACCGAAGTCACATTAAAAAGTACATGAAAGTTTGTATAATTTTCCTCTAGCAAGTTTCTTTTTATTTTGAAAAATATTTTAATAGACTTTACTTTTTAGAGCAGTTTTAGGTTCATAGCAAAATTGAGTGGAAAGTACAGAGATTTCCCATATATTCCCTGCCCCCACACATGCACAGCCTTCCCCACTTATGCACAGCCTGCATGAGTGGTGCATTTGTTACATCTATACTGACACATCCTTATCACCTGAAGTTCATAGTTTATATTAGGGCTCACTCTTGGTATTGCACATCTATGGGTTTGAACAAATGTATGGTGATGTGTACCACCATTATAGTATCATACAGAGTAGTTTCACTGCCCTAAAAATCCTCCAGGCTCTGCCTGCTCATCTCTCCCTCCTCAGTTCCATTAACTTTTAATGGTTGTCTTTGTATATAATTATTATTATTTATTTTTTAAAATAAATCTATTTATTTATTTATTTTTAGCTGTGTTGGGTCTTCATTGCTGTGCACGGGCTTTCTCTAGTTGTCGCGAGTGGGGGCTACTCTTTGTTGCAGTGCACGGGCTTCTCATTGTGGTGGCTTCTCTTGTTGCGGAGCACAGGCTCTAGGCATGCAGGCTTCAGTAGTTGTGGTTCGTGGGCTCAGTAATTGTGGCTCACGGGCTTCAGTAGTCGCGGCGTGGGCTCTAGGGCACAGGCTCAGTAGTTGTGGCACACAGGCTTAGTTGCTCCGTGGCACGTGGGATCTTCCCGGACCAGGGCTCGAACCTGTGTCCCCTGCATTGGCAGGCAGATTCTTAACCACTGAGCCACCAGGGAAGCCCTGTATATAATTATTAATATTGTATATACCTTCCTAAGAAATCCACTTAGTAAAGCATCTTATTTCTTTTACTGTGGCAGCTGATATCTTTTTAACTCTGTATGTATATAATCATATCATCTGTAAATAATGATGATTTTGCCACATACTTTCCAATATTTTCCTGTCACTTATTTCTCTTATGAAATTGCATTGACTAGACACTCAGAAAAAGTAATAAGTAATAAGTGGTGAAATTGTAGGTCCCAGCTGTATTTCTTTCTCAAAATTGGGCAATTTTAGGAGAATTTAATCAAAGGATTAATTATTAAAGGTGTAAGCAGGGATTTGGCAAAACATCAAGAGATGATGGAGAGCCCTGGACTAGTAAAAGTAGGAACATTTGCCCCCCAGGCCTGAAGCCCTATGAAGAGAGCACAGTAACAGGACCTGGGAGGCAGGACTCACTGAGGAGTGATCTATGGAGAAGATGGCCCCCCAGGGAGGCAGTATCTAGGTCCTCCTTCCTTTTCAATTAAACATTACAGAAAAATAAACAGAATAATGTAAGAACTCATGTACTCACCTCCCACAATGAACAATTGTTAACATTTTGACATTATTTATTCAGAGTCAACAAAAATTCTATGACTAATATATATGTAACCCTTCTCTCTCTGTTTTTCCCTCCCCAGGCGTAATTTCCCCTTCCTCTTCAGAGATACTCTCTACCATGCATTTTTGTGTATTTATAATTTTTACATAGATACAGATATAGATACACACAATGTCTAAATAATCCATAGTAATGTGTAGTGATTTTATAAAAATGATTTCATAATATAAATTATGTTCCGATACTTGCCTTTTTTAAATTATTTTTTTAATTGAAGTATAGTTGGTTTGCAATGTTGTATTAGTTTCAGGTGTACAGCAAAGTGATTCATATATATATATATATATATATATATATATATATATATATATATATATGACTTTTATGAGCCTCTAGTCTCTTTGAATCTAGAATAATCCAGACTCTTTTCCCCTATGGCTTTTAGTTTTGAAAAGTCTTGACTAATTGCCTTGTACTGTGTCCAACATTCTGGATTTGTAAATTATTTTTCAATATTGTATATTTAACTTCTCCCTCTATTCTTCATGTTTTCTGTGAACTGCAAGTTAGATTTAGATGATTTTTTTAGATTTAAGGTAAACTTTTGTCAAGAATGCTCCATAGGTGATGCTGTGTTCTTCCCATTTCATCTCATCAGGAAGTACAGAACACTTGGCTGTCCCAGGCTTTGACTTGCAGATCCTCCATCATGAAGATACATTGTCTTTTGCAATCAGCTGGTACTCTCTGCAGGGGCTCTCTGGCACATTTCAAATATCCTGTTTCCCAACCACCATCCCCGTAATGGCTTGGGCATTTATTAATCCTCATCTAAATCAATCATTATATGGAAGAATCATTTATTTTTTAATTGCTCCATAAATTGAAGGATATATTTATTTCAAAGGAACTTGTAGGAATCACCACTACTTGCTAGAAATTTCCTATGATAGGTTCACATAGGAAGATTGTCCTGGTCTTATCTATTGTGGACATCCATGCAGGGACTCAAGGTGGTAGAAAGCAGGAGAATGAGAAGCCTGCCCCATGGGCTGATTTTATAAAAGATTGAAGGCATTCATAAATACTCTCTACCTTTCTTCTGCTGTCACCATGACAACATAAGTGAGCCTGGCTGGAACCTTCCTATTTCATTAGGGCTTCCTATGCTTATGCTCCTTGTTCCACTGAGAGGAATGTCCTTGATGTTTATTATATTCAGAGTAAATATAAATATCTGAAAGCTGGAAGAGGGTGGAGTGTCAAGATGCAGGCTGTGGACCCTCTGTTTCACCAGGAGTGGGTTCATCACATTTTTTTCTTTATTTAAAATCACAAGGTTTTCATTTGTTTAAATAGCTAACGTCTTGTTATTTTGAAAGTGTTTTTTTGTTTGTTTTTTTACAGCTTTATTTGGTATTATACTCAATTCCATGGAGTGCATATAAAAAAGAAAGATTTACCTCCTTGGAGAAACGAAGCATCGAAGTGTACAAAAACCCAGTGTGAGACACTTCTGTTTTCAGGACAGGACACTTCTGTTTTCAGAAGTAGACACTCTTCTTGCTATGTGTCTCTCCTAAGAAGAGCTGAAATCCCATCCCTGGCCATTATACATACAATAAACAAGACTCAGAACGGTGGAGAGAAAAAGGCAACTTACCAGGGGCCTCAGGACAGCAGAAGGTCACGTCATTGAGTTCCTTTGCTTTTCTTCATGCCTCATACATCGTGGACCATGTTCCAGAGGAGCCAGGAACACAGACACGCCCCGGAGAGCACACAACTGGTGGTCCAGTGGGTAAGACTCCACGCTCCCAATGCAGGGGGCCCAGGTTCTATCCCTGGGCCGGGAACTAGAGCCCGCATGTTGCAACTAAGAGTTTGCATGCTGCATGCCTCAAGGAAGATCCCACGGGCCGCTACTAAGACCCAGTGCAGCCAAAATAAATAAATAAATATTAAAAAAAAAAAAAAATCCAAGGGAAGCCCGGTCCCTCGAGTCCAAGGGCCAGGAATCGGTCAGCCTAGCAGGACTGAGAAGTTTAGACAAAACTCCAGCCAAACACGCCCTTCCCAGAGCCAGCTCCCTAATGGGGAGCCTGACTCCCACCCTTGCCCAGCAGTGATGAGGTGCACCTGTCTTCCCCCAACCCTCCTTTTTATGTTCTACTGTTGTTATGTAAAATGTAACAAACAGGGTGAAGGATACACAGGACCTCTCTGTGCCATTTTTGCAACTTCCTGTGAATCTATTATTTCAAAATGAAAAGTTAAATTAAAAAGTCAGACTGTTGGGTGATATTTTTCCTTTTCCATCTGGGTGCTCTGTAGTCACTTTGGTATACATTGACTGGGTTCAGTGTCTCACAGCAAAACAATTAGAAGGAACAGCTGCTTGCCTATTTAATTCTGGTACAATGTCCCTAAATTCTAGGTTTGGAAGGAGTACCATTTAGAACCATTAGTACCATTTGACTTTTTTTAAATTTATTTTTTATTGCATAAACATTGGTTTATAAGCCTATTAAGTTTCCTGTGTACAACATTCTGTTTCTACTACTGTATACCCTACAGTGTGCTAAGTCAGATGGAAAGACCAATACCATATGACTTCACTCATATGTGGAATCTAAAATACAAACAAACAAAAAATAAAGAACAAAGCAGGTTCATCTTTTTTATAGTAAAGTCAATTTTAATAGCCAAACACTACAATAAAGTAGATATTCACCAATAATAAAATGGATATATAGGTTGTAATATAGTCATACAATGTAATATGTATAATTATACAGCAAGAAAATTAATGATTTGCTGCAACAAAAAATATCACAGGGGATAATTTCAAAAATATAATATCAAGCAATTAAACCAGATATTTCTGCATGATTCCATTTATATAAAGTCCTAACACAGACAATATTAATCTATGGTATTTAAAATGGTACTGACAGTTATTGGTCTTTTATGATGTTTTAATGTCCCATTTATTTTCTTGGAATATGGTTACAAAGGTGTGTCTTTTTGTGATAATTTATTGAGTTATACATTAGAATTTGTGTATTTTCATCTATAAATGCTACTCCCCAGTAAAATATGCAAGTTCATTTTTTAAGTGGAAGTTCCAGGGGATATTTTGGTGGTTCTGTGTATATGAACATCCAAAAGAGAAAGATATCAGGGACAAAGATAGGAAGGCAGGGGAACACTTTTATAACAAAACACCACTCAATTCAATGGAAAGTAATAATGTGTCCCTTTCTTTAATTACTCATTTCAGTGTAATTCAGTACAAATTTTATGTAAGAACAATGACTGCTGAGAGGGACATTCATTAAGGGGAGCTCCGCTTTTGACCTCCAGAAAAAGTTTACTTAGCACCTCCTCACTCCTCAAGGTGGAACACATCAGCACCCAAGGTAGAGAAGGCTCCTGTTTCCCTGGATCTTGGAAATGCTCACACTTAGGGTGCTGCCTGGAATCTTCTAAAGGCAAAGTAATGTAACAATGTTAGATGGAGTTCAGGGTTTCTAGCCTGAAGCAGAGCAAAATATAGCAGCCAAAATGCCCAAGAAAGCTATACTGTGGACAATGAATTAGACTTGCCTTTCTTCATGGGAACTACGGAAAGTGGCAAGGAAGTTTTCTAGTCAGGAGAATTGTTCCTAAAGGAACAAGCTGCTTTAAGAAGTGTCCAGTGCCCTTTCATCACATATTTTTGAGCGAGAGAAGGATCACATTTTGTGAAGACTGTGGTACAGAAGGAAGCACCAGCAAGATCCCTCTGATAGCCTGATTCTGGGGGTCTGGTGTGCGATATAAGCAGAGAAGTTAGGGATACCCCGGAGAAAGAGAACAAGGCATGGCTTTCTTGACCTAAAGGAAGCCATTTTGACCTAAGCCATTTTGTGATCTAAGCCTGGCTGCAATGCTTGCCCTAGGACAGGTCTCAGTAACTAGTGATCTTAAGGGAATGGAAGAATGCAGGAACAGAGAAAAGGCAGTCAAACAACAGTGCAGTGATAAAGTAGAGTCCTAGTTCCTCCTTAAGAGATATACATAATAATATATCTTTGAGTTCTGCAGGAACTGAGGCCCCCACCCAGGTGGAGGACAGAATGATTATGTTGACCCCCCTGCCTTCAGTCAACTAAAGCTTGGACTCCGTTGACCTTTGCCCCAATTCTATGCTGAATTCTCTGCTCAAGCCCCCTTCATGAATATGCATGTACCCTTAGCTTAAACTTCCCCAATTTTGCTGTTGGGGAGACCCTGCTTTGGGAAAGATCCCGGTGTTCTCCTTACTAGATGCAAGTAATAAATCATTCCTTCTTCCGATCTTTGGCTCAGTTGTGTTTATTGGCTGGACACCCACAAAGAGGTGAACCCAGTTTTCAGGTAACATAAGCCCCCTCAACTCTTCTTTAGGGCTGCCAGGTATGATAAAGGAGGCAGTTGGATTTGACTCCTGGATCAGTAACAAATAATTTCTCAGAACATGAAAGTCCCATGGAATCTTTGTCTTGTAATTGCACTTGGTCATCTGGCAGCTCTAGTTCCAGTGCACCCCTCTTCCACGATCTCTGTCTGCTTCTAGAGTTGGCACCTGCAGCTCCTCAGACAAGGCCAGAGGGTTCCTGGAGGCTCTTCACCCTCAAGTGCAGAGACCTGGGGGTGTTGGGAATTTACTTCCCCCAGGGGACAGCCAACCACCCATAGTGCAGGGACACATGACAGCCCAGCTCTCTTGCCTCAGGCGGAGAAAAGTCTGAGGTGTCACTCACGCTGCTCCAGTGATCCCTGTGGGATCAGGCTGGAGCCAGGCTTTGTCTGAACTTGCACAGTTCTTTCCCCTTCCCTGTTCTGTTTTCCCCACATCCTTACAGGTTTCCTGCGGGAGAAATTTATTAATAAATCATTGGCATATGAATCCATTAACAGGATCCACTTCTGGGGAGCTTAGCCTGAGACAATCCTGAAATAAAAGGTGAGAATACAGATTTGGCCCTGAGCTTCCTGTAGTAAGAAACAGTGCCTAAATAAACACAAACTCTGGAAATTATTTCCTCAAATTATTGTTTGGTGTTAGTAGATAAGGCTTAGAGTAAAACTTGAAAACCCTACAGTGTTGTCTGTGAAAAGAATGTCTTTTTCATAATCAAGTATTATATTCAAGAGAAAATCCAAGAAAGAGGCTTAAACATGGGTCTGTTGACGAGCAGTACCTGGCCTTTCATTCCTGCCAAGGTCACACCTACAGGCCTCTCAGCCAGATGGCACTGGAGGTTCTGACTGGGGACGTGGCCCTTCCTCCAGGGACCTCTAAATTTAGCACATCCCAAAACTTGAAGTATGCAGTCAGAACTTTGCAGATAAGGGTTCAGTGAAGCACCAGAGATGCCCATCTAGTAATTACCTTTAAAATTACCTGCTTGTGGATATTTTAACATGCTTCTGGTGGTTTGTTCCCACCCCCCATCACCAGTTGAGTTCCAGGAGACTTTGGAGAATCTGTCCCTCACACTCACCCTCACCCCCCCTCCCCGCTTCAGGCAGTTAAAAAGGAACTGAGGCTCCCTTTGTTGTAAATTACTGAGGTGAGCTAGAAAATCAAAGGCACTTTACATGATACATTAAACAAGGTAGACTTAATTGATATTTACAGGACATTCCATCCAAAAAAACCAGAATAAACTTTCTTCTAAAACACTCACGGAACATTCTCCAGGAGAGATCATATCTTGGGTCACAAATCAAGCCTTGGTAAATTTAAGAAAATTGAAATTTTATCAAGTAGCTTTCCCAACCACTACACTATGAGACTAGTTATCAATTACAGGGAAAAATCTCTAAAAAATAGAAACACATGGAAGCTAGACTATAAACTACTAAATAACCAAGAGATCACTGAAGAAATCAAAAAGGAAATCAAAAAATACCTAGAAACAAATGACAATGAAAACACAATGACCCAAAACCTATGTGATGCAGCAAAAGCAGTTCTAAGAGGGAAGTTTATAGCAATACAATACTACCTCAAGAAACAAGGAACATCTCAAATAAACAAACTAACCTTACACGTAAAGGAATTAGAGAAAGAAGGGCAAAAAACCCTGAAGTTAGCAGAATGAAAGAAATCATAAAGATCAGATCAGAAACAAATGAAAAAGAAATGAAGGCAACAAAAACAAAGATCAATAAAGCTAAAAGCTGGTTGTTTGAGAAGAAAAATAAAACTGGTATACCATTAGCCAGACTCATCAAGAAAAAAAGGGAGAAGACTCAAATCAATATAATTAGAAATGAAAAAGGAGATGTAACAATGGACACAGCAGAAATACAGAGGAACATGAGAGATTACTACAAGCACCTATATGCCAATAAAATGGACAACCTGGAAGGAATGGACAAATTCTTAGAAAAGCACAAGCTTCTGAGACTGAACTGGGAAGAAATAGAATATATAAACAGACCAATCACAAGCACTGAAATTGAGACTGTGATTAACAATCTTCCAACAGACAAAAGCCCAGGACCAGATGGCTTCACAGGTGAATTCTATCAAACATTTAGAGAGGAGCTAACACCTATCCTTCTCAAACTTTTCCAAGATGTAGCAGAGGGAGGAACACTCCCAAACTCATTCTATGAGGTCACCATCACCCTGATACCAAAACCAGACAAAGCTGTCACAAAGAAAGAAAACTACAGGCCAATAACACTGATGAACATAGATGCAAAAATCCTGAACAAAATACTAGAAAACAGAATCCAACAACACATTAAAAGGATCATACACCATGATCAAGTGAGGTTTATCCCAGGAATGCAAGGATTCTTCAATATACACAAATCAATCAATGTGATAAACCATATTAACAAGTTGAGGAATAAACACCATATGATCACCTCAAGATGCAGAAAAAGCTCTTGACAAAATTCAGCACCCATTTATGATAAAAACCTTCTAGAAAGAAGGCATAGAGGGAACTTACTCAACCTAATAAAGGCCATATATGACAAACCCACAGCCAACATCGTTCTCAATGGTGAAAACCTGAAACCATTTTCTCTAAGATCAGGAAAAAGACAATGTTTTCCACTCTCACCACTATTACTCAAGATAGTTTTGGAAGTTTTAGCCACAGTAATCAGAGAAAAAAAAGGAATCCAAATCGGAAAAGAAGAAGTAAAGCTGTCACTGTTTGCAGATGACATGATACTATACATAGAGAATCCTAAAGATGCTACCAGAAAACTACTAGAGCTAATCAATGAATTTGGTAAAGTAGCAGGATACAAAATTAATGCACAGAAATCTCATGCATTCCTATACACTAATGATGAAAAATCTGAAAGAGAAATTAAGGAGACACTCCCATTTACCATTGCAACCAAAAGAATAAAATACCTAGGAATAAACCTACCTAAGGAGACAAAAGACCTGTACTCAGAAAACTATAAGACACTGTTGAAAGAAATTAAAGAGGATACAAACAGATGGAGAGATATACCATGTTCTTGTATTGGAAGAATCAACATTGTGAAAGTGACTATACTACCTAAAGCAATCTACAGATTCAATGAAATCCCTATAAAACTACCAATGACATTTTTCACAGAACTAAAACAAAAAATTTCACGATTTGTATGGAAACACAAAAGACCCCAAATAGCCAAAGCAATCTTGAGAAAGAAAAACAGAGCTGGAGGAATCAGGCTCCCAGACTTCAGACTATACTACAAAGCTACAGTAATCGAGAAGTTATGGTACTGGCACAAAAAACAGAAAGATAGATCAATGGAACAGGATAGAAAGCCCAGAGGTAAACCCACACACATATGGTCACCTTATTTTTGATAAAGGAGGCAAGAATATACAATGGAGAAAAGACAGCCTCTTCAATAAGTGGTGCTGGGAAAACTGGACAGCTACATGTAAAAGAATGAAATTAGAACACTTCCTAAAACCGTACACAAAAATAAACTCAAAATGGGTTAAAGACCTAAATGTAAGGCCAGATACTATAAAACTCTTAGAAGAAAAGATAAGCAGAACATTCTATGACATAAATCACAGATCCTTTTTGACCCACATCCTAGAGAAATGGAAATAAGAAAAAAATAAATCAATGGGACCTAATGAAACTGCAAAGCTTTTGTACAGCAAGGGAAACCATAAACAAGACGAAAAGACAACCCTTAGAATGGGAGAAAATATTGGAAAATGAAGTACCTGACAAAGGATTAATCTCCAAAACTTACAAGCAGCTCAATATCATAAAAACAAAGAACACAATCAAAAAACGGGTGGAAGACCTAAATATACATTTCTCCAAAGAAGATATACAGATTGCCAACAAACACATGAAAGGAGGCTTAATATCACTTATCATTAGAGAAATGCAAATCAAAACTACAGTGAGGTATCACCTCACACCAGTCAGAATGGCAATCATCAAAATATCTACAAACAATAAATGCAGGAGAGGGTGTGGAGAAAAGAGAACCCTCTTGCACTGTTGGTGGGAATGTAAATTGATACAGCCACTATGGAGAACAGTATGCAGATTCCTTAAAAAACTAAAAATAGAACTACTATATGACCCAGTAATCCCAGTACTGGGCATATACCCTGAGAAAACCATAATTCAAAAAGAGTCATATACCACAATGTTCATTGTAGCTCTATTTACAATAGCCAGGACATGGAAGCAACCTAAGTGTCCATCAACAGATGAATGGATAAAGAAGATGTGGCACAGATATACGATGGAATATTACTCAGCCACGAAAGAAACGAAATTGATTTATTTGTAGTGAAGTGGATGGACCTAGAGTCTGTCATACAGAGTGAAGTAAGTCAGAAAGAGAAAAACAAACACCATATGCTAACACATATATATGGAAACCAAAAAATAAAAATTGTTCTGAAGAACCTAGGGCCAGGACAGGAATAAAGACACAGACATAGAGAATGGACTTGAGGACACAGGGAGGGGGAAGCGTAAGCTGGGACGAAGTGAGAGAGTGACATTGACATATATACACTACGAAATTTAAAATAGATAGTTTGTGGGAAGCAGCCGCATAGCACTAGGAGATCAGCTCAGTGCTTTGTGAGCACCTAGAGGGGTGGGATAGGGAGGGTAGGGGGGAGACGCAAGAGGGAGGGGATATGGAGATATATGTGTACATATAGCTGATTTGCTTTGTTATAAAGCAGAAACTAACACACCATTGTAAAGCAATTATACCCCAATAAAGATGTTAAAAAAAGAAAAAAGAAAATCAAAGGCAAGAAGCTTCACAGAAAGGGAAAGGTGGCATTCGACACTCACTAAAGAGTAACTTACTCCTCCAGAAGGAACTCACTCTACAGAAGAAACATCTTCACAAAACAAGCAGACAGAGAGGTCGAATTGGTTCTTTCTCGTCACTTGGTTGTGTCTGAACCTCTGGGAGGTGCATGGGTGCCATTGCCGTGTGGGCTGTTTGCTGGTAAGGCAACAACTCCACTTTGGTTTTCATTTCCTCATTACCTCATGTCAGTGGTGCTGGTGAAGAAGTTTTTTTTCCTTATCTCAAGCATAATGGCTTTTTCCTATTCCTGAAACCCACACTGGGCTGGACTTGCATAAGTAGGAAAAAATTACAAGTAGAGAAATATAACACCCCTAGGAAACATGAGTAAATCACTGGAATTGTTTCCATTTATTGGATGACAGCAACATACCAAAGGTTTTGTGTGTATTATCTCATTTAATATATTATTTATTTTATAGAGAAGGAAATCAAGACTTCGGGGAGTAAAGAACTTGGCCAACTTCAGTTAGGTAGAGAGGGATGGAGCCGGGATTCTAACCCCCTCTGTCTGTTTACAGACCTCACATCTAACCATTGCACAAACCATCCACCTGACAGAGAAGTCACAGAAGGTTGACCTAAAATAAGATCATATTTCCCCAGATTCCACTGGTGGTCCCAGCTTCAGTTTCCATGATTGACTTGCTGTATATAAACCTTGCATGTGCACTGCCAGGATTTCCATCACCATCTATCATATACCCTTTACTGCAGAAGAGATATGAGAAAATATAAGGTTCTCAAGGGTACGACATTTCTGCAGATGAAATAATTAGAGAAAAAAGGTAAACTCTTTTTCTGCTCTGGATTTAAAAGGAATTGGCCCCATACAAAGAAAGAGTGAGCTTGTCTTTGGATCAATGTGTTTTTACTTAAAGACAGCGTCAAGTGACAACTGGAATGAAAGATACACTATGCTCTGGGATTCAGGGTTCCAGAAATTGTCTGAGGTATGGCTGCACTGATGAGCTTACCTTTTAATATCCAGCAGCGCACTGAGACACACCCATGCAGAGTCCCAACAAATTCCTTGTGTGTGTTATAGAAACGTGTTTACACCCAGTGGATGGCTGACCTACTTTTGCTGCAGTGTTTGATTTGCTTTTAATTATAGCAGTTACAGTGCCCTGATCACTCGCATCATCCCCAGGATGTTGGTTTTTTTCTTAATGTTATTGTTACCGAGATTACACAGCTGTGGTGCCAGTGTGATGCTTGCGAATGTTCCAGGGGTGGTGTGAGCGGTCTCAGAAACTCGTTAGGGGTCAGCACAAGTTTGTTATCAAGATTTCTCCAGTGGCTGCTGGGTTGACCTCATTGTAAAGAGCTACCCCTTGGCATGGCCTTGGCAAACCCGAGTTGCCCTGATCATGTCCTGGAAAAAGAAGGGTTCTTTTGGGAGACCCAGCAGAGTCAACCATTCGAGGTCTACAGCATAGAGTTTTCCAAGTGAAATTAAAATCTTCCCAGAAAAAGACTAACTTTTAGATGCCTTGTTCTTCCATTCCCCTCCCTCTCTGCCTTCCTGCCCTTCATCCCTGTATTAGTCAGTTTGGCAGCTACAACAAAGTGTCACAGACTGTGTGGCTTAAACAGCAAATATTTATTCCTCCCAGTTTTGGAGGCTGGGAAGCTCAAGATCAAGGTGTAATGGTTCTGGTGTTGGGTGAGGGCTTACTTCCTGATGTGCAGACGGCCATCTTCTCACTGTGTCCCACATGGCAGAGAGAGAGAGGAAGCACACTTTCTTTGTCTTTCCTTATAAGGGCATTAACCCCATCATGAAGTTTCCACCTTCATGATCTAAATACCATCATCTTAGGTATTAGGATTTCAACATACGAATCTGGGGGGAACACAAACATGTGGTCCATAGCAATCTTCAAATTCAAAACATCTATTGTAAACTTTGTGAAATAAAATTCATATTTATGGCAAGACAAAAAAAAATTAAGCATAAAAATTCTTCTCTGCCCTTTGGCCTCCCCCCTCCCCTAACTGTGCATTGTGTATCAGCATTATGCATGGACCAGACCTTCCCCATCAGCAGGAAACCCTGCTCAGCCATAAATAGCAACATTCTCCCAGCATCAATAAGACAACTTCTTAAAAGATAACATTCCTTCTCGATCTTGTAAAGGGTCACATGACCCACCATGATGGTGCTTAAATCTGGATTATGTAAACTGTCAAAAATATGTCATTTGATGTACAGCCCTGTGTCTCAAAAAACTTATATAAACCGTGTCTTGAGTTCTAACGGCAGAACAGTTCTCAGAACTTTCTGAGATGCTCTTCTTGGGTTATAATCCACAAACTTGGCTTGAATAAAATTTTCCAGTCTTTCTTAGATCGACTGATTAATTTTTTTTGACAACCTGTATAGGATTACTAACAATAATAGCAGTAGGTAGAATTTATAAAGACTATTCTATGTGCAAGTATTAACAACTTTCGTGTTCCCCAAGAAGTAGGGACTCTGTCATTCCTGCTTGTCAGATTTAAAAATTGCCATGGGGATGGGATAAGTAACTTTCTGAGTTGTGGGGACTGGGTTCCAATGCAGGAGACCCACTGCCTTACCAGGGACCTCCTCCCATGCCAGGATGCAGTGAGGACACCCATCTGTGTGAACAGACCTGTCAGGAGGCCTCCTCCCATCTTGATGGAGCTCGGTGGAGGCTGGGAATCTAACGTCACAAAGCTTCACCACCCCAAATTAATTAAATTGATACTATAAAAAATGGTGGTGCTTGATGCTTTTTATTCTTCTGGTTTGATGAAATGCACATAGTCAAATCTAATTAACCTTCACCTTCACAAAAGTGGAATGATGACTCAGACAGCAAGGTGTGGAATTATAGGATGCTCGGATGCTGCTCGCAGGAAGGCTGAGCACTGAGACCCAATCTAACTCAACTCATTTTTAAGCCCCCTCTGCAGAGGGAAACACTAATTTACTTACAGACCTTTGATATGTTAATTACAAATCACTCTTACCTACTCATAAGAGGAACTCCCCCACAGAATTTCCCCATTCTTTTAATTCTGTACTAATTACAGGTCTGTTCTTAAAGTACAGCAGAATGGTGAAGAATGAGACAGACCTGGTTTAGAATCCAGACTCTTCAATAATTTACTGACTGTTAATTTTGAACAAGTCACCTAGCCTCTGAAAGCCCCATTTTCTTCTTCTTTTTTTTTTTTAACCCTAGGTTCTTCATGACCTTTTATTTATTTATTTATTTTCTTAGATTCCATATATATGTGTTAGCATATGGTATTTGTTTTTCTCTTTCTGACTTACTTCACTCTGTATGACAGACTCTAGGTCCATCCACCTCACTACAAAATAACTCAATTTTGTTTCTTTTTATGGCTGAGTAATATTCCATTGTATATATGTGCCACATCTTCTTTATCCATTCATCTGTTGATGGACACTTAGGTTGCTTCCATGTCCTGGCTATTGTAAATAGAGCTGCAATGAATATTTTGGTACATGACTCTTTTTGAATTATGGTTTTCTCAGGGTATATGCCCAGTAGTGGGATTGCTGGGTCATATGGTAGTTCTATTTGTAGTTTTTTAAGGAACCTGCATACTGTTCTCCATAGTGGCTGTATCAATTTACATTCCCACCAACAGTGCAAGAGGGTTCCCTTTTCTCCACACCCTCTCCTGCATTTATCGTTTCTAGATTTTTTGATGATGGGCATTCTGACTGGTGTGAGATGATATCTCATTGTAGTTTTGATTTTGAAAGCCCCATTTTTTTTACCTGTAAAATGAAGATAATCATGTCCTTCCCTGGTTTGAAGGTTGTAAGGAAGAAATGAAAGCCAACCCCACTGACAGGACTATGTTGAGTTTGCAGTAGAAACTGCTGGTTCTTGCATTGAATTAATCTTCATTTTTCACTAATCCCAAACTGATCTCTTTGCAATAAACATAAATATAGCAAAAATTTTCTTTTCATATTTCTTTGACTCTTAGTACAGATTACATTGAATGGAAAGTTCCACTGCTATGCAGTAATCCTTTGGCAATTCCATTGAAGTGACCTGAACTGGAAAATGGTGAAATCAATTTCAGTAGTGAGACTAGTGTTCCCTCTGCACATCAGTAAGTACAGAGGAATGTCTCCTTTGGCATTCCATGGATTAGTGTAGTTTTAAGGAAGCTGTAGGAGTTTATCAATACATCTTTTGTTCTTTGATTGTCAGCAGTTTTCTTGCCTTTTAGGGTATTTTAAGACTTTTTACTCCATGAAACATAGGGATTTGTCAGACCTGCCCATGACTGTCTTTCAATCCAAAGGAAGGTAAGAGTGTAGAGCACAGTGATCTTCCAGGGGAGGTAGGACAAAGTGAGGAGGAACTAAAAGACAGGGAGACAAAATCCCACTAAATGGATGCGGGAATGCCTAGTGGCAGATGTTCGTTTGGAGCAGAACTTGGAGTCATCAGCAGATTCATTGGAGGAGATGTTTCTTGTGGGTCAAATACAGGACTGTTCCTGCTCTCTGTGAGTTTCAAGATCCCAGATGATAGAGACACCTTGGAGAATACAAAAGCACCACCTGCTTAGATTTGCCAGTTTGGGGACAGTTAAGATGACACCCAAGGGATAGCAGCCAAGAGGTGGGTGAAGTGGGAGAAATGGGTCATGAAAGTGAACAAGTTTGTTGGTGAGGGTGTGTGATCTGTTTAGTTCTTGGCACATTGAGCCAAAGCGGTTTGTGAGACATCCTAGTGGGGATTTCAAGTGACACATTCAGGGGAGAGACCTGGGCTGGCAATCCTGGCCTGAGATTCATTAGCAAACAGATGGAAGTTGAAAACAAGAAGGGAAAAAGATCCTCCCAATGAGTATGTGGTTCAAGAGATGCAGACCCAGGTGCCTGTGAGGAACCAAGACTGGAGGAACCACGAGAACATCTATGAACAGGAGTTGGGTAGACGCAGTGCGCTAACATCCTCTACCTCCACTTCATCCTCCTTCCAGGGTGAGAAGTTGAAAGGGTAAAAGTAAAAACAAAACATTTCCCAGATGCACAGGCCACTAGGGTTTCAGATGACAATTAGTTTTTGCCAGTTATATGCACTGACGCAGGACATGGATGACTACAGGGAGGCAGAGGCCATATTCCTCCTGTTGGCACTGCTGGCAAACAAGCAGTGAGGCCCTGAATGTTGGGGGCAGCTATGGGGGCTGGATTCAGTGGTCCAGCGTGTGGTCACCAGCTCTGCGAGTGTTGAGAGACAGGGAGGGAGGGCACATGTGTGGGAACACAGGTGTGGTAGCTACACATCCCTGCACCTCACCTATATCATTGTTTCAGTGATGTTCCTCAATTCTGCATTCCGGTGGAAGCCCCCTGACTTCTACTCTTCTGGTTCATCCAGTGATTTTAGGTAAACAGTGAATTCCCTGGATTAAAAGCTTCTTTCTTCAGAAACACCTAGAATTTCTGTTTTCTTGCATGGAACTGGGATGGATAAAGGAAATTTAAGGAAGCTGGGAGAAAAGACTATTTCAAATGGAAAGGGTGAGCTACAGTATTACATGTCATCAAGAGCTAATAAAAGTAAGAACAAAAAGATGTCTACTGTATTTGGAAGTTGTTCTCTACCAAAGAGATTCCAGTGGTGTCTGGATAGGGCAGGTGGCAGGGCCACCTAGACAAGTGTGCACCCCATGGCAGTCTGATGATTGGTGTTCTTTCAGGTTTCCTTAATTAATTAACAGCTTTTTAAAAATCAACTGGTTTTATTAAAACTCATGCTAATTAAAGAGAGTTTAGGAAAATAAGACAAAGGAATAAAAAGTATCTATAATACCCCAACTTTTAAAAAACTGCATGAATATTTAACAGGTTCTCTTTTGGACTTCTTTTCGAGTCATTTTTTTTTTTTGCCTTTAAAAAAACATTTTTATTGAAATATAGTTGATTTACAATGTTCTCTTAGTTTCAGGTATACAGCAAAGTGATTCAGTTATATACACACGTACACACATATATTGTTTTTTAGATTCTTTAAAGTATACACATTACTATATATAAAATAGATAACCAACAAGGACTTACTGTATAGCACAGGGAACTATACTCAATAACTTGCAATAACCTATAACAGCTTTTTTCTGTGAATAGATATTGTAAACTCTGTTAGGCTTATAACTTAGAAGTCAGCTGTCCCCTAGGTCTGTTCATTGGGATCTTCCAAAACAAAACTCCCTTTGTGTGAAAGCATTGTTGAAAGATAAAAATTATTGAAGAATGTGTTGGGGAGATAGAGAAGTAGGTTACATTGCACCAAGCATTTCACATGAGGACATCTTCAGTAGATGTTCTTCCTCCCCAGGACTCTTTGTTTCTGTGGCCTGGCGGCTATGTCTACTCAGCCTTTCCTGCTTCAGTCCTCGACCCATAAGCCCCCCAACTCTTCCTTTCCAGATTGCCCTTTTCAAATTCTATCCCTATTTCCTGCAGAGCAATTTAGCAGTGTGAAAGCAACAGTCTTCAAGCTTGCATACATCCAACCTTGGTCAATACTCTTAAGTAGGCTTAACTTGCTCTGAATAAATCAGCAAATCATATTTTCAAGATCAGCTCTTCCGAGATACTAGTGGATCATTATAAAGAACAACTAAAAAAGTTTGCCTTTCACATGTTCAAATACACATAAGGAATTTATTACATACACTGAATGAGAGTATAAACAATATACATTTCACTGATTACATAAGAAGACTCCAGTAAATATTTGGGTTAATTGGTACGATAATTCAAAATTTTAATTGTGATTTTTAGTGCTTCCTTATAAGGAAATGGATAATGAAGGGGAAAAAGAAGTCATGAACTATGTGAGTGAGTGGGTTGGGGCAGAGGATGTACTAAGCACTGTATGATGAATGCTCTTGTAATGTAACATCAGTAGCAGTGGGAATTGAAAAGGGGTCAGGATAAGATGGGCTACACTGCAGTAACAAACTCTGAGATCTCCTAGCAAAGCACAACACAAGTTGAATGCTAAGCTCATGGAAAGCCCAATGCTGCCCAGGGGCTTCTCCATAGTGTGACTCAGGGCCAGGACTCTCAATTTTGTGATGCTACCTTCTCAGTGCATTCTTCCAGGTCAAGGTGAAGTGTAAAACAGTAAAGCGCGTGGACTTATTATTTCACAAGAAAAAGAAAATAGGGAGAAACAAAAGAACATAGCTATAGGGTGTGGCAGGCAATTGAGTAAAGGGGTTAGAGTTGGAGGAAGACATCTCTGAGAAATCTTTTAAATAATTTTGACTTTTGAACTATGTGTGTGTGTATTTACATATATACCCTCATCCATACATATATAAAATCTCCAATAACTTAAATCAGACAGAAAAAATAAGCCCTAATATTGAGCACAAACAGTAACAAATAAATCCAAATTTATATCAAATTAATAACATAAAGTTGTAGAAAAAATATCGTGTTCAGAAAATATTGTGTTAAGTAATCCTTAATAGAGTCCTCTGATTAAATATATTTATCAGGTTATATTCTAAAGGCAATGAGAACTAAAAATAAATTTTAAAGCTCACTCAGTAGTTTTATTGTTAATAATAGTAGTGGTGTTGTAATTTAAATTTTAAATGAATATCATTGGATAAAGCAAATAAATATTTTAACATTATTAGGAACTAACATTTTAATGTAAGATTTAAAATAAATCAAAGAAAGTAAGGAAAAACTTTGTGATATTAAATTTTAATTGGAAATGAATTAAATGTATGAATTCATGTTTTAAAAAAAATTTCTAGCTCTGTCCATTGAAAGGGCTTAGAAGCAGTGACACCCTAGTAGCAATGAACATTGACAGTATATAGATTTCCCACATAAAAGAACTAGGCCTCCTTTGAGAAATGCTGAATCACTGTTGGGCCAGAAAAAGAATAAAATGAGTCTGATATATTGTGTAAAATGAATCTGATATATTGTGTTGAGCTGGAAATCAAGGTAGAACACAAAGATTCCCAGAGCGATATCAGAAGAATGTGGGCACAGGTTTGAAGGGACTCACACTGTAGCTTTTGGGTCAACTGGAACAACAAAAGGAATCATTAATGTATTTGACAGTCACACCTTATGGCTCGCACATTTTTTTCATAGCTGTATTTTTCATGACAGCTATGCGTGTGTGTGCATGCATGTGTGTGCCTGTGAGTGTTCCCATATGCTCTAGGCTCTTATTACAATGTGACTGAAAGTCCTCCTACTGAGTTGGAGGGTCTGTGACTCTTCCTTGAATGTAGATCTGTATTTGTAACTACTCCAACCTACAGAGAATGCAAACATAGCAGTCTATGTGGCTTCTGAGCCTAGGTTATAAAAAGGATGAAGTGTATACCTGCCTCTCTCTCTCTCTTTTTTTTTTTTTTTTTGCGGTACGCAGGCCTCTCACTGTTGCGGCCTCTCCCGTTGCGGAGCACAGGCTCCAGACGCGCAGGCTCAGCGGCCATGGCTCACGGGCCCAGCCGCTCCGCGGCATGTGGGATCTTCCCGGACCGGGGCACGAACCCGCGTCCCCTGCATTGGCAGGCGGACTCTCAACCACTGTGCCACCAGGGAAGCCTTCTCTCTCTCTTAATGCTTGTGTTTGACACTGTTCTTGGTGGGACAGCAGTGAGTGGTGGCTTGAAGCAGGATCTTATTTCCCTGCCCAGCAATTGAACCTGAGTAGCCTGGATGAAAACCAGGAGTCCTAGCTGCTAGACCACCGGTGGCTAAAAGCTAGAAGAAAAGTAGTCCTGGCTCTTGCCCCTATTGTAACAAGAATGTTCCAAGGAGGAAAAAACTGCAAAAACAGGTACAAAGTTTATTATTAGAGACACAGCACAACTTGGGAGGGCACACAGAGAAACAATTTATTTATTTAAGACAGAAGCAAGGCAGAAATACACACCCAGAGAGGAGTGCGGCCGTCCTGAATGAGGAATGTGCCAGAGATGTGATTTAAATCACTTACATGAGGCAGTTCTTCCGGGTCTTTTTTCTCCTCTAACCAGTTATCTCGCTTCTTTTTCCATATCTGACTTGCCCTAGAACCCTCCCAATACGCGTGCACATCTTTTTGCCAAGATGGATTCCAGCACAGAGGCTCAAAGGAGTATGACCACATATATTATGAGATGATGCCCCCTACCTTTTTGACCCCCCGAGGAGCCTTCCTTCACATCTGCAGTCGGGGAGGTTTCCTTGACCTCAGGAGTAATAGATGCGGTCTTTTAATCTCTTTACTCCAGCGGAGCTCAGATCCTGCCATTAACTTTGTCCTTGGAATGTCAGGGAAAACAAAGCTTCAATTTACTCCATTTGACAAATTCCAGCTGCTCAGCCCAGGGGCCCATCTACCTCCTACCTCAACACCATCCTATGAGGAAACCAGAACTAGCCAGTGTGGAGAGACCACATGGAGAGGATCTTGCTGAGAGGAGCTGAGGTCCCCAGCCAAGAACCATGATCAACAATCAGACATGTGAGTGATGACCCAAACGTTCGAATGAGATGAGCCATCCCTCTGTTCAGATACTCTGTTCAAATTCCTGACCCACAGAAACAGTGAGCACAATAAATGGTTGTTTTATGTGACTATATTTCCAGATAGATTTTATTTATTTCTTATTTTTTAAAAGTTATGGTAAAATATACATAATATAAACCTTACCATCTTAACCATCTTAAAGCGTACAGTTCAGTGGCATTTTTAGAACATTCACACTTTTGTGCACCCATCACTGCCATCCATTTCCAGAACTCTTTCATCTTCCCAAACTAAAACTCTGTACCCATTAGATAAAAACTCCCCATTTCTTACTCCCCCCTGCTCTTGCAGCCACTGTTCTACTTTCTGCCTCTATGAGTGTGACTGTTTGAGGAGCCTCATATAAGTGGAATTGTACAGTATTTGTTCTTTTGTGACTGGCTTACTTCACCTGGCATAATGTGCTCAATGTTCATCCATGTTGTAGCATGTATCAGAATTTCCTTCCTTTTTAAGGCTGAATAATATCCCATTGTGTAGATAGATAGATAGATAGATAGATATAGATATAGCTTATCCATTGAGATAATAGCACAGCCATAACAACTAAATAAATACAAATTAATGAATTCAGAAAAGATATTCCCAAAAAAAGACAAAAAAAGGAAATCTCTTCTTTTTAAAATAATGTTACCTAATAAATGCAAAAAGAATAATAGAATGTGAAAATAACCATTTTGCAAATACAACTGTAATGACTAGTTTTGGCAAGAATTATCAATGCATGCTAAAATTGTTATGTGAAAGATCTGAGGGGACAGTGTATCTAATGGTGACAAAGTATCACCCCTCCGAATTTTTACAGATTCCAAACAGGAAAATGTAGTGTTAATGTTGAGGGATAAAGCAGTCACCACCTTAACCAAATGATCAAAGTCAGCATTTCCTATGGTGGGAACCCTGAGATTGTGCACTTCCTGATTTAATGCCATAGGAAGTACCCCAGGGCATCTGTGTAGTACTTTTTCCAAAATGTTTAATCCGGAAGTATCACATCTCTAGACATAACTTAGAATTTACAGGAAAAATAAAGGAGAAAAGAACATATTAAATGACATTCTGTGGAATTAGTCAGGCACATCCAGAATGTGGTCATTCTGAAGATAAAATAAATCAATGCTTAGGAAGACTTGGCCTTGTTCCTGGCATACCTTCATGTTCAATAAATAATAGTTGTTACCGTTACGCATTTAGAAACTCTGGTGATGATGCCAGGAGGAATGGGGAATTAGGTTGGCTATTCCTTGGTTCCTTCTTTATCATTTCAAAACTGAGACTTTTGCCATCAACTCTGGAATGAAAAAGTGGAAATGGAACCACTCTGGCAAGTCACATGTCTAGCAATCCCTTAAGTACAGTGTTTGATGTTAACAAAACTTGTAGATCTGCCTGATTTCATCATGGAATCATATGTATGACATTTCAGGGTATCTGTAGGCTGCCTTGCTACCTTCTGAGCCTCCTGGGAGCATCTTGTAAAGTGCTTACCATGCACAGGTCCTCAGTGGGTGACATCTGGGCTGGCTGAGGTCAACATGATAAAAAGCACCTGGGGCCCTCTCTCCATCATGCCCTCCTTTTCCGTCATCCTCTCCTCCTTTTATATTTTTCCTTACATTATTCCCCTTCAGGCAGCCCATCTTTGACTCCTTTGACACCTCCTCTGCTGTTACCCTATGGAAGCTATTTTTACTTCCATTTTATATGCTCATGCAAAAACTGCCCCCAAACTCTAGCTCTGCCACACAGATAAATCTGATTCTATAACCATGTTAGAATTATGTTTGACTTCATTTTCAGTCTGTGTGTGGAAAATAAATGAGGACCAAATCAAGGATGTAGTACTGGTTTGTCATTGTTTCATTTGAGAAAATAAATAAAAACAATTATTAATTTGAAAAGTTGGATCCTCTAGAAAAAATACAAGTAACATCTGATTCAATATTGTCATTATTGATAGGCAGCTAAAAAATGAGTTTGGCACATTGTTTTAAATCTATAGTAATAAAATCAATAGCTCTTCAAATAAACATATTTTTAGTTTGGTATTCATTCAACCTAATAATACTTTATCCCTTTTACTTTTAGTACTTTATTTTAGTCTTCCTGTGCTCCTGTCATTAAAGCACATTAGTTACTATGGCAATGAAAGAGTGAGAGATGTGAAAGGCACACAGTAGTTCCCACAGCCATAAATGAGACATGGTTTATATGCCAGGTGAACACTGGCATATATGATAGGAAATAATTAAGAAAGTGCTTTTCATAAATTCCTTTTGTAAGTGATGTGGGTATTCCTCTTGATTATCTGATGATTAAATTTAAATAAAATTTAATAATTTAAATTATTTTTTGACACTCATTGCATGAAGAGGTATCTGAATATTTTCTCTTTTCTTGTGTAACCTCCTTTTGATGCAGCATTTTCATCATAACCCTCCCATCATCTTTTCTGATGACATTCTGAGAGATTATCTTTGGGGCTGAGATTTATGTTGTTCACTCAGGCAAATGCTAAATACTTGTAAGTCAAAGGCTTTCACGAGGATTTCATAGTGTAGAAAATGTTAGCTTGATAGTTGTAGAGTTGTGGTTAACATTTTAATGGTGGATTCAGCAAAAACAATTCACTATAAGGAATAGTGAAGCAGGGAGAATTAAATGAGTAACTAAGTCAGATTTTTCTTCTCTGTTAGGAAAACTTGGCCACCTACCCCATTGTTTGCCACCCTGTGCTGTGGGAAAGGACTGATGCAGAGAATGGGCAAAACAAACTCTTTCAATTCACACACTACTCCCTATCTCTTCCCCCACGTCTGTCATGATGTGCAATGCACCCAGTGACCAAGCACCATCACTGAGAGTAGGATGTGTCTTTCTGCACAGATGAGTCACACTGTTTCCCATCAGCACACTCAGACTGAGACCTGTACAACTCAGTGAGCTCCTGAAAGTTCAGAACTATGTATTTTTTCAATTGTGTTCAATTTCCCTCAGGTTGGACTTTATTCTTACATCTGCTTACATCCATGTAGCTTTCCCTGTCTTATGGATGGATTTTCCCATCTGAATGTGTTTCAGAAATAGCAACATCCATTGTATGTGTCCCTTTGTCAGGGGCTAGAAGTACTTTTCAGAGAAGGCACTCATGTATGTAGGACATTTTTGGTTACCCATGAATACCAGAGGAAGAAGTGAGATGGGAGGATGCTTTGAAGGACAAAAGGTACTAAATTTCTAAATAGCACAAGGATAATTTCAGGAGTAAGTGAATAAACAGAAAGAGTTCAAGGTACAAGAATTGGATGAAACAAATGTTATTCCAAAGCAGGTAAGCAAAATTCAGATTAAGAGTAACTGATGCAGAGGCTTCGACAATTAAAAGTCTCCAAGAGCGATGAAAAGTTAGAAGAGATGGAAAATGTTTAGTTGATAGGTAAGAGGGTAATATAGGAGAACGATGAGCCATGGATATATTTAGAGGAGAAAAATTCAACAGTCAACAAAGGCAGGTGGAGTGTGGCTGTTTTAAACCAAGGACATAGAATTTTTGTTTGAAAATATGCTTTCTATAGTCTTAATACCCCTTCTGAGATGTAGATCTTGTGCCCTAGGCTCTGAAAACATGATATCCATTCTTTGAGTTAAAGGGGACATTTCCTTTACTATACAACTGTAAGACATTATGACACAATTACTCAGGCAAAGAGACTTGTAATTAATCAGAAAAAGAACTATGAGCAGAATTTAATCAATCAAAAGTAGAAAAGAATACCCATAAGGTTTGTAAATTGTTACACTTAATGGTTGCTCTTTGATTGAGAGGTCTGCCTTGAATTCTAGTCAAAGCACACAGGTTGATTGATGTTACTAATCTGGACATAAACCCTTAAAGGCAATGTAGCAGATGAAGCAAATAATCAAATGGTACAGCTTCTACCTCATAGAGTTATCATGAGAATTAAGCAAAATAATGTATGTTGAGCCTAGCACAATATATAGTAGTACATGGTAAACACATTATACATAAATCTGGTTCTTGTTCAAACTAGTAGTTACCAATAGGGAGGGGGAAGGGAGGAGAGGCAAGATGGAGGTAAGGGATAAAGAGGTACAAGCTACTATGTATAAAATAAATAAGCTACAAGGATATATTGTACACCACAGGGAGTATAGCCAATGTTTTATAAAAACTATAAATGGAGTACAACCTTTAAAAATTATGAATCACTATGTTGTATACCTGAAACCTGTATAATATTGTAAGACAACTATACCTCAATAATAAAAAAAAAGAAAAGAAAAAAAGAGGGGGACATTTCTTTTATTGCATTTATTGTTATCTTATTCTGTTTATGCATTTCCATTTAAAATCTGTGTACATGAATATCAAAATAGCTTGGTTAGTTGCTTGATGAGTTCTTTTCCAACCTTGAGCTCTCTATGAATTTCAAGGACAGTAGATTATGGGTTATTTTACCATAGAACAATCATTCATTAGATGTTCCATTCCAACAACAGATGGCAAATATCTGGTTACCAGCTGTTTTCCTAAACAGCTCCATAGCCAGATGTGGCTGGGAATACTTCATCCTTATTGGTCCATATTAGATGTGTGATGTTTGTGTGTTTGAGCCAGAAGTTCCTTCTAATATAAATGTTAACAGTAGAGACAAGATAGCCTGAAAATTCAGACAGGTCTTCCTAAAACCAAGATCCTGCTAATGAAAAATCTCCATTCTAGTTGCCTTTGAGGAATGTAATGATTACTTCTAGTTGTTTAAATTGAATCTTACACACGCTTTGGCTCCACTTAGTGGCCAGGGCCCCATTGAATACATGAGGTATTCTTCATGCACATAACACTCTTGATCTGTGCCCAGATGGATGCCATTTTACTGATGGAGTTACTTTCCGGGTTCTTCAAGGGACATGTTCAATGCTATTTCTGACAATTTTCTAGGAGATCCTTATGTACTTCAGTCATGTGTGGAAACAGTCTGCTGTAGTAGAAGAGCTTTGGGATTAGAATCAGATTCAAGGGTCATCTTCTCTTACTAGAAACTTCACCCACAAGAGAAAGGGAGGCGGAGTCAAGATGGCAGTGTGGGAAGATGCTGAGTTAGCATCTCCCCACAACTAGGGCACCTGCTGGCCACTGGTGGGGGACCCTGACGCCCAAGGAGAAGAGAGGAACCCTCAAGTGAACCAGTAGGATGTGGGAGGACTGAGGGGGGAGAAGAAGTGGAGGCCAGACAGGATCGGTGCCCCTAAGTCCAGGGAGATCAGGAGAGGCAGGCAGGAGGGGTCCTCTGGGAGGAGTGGGAGAGGAGCAGAGGGCATTTGCCCTGCTCATTCAGGCCTGGGGAGCCTGCTGAGCTCCCAGGCCAGTTCTCTGCCCTCCAAGGTTCCCTCCCCCTGCAGCCGCATTGGTCCTGGGGGAATAGGAGGGAGGGCTGGGAGATCAAGAAAGGCAAGTGAGAGGGACCCTCCAGGACTGGAGGAGCAGGAGAGGAGAGGAGGGCATTTGCCCAACCCACTCAAGCCCAGGAAAACTGCTGTGTTCTCAGGTGAGGTTCCCCACCCTCTGAGACCAAGGATGGGGGACATGCCTGGGCTCCTTCTGTTCCTTGCGCTTAAGCCCCATCCTCCACAGCACCCCAGGGCTTTTTCCAGCCCTGTGGGTCCTAAGCATAGGCCCTGCCCACCACCCAAAACTTGCCCTTGCTTAGGCCCCACCCTCCACAGCCAAGACCTTTCCCCCCACATTTTTAAAATTTTCCCTCCTCCTCTTTTTTTTTTTTTTCTTTGTGGTATGTGGGCCTCCCACCGTTGCGGCCTCTCCCATTGTGGAGCACAGGCTCCGGACGCGCAGGCTCAGCAGACATGGCTCACGGACCCAGCCGCTCCGCGGCACGTGGGATCTTCCCAGACCGGGGCACAAACCCGTGTCCCGTGCATCGGCAGGCGGACTCTCAACCACTGCACCACCAGGGAAGCCCCCCTCCTCCTCTTTTTTATTATTGTGGCACTGATGTACTTTCTGGTTGTTGATTCATCTATATTTTTAATTTTATATTCTTTCTAACATATCTGTTAGTTTCCTAGTCTAATTTTATTATTTACTTTGTTATTGTTCTCTTTTTTTTTCTTATTCTTTTTCTTGCCATCCCACACAGCTTGCAGGATCTTTGTTCATGAGCTGGGGGTTGGGCCGAAACTCCTGCTGTGGGAGCTCCAAGTCCAAACCACTGGACTAACATAGAACCTCAGACCCCAGGGAATATTCATCAGAGTGAGGTCTCACAGAGGTCCTCATCTCAGCACCAAGACCCAGCTCTACCCAACAGCCTACAAACTCCAGTGTTGGAAGCCTCAGGCCAAACAACCAGTTAGACAGGAACACAATCTCGCTCATTAAAAAAAAAAAAAAAGTCACAGATGAAGGAGTAAGGTAAAAACCTACAAGACCAAATAAATGGAGAGGAAATAGGCAATCTACCTGAGAAAGAATTCCGAGTAATGATAGTAGAGATGATACATAATCTCAGAAATAGAATGGAGGCATAGAATGAGAAAATACAAGAAATGTTTAACAAAGATCTAGAAGAACTAAAGAACAAACAAACAGAGATGAACAACACAATAACTGAAATGAAAAATACACTAGAAGGGGCTTCCCTGTTGGTGCAGTGGTTGAGAGTCTGCCTGCTGATGCAGGGGACATGGGTTCATGCCCAGGTCAGGGAAGATCCCACATGCCACGGAGCGGCTGGGCCTGTGAGCCATGGCCACTGAGCCTGTGCGTTTGGAGCCTGTGCTCCACAACAGGAGAGGCCACAACAGTGAGAGGCCTGTGTATCGCAAAAAAAAAAAAAAAAAAAAAAAAAAAAATACACTAGAAGGAATCAAACAGAATAACTGAGCAGAAGAATGCATAAGTGAGCTGGAAGACAAAATGGTGGGGCATTTATTCTGCTGAGGAGCAGAATAAAGAAAAAGAATGAAAAGAATTGAAGACAATCTCAGAGACCTCTGGGACAACACTAAATGCACCAACATTCGAATTATAAGGGTCCCAGAAGAAGAAGAGAAAAAGAAAGGGCCTGAGAAAATATTTGAAGAGATTATAGTTGAAAACTTCCCTAACATGGGAAAGGAAATAGTCACCCAAGTCTGGAAGCACAGAGAGTCTCATACAGGATAAACCCTAGGAAAAACACACAAAGACACATATTAATCAGACTAACAAATATTAAATTCAAAGAAAAATATTAAAGGCAGCAAGAGAAAAACAAAAAAATAACATACAAAGGAATCTCCATAAGGTTATCAGCTGATTTTTCAGCAAAAACTCTGCAGGCCAGAAGCAAGGGGCAGGATATACTTAATGTGATTCAAGAGAAAAACCTACAAGCAAGATTAATCTACCCAGCAAGGATCTCATTCAGATTCGATGGAGAAATCAAATGCTTTACAGACAAGCAAAATCTAAGAGAACTCAGCACCACCAAACCAGCTCTACAACAAAATGCTAAAGAAACATCTCTAGGCAGGAAACACAAGAGAAGAAAAAGACCCACAAAAAATCCCCAAAATGGTAAGAAAATGGTAATAGGAACATACATGTGGATAATTACCTTAAATGTGAATGGATTAAATGCTCCAACCAAAAGACACAGGCTCCTAAATGAATACCAAAAAATGACCAATATATATGCTGTCTACAAGAGACCCACTTCAGACCTAGTGACACATACAGACTGAAAGTGATGGGATAGAAAAAGATATTCCATGCAAATGGAAATCAAAAGAAAGTTGGAGTTGCAATACTTATATCAGGTAAAATAGACTTTAAAATAAAACCATTACAAGAGATAAGGAGGGACCCTATATAATGATCAAAGGATCAATCCAAGAATAAGATATAGCAATTATAAATATTTATGCACCCAACATAGGAGCAGCTCAATACATAAGGCAAATGCTAACAACCATGAAAGGAGAAAGCGATGGCAAAACAATAATAGTAGGGGACTTTAACACCCCACTTACACCAATGGACGGATCATCCAAATGGAAAATAAATAAAGAAACACAAGCTTTAAATGACACAGTAGACCAGGTAGATTTAATTGATATTTATAGGACATTCCACCTGAAAGCAGCAGAATACACTTTCTTCTCAAGTGCACATGGAACATTCTCTAGGATAGATCACATCTTGGGTCACAAATCAAGCCTCAGAAAAGTTAAGAAAATTGAAATCATATCAAGCATCTTTTTTGACCACAACATTATGAGATTGGAAATCAATTATAGGAAAAAAACTGTAAAAAACACAAATACATGGAGGCTAAACAATGCACTACTAAACAACCAAGAGAACACTGCAGAAATCAAAGAATAAATAAAAAATACATAGAAACAAATGACAACAAAAACATGATGACCCATGGGATGCAGCAAAAGCAGTTCTAAGAGGGAAGTTTATAGCAATTCAATCTCACATCAAGAAACAAGAAAAATCTCAAATAAACAATCTAACCCTACACTTAAAACAACTAGAGAAAGAAGAACAAAGAAAACCCAAAGTCAGTAGAAGTAAAGAAATCATAAAGATCAGATCAGAGGTAAATAAAAAAGAAATGAAGAAAACAATAGCAAAGATCAATAAAACTAAAAGGTGGTTCTTTGAGAAGATAGCCAAATTTGATAAACCATTAGCCAGACTAATAAAAAGAAAAAGGGAGAAGACTCAAATCAACAGAATTAGAAATGAAAAGGAGAAGTAACAACTGGCACTGCAGAAATACAAAGGATCATGAGAGATTACTACAAGTAACTATATGCCAATAAAATGGACAACCACAAAAAAATGGACAAATTCTTGGAAAGGTACAATTTTCCAAGGGTGAACAAGGAAGAATTAGAAAATATAAACAGACTTATCACAAGTAATGAAATTGAAACCGTAATTAAAAGTCTCCCAACCAACAAAAACCCAGGACCAGATGGCTTCACAGGTGAATTCTATCAAACATTTAGAGAGGAGCTAACACCAGTCCTTATCAAGCTCTTCCAAAAATTGCAGAGAGAGAAACACTCCCAAATTTATTCTACAAAGCCACCATCACCCTGATACCAAAACCAGAAAAATATATCACAAAAAAAGAAACTTATAGACCAATATCACTGATGAACATAGATGTAAAAATCTTGAATAAAATACTAGCACACAGAATCCAACAGCACATTAAAAGGATCATACACCATGATCAAGTGAAATTTATCCCAGGGATGCAAGATTCTTCAATATATGCAAATCAATCAGTGTGATACACCACATTAACAAATTAAGGAATGAAAACCATATGATCATCTCAATAGATGAGGAAAAAGCTTTTGACAAAATTCAACACCCATTTATGATAAAGACTCTCCAGAAAATGGGCATAGAAGGAACCTACCTCAACATAATAATAGGCCATATATGACAAACCCACAGCAAGCATCACACTCAATGGTGAAAACTGAAAGTATTTCCACTAATATGAGGAACAAGACAAGGATGTCTGCTCTCGCCACTCTTATTCAACATAGCTTTGTAAGTCCTAGCCACAGCAATCAGAGAAGAAAAAGAATTAAAAGGAATCCAAATTGGAAAAGAAGAAGTAAAACTGTCACTGTTTGCAGACGACATGATACTATACATAGAAAATCCTAAAGATGCCACCAGAAAACTACTGGAACTAATCAATGAACTTTGTAAGGTTGCAGTATACAAAATTAATGCACAGAAATCCCTGGCATTCCTATATGCTAATGACAGAAAATCTGAAAGAGCAATAAAGGAAACACTACCACTTACCATTGCAACAAAAAGAATAGAATACCTAAGAATAAACCTGCCTAAGGAGGCAGAAGATTGTACTCAGAAAATTATAAAACACTGATGAAAGAAATCAAAGATGACATAAACAAATGGAGAAATACACCATGTTCTTGGATTGGAAGAATAAGTATTGTGAAAATGACTATAATACCCAAAGCAATCTACAGATTTAATGTAATCCCTATGGAACTACCAATGGCATTCTTCACAGAATTAGAATGAAAAATTTTACAATTCGTATGGAAACACAGAAGACCCCAAATAGCTAAAGCAATCTTGAGAAAGAAAAACAGAGTTGGAGGAATCAGGCTCCCTAACTTCAAACTATACCACAAAGCTACGGTAATCAAGACAGTATGGTACTGCCACAAAAACAGAAATATAGATCAATGGTACAGGATAGAATGCCCAGAGATAAACCCATGCATATATGGGTACCTAATTTATGACAAAGGAGGCAAGAACATATGATGGAGAAAAGACAGCCTCTTCAATAAGTAGTGTTGGGAAAACTGGACAGCTACATGTAAAAGAATGAAATTAGAACACTACCTAACACCATACACAAAAATAAACTCCAAATGGATTAAAGACCTAAATGTAAGACCAGACACTATAAAACTCTTAGAGGAAAACATAGGAAAAATACTCTTTGACGTAAACCACAGCAAGATATTTTTTGACCTACTTCCTAGAGTAACAGAAATAAAAACAAAAATAAAAAGATGGGACTTAATTAAACTTAAAAGATTTTGCACAGCAAAGGAAACCATAAACAAGATGAAAAGATAACCCTCAGAATGGGAGAAAATATTTGCAAATGAAACAACAGACAAAGGATTAATCTCCAAAATATATAAAGAGCTCATGGAGCTGAATATCAGAAAAACAAACAATCCAGTTAAAAAATGGGCAGAAGTCCTAAATAGACTTTTCACCAAAGAAGACATACAGATAACCAATAGGCACATGAAAAGATGCTCAACATCGCTAATTATTAGAGAAATGCAAATCAAAACTACAATAAGGTATCACCTCATGCCAGTCAGAATGGTTGTTATCAAAAAATCTAAAAACAATAAATGCTGGAAAGGGTGTGGTGAAAAGGGAAACCTCCTGCACTGTTGGTGGGAATGTAAATTGATACTACCACTATGGAAAACAGTATGATGGAGGTTCCTTAGAAAATAAAAAATAGAACTACCATATGATCTAGCAATCCCACTACTGGGCATATACCCTGAGAAAACCATAATTCAAAGAGACATGTACCACAATGTTCATTGAAGCACTATTTATAATAGCCAGGACATGGAGCCAACCTTAATGTCCATCAACAGATGAATAGATAAAGAAGATGTGGCACATATATGCAATGGAATATTACTCAGCCATAAAAAGAAACAGAACTGAGTTATTTGTAGTGAGGTGGATGGACCTAGAATCTGTCACACAGAGTGAAGTAAGTCAGAAAGAGAAAAACAAATACTGTATGCTAACACATATATATGGAATCTAAAAAAAAAAAGGTACTGACGAACCTAGTTGCATTGCAGGAATAAAGATGTAGACATAGAGAATGGACTTGAGGTCATGGGGTGGGAGGCGAAAGCTGGGGCGAAGTGAGAGTAGCATCGACATATATACACTACTGAATGTAAAATAGTTAGCTAGTGGGAAGCAGCAGCATAGCACAGGGAGATCAGCTCGGTGCTTTGCAAAGACCTAGAGGGGTGGGATAGGGAGGGTGGGAGGGGGGCTCAAGAGGGAGGGGATATGGGGACATGTGTATGCATATGGCTGATTCACTTTTTTGTACAACAGAAAGTAACACAGTATTGTGAGGCTACTATACTCCAATAAAGATCCATTAAAATAAAGGAAAAAAAAAAAAAAAGAAGACACTTCACCCAAGACAAACCAGTTCTTTTCCTGAGCCGTCACATCCTCCTGTAAATTGCACATGATAATTCTTGTCCTGCAAACTTCACAATTGTTATAAGAATAAATGCATACTTTTTTGTGGATCTGTTTATATGTATTTTATGTAAGCATGCATTCTCTTCCTCCCTCCCTCCGTCCTTCCTCTCCTTCCTTTCTTTCTTCTTTCTTTCTTTCTTTCTTTCTTTCTTTCTTTCTTTCTTTCTTTCTTTCTTTCTTTCTCTTTCTTTCTTTCTTTCTTTTTCTTTCCTTACTTTTTTTTTTCAGTGATTCTGTTTTATGCTCTCTGTTTTGTTCCTTCCAGAGCTCTTTATCCATTTCAGTTCCTCTAGGAAATCTATAATGGCATTACGTACTGGGCATTGTGTGGAATATTAATATGTTATTATGTAATAAAAAAGTTGACCCCATGGTCAAATGCATCTGAGAAATTCTGAGTAAAGAATGTTGGGGAAGGACCTTTGACTGAGGGTTTTCTGTGTCTCCAGTATGTTAGTGCATTGTACATCTCCAAAAGGTGGACATCGGATGTGTGTAGAATTCTGCCCAATGCTCTTGAGCTTATTCGCTCATGGAAGCCTCTTATTACCCTGAGGTCGTCTCCCATGCACAGACTTCTAAGGAATCTCTTTTGGGAAATATAACTCTGTTGTGTCTCCTGACCCTTTTGCATCATGGCACATGCAGGAGGTGATGCTGTAACAGAGCAGGACCCCATGTGGTCTTCTCAGAACAGATTCCCCTCCCACATATCCTCTGCCTGCCCCTTGTCTATAAAACACTTTAGCCTCCTAGGCTTTCCCCAAGTTCCAAAGAGTAAATTTAATCAGAGAAGTGAGAAAATGCAGAAAGAAAGGAAAACAGTCAAGCAAGACAAAATAACAATAGTTTAGCCATTAAACAAAGTCAAGGACTTTCAGTTCCTCCTCAAGGGCTATAGATAATATTCTAAGCCATAACCTTTGAGCTGTTTTACAGATACTGAAACCCCCACCAGGTGGAAGAAGTTAACTGCATACTGCCCACAAGCACGTAGACCCCAGACCAGTTGGAACCAGAGGTTGATGATCTTGACTCCCAATTACCTCACCACCAACCAATCAGAAGAATGTCCACTAGTTGATCACACACCTCACAACCCCCTTTCCTCACCCTGTCTTTAAAAACCTTTCCCTGAAAGCCACTGGAGAGTTCAGGCCTTTTGGACTTCTTCCTTGGTTCCTGCAATAAATGCTGCACTTTCCTTCACCACAATCCAGTGTCAGTAGATTGGCTTTACTGTGCATGGGCAAGCAGACCCAAGGTTGATTCAGTAACAATGCTATTTCTTCAGTAGGCGGGGGTGGAAGAGGAGGTATGGACAGATGGCACAGTCTGGGATCTCCAGCAGCCCTCAATTCCCTCCAGCTTCCTTGGGGGCCAAGGGATCCATATTCAAGGGTACACTTGCAGGGCGGCTCCTCTGTCCTATTCTTTCCCCATTTCAGAAAAAGCCCTGAAGGTAGAAACTTAGGCAGTTGATGCTGTAATGCCATTTTCTCCCAACTTCTAACCATCCCCTCCTGGTCCCTAGTGGCCTTATTACAGCCACTTGAGGCAAGAAACCCTCGAAGTCTGGCACAGCCACCGTCAAACCATGACCACCTGTTCAGAATGGGCTCCATTCCAGCCTCCCTCCAACCTCTTCAAAAAAGTTAGAGTGATCCTATTGTAAACATGAATGCCTTGGTGGCTGACCATCCTGCTGAGTACCCTTCACTGGCCTTCATCTCACCTAGAGAAGAGACACAGCTCCTCACCAGTCTCAGGATCTGGATCCATCCACACTTGCACGTACTAACCTCCACTGTGCTGACCTGTCCCCAGTTTCTAGAACAATCCCCACCTATTTGTCAGCATAGGCTTTTGCACTCACTCTTCCCTTTGACTATCTGTTTTGCTTTTTTCTTGTCCCGTCGCAGGGCTAAACTCCTGCTGTCCTTCAGTGCAGCTCTCCCCGGCTGTAGGTTGCAGCAGTGTGTGCTCTGGGCATTCTCCCTCCAAGCATGTGCCGCCTCCACGCAGCCCAGCTGGCCCCACTGGACCCTTCGCTTATCCACTGGGCTGCCTCTCCTAGGAGCCTAGCAGTCTCCTTCAGCACTTTGTCCTCAAAGCCTGGTATCCAGGTGCTTGATAAACTTATTTTTGAATAGATGAATGGATGAAAGGGGTATATGAAGATGAATCATGCAGACATTTCCCACAAGGAGCTTCTGGGCCAGCTGGAGAAGAAGTTACTTGCCCAACTAACCCACGAGAAATCGGGTCTGAGTAAGTGGGCGTGGTGCACAGAAAACCCCACAGAAGTACAGGTGGCTGGTGGTAGGCAGGGGTGGCTGTGAAGTCTGTAAAGCATTACAGAAGAGGAGGTGACATGTGAGTTCTGTCCTTAATGGCTTTTTTTTAAAAAACAAATACACTGAAGAATCATGCAATGCTGCCAGCATTGGCTGCAATCCTGGGCTACAAGACTGCACACTCCTTTGTGTCCTGGCTGGCAGAAAATTTCATTTTGCATTTACTGTTTACTATGACCCCTGCATTATCTTCAGAATAAAGAAACATGCCATCTTTTCTCTGATTTGACTTTGTACATCTGAATTCTCAAAGAGCACTGTCCAGAGAAAGTGCTCTTAGGGGTTCAAGAGAAGAGGAAGATGTTAAGTCTTCATTGAATAAATATGCTATAAAAGGATTAGAAATATAATGTTTAAATACCATCAGCATCCAAAATCACATTAATAAAACAGATGATCAGAAAACATGTTCCCTGGTATTACATATAAAACTTGAGCACCAGCTGTTCTAAATCTAAAGTGGATCATTATGTGCCTGCCTGCTACAGAATGACCAAAACCCTGACATGTGTCTTTTCAAACCACTTCTTCCCTTTCCTGGTCATCTGTCCAGCCCACCAAACCAGACTCCAGGAGTGGTCACCAGGCCACATTGTCACTGCATGTCTATATAGTCCCACAAGAGACATCTTCAAAACTTCTTGACATCATTACCATTCCGTCGGTACATCCAGTGTACAGCAAGCAATGTGATCACTAAGACAAATGTGGAGGGAAAGCTAGAGCTGGGCCCACTCCCCAGTCTGGCAAGAGAAAGTCTGAATACCCAGCACTGGGCCCAGCTCTGATAAGGGACAGGCCCAGGAAACGATTGTTTTGATTAATACAATTACTAGAATTGTTGATTTTTGTTGATCTTTATTTTTGTTGTGATTATGTAAAAAGTGCATTTCAAGAAAGCTAGATGAAGAATAGAACATCACGTGTTCTTTTCATCTTAGCCAGCCTCAGCATGGCGCTGCATGGTGTAGGGCCAACAAAGGAAGGGCTACTTCTGGGTTGGCATCTTCCCAAAGCCCGGCTTTCAGAGTGAGAGATTCTCCCCCGGGATGACTGGCTGCCTGCTCCATCTCCTGGGTGCTGCTGTGTTTCTGAGGATGGGCCTATCTGCTCTCAGGCCCTAGAGGTGTTTTAAAAGCACAGCCCATGAGATTTCCCACTTATGCTGCCAGAGCAGACTTGCAGTGGTCGCAGCCCACAGCTCACCTTGGGCACACAACACTGTAGTAGTGTGTAAGGCTTGGCCGGTAGTTATAGTCTTTCCTCCCCCAAAACAAACCCTGGCTGATAATCCACATTCATGATTTCGAGCAGTGAGGACCCAAGTAGTCTCCATGGTGATGATTCACGCTTGGGTCTCCTAGGAGACAATCACACGTGAGACAGACTTCAGATTCATTTTACTGCCCAAAATGTGAAGTGATTTTCTTTTCACACTGAGACACGCTCAGAATCTGTAAGTTAAAATTTAATTTTTTCTAACCACCTTTTCCCCATGGCATAAAAAGGTAAGATATTCCGAAAAGGAAAGAGAGGCCTTAAAGGTAAGAAAAAAAGCATACTGTTTCTTGAATTGTATTATAAATAAGCTTCAGGAGTAAGTGATGAGCCCGGGGCATCAGAGGTGGGACTTTCATGTTGTATTTTAGGGACAGTTTGGCCCAGTGGATCGGGTTCTCTACTTAAATTTGGTGTTTCCTTCAATTTAATCTTGGATGATTTATAACAAAGCTCCAGTTGTGGCTGGGTTTGAGAACATGTAGGACTTCATTCATCGTGTTGATTAACAGTCTGAAGTTATTACTCACCACCACAATTCCTGCTTTGCCAGCAACACAGCCATGGAGAGTTTCCTGGCCAAAACACAGAAAAAACTCTTCTCTTAGCAGCCAAAACATTCCACTTTCCTGAAAGCTCAGACACCCACCAAGCTAACACACAGGCCTCATGGGTGATGCCCTAATGCCCCTGCGAGGGGTCAGTGCTGAAACACAAGGCAGGACAGCCCCAGGGTGGTGGCAGGAAAAACGCCATATATGTGTCTTATCAAGAAGGCTTACCTATTTCTCACAAATGGGAATTGGTTCATCTCACGCTCATCCACAAGAGGGCTACCTGTTATTACTTCTTGTTGCAAAATCTCCCTGCAGCACTTTTAGAAAGACAAAGAGGCAGGTGACAAGGAGGCTGACATGGAGGGTGCACAGCGGCAGTGGTGGATGGCTCTCCTCCTGCTTGAGTCAATACAACCCAGGATGCATTGTGAGGACCTACAGTGGCCCAAAGGCTGAAAGGACATAGCATGGCCAGGCTCTTCTTTCCAGAAGGTCCTCTTCTGATTGGAAACAAACATAAACCACAACTATAATAAAATGAGGCGGCTGCTCTTAAGAGGTGTGTTCTGTCTTTCTCTGTGTGACTTACTTCACTTAGTATGATCACCTCTAGGTCCATCCATGTTGCTGCAAATGCAGTATTTCATTCTTTTTTATGTCTGAGAGAAAGAAAATACCATGTGATATCACTTATATGTGGAATCTAAAAAAAAAGTGATACAAATGAACTTATTTACAAAACAGAAATAGACTCAGACATAGAAAACAAAGTTATGGTTACCAAAGGGGAAAAGTGGAGGGCGTGTAAATTAGGAGTTTGGGATGAACATATACACACGACTATATGGAAAATAGGTAAACAGCAAGAACCTACTGTATAGCATAGGGAACTATACTCAATATTCTGTAATAACCTAAATGGGAAAAGAATTTGAAAAAGAACAAATATACGTATGTGTATAACTGAATCACTTTGCTGTACACCTGAAACTAACATAATATTGTAAATCAACTATACTCCAATATAAAATAATTTTTTTAAAAAAGAAGAGGTGTGCTCTGAGTGTTTGGGGAGCTCAGAGAAGGGAGTGATTGATTTTGTCTGGAGGAAAGTTGTGGGCAGTTTGGGAAGTCTGATAAAGGAAGAAGGACCAAGGGAGGCCAAAGAGAAGGGGCCATGTGTTAACTAGTTGTCAAAGAATAAGTTTAAATCATTCTATTCCAGGAGCCCAGAAAGGGGACAGCAGGAGCTGAGCTCTGGCTGAGCAAAGGCCCAGTGGTGCCAAGGTGCCTGGCATGAGAAATGGAGTATCTGCATATCTGAAATCCATGTTACACTCTTGGCTTCCTGCTGTGTCTCTCTCTCTTTTTTTTACAGACAAATTTTTTTTTAATTTTTAAACATTTTATTCTTTCAGCTTTATTGAGATATATTTTACATATAATAAAAATCACAACTTAAAAGGGAATATTGTGGACAACTTTATGCCAACAAATCTGAAAACTTAAATGTAATAGACAAATTCTTCAAAAGACACAAACTAACAATGCTTATTCAAGAAAAACATATAACCTGAGTAGTCCTATAACTGTTTTAAAAAATTGAATGTATAGTTAAAATCATCCCAGAAAGAAAACTTTAACCCCAGATGGTTTCACAAGTGAATTCTACCGAACACTTAAGGAAGAAATAATACCAATACTACACAGATTCTTCATAAAAGAGAAAGTAAGGGAGTACTTCACAACTCATTTATGATGTTAGCATCACTGTGACACTAAAACAAGACAGAAACTTTACAAGAAAACTAAAAATAGTATCCCTCATTAACCTAGACAGAAAAATCCTCAACATCACTTTGTTATAAAGCAGAAACCAACACACCACTGCAAAGCAACCATACCCCAACAAAGATGCCCCCCCCAAAAAAATCCTCAACAAAATAATAGCAAATCACATTCGCCCCAGGATAAAAAGGACAACACATTATGACTGTTGAGAAAGGCAGTCTTGTGCACACAGTCTTTCTTTTTTTTTAACATCTTTATTGCAGTACAATTGCTCCACAATGGTGCATCAGTTTCTGCTCTACAACAAAGTGAATCAGGTATACATGTACACATGTTCCCATATCTCTTCCCTCTTGCGTCTCCCTCCCTCCCACCCTCCCTATCTCACGCCTCTAGGTGGTCACAAAGCACAGAGCTGATCTCCCTGTGCTATGCAGCTGCTTCCCACTAGCTACCTATTCTACGTTTGGTAGTGTATATATGTCCATGCCACTCTCTCACTTTGTCACAGCCTACCCTTCCCCCTCCCCACATCCTCAACTCCATTCTCTAGTAGGTCTGCGTCTCCATTCCCGTCTTACCCCTAGGTTCTTCATGACATTTTTTTTGTTTGTTTCTTAGATTCCATATATATGTGTTAGCATACGATATTTGCTTTTCTCTTTCTGACTTACTTCACTCTGTATGACAGACTCTAGGTCCATCCACCTCACTAAAAATAACTCAATTTCATTTCTTTTAATGGCTGAGTAATATTCCATTGTATATATGTGCCACATCTTCTTTATCCATTCATCCAATGATGGAAACTTAGGTTGCTTCCACCTCCTGGCTAGTGTAAATAGAGCTGCAATGAACATTTTGGTACATGACTCTTTTTGAATTATGGTTTTCTCAGGGTATATGCCCAGTGGTGGGATTGCTGGGTCGTATGGTAGTTCTATTTGTAGCTTTTTAAGGAACCTGCATACTGTTCTCCATAGTGGCTGTATCAATTTACATTCCCACCAGCAGTGCAAGAGTGTTCCCTTTTCTCCACACCCTTTCCAACATTTATTCATTCTAGATTTTTTGACGATGGCCATTCTGACCGGTGTGAGATGATATCTCATTGTAGTTTTGATTTGCATTTCTCTAATGATTAATGATGTTGAGCATTCTTTCATGTGTTTGTTGGCAATCTGTATATCTTCTTTGGAGAAATGTCAATTTAGGTCTTCTGCCCATTTTGGGATTGGGTTGTTTGTTTTTTTGATATGGAGCTGCATGGGCTGCTTGTAAATTTTGGAGATTAATCCTTTGTCAGTTGCTTCATTTGCAAATATTTTCTCCAATTCTGAGGGTTGTCTTTTCGTCTTGTTTATGGTTTCCTTTGTTGTGCAAAAGCTTTTCAGTTTCATTAGGTCCCATTGGTTTATTTTTGTTTTTATTTCCATTTCTCTAGGAGGTGGGTCAAAAGGGATCTTGCTGTGATTTATGTCATAGAGTGTTCTGCCAATGTTTTCCTCTAAGAGTTTGATAGTTTCTGGTCTTACATTTAAGTCTTTAATCCATTTTGAGCTTATTTTTTTTGTATGGTGTTAGGGAGTGTTCTAATCTCATACTTTTACATGTACCTGTCCAGTTTTCCCAGCACCACTTATTGAAGAGGCTGTCCTTTCTCCACTGTATATTCTTGCCTCCTTTATCAAAGATAAGGTAACCATATGTGCGTGGGTTTATCTCTGGGATTTCTATCTTGTTCCATTGATCTATATTTCTGTTTTTGTGCCAGTACCATACAGTCTTGATTACTGTAGCTTTGTAGTAGAGTTTGAAGTCAGGGAGCCTGATTCCTCCAGCTCCATTTTTCGTTCTCAAGATTGCTTTGGCTATTTGGTGTCTTCTGTGTTTCCATACAAATTGTGAAATTTTTTGTTCTAGTTCTGTGAAAAATGCCAGTGGTAATTTGACAGGGATTGCATTAAATCTGTAGATTGCTTTGGGTAGTAGAGTCATTTTCACAATGTTGATTCTTCCAATCCAAGAACATGGTATATCTCTCCATCAATTTGTATCATCTTTAATTTCTTTAATCAGCGTCTTATAACTTTCTGCATACAGGTCTTTTGTCTCCTTAGGTAAGTTTATTCCTAGGTATTTTATTCTTTATGTTGCAATGGTAAATGCGAGTGTTTTCTTAATTTCACTTTCAGATTTTTCATCATTAGTGTATAGGAATGCCAGAGATTTCTGTGCATTAATTTTGTATCCTGCTACTTTACAGAATTCATTGATTAGCTCTAGTAGTTTTCTGGTAGCATCTTTCGGATTCTCTATGTATAGTATCATGTCATCTGCAAACAGTGACAGCTTTACCTCTTCTTTTCCAGTTTGGATTCCTTTTATTTTTTTTTCTTCTCTGATTGCTGTGGCTAAAACTTCCAAAACTATGTTGCATAACAGTGGTGAGAGTGGGCAACCTTGTCTTGTTCCTGATATTAGTGGAAATGGTTTCAGTTTTTCACCATTGAGGACGATGCTGGCTGTGGGTTTGTCATTTATGGCCTTTATTATGTTGAGGACAGTTCCCTCTATGTCTACTTTCTGCAGGGTTTTTATCATAAATGGGTGTTGAATTTTGTTGAAAGCTTTCTCTGCATCTATTGAGATGATCACATGGTTTTCCTCCTTCAATTTGTTAATATGGTGTATCACGTTGACTGATTTGCATATATTGAAGAATCCTTGCATTCCTGGAATAACCCCACTTGATCATGGTGTATGATCCTTTTAATGTACTGTTGGATTCTGTTTGCTAGTATTTTGTTGAGGATTTTTGCATCTATGTTCATCAGTGATATTGGCCTGTAGTTTTCTTTCTTTGTGACATCTTTGTCTGGTTTTGATATCAGGGTGATGGTGGCCTCGTAGAATGAGTTTGGCAGTGTTCCTCCCTCTGCTATATTTTGGAAGAGTTTGAGAAGGATAGGTGTTAGCTCTTCTCTAAATGTTTGATAGAATTCACCTGTGAAGCTATCTGGTCCTGGGCTTTTGTTTGTTGGAAGATTTTTTATCACAGTTTCAATTTCAGTGCTTGTGATTGGTCTATTCATATTTTCTATTTCTTTCTGATTCAGTCTTGGCAGGTTGTGCATTTCTAAGAATTTGTCCATTTCTTCCAGGTTGTCCATTTTATTGGCATAGAGTTGCTTGTAGTAATCTCTCGTGATATTTTGTATTTCTGCAGTGTCAATTGTTACTTCTTTTCATTTCTAATTCTATTGATTTGAGCCTTCTCCCTTTTTTTCTTGATGAGTCAGGCTAATTGTTTATCAATTGTGTTTATCTTCTCAAAGAACCAGCTTTTAGTTTTATTGACCTTTGCTATCGTTTCCTTCATTTCTTTTTCATTTATTTCTGATCTGATCTTTATGATTTCTTTCCTTCTGCTAACTTTGGGGGTTTTTTGTACTTCTTTCTCTAATTGCTTTAGGTGCAAAGTTAGGTTGTTTATTCGAGATGTTTCCTGTTTCTTAAGGCAGGATTGTATTGCTATAAACTTCCCTCTTAGATCTACTTTTGCTGCATCCCATAGGTTTTGGGTCATCGTGTCTCCATTGTCATTTGTTTCTAGGTATTTTTTAATTTCCTCTTTGATTTCTTCAGTGATCACTTTGTTATTAAGTAGTGTATTGTTTAGCCTCCATGTGCTTGTATTTTTTGCAGATCTTTTCCTGTAATTGATATCTAGTCTCATAGCATTGTGGTCGGAAAAGATACTTGATACAATTTCAATTTTCTTAAATTTACCAGGGCTTGATTTGTGACACAAGATATGATCTATCCTGGAGAATGTTCCATGAGCACTTGAGAAAAATGTGTATTCTGTTGTTTTTGGATGGAATGTCCTATAAATATCAATTAACTCCATCTTTTTTAATGTGTCATTTAAAGGTTGTGTTTCCTTATTTATTTTCATTTTGGATGATCTGTCCATTGGTGAAAGTGGGGTGTTAAAGTCCCCTACTATGAATGTGTTACTGTCGATTTCCACTTTTATGGCTGTTAGTATTTGTCTTATGTATTGAGGTGCTCCTATGTTGGGTGCATAAACATTTACAATTGTTATATCTTCTTCTTGGATCGAGCCCTTGATCATTATGCAGTGTCCTTCTTTGTTTCTTGTAGTAGTCTTTATTTTAAAGTCTATTTTGTCTGATATGAGAATTGCTACTCCAGCTTTCTTTTGAGTTCCATTTGCATGGAATATCTTTTTCCATCCCCTCACTTTCAGTCTGTATGTGTCTCTAGGTCTGAAGTGGTCTCCTGTAGACAGTGGGTCTTATTTTTGTATCCATTCAGCCAGTCTGTGTCTTTTGGTGGGAGCATTTAATCCATTTACATTTAAGGTAATTATCAATATGTATGTTCCTATTCCCATTTTCTTAATTGTTTGACATTTGTTATTGTAGGTCTTTTCCTTTTCTTGTGTTTCTTGCCTAGAGAAGTTCCTTTAGCATTTGTTGTAAAGCTGGTTTGGTGGTGCTGAACTCTCTCAGCTTTTGCTCATCTGTAAAGGTTTTAATTTCTCCATCAAATCTGAATGAGATCCCAGCTGGGTAGAGTAATCTTGTTTGTAGTTTTTTCTCCTTCATCACTTTAAATATGTCCTGCCACTCCCTTCTGGCTTGAAGAGTATCTGCTGAATGATTAGCTGTTAACCTTATGGGGATTCCCTTGTGTGTTATTTGTTGTTTTTCCCTTGCTTCTTTTAATACGTTTTCTTTGTATTTAATTTTTGACAGTTTGATTAATATGTGTCTTGGCGTGTTTCTCCTTGGATTTATCCTGTATGGGACTCTCTGTGCTTGCTGGACTTGATTAACTATTTCCTTTCCCATATTAGGGAAGTTTTCAACTATAATCTTCAAATATTTTCTCAGTCTGTGTCTTTTTCTCTTCTTCTTCTGGGACCCCTATAATTAGAATGTTGGTGCGTTTAATGTTGTCCCAGAGATCTCTGAAACTGTCCTAAGTTCTTTTCATTCTTTTCTCTTTATTCTGCTCTGCATCAGTTATTTCCACTATTTTATCTTCCAGGTCACTTATGCGTTCTTCTGCCTCAGTTATTCTGCTATTGATCCCATCTAGAGTATTTTTAATTTCATTTATTGTGTTGCTCATCATTGCTTGTTTCCTCTTTAGTTCTTCTAGGTCCTTGTTAAATGTTTCTTGCATTTTGTCTATTCTAGTTCCAAGATTTTGGATCATCTTTACTATCATTATTCTGAATTCTTTTTCAAGTAGACTGCCTATTTCCTCTTCATTTGTTAGGTCAGGTGGGTTTTTATCTTGCTCCTTCATCTGCTGTGTGTTTTTCTGTCTTCTCATTTTGCTTATCTTACTGTGTTTGGGGTCTCCTTTTTGCAGGCTGCAGGTTTGTAGTTCCCATTGTTTTCGGTGTCTGTCCCCAGTGGCTAAGTTTGGTTCCGTGCGTTGTGTAAGCTTCCTGGTGGAGGGGACTAGTGCCTGTGTTCTGGTGGATGAGGTTGGATCTTGTCTTTATTGTGGGTAGGTCCACGTCTGGTGGTGTGTTTTGGGGTGTCTGTGGACTTATTATGATTTTAGGCAGCCTCTCTGCTAATGCATGGGGTTGTGTTCCTGTCTTGCTAGTTGTTTGGCATAGGGTGTCCAGCACTGTAGCTTGCTGGTCGTTGAGTGAAGCTGGGTGTTGGTGTTGAGATGGAGATTTCTGGGAGATCTTCACCATTTTATATTACGTGGAGCTGGGAGGTCTCTTGTGGACCAGTGTCCTGAAGTTGGCTCTCCCACCTCAGAGGCACAGCACTGACTCCTGGCTGCAGTACCCAGAGCTTTTCATCCACACAGCTCAGAATAAAAGGGAGAAAAATTAGAAAGAAAGAAAGAAAGAAAGAAAGACAGAAAGAAAGAAAGACAGAAAGAAAGAAAGGAAGAAAGAGGATAAAATAAAATAAAGTAAGATAAAATAAAATAGCTATTAAAATAAAAAATAATTATTAAGAAAAAAGTTTTTAAGTAAAAAACAAAACAAACAACAACAACAAAAAAACGGACGGACAGAACCCTAAGACAAATGGTGAAAGCAAAGCTATACAGACGAAATCTCACACAGAAGCATACACATACACACTTACAAAAAGAGGAAAAGGGGAAAAAATAATATATCTTGCTCTCAAAGTCCACCTCCTCAATTTGGGATGATTCGTTGTCTATTCAGTTTTTCCACCAATGCAGGGTACATCAAGTTGATTGTGGAGGTTTAATCCACTGCTCCTGAGGCTGCTGGGAGAAATTTCCCTTTCTCTTCTTTGTTCCTACAGCTCCCAGGGCTCAGCTTTGGATTTGGCCCCGCCTCTGCATATAAGTCGCCGGAGGGCGTCTGTTCTTTGCTCAGACAGGACGGGGTTAAAGGAGCAGCTGATTTGGGGGCCCTGGCTCACTCAGGCCAGGGGGAGGGAGGGGCACGGAGTGTGGGGCAAGCCTGTGGCTGCTGAGGTTGGCGTGATGTTGCACCAGCCTGAGGCACGCAGTGTGTTCTCCCGTGGAAGTTGTCCCTGGATCACGGTACCCTGGCAGTGGCACGCTGCACAGGCTCCCGGGAGGGCAAGTGTAGATAGTGTAGATAGTGACCTGTGCTCGCACACAGGCTTCTTGGTGGCAGCAGCAGCCTTAGCGGCTTATGCCTGTCTCTGGAGCTCCTTTAAGCAGCGCTCTTAATCCCCTCTCCTCACGCACCAGGAAACAAAGAGGGAAGAAAAAGTCTCTTGCCTCTTCGGCAGCTCCAGACTTTTTCCCAGACTCCCTCCTGGCTAGCTGTGGTGCACTAACCCCTTTAGGCTGTGTTCACGCCGCCAGCCCCAGTCCTCTCCCTGGGATCCGACCGAAGCCCGAGCCTCAGCTCCAAGCCCCCGCCTGCCCCGGCGGGTGAGCAGACAAGCCTCTCGGGCTGGTGAGTGCTGGTCGGCACCGATCATCTGTGCGGGAACCTCTCAGCTTTGCCCTCCGCACCCCTGTTGCTGCGCTCTCCTCCGTGGCTCCAAAGCTTCCCCCCTCCACCACCCGCAGTCTCCGCCCGCGAAGGAGCTTCCTAGTGTGTGGAAACCTTTCCTCCTTCACGGCTCCCTTCCACTGGTGCAGGTCCCGTCCCTATTCTTTTGTCTCTGTTTTTTCTTTTTTCTTTTGCCCTACCCAGGTACGTGGGGAGTTTCTTGCCTTTTGGGAGGTCTGGGGTCTTCTGCCAGCATTCAATGGGTGTTCTGTAGGAGTTGTTCCACGTGTAGATGTATTTCTTATGTATCTGTGGGGAGGAAGGTGATCTCCGTGTCTTACTCTCCCGCCATCTTCCCCCTCCATGCTGTGTCTCTTTTAAGTCCAGTAGCTTGTCTCTTGGACTGGACTGTGAACCCCGAGGGAGCAGGGCTTTTGTTTCAATTATCTTTGACTGACACATAAAACATATTCAAATTTGTTGAATAAAGAAATGAAATAATGAATGAATAAATAAATATCAATACAATTTTTGAAAAAATAAGGAATTTTATTTATTGATTTTAAGTTGGTCATTAGTTCCTTTAGATCAGGACATGGGGTTCTGGGTTTTTCTTCTTTGATATTATTCTGGCAGTATATTGATGCAAAATATACACAAGAAGAACCCACCATGCCCTGCAGCTTTGATGGATTAGAAGTTTGCAGTTATGTCCTGATATCAAAAGAAAACCAAAAGAGTATAAAGCAGGCGTTTCTATTTATACCACATCTCTCTTCTATTTTCTCTAGTGAATCAATTACCTCGGATGAGGTTTAACTGAATTACTCAATATTCTGGCATATAAACCCATACAAATGAAAAAAATTAAACTGTTGGACCAAAGCAAAAATAAAAACATTTTTCAGTAAATAAAAAAAAATCAATTTCATAGTATGCAACTTGGATAAAAACTAACATTATGGATACAGTGCTTAAAAATACATTAGGTTGTGCTCTCCTAAGGTGGCATGTAGACACAGTATCTGTGAGCTGCAATCAGGTACTTAGGGTAACTTTCCATTTGTGGGATGACCAGAAAGGCCATTGCTGAGAGCAGAAGTCAACTTTAACACATCTTTAAAATGTGTGTCGATAAAATGACCCTAGTTCAATGACCCACAGGTAGAATGTGGACCCTTGAAAAACTCCAGAAATAAAATTTCTGATTTGAATCTAACAGATTCCATATATATATATATATATGATATTTTAGGGACTATGGGATAAATTATAATCTTAAGAATAAATCAGGAAGGAAGGAAGGATAGATGGAAGGGGGGAAGAAAGGAAGGGAGGGAGGGAGGGAGGGAGAAAAAAAGAGTGGGAGAATAGAGCAAAAGAGAAAAGAGTAACAGTTCTAAAGCTATAGAAAGGAAGAAATAATTCTGTGACTGTAGAGGTTATTGGGCTGGGCTATAAATCCAACAGGATACCACACAGCCACCTGGAAGAAATTCTTCTGTCACATGTAAGGTTCATAACAGAAACTGTATATTTCTAGACAGATGATGGTCATTGTAGATATGTGGTAATGACAAGAACAATTACAACAATATTGAGGAAAAATAAACTCACTATTAAAAGCAGTAAGTAATTTATTCAAGGTTAATAAGACTAAATAGAGATGTAAGATTCTAACCCAGGATTGTCTAACTCATGTTCTTACACATTGTAAGAAATAGTTTAAAATTTAGGTTAGAGAATCTATGAAGAAAAGGAGACTTCGGTTCATGCTCTTTAAAGAGTGATTCATGGAATATTTGCATCCAATGATATGGGGTATTTTTCAAAATGCAGATTCTTTGACCCAATTAATCAGAATCTCTAGGATAGAGCTCAGGAATCTGCATTTTAACAAGCTCTCTGGTTGATTCATAAGCACATGAAAACTTGGGAAACACTGACCTAGCCAAAATGAAGTCATGGATAATCCCTTATACTGGAGGTGAGTGTTGGTACCCTGGTGCAGTATTGAATGGGAAGAGTCAGTCAGCATGACCTCTTCATTTACAATTAAGGATGTAGTACAATTCTTAGATTTGATTCTACAGTTTCACCAGTTAAAAATTTTTCCCCTTATAACAAGTCACATACTACTATCTCCCTGAGAGTTTCCTGCATTTGGGGCTATTTCTTAACTCTGGGCCTACGCTTGATGCCGGTAACACAATGTCACCATCTTTACATGAGTATTTTATTTTGTCACTCGAGCAAAAGACTTCTTGACATAGCAGAAATAGCTGCAACTAATTATTGAAATTAATCTTGATAATTTCATTCCAAGTATACTTGTTTGGAGAGTTATATACAATTTTTCAATTAAATTTGTATGCTAACTATAGTAGCCAGTTCTTAATTGCATGAGGGCAACATGAAGGCATCTTAACAAGAAGAAGAGAAACATGCAAACCTTGCAATTAAATATTATTATCATTTAAACAAAGTACATAGATAACTTTGGGGACACTGAATTTTGATTGAGGTTATTTGTGTGTGTGTGTGTGTGTGTGTGTGTGTGTGTGTGTGTGTGTCAGGGGAAGGATATTTTAATCAAATCTATGTACTTCATACTGTAAATTTTCTAAGGCTTTATTTTGGTTTCTTCCTTAATGCACAATGATCTGCACCTTCTGGGCACTTCATATTTCCAATGGGCAAAAGAACTATTCTGACAAAGACACTGAGACATTAAGAAAAGGTGGAGAATGTTGAAGCAAAACTGGATTTGTTCTATGTGATAACTTGAATACACATTTCAGATATATAATTCCACAGTTCACTATTCATGTAAAACAACTATGTCCCAAGAAGTGAAATATGCCGCAAGGATAAAAGTAACAGCATACCTCTGAAATAGGATGTCAATAGGAAATATCGGAAATGGAAATGTTGGAAATGTTCTGTATCTGTACTGCCAACACCAGAGCCACTAGCCACACTGAGCTCTTGAAATGTACCTAGAGCAACGGAGGAACTGAATTTTACTTTTAAATTTAAATGGCTATGTATGACTAGTGTTGGCTAGCACAGCTCTACAATGTAGACTAGTCCAGATATTTAAGATTTTCTCAACTTACTAACATGTTATATTTTGAAAGTGTATATATAAGAAGGTGAGAAATAAAATGTGGTAAAAGAGAAGGTTTTTTAAAGGAGTTTTTCACAAAAGAAAATCAACATCATATAAATTACATATAGCACAATTTCACACAGTAACAGGGTTGAAAGTCATCTCCAACTTTGGGGAATGTTCCAGTGTCAAGCTGCTCTGTGTCCTCCATGTTGGGGCCACAGGACTTGAGGAAATGTGTCACTGTGGCTAATAGTTGGTTTCTTCTACAGTGTCTAGATGTTCTTATTGTCATTAATTCTAGCAAGAGATAAAGCCTGGGACAGGAAATGAGGACTTTGATTCAACTGAGGAGGAAAAAAACCAAATTTTTTATTCTCTTTGGAATGAGGATTATCGGGGGACTCTGTCGTCTTTTACTAGATATAAAATTATAGGTTGACAATTCTTTCAGCACATAAAACAATGTCATACCACTTCCTCCTGGCTGCCATAGTTTTTCATAAGGACTTTGTTGTCATTCAGTTGGTCTTCCCGTATAAGAATTTTTTTTTTTTTTTTGGTTCCCAGAAGTTTGACTATGATGGACCTTTATGCAGATTATTTTGGGTTCACCCTAGTTGTGGTTTGTGCAGCCTCGCGTACCTCTATGTTTATGGATTTTGCAAAATTTAGGATGTTTACAGCCTATTTTTGAGGGTTTTTTTCAGCTCCTCCCTCCCCCATCAGCCTTCATCAACACTTGAGGGAAGGAGTGCCTCCTCATTATGAGTGAGTTGGGTGGGAGTTTCAGCTCACCAATATACCTCTGTGGATGTCAACATGCCTGGAATGCGCAGGAGTGCCTTTACTGCTACCCATGTGGTCTCCATGGGAATGGGATGTGTAGTGTTGTCTCAGTACCACTGGAAAGTGATGAAAGCCCAACTCTCCATCAGGCTTCCTCTGACAGCACCCAGCTGGAAGGGAAAAGGTGCTTCATACCAACATGATGACCTGGAAGTCCTGCCTCCTTATACGGTCTCCACTGACATTACGTGGGAAGTGGGCTCATTACTACCTATCAGAGATGAATATCCTAGCTCCTTATCAGCCTTCTCTGACACCACCCCAGCAGGCTTAAGCTTCCCAGTTGGCTTTTACTGTCCTGGGTGGATATGTGTCTGCAGTGTTTGGCTTCAGTAGAGCGGTTACTATCTAAATGTTTTCTATCCTACTAGTCTGCCCATTTCCAGCTCCTTTGACTAGAGGAAGCAGCCTTTTCTTGGGCTTTTTTTTTTTTTTTGGTCTGCTCCTGTTGAGATTTCTGGTTCATCAGCTTTTTCAGTTACAAATCTGGGATATATGAGGCAAAAAGAAAGCCCAGAGAACTCTCTACCATATTGTCCTTGGGTTGCCTAGTCCCTAACTAGTATATCTTTTTCTCTCAACTTTCAGAGTCTTCATATGATTGTTTCACATATATTTCTACATTTTTAGTTGTACTTAGTGGGAGGAAAAGAAAAATGTATGTATACTCCATCTTCTCATGTGAGAAAGTACCTGGCATAATTTTATAATATTATTTTTTTAAAAAAATGATAACACGGAGTTCTTGTTATGGGGTTAGGAATTATTCTGAACACATTATATATATTTTATCCTCATGATAACACTTTGAGGTGGATATTTTTTATTATTTCAGTTTTCCCAAGAAGGAAATCAAGTCCCAAGGAGGCTGAGTAATTCTGTAATAAGGGGTGAGCTCAGCAGGCTTGTGTGCCCACATTCCCAAGAAAGGACTGGTCCTTGACTGGCTCCTGGGAGATGACCTCTGGGGCCTGATGAGAGGGGTTTTGTATGGCTGAGGCGCTGGGGCAGGCTGTATCAGTGTGATGCTAACAATGTGACTTGTGGTCAACTGTTGTTGTATGCCTGAGACTTTGGGCCATGTTATATCAGTCTGACTCTTCTGCTGGAGACTGAGTAGCTGAGGTCATCTTATGGTTGCTACTTGCCTACGTGACTGAGCCCAGTACAGCACTGGACACCAAGTTTTGGGTGAGCATCTCTAGTTGGTAACACTTGGCATGAGTTGTCACACATCATTTTTGGGGGGGAATATGCACTTTCCAGGACAACTGGAAGCTTGCCTTTCTTTGTGGACCTCACCTTATTTGCCTTTACCCTTGGCTGACTTTAATCTGTGTCCTTTTACAGTAATAAACCATGACTGAGTATAATGAATTATTTTGAGTCCTGTGAGTCTTTTGAGCAAATCACCAAATGTGAGAGTTGTCTTGGAGACAACCAGCACACCAACCCCAGGTCCTATTAGCGGAGAAAAGGGTCCATCTTTGTCCAGAGCCTTACTTCCAAGACACTCACTTCAATACTTAGGCTCAGTTAAGTGATTGGATTATTATGTCTGCAAGTTGCTTCTCTTAGTCTCTGTGTTTATATGTTATATGACAGCCAGGAAAGAATCACTGCTTCATATTAATACATCCTGTTTTCTCCATAGTGACGTTTCAAACATTATTCTTGCTGGCAGATATTTCATTTCATTTGAAAAATAAAAAAATTGAAGATCTTCCTTAATCTGGAAGAAAAAACACACAAAAACGATCATTTACGAATTTTGGGGAGGAAGACAGACCACTGACCATATCACAATGGGAATTCTTTGAATCACCTGGACAAACCCTGGGCTTGTAACCTGTGACAGAGCATTGAGTTTCAGCACTAAACTGATTCTCTATACCATGGATCTCCAAATTATATTAGAAATGGACTGGAAGACATTATTACAGTAATTTGGATAGTAAATACATCATCAAATCTTACATTTAGGAAAGAGCATCATGATTATGTTAAATAAATTACCACTTGTATAACTTAAGCCTGATAAAGTTTACAAAGCAGTCATAGGGCTTACCTTTTGGCCCTTGAAAACATTTTCTTGCCACCAGCCCACCTTTGGGAGAAGCTGATCCTCATCCACCTTCACTCCTGCCCCAGGAGCCCAAGGACCCATGACATTTACATACACACCTTGTGTTCTTCCTGTGTTTCTTGGATCAGAGTTCAGACCCAAGAGGCCATTGCTCTGGGCCTGCAAACTTCAGGCCAACTCTGCTGTTTCCCCGTGGGCCTCTCTGGGGACTGAGTTCTTCTCAGACATCAATTCCAGAAGGATCCCTGGGCTATTAAAATTAATTAATATAATTTTACAATTAGCTTTCATAATATTAATCTCTTAATTATCCTGTAAGCAGCAATTATGGAGCTCATGGTTCTTCTGCCACCACCTCCATGACTTATATGTGAAAATTAGCATTTTAACATGAAGTTCTGCTACTTTATTGAGAACTCAGGACACTAGAGGTAATTGGAAATTGCATTTCATTAAAGGGCAAGTGGGTGAGTGGAATTTGATCTCTGAAAGCTCAGCTCTGGGTTGTTATTTTGGTAACTTTCGACGTTTGTTTGGCCAACTGTGTCCAAACCAGCATTCCTTTTATTGCTCTTGAATTTTACTTTTGTCCCTCTGTCTGTGACCATTTGCAGTGTACAGAAATTAAAGCTGTCAAAGGTTTTAGGCACTGTACCCCTTGAATCCTCCTTCTGCCTGCACTGGTATTTGCTCACCAGGACTGTATCAGGCAGGCCAGAGTGATGATCTCCCTGCTCCTGCTCACTTAGTCTGTGGGGGAGGGTTTTTTTTTTTTTTGACTCCTGATTGCAGGAGAATGAACCCAGAATGCTCAGGTTGAACAGTCCTCTCCTTTCCTCTGAGAAGTGGGCTTGCCAGTGGGGAGCACCCCCTGTCCTTCTCTGTCACCCATGGAGATGCCTGGAGGCATGTGTGTCTCATCCGGGACACAGTTTGAAAAGTCCTCATGCCCACTGATTTAGGCCACATTCCTCAATACTTAAGTGTTGTTCTGTAATTCTCAGTTGGTTCAGGTACCAAGTGGGTAAGAAGGGCATCTTGAAAGTCCAAACCCAGTTCTTTCGACTAATCCACCAGCACTGGAGATTTCATGGGAGCAGAACACAAGAGCAGCCCCCACAGCAGAATACAAGAGCAGCCCCCATATGAGCCCTCACTACATATGAGCCAAAAAATCACTTTCCACAGTAATAGATTGAATTTTATTTTATGTAATGTAATATTTAATAATAAATAGTTCTTTTATAGCCTAATCTAAAAATTATTTAAAAGTTTATTTATCTCTCCTTTTTTGTAACATATATCATGTTTCTAACCAGAATCTAAAATCCTAAAGACTGTAGTCATGTCTTATGTCTCGATGTATCCTCCCCAGATCTTAAAATGATGCTTTAACCATAACAGACATTTGTTTAATGTTGGTGACAATTTCTCACTTGGGGTTACAAGTGTAGGTATACGGTGATTTTTTAAATAAATGAGACCATATCTGGATACATGCCATCCATCTCCCAACTTACAAACTCTCTTCCCTGGGGATAAGACATCTATTAAATGTACAGGTTCACCCTCATCATATCACAGTATTGAAAGTTGTTTTTCTGACATCACTCAGGTGTCTTCCCCACTAACAACTCAGTCACTGGGGCAGAAATTTCAGTTGTAGCCTAACAGAGATTCAGTGACATAGTGGTGAGTCTTTGAGTAGTGAGTCTTTATATTTTATACAAAGACACAACCCCCTTCGTCTTCCCACCCTCTCTGCTTTCAACACCTCCTTAGAAGCCACCACCATCGATTCTTGGCAATCAAGTGCCAGCCATTGGAGGCTCAGATCAATTTACCATTTCTTTCATTATCTCATTCTAATTATTAGCTGGAGCCATATAAAACTGCCTATTTTTGACCCACAAAAAGCTTATTTCATAGTGTGAGCTATTAGTAATTCAGAGGCTTTCTGAATTGTGTCTACAGAGATACGCATCCTCTTAGTACAGTTGGTTAATCCATCGTTTCTCATTCCTCTTTCCCCCAAGCTTTGAGGAGTAATCATCAGTGCTGATCAGCTCTTCCTGCCTACTGCAATTCCTAATTTTTTGGTACTTACTTAACTGGCTCATGGTCCATCCTTCCCTATTTATGCAGATGGAGAGAAACTAATATGTTTTAGACAAACATTTACTCCACAGGCATAAAAGAACAAAGCTAACAAAGCTGCCTACAGAAAAATGCAGTGTGATCATCTATGAGCTAGATAAAGAGAGGAGGTAAAGTCAGCAAAATACATGTTGGGATTTTAAGAACTGTATGTTTAATACAAAGGTCCTAAACTCAGTGTGTTCAATGCTGACATCTGTGTCTCAGAAGTAATTTAAATTCAAACTTTTCTTTGGGAAACAAAGTGTGAATAGAAGGGCAATTAATATATGTAGAGTTGGTCCTCATCATTTGCAGCTTCCCTATTTACAAACTTTCCTACTCACTAAAATATGTTTGTCACCCCCAAATCTACACTCTCAGTACTTTTATGGTCATTTGTGGATGTGTGCAGAGTGGCAAAAATCTGAGTCTCCCCACGTGCCCATTCTCAGCCAAGGTCAAAAGAGGCATTAGCTCTGCTGGCTTCTTTCAGCCCTCACACTGCAAACAAGCATCCTTTTCATGCCCTATTTAGCTTTTAGTGTATTTCTTCTTCTTCTTCTTTTTTTTTTTTTCCATTTTTGTGCCTTTTGTTGGTAATTTTGCTGTTTAAAATAGTCCCCCGAGTATAGTGCTGATGTGGTGTCTAGTGTTCCTAAGTACAAGAAGACTGTGATGTGCCTTACATAGAACATCAGTATGCTAGAAAATTTTCATCCAGGCATAGGTTATAGGACTGTTGGCCATGAGTTCAATGTTAATGAATCAACAATATATATTAAATAAGTTGTCTTTAAATAGGTATGCACTGTTTAGATACAAGGTTATCTATTGATCAGTTAAAATTTTTGTGACCATAGCACAGGGAGATCAGCTTGGTGCTTTGAGTCCATCTAGAGGGGATGGATAGGGAGGGTGGGAGGGAGATGCAAGAGGGAGGAGAAATAGGGGGGTATATATATATATATATATATATATATATATATATATATATATATACGTACAGCTGATTCACTTTATTATACAGGAGAAACTAACATACTACTGTAAAGCAATTATACTCCAATAAAGATGTTAAATAAATAAATAAATAAAAAGGAAAAAAAGAGAAAACATATTTGAATATGACCAAGACAAAACAGGAAAATTTTATTGTAAAAAAAAAATTGGTACAGCCACTCTGGAGAACAATATGGATGTTCCTTAAAAAACTACAAATACAGCTACCATATGATCCTGCAATCCCACTCATGGGCTGTATGGAGAAAATCATGGTCTGAAAAGATACATGCACCCCAATGTTCATTGCAGCACTGTTCACAATAGCCAGGATATGGAAGCAACCTAAATGTCCATCGACAGAGGAAAGGATAAAGAAGATAGGGTACATATATACAATGGAATATTACTCAGCCATTAAAAAGAATGAAATAATGCCATTTGCAGCAACATGGATGATTGTCAGATTGTCATACTGAGTGACATAAGTCAGACAATCCTATGGTATCACTTATATGCAGAATCTAAAAAAAATGATAAAAATTAACTTATTTACAAAACAGAAACAGACTCACAGACTTAGAGAACGAACTTATGGTTACCAGGGGGAAGGGTGGGTAGAAAGGATAGTTAGGGAGTTTGGGATCGACATGTACACACTGCTATATTTAAAATAATTAACCAACAACAACCACAAAAAAGATAAAGTTATGGAGATGGATGGTGGCAATGATAGCCGAACAATGTGAATAGACTTAATGTCACAGAACTGTAATTTAAAATGGTAAATTTTATGTGTATTTTACCACAATTAAAATTTTTTTTTAATTTAAAAAGCAAAAAAAAAAAAATGTTTTTAATTAAAAAAAAATTGTGACCAGAAGCTCACAGGAACCAATCTCTGTATTTTCCCTAGAAGTAATGGTTCTGTACTCATTAACTCAGGGTTTTTGGTGAGTTTAAGAATGTAACTACTGTGAATAATGAGAACTGACTGTATTATGTATTTTTCTTTGGTTTTCAATCATTGCCTAAATAAACATTTATGGGCATTACATTAGGAAGTAAAAAATATGCAGATGAAGAAAATGTAGACTTGCTTTTGAAACAAACAACAAAAAGTAGTAAAAATACAATGTGATAAGGATTGATAGTTCCTCACAGTAATGAAGAGGCAAGAGTAATGAGCTTGTTGTTGCTCTCCATAACAAAGATAGCCAGGAATTTTAATCAATATCAGTATTATTGAGATGCAGTTCAACTATTCCAGTTTCACATGGGAAGTTCTTAATATAAAGCTTATTTAGGGACTTCCCTGGCGGTCCAGTGGTTAAGACTTCGCCTTAATGCAGGGGGTGCGGGTTTAATCCATGGTCTGGGAGCTAAGATCCCACATGCCTCGTGGCCAAAAAACCAAAACATAAAACATAAGCAATATTGTAACAAATTCAATACAGACTTTAAGAATGGTCCACATAAAAAAAAATCTTAAAAAAAAAAAAGCCTATTTATAGGGAATGACCTGGGTGAGGTGACTGGGGAGGGTTTCTCAGAAGACAGAAAATTGTTGCAATCCTTTCTCAATGATAAACGTACTGTTTACTATGAGAAGATGAAGGAAAGTCCAATCACTCTTTGGTGTAGTGCCTACTTAGGTTTTCAAAAACTACCCTAAATAGCTTAAGAATAATGGTCTGCTTCTTTATCATTTCAAATATGTACAAAGTAAGAAAAGAAATGGAAATAAAGGGTGATTCTGCTTCCCAAAATTATAAAACAAATCATAAAAATTTCTTGGTGTTACAGGATAGAAAAATGGAAATATGCCAACAACAATAAAAATAAGAATTTTCTCACTTCCTAAACTTCATTCTGATCTAAATCAGTCCTCTTCTGTTAATTTTTTCAGGCATGTCCATAGGTATTCTCTCTCTCTCTCCCTCTTTCTCTCTTTTGTTTTTCTTTCTTTCTTTCTGAGAATTTGAAGAGTCTAAAGTTATAACAGTATTATTCTTTTGTGGTTGCAATAAATTATCTTTAAGACAAAGAATTAAAATCTTTCAAGTCCAAAATTTCATTAATTATTAGATGTGCTGTTAAGGTAATGAAACTTTTGGAGAAAAACAGGTATTTTACATTGAACATACTTTATAAAACCTAACAATAACACACTTTTGCATTCAATTACCTCCCACTTTCCTCATTTCTATAATCAAAGTTTGGTTCTAAATCTTGTTTGTATTTGTATACTAAAAGTTTTTCTGAATCTCTTTTGGCCATTAGCAATTATAAACATACATACTTTTTTCCCCCATATCTGGTGCTTGAGATTTTGACCTCTTTATTACTTTTAGAATTGATAGTATAATTTTCAAAGGGATATCAAAGAACATCAGAGAAAATTTTGTATACATTTCTATTAAGCTACACCCAGTTCTATTTTTTTTCTTTAACTGAATAATATATTGCTCAGAATTAAACTGCTTATATTTTGGGAACTGTGAAGGGTCTGAGGTTTCACCATACTTGCAAGCTAAAATGTTAGCCTTTCCCTGTTTCATGGATGCTGGGAGAAGACAACTGTGTCAGAGATGACGAACAGTTTATTATCACAGCAATAACAGGAGCCAGAGTAATAGCGTTTTTGTGACAATTCCTTGAGCCCAAATACTATAGGGTAGCAACAAAAGAGCCAGATGACATTTACACATACAGTGGGTAGCTTTATAGGAGAGAAACCCTGCTCTTACATCAGCGGCTGTTTCCACCTGGATAGAAAAGGACTTGTCCTGGGGTGTCACAATTTATTCCTTACTTTATAGCAGTATAATGTTTCTCAACTTCAGAAATGCTAAAACATAAAAATAACATGTATTCTAGAATTGGAGGAAGTGTGGAATGTGAGACTTTTAGGAGCCTGGGGTTAAAGAAAACAATAAGACCTCAAGATTCCAAAGATGAAAGGGAATTTAAAAAATCTCAACCAAATATATTTGACATAATTTTCTTTGCTTTTCACAACTCTCCTTATGAGTACCTTTTTAGCCAAAATAACACATCATGGCATTTCAAATAACCACATGTTGTTTTAGAGTTTGAAAAGATTCTAAAATAATTTAAAATTGAGGGTAGTTGGAGATTTTCTGGGTCTATGTGTGCGTCTTCAGTACTAATCATGGCATCCTCAATTTCCTTCTATAGATTTTGCCAGAGAACTAAATCTGTTAATAGTGAGAGGATTCTGTCCTCCACCAACATAAAAGTACTATATTAAGAAAAACAGTGTCTCTCATGCACTCATAATCCATGAATACATGCAAATGGTATTCTTTTTAAAGTGAGATGGATAAAATTCATAATGACTAGAGATATAGTTATATCACTATTCAAATATTATACTTGCATAATACAGTGTACTTTCTGTGTACCAATTACATATAAAAGATAAAAGAAGGGCTTCATATAAAAGCTACACAGCTATATTTTTCCTATTATGTGCAAACATATATATTGTAAAACCAGAACACCAAGCATCTTTCCTTTCCAAAAATAATTAAATTTCATTTTTACAACAATAAAATTTAATTGCAGTTGGCATTTTTAAAAGCCAATACTCTATTTTATCAGAGGTAGCTATAATTAATCTTTCCATATTGGATGCTACCATACCCAAAGTAGTTCCAAGAAGTACATACTGTTTGGGGGAGAAAAGAGAAGAAAAATTATACAACTTTACATATGACTACTAAAAATTAAATTTTTTTCTTAATTTACTTTCCTCTTTGAAATGCTGATAAAATATTTTATGAAATGTCTTTTAACAGAAATTTTTAAAAAATCCATAATGTGTAGCCTGAAAAATGGTCCACTAAAAGACATCCAGGTGCTAAAACCCTAATTCCTGGAACCTGTAAGCATTACCATCTAAGGCCAAAAAAAAGAGTCTTTGCAGATGTGATAAATTAGGATCTTGTGATGGGGAACTTGTCCTGGATTATCTGGGTTGTTCCTAAGGATAATCACACATATCCTTATAAAAGGGAGAAAGAGGGAGATTTGACACACACACACACAGAGGAGAAGGTGAAGAGAAGATAGAGAAGAGAGAGAGTTGAATATCCTGGGCTTGAATATTGGAGTGATGCAGCCAAAAGCCGAGGAATGCTGGCAGCCAACAGAAGCCTGAAGAGACAAGGAATGACTTTCCCCTAGAGCCTCTGGTGGGGTGGGTGCTGGTGTCCACTGTGCATTTACACTGGAACTAGGGTAAGGGATATTGGCTAAGGAGACTTCGATGCAGTGATGAGGAACTTACCCCCATGAATATCTGGGAGGAAGAGCATTCCAGAAAGAGGTGATGGTAAGTGCAAAGGGCCTGAAGTTGGCACACGCTTGGCTCCTGGTGCATCTGGAGCATATCAAGTGAGGAGGAAAGAAGATACCAGTTGGGCAGAAAGGTCTTGCATCCAAGGAATAGCCATGGCATGGCCTTTGAGGGGAGGGTTTGAAGCAGAGGAGTGGCATTATTACCCAGTCCAATCTCATAATGCTTGCTTCATGACAGGCCAATAAATCAAGAGATGAGTTGTTGGGGCAAGGAATAGAAACTTTATTCAGAAAACCAGCAGATGGAGAAGGTGGTGAACTATTGTCCCAAAGAACAATACATGAGTTAGAATTCAGGCTTCTTTTATGCTAAAAGGGGAAGGCGTGTGGCTGGTTGTTGCAAACTTCTTGCTGCCAGCCAGATCCCCCACAGGGGATGTGATAATCCTTTGTTCTTGCAGCAGAACACATAGGATGTTCATAAATCTCCAACAAGACAAATGTTATTCTCTGTTCTGCAAACTTTTATCTCCATATGAATGAAAAGAGTTATATCTTTAAAGGGCAGAGCCTTGAGAATGGGCTATACCATATATTTCAGGCTATAGGCAGCATTCTTTTACAAAAGGTGCAGAGCCAGTATGACTAAGCTCAGGCAACAACAGAGCACAGGGGTTAGAGCTAAAAGAATAGATCCAATATGGAGTCAGGTTTGTTCTTCTCTGTTACAGGGCCTGAGACTGCATTTCTAACATTGTTCCACCCTGCTGATGCTACTGGTCTGCTTTTGAGTAGCAAGGCCTTCTGGTGGGTCAGAGTCCATTTCCACATCAATGGATGTTCTTTCTGAAAATTTAAAGATGCAAAGTTCTAGCAAAAAATAGAGTAGCTATTATTTTATAAACTGTGGGCTTCATGCCTTTCATTGCTGTTTCTTTCACCTCTCTGTTGAGCTATTTCACTCAATGTAAGGTTTTTGTTTTTATTTGTTTTGGTTTATTGCTTATCTGTATTTTTACAATGTCTGTGCAACTTTGGGGCAGAAACATTTCATTCGATGATTGATTGAAATGAAAGAATAGATGCTATAGCTAATATGGTCAATAGCCTCTGATGTTTATTGATATGATATATGAGAAGTATTTCAAGGGTTTATACTTTAATACCAGGCATACTATAAGTAGGGCCTACCAATACTAATACACACATGTTTTGAAATATCATAAAAATATTTCTATTTGCATTTCAATTCACAAAGTGGTGAGTTAGGTAATTGGTCTTAATTGAACTGGTTAAGCAGAATTAGATTTGAATCCTAAATATTTTAATCTCTCATGTAAGCATATTCTCCTCAAGAAGGATACTTTAGCTGATGTATCCTTGGAGCTCTTATATTTTCTTTCTTGAATAACAATGTGTGTTGCAAGAAGACAGGCTTAAGTGTTCTTGAACCCTGGGGCATTTAGAGGCCACCTTGGCTGAGAGGACATGGGGGGACAAGAATTGCATTCACCTGAAGCAGGAGACCCTAGCAGGCCATCCAACTCCAGGATCCCATTCTTCCAGGGTGAGTGGAGCCCTGCCTTGCAGTTCTACTCCCTGAAATGAGTGCCCAAGTTAGTGGGCTCTGTGGAATCCACAAGCAGGTCACCATGTATCTGGTGAGAGCTTCTCCTTAAAAGTCAGACTGACTCCAGAAATTGAGCTGCCAGAAATTTAATGTAGTATAATATAGAAACCCCAAGAGTCTCTAGTCTGCCTTGTCTTGACATCAAGCACATTCTTTGCCAGGGTGTAGCCTCCATGCTCACCCGTTCCTCTGTGATTTAGCACCTATTTTGGCAGGCAGGCTCTTCAGGACTTCACTCCAGCCAGGTACATGGGGAAGACACCTCCTCAAGGAACAGGCACAAGTAGGTGGGGGTGAGGCAGCAGCTTCCTCAAACCGGAGGCCTTCCTTATTCCTGGTCCTGCACCTACTTCCCACTTTTCTAGTCCTGCTTCCTCAGGTCCTGTAATAAGTTTGTCCTCTGACTGTGAGTGGTGTTGGTATTCAGGCTGCAGGAAAATGCTGAATTGGAAATGAAAAAGGTCCAAACTTTACTTCCAGCCCTTCTTTTCAGACAAACCACTTCTGCTTTCTGAGAATCACATAGTGGGCGGAAAAGAAACTTGGGAAAGGATGGGACACATGCACATGTAAGTAATTATACTAGTCTGCTCAGGCTGCCATAACAAAATACCATAGACTAGGTGACTTAAACAACAAGTGTTTACTTTCCCACAATTCTGGAGGTTGAGGGTGTAAAATCAAGGTGCCGTCAGATTCAATTCTTGGCAAGGGCCTCTTCCTAACTTGCAGCGGCTGCCTTCTTGCTATGTTCTCACTTGGTGGAGAGAGAGAGCTCTTCGGTGTCTCTTCCTGTAAGGGCACTAATCCCATCACACCAGGGCCCCACTCATATGATCTGCTTTAACCTTAATTACTTCCTTGTAGGCCCCATTTCCAAATACAGTCACATGAGGGTTAGGGCTTCAGCATATGAATTTGGGGGGATACAATTCAGTCCATAGCAGTAATCAATACAAAATCTTAGCCTATTTCCTTCACCATTGGCATTTTAGGTTGACTGCCTATGAAAATGAGTCAACTAATTTTGATCTTCAAAAATTGCAGTTTCATGTGGTTCAGCTTCTTCATCAGGCTGGTGTTTTCCTCTGTAGCTGATAATCCTTGATCACAGTGGGGCTATTTCCCTGGAGACCTCTAAGACCCCTTTGCTCCTGGTGGGGGTCTTGGTGCAAGTGTGTGTGTGGGGCCCAGGGACACTAGAGGGATCTGTATTTGATCTATGTATGTCCATATGCACAAAGGAATGCAGCATTAAATAACAAATTAAAAATCCCGTGATAGGCTGAAAGATCATGGAAGAAGGGAAAATGTTTTATCCTGATGTTTGAACAAAGTGCCCACATTTTCATTTTGCACTGGGGCCCACAGTAGTTCTGAGGCTGGCCCTGAGAGTGGACATAGAAGAGAATCCACCATGGGCCCAGCAGACAGACCTCAGCATCCTGACTTGGAGGCTCAGGTTCCTTTCATCTCCAGTCCTCTGTCTAGGACTTTGGATGATATGCATTCAGCCCCCGTGACTGGAAAGAATATGGCAGATGGTAGGGTGGGAAGATTTGTAGGTCAGCCTGAAAAGGACATTCACCATTTCCCTCACATCCATTGCCAGAACTCAGTCCCATGGCCACAGAGGCCACCTTCTCACGGAGGCTGAGATGTGGGCCAGGTGTGCACTTGGTGAAAGAGGTATCTGGTAGTAGGAGGGCTCAGAGCTCTGCCACATGACCACCCACCTTTTAAAATACCCATCTCATGTGGTACATAGCCATAAAAAAGAATGAAATTATGCCATTTGCAGCAACATGGATGGACCTAGAGATTGTCATACTAAGTGAAGTAAGTCAGAGAAAGACAAATACCATATAATATCACTTATATATGGAATCTAAAATATGATACAAATGAACTATTTACGAAACAGAAACAAACTCACAGACATAGAAAACAAACATGGTTACTGAAGAGGAAAGGTGGGGAGGGATAATTAGTCTGGGGTTAGCAGATACAAACTATTATATATAAAATAGATAAACAACAAGGTCTTACTGTATAGCACAGGAAGCTATATTCAATATCTTGTAATAAACTATAAAGGAAAAGAATATGGAAAAAATGTACATACACTGTATATGTATAACTGAATCACTTTGCTGTACACCAGAAACTAATACAACATTGTAAATCAACTATATTTCAATAAAAAATAAACTAATTCATTAAATTAAATACCCATCTCAGGTCTTACTCTTAAGTTTTGAGCACTTCTTTGTTACTTCCCCCCCACTAGAATGTACAGTTGGTGGGAGAAAAGCCTTGTGTCTCTTTCTTAGAGCTGCAGCCCCAGTGCTTGAAATGGTGCCTAGAACCTGATGTCCTCATGAGATGTTTGTTGACTGGCTGTTGCAACAAAAATAGAAATGAGGCTTTTCTTAAATAGAAATGAGGTTTTTTTCTTTTCTGACAAACAAGGAAAATAAAGGAGCAATGGACAGACCATGGAAGCTGCATAAACTGGCCTGAAAGAGTTAATCGATCCTAGTTTTATTTTAATTGTTACTAATCTGTAGTGCCTGTAGCTAGACTTGTCCTTCACAAAGCTAACATCTGACATTCTCTGACTCCATATGAATTACACTCTGCACCTGGCATTTTTCTCCACTTACACTCCCTTATAGAACTCTTCATTTCAGAAAGAAGGTCACAGGCCAATAACTTCAGGGACACCAGACCAGGTTGCTGAGCCACCTGATGCCAGTTTTGGCCATGAATTTGCAGAAGAAAAGAAATGCAAGACCTTAATTACTTTGAGCTTTATCGCCTACCCCAGACCATGAGCCCTGGGCTATAAAACCATTCCCTATTCCCCAGGGAGGGGGGCACAGTTCTTGAGGCGCTGGCCCACTGTTTTCCCTCTTTGCCTGTCAAAGAATAAAGCTACTCTTTCTTGTTCCTCCAAAACTCTGTCTCCGTATTTCTTTTCAGGATCAGTCCACAGACAGCCAATATTTTGGGATCATGGCTGACTGACTGACTCAATGAACAAGTTCCACAGCTCATGGGACCTGCATACCCTTTCGCTGCTGCCCACACAGACTTAACACAAAGCTTGGTCTGAACTTGAATCTCATGTACACCTTTACTAAGGTTGATCTACATGAGTGGCCTGGCCTGACTGCTCCTCAAACCCATCTTTACTTTCCTAACCTACAAGACCTGAGGTCTTCCCAGCTGACTCCTATCTCTGTTTCAGGGATACACTGGTGCTTGCAGGAAATGAAGAGAGGCAGATGGTTCCAATGATGCCATTCCTTTGTCCTCAGAAGAACATTAATAAGAAGAAACTTAAAATATAGGCGAGACTAGTTTGTGGGTACATGGTCTGGCTTTACAAATATTCAGACTTTTATGACTTGCTGATAAAGGACCATACACATAAATTTTTGTTTATCCATAATATCCCAACTTTGGAGAAAATGTACAGACCTAGTAATGTGAAAAATGTTTAAACTTATCCTGAGCTATTGATGAAACAGGAACCTCAAATGAAAACATCTACTAGGAATGTGCCATTTAGGGAGCAACAGACTATTGCACAAGAATCAACAAAGAATGTGGTTTCAGGTTTCTGGCAGAAAAATTAATTTCTTAATGGACATTATGAGGTTGAAGATTAAGTGTTGGTAGAGAGGAGTTCATTTCAAGCCTGCATGGTGTGTCTCCCCAGATGGTGGTGTTTAGGTCACTTTTGGGAAGTGACACAAACATGGGAATGGGATAAGTGTTCATAACAAGGCAAATGGTACAAGCAGGCCAGTGTCCTTTTCCAACACACTCCACACCATTGCACATGCACAGTAAATAAACATACACACACAATATACACACACACAGAGTTTTATAGTTCTGGTGTGGTTAGGATAACCATATGCCGAGCAAGACAAGCCTTTCAGGACGTCTAGCCTGCTCCCATCCCTGATGCCTCAGATGTGCAATCTCAAGAGCTGAGTGTTTCTTACTCCATGTCCCAGTATTGACAGGACTCACGCTGGCAGCCAATGATATTAGGTGGGGTTGAGTTAGCAGTGTGATGCCTTGGGTCTGTGCTTCGGAAGCAAATTTATAGACCAATTGATTCAAAAGCAAAGCACAGTAGCATGATTGAAAATCAAGTTCTCTATTCTTCAGATAACTTCTCAGATGTCCCCCTCCTTCACTGCTTTGGCACATGTTCTCAACTTTTCCAGGGTCTTCTTCCTGCTAGCCACAGACATGCCTGAAGTTAGAGGTAGCCAAGGAAATGTGTGGAACTGGGTGGAAGCACTTTCATTCCAGGGCACAAGTCTCCTCCCTCTACACCTCAAAGGCAAACCATAGAGCCTCATGATCAGATCACTGGACGCTGTGAGCAGATGAAGTCCCTGTCAGACTAGGTTCCTGATGAGTTAAGCTCTTCCTCCCACAAACCCTCCCCTTCACAACCTCTGTTGGAAATGAGGCATAACCAAGAAACAAACTATTGTTGCTTAACACCACTGAGACTTGGGTCTTCTTATGTAGCATTATTGAATCTATCCTGATATATACAGGAATAGTCAGATGGAAGAGGAACACAGCTGTAACAAAAAATATTTTTGTGGCATTAGCATGATAATTAGGTAGCAGACAGTGAGGAAATTTTGAGAGTTTAAAAAGAGGCTTCTCTTTATCATGTTGCAGCAAAGTAATTGCTGAAATCCTTACCTGTGATAACTTAGGAGGAAGATGTACCTAGTGAAACTAATGAACCACGTACCTAAAAGATTTATAGCTCTAGAAGTTAATACACATAACACTGTAGTGTTGTTGATTGCTGTCAGCTCTGTTTGGTAAGGTATTACATGATAAAGGTGCACTTAGGAAAGAACTGACTAGTGCAGAAGTGAAAAGGAATGTAAAGCATCCCGAAACTCAGAGCCTGTTAAGGTGGACAATGATATTCTTGATCCCAAACAGAAAAGATAAAATTAAGAAAGTCTTCCTGTTTCAAATGCCCACTAAAATTTTCAATCATTCAAAATGCTCCAGGGAAAGGATCAGAGATAGAGTGTGGCACCTAGTGTGTTTTTCAATTGGATTAAAATCAGGGTAGAGGGTAAAGCATGACCATGGTGGCCCTCCCCACTCAAGCTAGATAAGGTCCAGGTCCCTGCCCCTAAGGTGAATGAGACTCTCCTTGGAGGAAAGAAATTTAAAAAGTACAACAGTTCTGGAGACCATCTCAAAAACAGTGTGGGCATGGCTACTGGCAGATAGTACTCACTGGGTCAAACTGGTAAGAAACTGGCTAAATTTTTGTTGAGGGAACCAGGAAGCTGAGCTTGTTCTAGGTGTAAGATGACCCTTGGGTACCTAACTCTCTAGGCAGGACGTGACTGTAGAAATCTTCACAGCCCCTCTCTCCACTGCCCACCTCCTGAGGGAGCCCACCCCCAGCACTTTCTTTACATGTGGTTGAGGAAGAAGATGGAAGAGAAGGCTGTTTAAGCTGGAGGCAGGAATTGTAGAAACACGAAGAGTCTTTTTTGAAACATGGACTGGAGAATTCTTCTTAAAGAGAGGAATCAAGATATACTCTCCCTTCATGGTTCAGGACACCCATGTTGTCCACCTCGTGGGGTCTCAGAGTTGCTCTGGACAAGTGACTATATCTACCAATTGTTCCTCTCTCCAAAGGGGAGTGTTTGCTGCAGAGATCTTGTCCTTGTTCAACCTCTCTATGGGGGCTCCAGGGGACAGAAAACTGAGTTTTTTAGTTTATTGGTCTCTGGATCAAAAGCAGCTCTATTCATACCCACTGAAGATATGACTATGCACTCTTGAGAGCCTAATGATGCACGGAAGGGAACTTTTGGGCACTTCTGCGAACAGGGGATGAGTGTCAACAAGTTGTATGTGGAAAAGAGAGTAAATTAAAAGGTTGACTGCAATAGCCATCCGTTGGTGCCATTCACCCTGATTCTCCCCTCTCCCCAGGCACCACCCTCCCTTGATGTTAAGGGTGACCCTGTGGCTTGCTTTGATCAATGAAATGTGATATGAAGAGATGCATCCCTTCCCAGTGGATGTAGTTAAGAACTGGTGACTGATTTTCCACACTCTCTCCCCCAACCACGGCATACCCAGAATTCTGGATTGAGGTAGCAGTTGAACCTCTGTTAGCGTGGGTACCCAAGTGATATCAGTGAAATGAGCAGAGACCTCCTGTGAATGGCAAAAAAATTTGTTGTAAGCCATCTGGATTTTGAATTGTTTGCTACTGCAACGTGACCTCCCATCTTGACTAATACATCACTCATATATTGTAGTATCATAATAACTTGTCAAAGCATGTGCTACATCCCTAAGAATATAGCTTAAAATGGGAAATGTCAGGATCAGATATTTACTTCTGTAGGACTTAGTGTCTGACATTCCTTTGGTAAGGATCCTTAAATTTTAAATTTTTAGGTGAATTGTTCACTATACACTCTGTGCTGTTGATTATTGTGTAAGTCCCTTGAGAGGATTTTCTACAGTGTGCTTAACAAAAACTTCAGTACTGAAAGATGTAAGCATCATCTTCATAAGGAAAAAGGAATCAGGGGAATTGAATTTCCAAGGAAATCACAAACATTTTCCTACAGAGGAACTTTCAAATAGAAACAAAACGAGAATTTGAAAATGACATTAATAGAGCTGAGATGGAAAGTTCCTCCACTGTATCTCATAGTTCTCCACATATCTAGGTTTTTGGACATGTGGGTAATGCTATAAATAATTTCATATACAACTTCCCCACATATACAACTCCTCTGAGTTCTTTGAGGGGTGGGAGGGTGCTTACTCCCTGGTGTGTCTGCATTACATAGCACATTCTTTATACATCACAAGCTCCCAGCCCTGCAACAGAAACTTGCATGTATCATCACTTGCTCCTTACCACAACCTAGTGATGTAGGAATTGATATCCCCACATCATAAATACAGAAACCTGGGCCCCAGGAAGTTAGGGCACTTGTCCAGATTTGCACATATTTGCATAAGGTCTTACGCAGTGATGTCTCTCTTTAAAGCTCACATCGTTCATTGGTTTATTTGTTTATGATTCAACATTGTTGAATGAATGATTGAGGTAGATATAAAATATATTTCAATATATAGGAAAACATGGAAAAGGCAGTAGGCAATCCCTCTAGTGTAAAGACTTAAGAAGGAGATTTTTTGGTTGAAAATGAACTTAAAAAATATTCCCATTAATACCAATTACCTCATCATTTGACCTCATTGTTAATGGGTCTCTCAGTTCAGGGAAAAGTCCAAGATCACTCCTCTCAGGTGGCTGTTTCCTTGTGATGTCACCGGGCTCCAACTTTGCCTCTCAGTCCTTATTGGGCCTTCTTCCCTCAAGAGACAGATTTTTTAGGCAAACAGAATGCCCTCCAATAAAGCATTTGGACATGCAGATGTTTAAATCATGGCATGTAGGTCACTTACAAAAAGAGGACAACTATTTCTGGTATCATTTTAAATTTATTGTGATGAGTCAAGGCTAACACAAGGTGAACTCCTTTTACCATCATCTGCACAGCTGCATTAGCTCATCCATGTATTAAAAAATGGATCTCTGGACAGTTAGTTGGCAATTTGGCAAATTGCTCATGTATAATGCAAGAGAAGAAAGTGTAGTTTCAACTCATACTGATTCTACCTCTACATTTCATGAATAATTTTTATTTTATGGTAAAATGTGTCACATGTTTATTCAACAAAATGGAAATTTGAAAAATCCCAGCTATATATTAATTTTATTATCATTAGCTCAATTTTTTATAGTCACAGATTATGTGAAGAGTACCTACCTTTATCTAGATGGAATTATTTATTTATTTTGAGAAACAAATACATTCATCTAAGATGTTGACTTTATTTTTCTCTTTTCATGCTACATGCTTTAACAACCTTTACATCTACGAAATGGATGAATTCTAAATCACTTGGAACAAAGGGTCTTTCCTAAGCTTTTGTGCAAAACAAATGGTTTATTAGCCAACATATTTTCCATTCAGGAGAATTCACATTTGAACCATTATTTTGATGAGTTTTACACTGGATAATTAATTCCATTTTCTTTTCTTGTAAAGTCAGTTTTCCTTTTCAGTTTCATTCATTTATTCATTAATATTTGTTGGCAAACTTTTATAGAACACTTGCTTTAGGGAAGACATGATGTTGGCATTGGGGGCTATAGTCATAAATGAGACAGATCCACTCTGCCTATGGATGCCCTTATGATTGGGGTGGGTGACTGGGGATTGAATAGTGCTGGAAGAAGGATTATATATTCTCAGCAATATAACAGCGAGAAAATATGTAATGAGAAAAGCCTCTACTTACCTTTCCAGGATAAGGTGGAATTAAATTCACTTCTCAAGGTGTTGCTAAAGCCAAAATGTTTGCTTTGGTGCCTAAATGAACATGGGCCTGCACTGTACTAGGATGACTAAGGCAGGAGCTGGTGTGAGAAGTGACAGCACCAATTCTGGAAGTGAGCCCGGAGGGAAGGAGGCAAGCTGAGTGGTTACATTTCTACCATTTGCCAGCACTGTGTTCTCTATGAATTCAGCAATTTAGACACACTCACTGTCTCCATCTGCCTCCACATGCCCATCCTTAGAGAGCACTGTGGACCCACTCTTCACCCAGAATCATTGTCACATGACAGAAAGAATGAGGAGTGGCTTCATGGGGCATCAAATCCGCATGTGTATAGGAGGAAGGCATACTCCTCTTCATTAAAGCCTTCCAGAAGGCAACAACTATCAGTTTTTCAGTTGTTTTTAAAAGTCTTTTAAGGATGATGATGATCATGATGATACAGAGAGGAGATATCTACAGTCACCTTAAACCATTTCTCTCTGGGAAGGCATTCCCAGAAGGATTAATTTTCCTCTCTTTATTATACACACAAAAAATGATTACAATAAGATCTATCACTATGTTCTTAGGTTTCTTTCAAATATTCAGAGAGAAATGCTCTGAATTATTCTGCAAGAAGAGGTAGGGAGGGCTGGAGTGAACTGTGGAGACAATAATTTAGGGGGCATAGATGAGCTTGAGAAGGCATATCGTGTCTGTACAAACACCCAAGCACAATGGCATGAGAGCATTTCCATTGTAAAGTTGCATTATCAGGAAGCTGGAACTGGCAGTGCCATCCAGTTTGAGCATAATATCCAGTTGGAACCCATCTTGCATGCAGGCGAGTGTTCCTTCTCATCCTTCAATGATTCATTCATATCCTTTGGTACTGGTTCTTGAATGCTTATCAATATCCAAATCCAGATCTTCTATTTTATCATTCTTTATTTTAGTTGATGGAGAACCTGGTCTTTATATTGCATTTTTCAGCATAATGAGCAATGTGTATTCTAGGTACATTCCATGGTATTTAGCCTTCATTATTTATTCCATCAACTCTGAAGAAGCTTGGTAAGCAGATGTAAGGATCTCATGATCAAATGCATATGTCTGTCTTTCTAAGGGTACCTCCTGCCATACCAATCTACCCTTCATTTCCAGAACATTCTTTATATTTCTTGATTATGGTCTTTTGCTTGCTCTTTTATCCACCTAGAATCCCTTCCTTTTTCTTAGAGTGCTATTATCCAAAAACCTACCAAGAACTCACTCCCTCAGAATTCATTTCATCCACTCTCAGTGGGCCAGAAGTAAATATATAGCAAGTATCAGCTGTGATACTGACCCTATTTGAGTTTCATTTTAAGTTGTAGGTTCTTATTTGTGACATATATTAGAATAATCAGGGAAACTTTAAAACATATAATTGTTTGGGTCAAACTCGAGACCAAATGAATCAGATTTTTTGGAGGTGGGGACAAGGCAATGATATTAAAAAGGAAAAGAAAACCAAAACATACCCAAGTAACCTCTCTGAGTAACTGTAATATGTATCCAGGGTCAACATAGTTCAGTCAAAATGTTAATAGGACAAATGGCTATACCCATGTAGTCCATTTAGCTTTGAACACAGACAATTTAATCCACTGCATCTTTAAAAACCCTTACACAGCAGTCCCCAACCCCCAGGCCATAGACTGGTACAAGTCTATGGCCTGTTAGGGACCAGGCTGCACAGCAGGAAGTGAGTGGCAGGCGAGAGAGTGAAGCTTCATCTGCCACTCCCTGTTGTTCCCCATCACTCCCATTATATCCTGAACCATCCCCCCACTCCCCACCCCCATCCATGGAAAAATTGTCTTCCATGAAACTGGTCCCTGATACCACAAAGGGTGGGGACTGCCGCCTTACAACAAGGTCAACAACGAGAGTCACTTGTAACAGGGAAGAATCAGCACATGCAATGCAATCTGTTACCATTCCTGGAATCAATGTAACATAGAGTAAAGCCCTCCTGATTGGACGGTAGAATTCTTGTCATGCGTAAAGCTCATCTAAGATACCAAATTGTGGGTTTGGGCATTAGAAGTGTGCATCAGAGTGTGAAAGGTTAGAATCAGAAGTCTGGGCAGAACTGAAGGTCATGAAAAAATAGATTATCTGAACACAGGAATGAATAAGATTTGGTTGTGTTTGGGTCAGGCATTTGGGGACATAGGTCTGAAACTGGATGAGCAGCTCAAAGTAGGAAGGAAAAGTAAGGTATAGAGATCAATACTGTAAGACCCCTACTCAACCTGAGATCTTAGAGGGGTCATAGCAGGTGAGTGATGGAAACCTAAGACAGAGGTTCCAGCAAGGAGGCCACTCATGTTCAGCTAGATAAGGAGCAGCTGTGGAAGACCTGACTACCCCACCAGCCATAGAAGGACTGCCTTTGAGGGTACAGTTGTCAGATCAAATACAGGATGCCTAGTTAAATTTGAATTTCAGATAAACAACACATTTTTTAGTATAAGTATGTCCCAAATTTGCATTAGATCTGCTGCCAGGATTGGGGAGCTTGTGGAACAGAAGGAACTAGTCATCTAATTCCTCCTGATGGCCAATTCCTTCTTGCAGAGAATACCCTTCTTCTTGTATGTCCCATGTGCAGCTGGCTGTACCATCACCCAGTTGACTCCCATTAAATCAATTGAAATAATATAGGAATGTTAGTAACAGATGGGCCCAAACATGTAGTTGTGGGAGTCTAGATTCAGTTTCTCAGTGAAAGGAAGTCTGGATCTGAGCTTAAATCAGATCTGGCCACATGTCTAAAATTTACTTAAGCAAATTTTTGTAATTCTGAAAAAAGAATTAACTTATTTGAATGACTTTTGCCCTGAATTTTCCATATACAAATATGAATAAATTACTCAGAATAATGTACTCTTTATTCTAACAGCAGTTTAGCCATTTAAACTTGAGGTCTCTTTAATCAATAGAAATTGACAGAAATGGCTTTTAACTTTATGTTGATTTTGAATTAAAATTGCCATCTAACCAAATCTCTGGAGAGTCTAACTTTAACCTCCTTCAGTTATTGATGAGTAAATCACTGGGTCCTTGGAGAAATGGTGGTACAAGGAACACAGGAAAGTTCAAAGTGAACTTGGGCTCTTGTGCCATAAGGCAAAATAGTATTAAAAGATTGATGAGGTCACATCAAAAGGACCCAGGTATTCTGTTGGAGTCAATGGGAATACATTTAATCAATGGGATACGCGGGTTCATGGAACTCAGAAAAGAGAATGCCAGATAAAATAATTAAAACTCATGCTATTGCTTTGAAAATTGGTGTCTTGCTTTGCTTTTTTAGTAGTAATTTTAGATGAGGTGAACAAATAATCCTATGTGATGAAGAAAGCTCTGTGCTATATGAGAAAGCAACTAATAATGATAGGAAAGAAAGAAATCATAGAATTCAAAAAATCATCATTATGGGAATCATCACCACATGGGAACTGGGTATTTGCATAGTGCTAACACAACCTTACATAAATTGTTGACAGTTTCAAGAAAAGGAGGGGGGAACCTGAATGTACATGAAAGTTCATATTGCTATCACCCTAATTCAGGTGTCAATTTCCCATCACCACTGGTCAACCTGATGTTCTGCCACTTGATGTGATGCAATAAGAATTACACAACATTGCAGAGAATGACTGCTAACAAATTATGTTTTGCCTGAATTCATTATGCTTTCAGATCTACCTGCCAATGTGTAGAAACTACAGGAGTTATACGATTAAACTGAGAGAGACTATGGAGAAATAACCAGACAAATCCATAAGGTTAAATATTTTTCGCAGGGTAACTAGCTTGTAAATTTTTTTTCTATAACTTGGTGTCATGAATAAAGAAAGGGGGCAGGAGGTGTGCTGTACCAAAGTAAAAGAGATGTAAAATTCATCGCTGCCAAATTCAACCCATAGTCATATATTTGGATTGTGATTTGGACAAAACAACAGTAGAGGATATTTTTCAGACAGTTGAGGAAATTTGATACTGCATTGGATGAAAATTTTGACATAACAAAATGTACATTGTAAGCTTAAAAATATCATTTACAGTATAACCTCTTGTAAAAGAAGTGAAAAGAAAAGATCTGGAGGCATCCACTGGGGGTAGACAGTGTCACCTTTGGGTGGCCGAATACAACATTGTTACTTTCTTAGTTTTGTGATCTCTATTTTCTAACTTCATATAGGCATTATACAGCTTTTGAAGTGGCAAACTTTTTCTTTTTCGGTACGTGAGCCCCTCACTGTTGTGGTCTCTCCCATTGTGGAGCACAGGCTCCAGGTGTGCAGTCTCAGCGGCCATGGATCATGGGCCCAGCCGCTCCACAGCATGTGGGATCCTCCTGGACTGGGGCACGAACCCATGTCCCCTGCATCGGCAGGCAGACTCTCAACAACTGCGCCACCAGGGAAGCCCTTATTTTTAATTAAAAAGGTAAATAAAACAAATATTCTTGATTAGCACACATATCCACTTTTTTTTAAAGTTTAATAATTGGATTTTTCTTTCTAGAACTTTGACTTAGGTTTTGAGATGAATCCATTCTCTTTAGAGTTTCTAAATGGCTTAAATAACATGTTTCTCCTCCTTTGGATTTCACATGGTTTTCTAAACTAGCCTGGAAAAAAATCCCTTGAGAAAACTCTATTTTCATTGAACTTTTGATCCTACAAGAAGCAATGTTTGTAAAGCCTACTGCTTCTCTTTACAAATTCAGTCTGATGTTACATCAAAGAAATTCAGATAAACATTGAGGCAATAAGTTTCAAGCTCAAGATAAATTCTTAATTTAAATTTCTAAAGAAGTTTTTGAAGTTTTTACATAACTATAACAAAAGCTTCAGGGACCCTGCATCTATGGAATACCTGAATACACAGCAAATGATCCCAAACTTGAGGTGGTGGATTTTGCGAGCAACTGTAGACATGGGGTTTGCTTTCTGGGACTGATTTGTTTCTGATTTTTATGTTTATCTTACTTTAGTTATTAGGACATGCTACCATTGGTGGATTTGTTTGTTTGGTTGCTCTCCTTTTTTATTATTACTAATTTTTAATTTTAATATCTTAAAAAATTTATTACTATTATTTTTTATTTATATTTTTTCTTTCTTTTTTCTCCCTTTTCTTCTGAGTCCTGTGGCTGACAGGGTCTTGGTGCTCCGGCCAGCTGTCAGACCTGTGCCTCTGAGATGGGAGAGCCAAGTTCATGACATTGGACCACCAGAGACCTCCCGGCCCCATGTAATATCAATTACTGAAAGCTCTCCCAGAGATCTCCATCTCGGTGCTAAGACCCAGTTCCACTCAATGGCTAGCAAGCTCCAGTGCTGGATGCCCCATGTCAAAAAACTAACAAGACAGGAACACAACCCCACCCATTAGCAGGGAAGCTGCCTAAAATCATACTAAGTTCACAGACACCCCAAAACACACCAACGGATATAGCTCTGCCCACCAGAAAGACAAGATCCAGCCCCACCCAGCAGAACACAGACACCAGTCCCCTCTCTACCAGGAAGGCAAAACAAGCCAGTGAACCAACCTCACCCACTGGGGGCAGACACCAAAAACAACAGAAACTACAAACCTGCAGCTTGCCAAAAAGAGACCCCAAATACACTAAGTTAAACAAAATGAGAAGACAGAAAAATATGGAGCATGTGAAGGAACAAGGTAAAAACACAGCAGACCAATCAAATGAAGAGGAAATAGGCAGTCTACCTTTAAAAGAACGCAGAAAAATGACAGTAAAGATGATCCAAAATCTTGGAAATAGGATAGAGAAAACACAAGAAATGCTTAACAAGGACCTAGAAGAACTAAAGAGCAAACAAACAATGATGAACAACACAAAAAATGAAACTAAAAATACTCTAGAAGGGATCAATAGCAGAATAACTGAGGCAGAAGAATGGATAAGTGATTTGGAAGATAAAATAGTGGAAATAACTGCAGAGAGCAAAATAAAGAAAAAAAATGAAAATAATTGAAGACAGCCTCAGAGACACTTGGGACAACATTAAATGCACCAACATTCAAAGTATAGGGGTCCCAGAAGAAGAAGAGAAAAAGAAAGGGACTGAGAAAATATTTGAAGAGATCATAGTTGAAAACTTCCTAACATGGGAAAGGAAATAGTTAATCAAGTCCAGGAAGTGCAGAGAGTCCCATACAGGATAAATCCAAGGAGAAACATGCCAAGACACATATTAATCAAACTATCTTAAATTAAATACAAAGAAAAAATATTAAAAGCAGCAAGGGAAAAACAACAAATAACATACAAGGGAATCCCCATAAGGTTAACAGCTGATCTTTCAGCATAAACTCTGCAAGCCAGAAGGGAGTGGCAGAACACATTTAAAGTGATGAAAGGGAAAAACCTCCATCCAAGATTACTTTACCAGCAAGGATTTCATTCAGATGTGAGGGAGAAATCAAAATCTTTACAGACAAGCAAAAGTTAAGAGAATTAAGCAACACCAAACCAGCATTACAGCAAATTCTAAAGGAACTTTTCCAGGCAGGAAACACAAGAGAAGGAAAAGATGTACAAAAACAAACCCAAAACAATTAAGAAAATGGTAATAGGAGCATACATATTGATAATTACCTTAAATGTAAATGGATTAAATGCTCCCACCAACAGAAATAGACTGGCTGAATGGATACAAAAACAAGACACATATATATGCTGTCTACAAGAGAACCACTTCAGACCTAGGGACACATACAGACTGAAAGTGAGGAGATGGAAAAAATATTCCATGCAAATGGATACCAAAAGAAAGCAGGAGTAACAATTCTCATATCAGAAAATATAGACTTTAAAATAAAGACTATTACAAGAGACGCTACATAATGATGAAGAGATCAATCCAAGAAGATTGTAAATATTTAGGCACCCAACATAGGAGCACCTCAATACATAAGGCAAATGCTAACAGCCATAAAAGGGGAAATTTACAGTAACACAATCATAGTAGGGGACTTTAATACCCCAATTTAACCAATGGACAGATAAACCGAAATGAAAATAAATAAGGAAACACAAACTTTAAATGATACATTAAAAGAGATGGACTTAATTGATATTTATAGGACATTCCATCCAAAAACAACAGAATACACTTTCTTCTCAAGTGCGCATGGAACATTATCCAGGAGAGATCATATCTTGGGTCACAAATCAGGCCTTGGTAAATTTAAGAAAATTGAAATCCTATCAAGTATCTTTTCTGACAACAATGCTATGAGACTAGATATCAATTACAGGAAAAAAACTGTAAAAAACACAAATACATGGAGGCTAAACAGTGCGCTGCTAAATAACCAAGAGATCACTGAAGAAATCAAACAAGAAATAAAAAAATACCTAGAAACAAATGACAATGAAAACATGATGACCCAAAACCTATGGGATGCAGCAAAAGAAATTCTAAGAGAGAAGTTTATAGTAATGCAATCCTACCTTAAGAAAAAAGGAACATCTCAAATAAACAACCTAAACTTAAACCTAAAGCAATTAGAGAAAGAAGAACAAAAAACCCCCAAAAAATTAGCAGAAGGAAAGAAAACATAAAGATCAGATCAGAAATAAGTAAAAAAGAAATGAAGGAAACAGTAGCAAAGATCAATAAAGCTAAAAGCAAGTTCTTTGAGAAGATAAACAATATTTATAAACCATTAACCAGACTCATCGAGAAAAAAAGGGGGAAGACTAAAATCAACAGAATTAGAAATGAAAAAGGAGAAGCAATAACTGACACTGCAGAAACATAAAGTTCATGAGAGATTACTACAAGCAACTATATGCCAATAAAATGGACAATCTGGAAGAAATAGACATATTCTTAGAAAAGCACAACCTTCCAAGACAGAACCAGGAAGAAATAGAAAATATAAACAGAACAAAAACAAGCACTGATATTGAAACTATGATTAAAAATCTTCCAACAAAGAAAAGCTGAGGACCAGATAGCTTCACAGGGGAATTCTATCAAACATTTAGAGAATAGCTAACACCTACCCTTCTTAAACTCTTCCAAAATATAGCAGAGGGAAGAACACTCCCAAATTCATTCTACAAGGCCACCATCACCCTGATACCAAAACCAGACAAAGATCTCATACAAAAAAAACTACAGGACAATATCACTGATGAACATAGGTGTAAATATCCTGAACAGAATACTAAAAAACAGAATCCAACAACATACTAAAAGGATCATACACCATGATCAAGTGGGGTTTATCCCAGGAATGCAAAGATTCTTCAATATACCCAAATCAGTCAATGTGATACACCATATTAACAAACTGAAGGATAAAAACAAAATGATAATCTCAATAGATCCAGAAAAAGCTTTTGACAAAATTCAATACCCATTCATGATAAAAACTCTCCAGAAAGTAGCCATAGAAGGAACCTACCTCCACATAATAAAGGCCATATATGACAAAGCCACAGCCAACATCGTCCTTAATGGTGAAAACTGAAACCATTTCCACTAAGATCAGGAACAGGACAAGGTTGCCCACTCTCACCACTATTATTCAACATAGTTTTGGAAGTTCTAGCCACAGCAATCAGAGAAAAAAAAGGAATCCAAATCAGAAAAGAAGTAAAACTGTCACTGTTCGCAGATGACATGATACTATACATAGAGAATCATAAAGATGCTACCAGAAAACTACTAGGACTAAGGAATGAATTTGGTAAAGTAGCACGATGCAAAGTTAATGCTCAGAAATCTGTTGCATTCCTATATGCTAATGATGAAAAATCTGAAAGAGAAATTAAGGAAACACTCCCGTTTACCATTGCAACAAAAAGAATAAAATACCTAGGAATAAACCTTCATAGGGAGACAAAAGAGAAAACTATAAGACACTGATGAATGAAATTAAAGATGATACAAACAGATGGAGAGACATACCATGTTTTTGGACTGGAAGAAGCAACATTGTGAAAATGACTATAGTACCCAAAGCAATCTACATTTTCAATGCAATCCCTATCAAACTACCAATGGCATTTTTCACAGAACTAGAACAAAATATTTCACAATTTATATGGAAACACAAAAGACCCTAAATAGGGCTTCCCTGGTGGCGCAGTGGTTGAGAGTCTGCCTGCTGATGCAGGGGACACGGGTTCATGCCCCGGTCCAGGAAATACCCACATGCCACGGAGCAGCTAGGCCCATGAGCCATGGCCACTGAGCCTGCGTGTCCAGAGCCTGTGCTCCGCAATGGGAGAGGCCACAACAGTGAGAGGCCCGCGTATCGCAAAAAAAAAAAAAAAAAAAAAAAAGACTCCGAATAGCAAAAGCAATCTTGAGAAAGAAAAACAGAGCTGGAGGAATCAGTCTCCCCAACTTCAGACTATACTACAAATCTACAGTAATCAAGACAGTATGGTACTGGCACAAAAATAGAAATATAACTCAATGGAACAGGATAGAAAGCCCAGAGATAAATCCACGCATTTATGGTCACCTTATCTTTGGTAAAGATTCAAGAGTGTACAATGGAGAATGACAGCCTCTTCAATAAGTGGTGCTGGGGAAATCTGGACAGCTAGATGTAAAAGAATGAAATTAGAACACTCCCTAACACTGTATACAAAAATAAACTCAAAGTGGATTAAAGACCTAAATGTAAGGCCAAGCACTATACAACTCTTAGAGGAAAACATAGGCAGAACACTCTATGACATAAATCACAGCAAGATCCTTTTGGAACCACCTCCTAGACAAATGGAAATAAAAACAAAAATAAACAAATGGGACCTAATGAAATTGAAAAGCTTTTGCACAGCAAAGGAAACCATAAACAAGACACAAAGACAACCTTCAGAATGGGAGAACATATTTGCAAATGAAACAACTGACAAAGGATTAATATCCAAAATATATAAACAGCTCATGTAGCTCAATATCAAAAAAACAAACAACCCAATCCAAAAATGAGCAGAAGGCTTAAATAGACATTTCTCCAAAGAAGATATACAGATGGCCAACAAATACATGAAAGGCGCTCAACATCACTAGTCATTAGAGACAGGCAAATCAAAACTACAATGAGGTATCACCTCACACCAGTCAGAATGGCCGTCATCAAAAAATCTAGAAACAATAAATGCTGGAGAGGGTGTGGAGAAAAGGGAACCCTCCTGCACTGTTGGTGGGAATGTAAATTGATACAGCCACTATGGAGAACAGTATGGAGGTTCCTTAAAAAACTAAAAATAGAGCTACCATATGAGCCAGAAATACCACTACTGGGCATTTACCCTGAGAAAACCATAGTTCAAAAGTGTCATGTGCCACAATGTTCATTAGAACACTATTTACAATAGCCAGGAGATGGAAGCAACCTAAGTGTCCATCAACAGATGAATGGATAAAGAAGATGTGGCACATATATACAATGGAATATTACTCAGTCATAAAAAGAAACAAAATTGAATTATTTGTAGTGAGGTGGATGGACCTAGAGTCTGTCATACAGAGTGAAGTAAGCCAGAAAGAGGAAATCCAATACCGTATGCTAACACATATATATGGAATCTTAAAAAAAAGAAAAAAATTCTGACGAACCTAGGGGCAGGAGAGGAATAAAGACACTGACATAGATAATGGACTTGATGCCATGGAGGGGAGGAAGGGTAAGCTGGGACGAATGAGAGAGTAGCGTTAACATATATACACTACCAAATGTAAAATTAATAGCTAGTGAGAAGCAGCTGCATAGCACAGGGAGATCAGCTCAGTGCTTTTTGACCAGGTAGAGGGGTGGGATAGGGAGGGTGGGAGGGAGATGCAAGAGGGAGGGTATATGGGGATATATGTATACATATAGCTGATTCAGAAACTAACACCACATTGTAAAGCAATTATACAGTAAAGATGTTTAAAAAAAAGAAAGAACAGAAAAGAAGTTCTTTTTCTAGAAAAAAAAAAAAGGAAAAACAAATGATCATCTCAATAAGTATAGAAAAAGCTTTTGACAAAATTCAACATCCATTATGATAAAAACTCTCCAGAAAGTGGGTATAGAGGGAACATACCTCAACATAATATAGGCCATATGTGATAAGCCTACAGCTAACATACTCAATGGTGAAAAGCTAAAAGCTTTCCTCTAAGATCAGTAAAAAGACAAGGATATTTACTCTTGCTGCTTTTATTCAACATAGTATTGGAAGCCCTAGCCAGAGCAATTATGCAAGGAAAAGAAATAAAAGGCATCCAAATTAGAAAGGAAGAAAGAAATAAAACTGTCGCTATTTGCAGATCACACCATATATATAGAAAACCCTAAAGATTCCATCAAAAAACAGAACTAAAAAATAAATTTAGTAAAGTGGCAGAATACAAAATCAACATACAAAAATGTGTTGTGTTTCTTTATATTAGCAACTATCAGAAAGAGAAATTAAGAAAACTATCCTATTTAGCATCAAAAAAAAAATAAAATATCTGGCAAAATATTTAACCAAGGAGGTGGAAGCCTGGGTATTTCTTTTTATTTTTATTTTTTTAACATCTTTATTGGAGTATAATTGCTTTACAATGGTGTGTTAGTTTTTGCTTTATGACAAAGTGAATCAGCTATGCATATACATATATCCCCATATCTCCTCTCTTTACATCTCCCTTACACCCTCCCTATCCCACCCCTCTAGGTGGGCACAAAGCACCGAGTAGATATCCCTGTGGTATGTAAGCCTGTGTATTTAAAACTACTAGACATTAATGATAAAAATTGAAGAAGACAGAAATAAATGGAAAGGTATTTCATGCACATAGATTGGAATAATCAATATTGTTAAAATGTCCCATACTACCCAAATCAATATACAGATTCAATGCAATCCCTATCAAAATTTCAATAGTATTTTTATATAAATAGAACAAACAGTCCTAAAATTTGTACAGAATCACAAAGATCCCAAATAGCCAAAGCAATCTTGAGAACAAAGAACAAACCTGGAGGCATCACATTCCCTGATTTGAAACTAAATTATAAAGCTATAGTAATCAAAATGGTATGATACTGGCATAAAAATAGACACGTAGATGAATGGAAGCAAATAGAAAGTCCAAGAATAAACCCACACATATATGGCCAATTAACTTACAACATAAGAGCCAAGAATAAAAATGGGGAAAGGCAAGGCTCTTCAATAAATGGTGTTAGAAAAATTGAGCAACCATATGCAATATGATGAAACTGGACCATTATCTTCCACCATACACAAAAGTTAACTCAAAATACATTAAACATTTGAACATAAATCCTGAAACCATAAAACACCTAGAAGAAAACATAAGTGGTAAACTCCTTGACACAGGCCTTGGCAATGAGTTTTTTTTTTTAACTCTGACTCCAAAAACAAAAGCAACAAAAGCAAAAATAAACAAGTGAGACTACATCAAAATAAAAAGCTGCTGCACAGCAAAAGAAACCATCAAATGAAAATGAAATCTACTGAATGGGAGAAAATAACTGCAAATCATAATTCTGATAAGGAGCTAATATCCAAAATATATAAAGAACTCATACAACTTAATAGCAAAAAAAAAAAAATCCAATTAAAAATGGGCAGAGGCTCTGAACAGACATTTTTTCTGAACATCGTTGTTCATCAGAGATATGTAAATCAAAACCACAGTGAGTTATTACCTCACACCTGTTAGAATGGCTATTAGCAAAATGACAAGAAATAACAAGTGTGGTGAACACATGCAGAAAAGAGAACACTTGTGCATTGTTAATGGGAATGTAAATTGGTGCAACCATATGGAAAACAGTATGGTGGTTCCTCAAAAAATTGAAAATAGAACTACCATATGATCCAGCAATTCCAATTCTGGGTATTTATCAGAGGAAAATGAAAACACTAACTCAAAAAGATATCTGCACCCCTATGTTCATATGCAGCATTGTTTACAATAGCCAAGATGTGAAAACAACCTGTGTCCAACAATGGATGAATGGATAAAGAAAATGTGGTACATTTACAATGGAATGTTATTCAGCCATGAGTAAGGACTTTTTTTTTTTAATCTCATCTGTTCGAAATATAAGTTACCAAAAATTTTTCTGAATTTTATTTTATTTTTTTAAACAGCAGGTACTAATTACTTATCCATCTTATACGTATTAGTGTATATATGTCAACCCCAATCTCCCGATTCATCACAGCACCACCACCTCATCCCTCCCCTGTTGCTTACACACCTTGGTGTCCATATGTTTGTTCTCTACATCTGGGTCTCAATTTCTGCCCTGCAAATCAGTTCATCTGTACCATTTTTCTGGGTTCCACATATATGTGTTAATATATTTGTTTTTCTCTTTCTGACTTACTTCACTCTGTATGACAGTCTCTAGATTCATCCACGTTTCTACAAATGACCCAATTTCATTCCTTTTTATGGTTGAGTAATATTCCATTGTATATATATACCATATCTTCTTTATCCATTCGTCTGTCGATGGGCATTTAGGTTGCTTCCATGACCTGGCTACTGTAAATAGTGCTGCAATGAACACTGGGGTGCATGTGTCTTTTTGAATTATGGTTTTCTCTGGGTATATGCCAGTACTTGGATTGCTGGGTCATATGGCAATTCTATTCTTAGTTTTTTAAGGAACCTCCATACTGTTCTCCATGGTGGCTGTATCAATTTACATTCCAACCAACAGTGAAAGAGGGTTCCTTTTTCTCCACAACCTCTCCAGCATTTGTTGTTTGTAGATCTTCTGATGATGCCCATTCTAACTTGTATGAGGTGATACCTCATTGTAGTTCTGATTTGCATTTCTCTAATAATTAGTGATGTTGAGCAACTTTTCATGTGCTTCTTGGCCATCTGTATATCTTCTTTGGAGAAATGTCTATTTAGGTCTCCTGTCCATTTTGCGATTGGGTTGTTTGTTTTTTTGATATTGACCTGCATGAGCTGTTTATATATTTTGGAGATTAATCTTTTGTCTGTTGATTCATTTGTCAGTATCTTCTCCCCTTCTGAGGGGTGTCTTTTTGTCTTGTTTGTAGTTTCCTTTGCTTTGCAAAAGCTTTTAAGTTTCGTTAGGTCCCATTCGTTTATTTTTGTTTTTATTTCCATTACTCTAGGAGGTGGATCAAAAAAGATCTTGCTGTGATTTATGTCAAAGAGTGTTCTTCCAATGTTTGCCTCAAAGAGTTTTATAGTGTCTGGTCTTACATTTAGGTTTCTAATCCATTTTGAGTTTATTTTTGTGTATGGTGTTAGGGAGTGTTCTAATTTCATTCTTTTACATGTAGCTGTCCAGTTTTCCCAGCACCACTTATTGAAAAGACTGTCTTTTTTCCATTGTATATATTTGCCTCCTTTGTCATATCTTAGTTGACCATAGGTGTGAGCGTTCATCTCTGGGCTTTCTACCCTTTTCCACTGATCTATATCTCTATTTTTGTGCCAGTACCATATTGTCTTGATTCCTGTAGCTTTGTAGTATACTCTGAAGTCAGGGAGTCTGATTCTCCAGCTCCATTTTTTTCCCTCAAGACTGCTTTCACTATTCGGGGTCTTTTGTGTCTCCATACAAATTTTAAGATATTTTGTTCTAGTTCCATAAAAAAATGCCATTGGTAATTTGATAGGGATTGCATTGAATCTGTAGATTGCTTTGGGTAGTATAGTCATTTTCACAATGTTGATTCTTCCAATCCAAGAACATGATATATCTCTTCATCTGTTGCTATCATCTTCAATTTCTTTCATCAGTGTCTTATAGTTTTCTGTATACAGGTCTTTTGTCTCCCTATGAAGGTTTATTCCTAGGTATTTTATTCTTTTGGTTGCAATGGTAAATGGGAATGTTTCCTTAATTTTTCTTTCAGATTTTTCATCATTAGTATATAGCAAGAGATTTCTGTGCATTAATTTTGTATCCTGCAACTTTAACAAATGCATAGATTAGTTCTAGTAGTTTTCTGGTGGCATCTTTAGGATTCTCTATGTATAGTATTATGTCATTTGCAAACAGTGACAGTTTTACTTCTTCTTTTCCCATTTATATTTCTTTTTCTTCTTTGATTGCCATGGCTAGGACTTCCAAAACTATGTTGAATAACAGTGGTGAGAGTGGGGAAACTTTTCTCGTTCCTGATCTTAGAGGAAATGCTTTCAGTTTTTCACCATTGAGAATGATGTTTGCTGTGGGTTTGTTGTATATGGCCTTTATTATGTTGAGGTAGGTTCCCTCTATGCCCACTTTCTGGAGAGTTTTTATCCTAAATGCATGTTGAATTTTCTCAAAAATTTTCTGCATCTATTGAGATGATCATATGGTTTTTATTCTTCAATTTGTTAATATGGTATATCACATTGATTAATTTGCATATATTAAAGAATCCATGAATCCCTGGGATAAATCCCACTTCATCATTGTGTATGATCCTTTTAATGTGTTGTTGGATTCTGTTTGCTAATAATTTGTTGAGGATTTTTGTATCTATATTCATCAGTGATATTGGTCTGTATTTTTCTTTTTTTGTAGTATCTTTGTCTAGTTTTGGTAGCAGGGTGATGGTGGCCTCATAGAATGAGTTTGGGAGTGTTCCTTCCACCACAATACTTTGGAAGAGTTTGAAAAGGACGGGTGTTAGCTCTTCTCTAAATGTTTGGTAGAATTCTCCTGTGAAGCCATCTGGTCCTGGACTTTTGTTTGTTGGAAGTTTCAATTTCATTACTTGTGATTGGTTTGTTCATATTTTCTTTTCCTCCTGGTACAGTCTTGGAAGGTTATACCTTTCTAAGAATTTGTCCATTTCTTCCAGGTTGTCCATTTTATTGGCATAGAGTTGCTTGTAGTAGTCTCTTAGGATGCTTTGTATTTCTGCGGTGTCTGTTGTAACTTCTCCTTTTTCATTTCTCATTTTATCCTCTCCCTCTTTTTCTTGAAGAGTCTGGCTAATGTTTTATCAATTTTCTTTCTCTTCTCAAAGAACCAGCTTTTAGTTTTATTGATCGTTGCTATTGTTTCCTTTGTTTCTATTTCATTTACTTCTGCTCTGCTCTTTTTGATTTCTTTCCTTCTGCTAACTTTGGGTTTTGCTTGTTCTTCTTTCTCTAGCTCCTTTAGGTGTAAGGTTAGATTGTTTATTTGAGATTTTTCTTGTTTCTTGAGGTAAGCTTGTATAGCTATAAACTGCCCTGTTAGAACTGCTTTTGCTGCATCTCATAGGTATTGGATCATCATGTTTTCATTGTCATTTGTCTCTAGGTATTTTTTGATTTCCTCTTTGATTTCTTCAGTGATCTCTTGGTTATTTAGCAATGTATTGTTTAGCCTCCCTATGTTTGTGTTTCTTACGTGTTTTTCCCTGTAATTGATATCTAATCTCATAGCGTTTTGGTCAGAAGAAATGCTTGATATAATTTCAATTTTCTTAAATTTACTGAGGCTTTATTTGTGACCCAAGATGTGATCTATCCTGGAGAATGTTCCATGCACCCTTGAGAAGAAAGTGTAATTTGTTGTTTTTGGATGGAATATCCTATAAATATCAATTAAATCTATCTGATCTATTGTGTCATTTAAACCAGTTTCCTTAGTAATTTTCTCTCTGCATGATCTGTCCATTGGTGTAAGTGAGGTGTTAAAGTCCTCCACTATTATTTTGTTACTGTCGATTTCCTCTTTCATAGCTGTTAACAGTTGCCTTATGTATTGAGGTGTTCCTATGTTGGAAGCATATATATTTATAATTGTTATATCTTCTTCTTGGATTGATCCCTTGATCATTATGTAGTTTCCTTCCTTATCTCTTGTAACATTCTTTATTTTAAAGTCTATTTTATCGGATATGAGTATTGCTACTCCAGCTTTCTTTTGATTTCTATTTGCATGGAATATCTTCTTCCATCCCCTCACTTTCACTCTGTATGTGTCCCTAGGTCTGAACTGGGTCTCTTGTAGACAGCATATAGATGGGTCTTGTTTCTGTATCCGTTCAGAGAGCCCGTGTCTTTGTTGGAGGATTAAATCCATTCACGTTTAAGGTAATTATCGATATGTATGTTCCTATGACCATTTTCTTAATTGTTTTCCATTTGTTTTTGTAGGTCCTTGTCTTCTCTTGTGTTTCCCACTTAGAGAAGTTCCTTTAGCATTTGTTGTAGAGCTGGTTTGGTGGTGCTGAATTCTCTTAGCTTTTGCTTGTCTGTAAAGCTTTTGAGTTCTCCATCAAATCTGAATGAGATCCTTGCCAGGTAGAGTAATCTTGGTTGTAGGTTCTTCCCTTTCATCACTTTAAGTATATCATGCCACTCCCTTCTGGCTTGTAGAGTTTCTGCTGAGAAATCAGCTGTTAACTTTATGGGAGTTCCCTTGTATGTTATTTGTCATTTTTCCTTTGCTGTTTTCAATAATTTTTCTTTGTCTTTAAATTTTGCCAATTTGATTACTATGTGTCTCAGCCTGTTTCTCCTTGGGTTTATCCTGTATGGGACACTCTGCACTTGCTGGACTTGGGTGGCTATTTCCTTTCCCATGTTAGGGAAGTTTACACTACAATCTCTTCAAATATTTTCTTGGGTCCTTTCTTTCTCTCTTCTCCTTCTGGGTCCCTTATAATGCGAATGTTGTTGCATTTAATATTGTCCCAGAAGTCTCTTAGGCTGTCTTCATTTCTTTTCATTGTTTTTTGTTTATTCTGTGCTGTAGCAGTGAATTCCACAATTCTGTCTTCCAAGTCATTTATCCGTTCTTCTGCCTCAGTTATTCTGCTGTTGAGTCATTCTAGTGTAGTTTTCATTTCAGTTATTGTATTGTTCATCTCTGTTTGTTTGTTCTTTAATTCTTCTAGGTCTTTGTTAAGCATTTCTTGCATCTTCTCGATCTTTGCCCCATTTCTTTTTCCGAGGTTCTGGATCATCTTTACTATCATTATTCTGAATTCTTTTTCTGGAAGGTTGCCTATCTCCACGTCATTTGGTTGTTTTTCTAGGATTTTATCTCATTCCTTCATCTGGTACATAGCCCTCTGCCTTTTCATCTTGTCTATATTTTTGTGAATGTGGTTTTTGTTTCACAGGCTGTGGGATTGTAGTTCTTCTTGCTTCTTGCTTCTGTTGTTTGCTCTCAGGTAGATGAAGCTATCTAAGAGGCTAGCAAGTTTGCTGATGAGAGGGACTGGTTGTGGGTAGAACTGTCTGTTGCTCTGGTGGTCAGAGCTCAGTAAAACTTTAATCCACTTGTCTGCTGATGGGTGGGGCTGTGTTCCCTCCCTGTTGGTTGTTTGGCCTGAGGTGACATAACACTGTAGCTTACCCAGGCTCTTTTGTGGGGCTAATGACGGACTCTGGGAGGGCTCACGCCTAGGAGTACTTCCCAGAATTTCTGCTGCCAGTGTCCTTGACCTCACAGTGGCACATAGCCACCCCCCTACCTTTGCAGGAGACCCTCCAACACTAGCAGGTAGGTTTGGTTCAGTCTCCTGTGGGGTCTCTGCTCCTTCTCCAGGGTCCCCACTACTTTGTGTGTGCCCTCCAAGGGTGGAGCTTCTGTTTCCCCCAGTCCTGTCAAAGTCCTGCAATCAAATCCCACTAGCCTTCAAAGTATGATTTTCTAGGAATTCTGCCTCTCGTTGCCAGACCCCCAGATTGGGAAGCCTGACATGGAGCTCAGAACCTTCACTCCAGTTTGTGGACTTCGGTGTTATAAGTGTTTTCCAGTTTGTGAGTCACCCACTCAGCAGTTATGGTATTTGATTTTATAGTGATTGTGACCTTCCTACTGTCTCATTGTGGCTTCTCTTTGACTTTGGATGTGAGGTATCTTTTTTGGTTAGTTTCAGTGTCTTCCTGTTGATGATTGTTTAGCAGTTAGTTGTGATTCCAGTGCTCTGCAGACAGAGTCCAGACACTGTTTTAGACACTGTAGAATATCAGTAAGCAAAACCAGCAAAATTCAAGGTGTTTACATTCTGGTTTCAATTCTGGTTAGAATTTGAGAACCCTGATGATGTTCAGTGACTTATTTTGTTCAGAGTTCCTAAAACTCCTGAATAAATTTCCAGGTTCTCTGCATTCAGTCAACACTGATGCCCAGAGAGATACCATCTCCTTTCACTGGATCAACATTCTTTTATTTGTAACTTATTTCCAGGTTCCTAAAGAGAAATTTCCATTTCACACTAGCCCTTGTGCATCTCAATGCACTGACTGGCAATAATAGCAACTGCAGTGAGAAAGGACATTTTGCCATTTGCAACAATATGGATGGACCTAGACATTATGCCAAGTGAAATAAGACAGACAGAGAAAGACAAATACTTTATAATGTCACTTACCTGTGGAATCTAAAAAATAATGAATTCACAGATACTGAGAACTGATTGGTGGCTGCCAGAGGCAGGAGGTGGGGATAAGAAAAATGGGTGAACTTTTAAAAACATTTAAATAAATTACCTAAATTTTTAAAACGATAGAATTGGGAGTCTGAGAAGGCCAAGGCAGCCAGAGTTTTGAGAACAGATGAAGAGAGTGCAGAGAGAGCTCTAAAGATCTGAAGCAACTCCTTCTCAAATTTCCAGCTGAGTACTGATCAGCATATGCATGTAAGGAAGCTATCTGAAAGAACCACTCAAAAGGAACAGAGATGACAACAGCCATTTCTGACAAATAAAAGCTGAAACAACTCATCATCAGCAGATCTATACTATAAAAAAAACTGCAGAGCAGAAGGAAGAGGATACCAGACAGAAATGTGGATATATTCAAAAGAAGGGAGAACACAAAAAACGATAAATTTAAGGACTTTTCCCCCTTAGTTTTAATCTCTTTAAAAGAAAATTGACTATGTAGCAAAAGTAGCATATTATGGAAGTATATAATGTATGACAACAATAGCACACAGGCTGGGCCAATGGAAGAGTAAGATTCTTATGCCACATTTGAAGTTGTACAATATTACATGATAGTGAACTGATAAGTCAAAGATACATACTATACATCCTAAAGCAAGTAGTTTTTAAAAGTTACAGTTAAAAAGCCAACAAAGTGTTGAGATGAAATCACACACACACACACACACACACACATACACACACACACACAACCTTCAATTTAACTCATCCAAAGGAAGACAGAAAAGTCAGAAAAAGGGAACAAAGAAAAGATAGAACAAATGGAAAACACATACCAAATAGTACACTTAAACTCAACCTCACCAATGACCACATTAAATGTAAATGGTTTAAACACCTTGGTTAAAAGGTTTTCAGATTATATAAAAAAACAAGAAATAACTATATTCTACCTACAAGAAATTCATTTTAAATACAAAGACATAAAGAGATTAAAAGTGAAAAGATGACAAATACCTGCTCATGATGATAATATCATGAATAGGTATTTTAATATCAGACAAAGTACATTTCAGTGCAAAAAATATCACCAGGGACAAAAAAGATCATTTTATAATGATACATTGGTCAGTTCACTGAGGACACAGTAATCTTAAGGGTTTTTAAATACTTAATAACAAAAATTCCACGTACATGGAAGCAAAATCTGATAGAATTTCAAGACTAAATAGACAAATCCATAATTGTAATTTGCAATTTCAACACTCTTCTCCTGATAATTTGTAGAACGAATTGGCAAACAACAAGGTAATACATATTATTTCCAAGTGCACAGAAAACATTTACCATGATAGACCATAAAACAAGTCTCAATAAATTTAAAAACATTCAAGTCATACAGAGCACATTCTCTGACTATAATGGAAGTAAACTGGAATTCACAGAAAGATCTCTGAAAAATCTTCAAATTCTGTTGATGTTTGAATAAGGTGGGGGTGAGGGATGCCAAACCTCTGTGCAGTCAAGTGTTGGCCCTCTGTATTCGAGATTCCACATTCATGGATTCACCCAACTGTGATTTGTGTAGTACTGTATTATGTATTTATTCAAAAAAATCCATGTATAAGTGGGTGCAACAGCCAAACCCATGTTGTTCAAGGGTCAGCCGTACTAAGAAACTAAATAACATATTTCTAAGTAACCCATGAATCAAAGAAGAAATCAAAAATGAAATTAGAATGAATTTTGAAATGAACAAAAATTAAAACACAGTATATCAAATCTTGTGTGATGCAGTTAAAGTAGTAATTTGAGGAGAATTCATAGTAGTTAAAGTAGTGATTTGAGGGAAATTCACATAACTATATTTTTAAAAGACCTCAAATCAATGACCTCTGTGTCCACCTTTTGAAACTTAAAACAGAGAAGCAAATTAAAACCAACAAAATCAGAAGAAAGGAAATAAATATTTTATGACAACTTCTACCTTCTAGTTCCTTTCTACATTTATCTTGTCAGAATCAGAATGAGTGGTTCTATGGGATGAGTACCCTGAAGGATAGTACTCAATTAAGAAGAGAGACATTACTGCCACAGGTGGGGGGGTGGGGGCGTGAGATTACTTCTAACTCTGGTCTTCAAGGAGGTGATTCCCTAACGTTCATATTGCTACTGCCTGTCTGACTGCCATTGATGAATGAGTCAAAAGTTTCAGGGCCAGAGTACAACTGAATGAATGTACCCTTTATTCTGCCACTTATTGATGGAGACTTCCTTCTGAGCTCTAATCTATCAGTTTGCAACTAGGTGCCACATAGATCCTTACCTCAGATGTTACTCGAGATGTATTCAGCATCAGGAATCTCCACTACAGTCTAAAACCTCATGAATTACTGCTCAGTCTCTCACATGCCCTGTTTGCTGGCCTGTCTTGTTCTTAGTCACTGGAATGATAAGCAGATGATCTAGGAGTTCTTCCCTTTTCTCTTTTGTCCAACACTTTATTCAGATTCCTGCAATTTTAGGCATTGCTTAAACCCCCTGACCCCTGCTAGTATTTTTCTTGTCATGGCTAATGCCCATCATCTCATGACTGCTTTTGCTATTATTACCTGAGCAGTTAGCTTCCTCCATCCAAGACAGGTTCCTCATCCCCAAATGACTGGCCCTGATTTCTACTGCCATCTTGTGATCATGAGGAGTCTGATACCATCACGAAACCCCTTGACATCCCTTCCACACTGCCACTCACAAAAATTGACATCTGTAAAATGTGGGTAGATGAATGTATCTCAGCCATAAAAAAAAAGTCAAGATTTCAAACATTTTCAGTGTTAGAAAGGACAGTAAAGGTTATCTAGACAGAGTTTTATTTTCCCTGATTTATCTCATCATAGCCTTGATTATAATCCTACAAGCAGAAAATAATGATCACAGAAACTCATGCTAGAAACTGTTCTAAGTGGCTTACATTTCTTAGAACATTTAATCCATACAACAAATTTATAAAACGGGAACTATTGTGACTTCCATGTTACAGATAAGGAAACTGAAGTGTAGAGAGAAGTAACTTTCCCAACAGCTAGTGGGTTAAGTCTGGTTCCCCAGACCCACCCCCCTCTTTTCCCTGACACACAGACACTGCCAACATCTCTGTTAAGGGAGGATATAGTATCTCCTGGCGGTCAGATTTCCAACCCCATTAAACCAGAGGAAGTAAGTAATACTTCATACTTAACCTCCATACCAAGCATCCCCAACTTCCAGAAGTTCCCAAGTAGAAATGTGAACAAAGGCAACAGGAAATAAGAAATCCAACTTTTGTACATTTTAACTGAGTTTTTCCTCCAAACTCCAATACATAAGACTGATCAACTGTATTGAAGCACAAGAGACAGGCCCAAGGTCTAGCCAGAACTCTTTCAGTCCAAAACCCAAACTCAAAATCTTGCCAGCAGTTGCTTCCCTACATTGAAAAAATGGGATTCTCACATGTGTTTAAGAGAAAAATGAAGAGAGAGAAAGCTAAATGGTTCACCTCCTCATGACAATTTTTTTTTTTTTTTTTTTTTTTAGTGAGACCACAATATTCATCCACGTGAGCTTTCTAACAATCAGGCACATCACTGATTTGTCCACTCAGCCCAACTGGAATACAGACTCCTTTTCCTGGTGATGAAGGAGGTGGGTTCATATACAGGGGATGAGAAGAAAAAAATCCTTTTTTCATCAATAGTAGCCCCCAGACCCAATTTATACATTTGTAGCTCATCCTCTTTTCTGAATTCTATCCCCTATGGGACCTTTCTGGGACACACCCCCGCCCCCCATGTCCTGTGTCTGCCTCTTGTTTATAGAAAAACATTAGCTTCTTAGGCCTTCCCTGAGTTCCAAAGAATAAATTTAATCAGATTAAGTGAGAAAATGTAGAAACAAAGGAAAACGCCCAAACAAGACAAAATAATAATAGTTCAGTCATTAAAAAAAGTCAAGGACCTTTAGTTCTTCCTCAAGTACTATAGATAATATTCTGAGTCATATCCTTTGAGCTGTTTTGCAGATACTGAAACCCCACCAGGTGGAAGAAGTTAGCTGCATGCTGCCCACCAGCATGTAGACTCCAGATGGGTTGGAACCAGAAGGTTGACGATGTTGACTCCTGATTACCTCACCACCAACCAATCAGAAGAATGTCCATGATCTGATGACACACTCCACAACCCTCTCCCTTGCCCTGTCTTTAAAAAAAACCTTTCCCTGAACAACATCGAAGAGTTTGGGCCATTTGAGTACTAGCTGCTTGGACTCCTTGCTTGGCTCCTGCAATAACAATTGCACTTTCCTTCACCACAACCCAGTGTCAGTAGATTGGCTTTGCTGCACAATGGCACATGGACCCAAGATTGGTTCAGTAACAGCCACAGCAGGAGGCTTTGGAAATACTTTCCCTGCCCCAATTCCACCTTGACTAACCTTCATCAAAGAGGAAAACTTAAGACATGAAATAATTTTATTGGCTCTGACTCATTCCTCTTCTGCATGGCAAAGGGAAGCCCACTGATATCTGGTGTCTCCCACAACTCAGGAAAGAGTAAAATGCTAATTGCCACAGAAAGCCAGTGTTTATTCTTGCATGCCAGAGCAAAGTCCAAGTCATGCTCACAGAAGGAATATTCTCCCCTCACATGATAATATTCTTTGTTTCTGAGACAAAGCACGTCTTGATCATACACATCTTAGTTTACACTTCATTTTCAGTAGCTGAAGTTCTCACTTGGGGAGCAAAATGTAGTTACAGGTCACATTAGCTTCCCTCCAGTTAGAAAACATTGGGGCCCAGCAAAGATTGCATCAAGGAGAAAGATTTTGTAGCCTCCAGCTAAAACTGGAGAAGTGTGAATTTTCAAACACTGTGTTTCTCATCTGAGTTATGTCGCTGGTGGAAGGCACTTGGAGAAAGAATAGTAACCACCCCCACAACCACGCCATGCCCCTGGTAGCAGCAGCTGCTGGAGACCTGGCTAGATAGGCAGAGCTTCTGTCCTCCTGCATCCCATGACTCCCGACCTGGACCTCTTACCTGAACCTGCACGTCCCCAGGCATTTCAATCTTAACATCTCACACTCCCCAATCCCCTCTTCCATCTTCCCAAACCACTACTTCACATAGTCTTGTCCTCAGCTAACACAGACAGTATTCTTCTGTTGCTTGAGATAAAAATCTTGGAGCAATCTTTGACTCCTCTTTTATGCTCATACTCCACATTTAATTCAGCAGAAAATCCTGTTGTATCTACCTTCAAAATACATTCAGAAACCATGACCACCAATATCACCATTACAGTGTAGCTAACATCATCTCGTCTGGGTTATTGGGATGATTTCGGGCTCTTGCTCACTCATTTCAGCCTATTCACAACACAGAAGCTAGAGATACCCTGATGACATGTAAATTAAGTAAGTTCACTCCCATGCTCAAAACTTTTCATATTAGTAAACTTAAGTGTGTTGTATTAACACAAAAACCCTGAAATCTCAGTGATATCATGTATAGTGATTACTTCCACTTCATCACTTTTTATAAACATTATTATAGCTATTCTAGGGCCTTTGCATTTCAATGTAAATTTTTAGATAAGTTTGTCTACATCAACAAAAAATTTTTCTACTCTTTTGATATAAATTGGATTAAACCTATAAATCAATTGGAAAAGACTTGCTATCTTTGCTATGTTGAGTCTTTGGACTTATGAACATGGTATGTGTCTCCATTTATTTAAGTTCTCTAGCTTCTTTCATCAGTACTTTACAGTTTTCTGCATACAAGTTCAGTTCATGTTTTATTTGATTTACACCTACGTATTTCATTTTTTGAGAGATTAAAAATGAAATTGTATTTTTAATTTCAGTGTCTATGTGCTTCTTATTAGTATATAGAAATACAATTTTTATAGGTTATCCTGCATCCTGAGAACTTAATGGAATCATGTCTTAGTTCCAGGAGAACTTTTATTTGTTTTTTTGGGGGGGAGTGGTGGTAGATTTCTGGAATTTTCTATGTCGATAATCATGCCATCTCTGCACACAGGGACGTTTCACTTCTTTCTTTCGGTTCTGTGTGACTTTTATTTCCTATCTTACCTTAGTGTAGTGGCTAGAACTTCAAGTACTGTGTTGATTAAGAGTGATGAGAGACAACATCCTGTCTTGTTCTTGATCTTAGGGGGAAACATTCAGTCTTGTAACATTAAGTATGATATTAGTTGTGGGTTTTTTTAAATGGCTTTTACCAAGTTGAGTCAATTTTCCTCTATTCTGAACTTGCTGAGAATTTTTATCATGAATGGGTGTGGCCAAATACGTTTCTGTGTCAATTGATTTGATGACATGATTTTTCTTCTTTAATTTGTTGATATGGTAGATGACATTGATTTTTATTTTCTGAACTAGTCTCTTAGAGCTGAAAAAATTCCCACCTGATCAAGGTGTATAATATTTTTATACATTGACTGCTAATATTTTGTTGAGAATTTTTGCCTCTAAATTTATGAGATATTGGCTTGTAGGCAGTCTTTCTCCCTCCCTCTCTATCTTTCTCTTTCTCTCCCTCTCTCTCTCTCTCATAAAGCCTTTTTCTGGTTTTGTTATCAGGATAATACTATCTTCAGATAATGAATTGGAAATTTCTTTCTTTTCTGTTATCTGGAAGAGATTGTGCAAAATTGGTATTAATTCTTTTAAAAATGTTTAATATAATTTTGAAATTATGCCATGTGGGCTTCCCCTGATTTCTTTTTCAAGAGCTTTTAAATTACAGGTTCAATTTCTTTAATGGTAACAAGAATATTCAGATTGTCTATTTATTCTTGATTGAATTTTGGTAATTTGTGGGTTTTGAGGAATTAATCCATTTCTTCTAAATTTTCAGATTTATGAGTGTAAATTTGTTTGTAGTATTCTCTTATTATCTTTTTAATGGCTGTAAAATCTGCAGTTATTTCCCTTATTACTTCCAAAAATTGGTGATTGTGTTTTCTCTCTTTTTATGTTTGTCAGTGTTGCTAGAGATATTTTACTGATGTTTTGAAGAGGCAGGATTTTGTTTCATTCATTCTGTTCATTCATTTTTCTATTATTCTACTTTCAACATTATTGATTTCTGCAGGTGTCTTTACTCTTTTCTTCCTTCTGCTTCTTTGAGTTTATTTCCTCCCTTTTCTTGGTGGGGAATTTGTATTCTTAATTTAAGACCCATTCTTTTTTCTAATGTAAGTTCCTAGTACTATAAATGTTCTTCTCAGTACTGCTTTAGTTGCATTCCACATATTTTGATATGTTGTATTTTCATTTACATTCCATTCTATTGATATGTATTTATATTTCCTTTGAGACTTCCTTTTTGATCTATGGATTATTTACAAGTGTTTGTTTAATTTCCATGTGTATAAAGATTTTCCTGTTGTCTTTCTGTTATTGATTTCTACTTTGATTCCATTATGGTCAGAGAACACAATCATTATTATTTTAATTCTTTTAATTTTGTTGAGGATAGTTTTATGTCCCAGGATGTGGTTTATCTTTGGGAATGTTCCATATACACTTGAATAAAAAGTGTACCTGCTGTTACTGAGTGGTGTGTTCTATAGATTTCAACTGGATCCTGTTGATTGATTGTGCTGTTTAGGTCTTCTCCATTGCTGATTTATAGTCTAATAGTTAGTAAGAAGGGAGTGTTGAAGTCTCCAACTATAATTGTGAATTTGTCTATTTCCCTTTTTAGTTCTATAAGTTTTTTGCTTCACACATATTTTGTGTTTTCTGTTCTTTATCTTCTGTTGTCAAACATATTCTGTCATTTGATTCATATACATTTAGGATTATTATGTCTTCCTGGTGAGTGATTATTTTATCATTATAAGTAATGTCTCTCTTTTCTCTAGTATTTGTCTTTTCTCTGAAATCTATTTTATCTGGTATTAATACAGTCATTCCCAGGTTTTTAAACTAATGCTTGTATCTTTTCCCATCTTTTTACTTTCAGCCTACAAATGCCATTAAATTAGAAGTGAGTTTCTAATGGCATATAGTTGAGTCATATTTCTTTATATTCTATGGCAATTTTTGTCTTTTTTATTGCTGAATTTAGACTGCTTATATTTCAGATAATTATTGATCTGTCAGGGCTTAAGTCTGCAACTGCATTATTTGTTTTCTGTATGTTTATTCTGTTTCTCATCCCTGTTTCCCTTGCTTTCCTGTGGATTATTGAACATTTTGTAGAATTTTGCTTGATTTATATTTAGGGCTCTTTGTATAGTTTCCACAGTGGCTCTGGAATACAGAATTACAATATATATGTGACTTACAGTTCACTGCTATCAACATTATATCACTTGGAATTAATTGTGAAAAACTGACTTCCATTTACTACCATTTATTCTCCTCCCTTTTATTTATTTATTTTTCTATCTATCTATCTATCTATCTATTTATTTATTTATTTAACATCTTTATTGGAGTATAATTGCTTTACAATGGTGTGTTAGTTTCTGCTTTATAACAAAGTGAATCAGAAATACATATACACGGGCTTCCCTGGTGATGCAGTGGTTGAGAGTCCGCCTGCCGATGCAGGGGACATGGGTTCATGCCCCGGTCTGGGAAGATCCCACATGCTGCGGAGCAGCTGGGCCCGTGAGCCATGGCCGCTGAGCCTGCGCGTCCGGAGCCTGTGCTTCACAACGGGAGAGGCCACAACAGTGAGAGGCCTGCGTATCGCACAAAAAAAACAAAAACAAAAACAAACAAACAAAAAGAAATACATATACACATATCTCCATATCTCTTCCCTCTTGTGTCTCCCTCCCACACTCCCTATCCCACCCATCTAGGTGGACACAAAGCACCAAGCTGATCTCCCTGTGCTATGCAGCTGCTTCCCACTAGCTAGCTATTTTACATTTGGTAGTGTATATATGTCCATGCCCCTCTCTCACTTTGTCGCAGCTACCAATTCCGTCTCCCTGTGCCCTCAAGTCCTTTTTTCTGTTTGCTAGTGTTTTGTTGAGGATTTTTGCATCTATGTTCATCAGTGATATTGGCCTGTAGTTTTCTTTCTTTGTGACGTCTTTGTCTGGTTTTGGTATCAGGGTGTTGATTGCCTTGTAGAATGAGTTTGGGAGTGCTCCTCCCTCTGCTATATTTTGGAGGAGTTTGAGAAGGGTTGGTGTTAGCTCTTCTCTAAATGTTTGATAGAATTCACCTGTGAAGCCATCTGGTCCTGGGCTTTTGTTTGTTGGAAGGTTGTTAATCACAGTCTCAATTTCAGTGCTTGTGTTTGGTCTGTTTATATTTTCTATTTCTTCCTGGTTCAGTCTCAGAAGGTTGTGCTTTTCTAAGAATTTGTCCACTTCTTCCAGGTTGCCCATTTTATTGGCATATAGTTGCTTGTAGTAATCTCTCATGATCCTTTGTATTTCTGCAATGTCAGATGTTACTTGCCCTTTTTCATTTCTAATTCTATTGATTTGAGTCCTCTCCCTTTTTTTCTTTTTTTTTTTTAAGAAGATATTGGGGGTAGGAGTTTATTAATTAATTTATTTATTTTTGCTGTGTTGGGCCTTCGTTTCTGAGTGAGGGCTTTCTCCAGTTGCGGCAAGCGGGGGCCACTCTTCATTGCGGTGCGTGGGCCTCTCACTATTGCGGCCTCTCTTGTTGCGGAGCACAGGCTCCAGAAGCGCAGACTCAGTATTTGTGGCTCACAGGCCCAGTCGCTCCGTGGCACGTGGGATCCTCCCAGACCAGGGCCCAAGCCTGTGTCCCCTGCATTAGCAGGCAGACCCTCAGCCACGGCACCACCAGAGAAACCCTCCCTTTTTTTCTTGATGAGTCTGGCTAATGTTTTATCAATTTTGTTTATCTTCTCAAAGAACCAGCTTTTAGTTTTATTGATCTTTGCTGTTGTTTCCTTCATTTCTTTTTCATTTATTTCTGATCTGATCTTTATGATTTCTTTCCTTATGCTAACTTTGGGTTTTTTTTTGTTGTTCTTTCTTTAATTGCTTTAGGGGTAAGGTTAGAGTGTTTATTTGAAATGTTTCTTGTTTCTTGCAGTAGGCTTGTATTGCTCTAAACTTCCCTTTTAGAACTGCTTTTGCTGCATCTCATAGGTTTTGGGTCGTCGTGTCTTCATTGTCATTTGTTTCTAGGTATTTTTTGATTTCCTCTTTGATTTCTTCAGTGATCTCTTGCTTATTCAGTAGTGTATTGTTTAGCCTCCATGTGTTTATATTTTTTTAACTTTAAGATTTTTGGTTTTTTTTTTAGTTTTCATTATTTTTTGTGACTTGGCATGGATTTCTTTGGGTTTATTCTGTTTTAGGTTATTATGCTTCTTGAACCTATAAATTTGGATGGATGGATGTCTTAAATCCTTGTCAGGTAATAGGACTTAGATAAAAGTGCCCATCCAATTGAAAGAACTAGAAATTATCCTATACATTTCTCTCCTTATCACCAACATGCAACATGTCACCAAGTCTTGTTGAATTTTATCATAAATGTATGGATGTAATGTAGTGTTTTTATATCTATTTTCTGTTCTCTCATCTCTCTTCTGCTTTGCTTGGGTCATTGTAATTTCTCTCCTGGTGAACTCCAAGACCCCCTTCTTATCTCTGAGCCTCCAATTCTGCTCCGCCTCCATGCACCCACTATATTGCCTCCTTGGTAATCTTCCTAAAGTTTTCACAAGGCCTTTCATCTGTGCACAGCAACCATAAGTGTAACAATAGCAACAGTTTACTCTTGGACTGCTACTGAACACTTCAAAAGTCCAAATAGAAATACATAAGAAATGCCAAACACACACCAGATTTCAAAGACTTGGTACAAAAAAAGGAAATAAAGTACCTCACTAATAATTTTATATTGACTATATATTGATAATAGTATTTTGAATATACTGTAATTAAAGAAAATACATTGTTAAAATTAATTTACCTGTTTAGTTTTATTTTTTATGTGATATAAGAAAAATTTTAATTATACAGAGGTCTGTATTCTATTTCGCTTTCTATTCATTATATTTCTGTTGGATATTACTTACATCTCTACTGCTCTAGATTATAAGGCCCTTCCTTTTTCTCTAATCTGGTCTCTGCCATTCTCCTACAGGATTCTGAATTCTAGTTTTGCTGAACCTCTGGAAGTTCCTCACAGTGTGATTTAAGTAAGTTCCTTAATACCTCTGAGTCTCTTTCCTCATTTGAAAATTGAGCATAATAATAAAACCTTCCTCACAGAGTATTTTTAAAATATTATTTATTTAATTTATTTACTTTTGGCTGTTGGGTCTTCGTTGCTGCGTGCAGACTTTCTCTAGTTGTGGCAAGCGGGGGCTACCCTTCGTTGAGGTGTGCAGGCTTCTCATTGCAGTGGCTTTTCTTGTTGCAGAGCATGGGCTTTAGGCACGTGGGCTTCAGTAGTTGTGGCTTACAGGCTGTAAAGTGCAGGCTCAGTTCTGGCACATGGGCTTGGTTGCTCCGTGGCATGTGGGATCGTCCCAGACCAGGGCTTGAACCCATGTCCCCTGCATTGACAGGCAGATTCTTAACCACCGCACGACCAGGGAAGCCCCCTCACAGGGTATTTATGAGCATTAAATTACATTGTGCATGTAAAAAACCTTAAGGAGTTTCCAGCTTCAGCACTCAAAAAATATTAGCTATAAGTGTCATTAAAAATGGATCTCCCAAGTTCCAGTTCCTACATAGCAGAGTAAGGAGCTCTGTAGAATGGCTTTTCAATGAAATAAGCATAACTGGTAAAAATTATTTTTAGAAAAAGTTTAAGTTTGTGGAGGACTTCAGTTTCAGGTCTAACATCTAACAAACTTGGAAAGAGTCACTCTTACCCTTGCCACAAGAAAAATCTGAACAATTTGAAAATCAATGACTTTTCCTGGAACCAGCAGAGAATTGCAATCACAGGGCAAACCATCACCCAAATCTGGAGAGATGGGAGAACACAGAGAGCCACAGCTGAGGTCTGCTTACCTGGAACAGAAGCCACTGGAGCCATAAACTGGTAGGAATGCTCAAAAGGTAATTCTGGCAAGTTGCTGGAGACTACGTGTAGTAGTCAGGGTTCTCCAGAGAAACAGAACCAATAGGACGTATGTATGTAGATATGCATACACATATGTATAATACAGAGAGAGAGTAATTTTAAATAATCAGCTCATTCAGTTGTGGAGACTGGCAAATCCAAAGCCTACAAGGCAAGGCTGTAGGCTATAACTCAAGGGAAGAATTTATGTTGTAGTCTCAAGTCCAAAGGCCACCTGGAGACAGAAATCCTTCTTGCTCAGGGAGGTTCACCTTTTCTCTTAAGGCCTTCAACTGATTGGGTGAGGCCCACCCACACCACAGAGGATAATTTGCTATACTCAAAGTTTGTCAATTTAAATGTTAATCTCATCTAGAAAAAGAAAACAACCTTTATATCAACATCTAGATGGGTGTTTGACCAAACAACTTGTCACCACTGCCTAGCCAAGTCATTCCATAAAATGAACCATTATACTAAGTACAGGATAGTCTGGGAGTGAGACCCTTCAGAAGTTCCAGGCTTAGGGAAGTCACCACACATTCGTGTGTTACCTCCAGGAATTTCACCAGGTTCTCATTGCAAGAAGCAAGGGAGAGCCTCTCAATGCTCTAGTGGGGCAGGAAAAACAATCTTTGGGATATACACCCCAGGTGGGGTGTTCTTTCCAAGAAGAGCCTACTCTCCAAGGAAAAGGTCTTACCAGAGCCTTGTGTGACCTGGGAAAGGCCCCTCCAGCCTCCCGATCTCCTGTCAGGGGGTGGAAGCCCCCCAGGGTGACTCATGTGTCAGCACTGCTGCTGGGCCTGTGGGAGTCTCTATGCTTTTTAAAAGATAAACAGCAATACTTAAGATTTCAAGGATCAAAGATAATCGAGATAACTCTGATCTTCCTATGAGTTTCAATCACCCATCTGTGTAAATTTAGAACAAGTCTGACACCCGACACTGGAGCAGAACTCTGGCTGTCCCTCTGCTGAGACCTGCAATGCTCACTTTGGCCCCAAGCCACCTCTGAACAACTGGAGGGCCCCCTGGCCACGTCTGCCTTTCATCTCCTCTGCCTCACTCCCCTGCCAGCGAATCCTTTTATTATGTTAAACTGGGACGTCAGTACTGGGATTCGAAAGGAAACTACCAGCTGCCTTGTCCTCCAGGAAGCACTAATTAGCCAGCAGCCAGGGTCTCAGGCGACAATGGGATGCACCCGGGCTAATTACCAGCTAGCTGCCTCTGCACCCGGGTGGCTCAGGTGGCAGCACCTGCACTTCAGGGCTGAGATAGTCTTAGGATCTGGAATTTCCCCATGGCCCTTATCTTGCTTTTGATGTCTTCATCTCACATCTCCTTTTGCAATAGCTTTCCCACTGGTCTCTGATTTCTAGCCAAACCATCTTGCACAAAACAGCCAAATTCATCGCTTTAAACACAGGCCCAATCATATCATTTCCCATCCCCAGTTTGTCAGCATAATCCCCGTGCTACATGTAAACTACAGTCCAGCCCTGAAGGCTTTATATAAAGGGACCAAGCCCACCTTTCCAGCCTCCTGTCAGCCACTGCCTTCCTCAGCCCTACCCTAACTGTCACTTTCACCTCCAATGTGCTCACAATAATCGCCATGGGAGCTTCAAAGACAGAAACACAAACTGTACCCAGACCAATAAAGAATCTCGAGGCGTGGGGAAAGGGTATTGGTAGCATTCTAAAAGCTGCCCTGGGGACCCCACAGCTCAGCCAGATGGAGGACTCTAGGGCAGGCAGAAGTCCAGGAGGGAGCTAGAATCAGTCTTGTGGGTAGGTCTGTGGAAGTTGTGTATCCTTCCAGCCAAAGCCTGCAGCACAGCCCTGTCCTTCCCTCATGACCATGACAAGTTAAGACCTACATCCTCCCTTCAACTCTGACCACACAGATGGGATCTGACATCCTGCTTCCCTCTTTCTAGATTCATCTGGTGAGTGTGAGAGCTCATTACTATAAAGTGAGTCCTGCCCAGGCCAGGTCCTGGTTTATTATACCCTTTGGACACTGTCTACACTGAAGTCCAACCTGCAGCCTCCACTTTCCTCCACCTGACCCAGCTTCTACTTCCTCTCTGCTCAAAAGTCCGCTTAGCTGAGTCTGTTGCATGAAAATGCTTATAACAGGAGCTAAAATGGAAATTTTCTCCAGGCACCAAGATACAGTTGAAGTGTGATGGCAAAGTGATGTGTCAGACCACCTGGTGCAAAATTTACAAAAGAAAAAGATCTTCTTACAGGTTTCACACTCTCATCCTTTTGAGACACACACACACACACACACACACAGAGAGCAGGAGCAGGGGGACGGGGGGGTGAGGGTGGGGGGTGGTGATGATCTTCCTGATGTGAGCATGGCTGCCACATGCAGGATCCACACCCCTTACCACACACGTGGAGGTGTCTGTGGCTCTCTACTTTCTGTCACAGAGCTAGAGAGAGGCCTTCTAAGAACTCTCTGCAAGTCTTGGTGTGGGAGATGCCACTACTGTGTTTGATACTCTGGGTGCCCTAGAGGCTGAGGCAGCCTCTGACAGCTCTGGTGCCCTTGGTCCACCCACCTTGGTCCAGTCTGTCAGGAGCAGGATGCCAATGTGTCTTCTGGACCAGAGAGGGGAGCTGGAGCTGCTCCAGGGATGGCTGGGAGGGGTGATGGCAGGGATGAAGAAACACGGTGCCCCAGGAATACAATACTGTGACTGTTGTAGGAATTGCAGGTAAAGAGGTCCCCAGGCATGGGAATCTCTCAAGAAAAACTCCTGGAAGAAAAGAGCTGGCTTCCCCCATTTGTGGGTCCTCTTCCCTGTCTGGCCAACTGGCCCCTTCCTGGTCTCTCCGGCTGCAGTGGTTGCTGGCCCAGGCCAGCATTCTCCTTTCCACAGCCTTCTACTGGGCCAGAAACACATTTATTCAAAACCACAATCTGTCCAAAATTAAACAGAAGAGAGCAGTCATCCAAACTAAAAGAAGGAGAAGGCAAGGGGGAAAAGAAGCACAATTCCTCTATCTCCTGGCACTGCCTCCCATCCTATATCCCCTGGTAGGGTTGCTGACCACTGGGGAAGGGAGGGGAGGGGTCCTGCTGCTGAGGCTTCAGCTGCAGGTTGATGCCTTGCATGGGGCTCCTCGTTGATGAACCAGGCAGGGCTGCCACCACCTGCGATGCACGGCAAAGTCAGGACCTGCCCACCTTCTCAACATGACTCAGAAAGAGGCTACCTCCGCTGGATAAATCTCAAAGGGATGGTGGATGCCTCCTCCTCTTCCTTCTCTGTCTCTCAAATCCCAAGGATGCTTGTCTACCACCTCAATGACAGGCCCTTCAGGAAGTTGCCTCCTCATTGCAAAGCCTTGCTTCATTGTTTTTCACTCCTCAAAGGGATTTCACTTTTTACCTTTTTTGTTTTGCACTCCTGTACTGCCTGGTACCTACATCAGTGTCTTATTTCCCCTGCTACCCTCCCATCTAGACAATGACTGGAGCACTGACCAGGAGGAACAGCGTCAGGTAACATTTATTCTGCACCCACCCTGCACCAGGCACTGTGCTAAGCTCCCCACCCACCTTGTTGCTGGATTCCCCAAACCTCTGAGGTCAGCTTGTACTGGAGCCATTTTACAGATGAGAAGGCTGAGGCTTACAGAGGTGTATAACCCCAGGACGTAGGACAGCCAAGATTCTGATGAATGTTTTGCTTATTGAATGAAGCACCTGGCAAATTGTGGGGCTCAGTGAACATTTGGTCAGTGAATAAACATTGTCTGGCTCTCGATCTACACCATGTAAGTGAACATGCAGAAGCCTCTTATAGCCCCTAATGGTTGCATCCTTTTTAAAAATAAGCAACCAGGAATTTCCTGGTGGTCCAATGGTAAAGAATCCACCTTACAAGATCTCACATGCCGCAGGGCAACTATACCGGCGTGCCTCAACTACTGAGCTCGCGTGCCTCAACTAGAGAGCCTGCGTGATGCGAACTATAGAGCCCACACGCCCTGGAACCTGTGAGCCACAATTAAATAGAGAAAACCCACATGCCACACTAGAGAGAAGCCCGCGCGTTGCAACCAAGAGCCCGCACGCCGCAACAAAAGATCCCGCAGGCCTCAATGAAGATCCTGCGGGCTGCGACTAAGACCTGGCACAGCCAAAAATAAATAAAAACAAAAACAAAACTAAACTAAAAAGACTCTGCAAACATTTCCTACACTGCTTGGTGTGGATATGACTTCAGTTTTTTAAAAAATTAAATTAAATTAAAAATAAATAAATAAAAATAAGCAACCGTTTTAATTTATTTCTGAGCCACATCTATCACTTTATCAGAAATCAACTAAACTGAGGTTATTATGCCCCCTCTTTCAAAAACTTAGTTTTAATTTCTTTACAATGTTGGTTTGAGGTTGACACTATGATTTTTCTCTGAAGAATTTTTTAACCATTTCTGACAAGGTGGATGAAACACTGCCTTTTAAATTTAAACATGCAAAAAGGTCCTCTGGGAATCTTGCAGGTTCTGACTCAGTGAGTCAGGGGTGGGGCCTGATATTTGGCATTTCCTACAAGCTCCCAGGTGATGCCAGAGCTGTTGGTCTGAGGAACACGCTTTGAGAAGCAAGAGATTGAACTTGACCTAGAGTTTGACTCACTCTATTTATAGAAATAAAGTATAAATTATATGATCCTTACTTCCAAGTGAGGAGGGCTGTCTAGCTCTAGGCAAAGACGACTGCTGTGAGTTGAACTGTGTCCCCCAAGAATTCATATGTTGAAGTCTTAACCCGCTGGTACCTCAGGAAGTGGCTTAATTTGGAAAATGGTCATCGCAGATGTGATCCGTTAAGAGCAACTCTTAACTAAGGTCAAACTGGAGTAAGGTGGGCTCCAGCTCACTGTGACTGGTGTCCTTATAAAAAGGAGAAATTGGACACAGAGACAGACATGCCTGCAGGGAGCATGAAGATGAAGGCACAGAAGGGGGGATGCTGCTACAAGCCAAGGGATGCCCAAGATGGCCAGCAAACCACCAGCAGCTGGGAGAGGCTGGGAAGAGTCTCCTTCATGAACCCCAGAAGGAACCAACCCTTGACTTCAGACTTCTGGCCTCCAGACTGTAGTCTTCTGAGCCACTGAGTTTATGGTCCTTTGTTATGGCAGCCCTGGGAAACTCATACGAGGATGATGCATTTTCACACTACAGCGTTGCAAAACTCCCCCATGAAAAGGAGAATGGGGGCCTCCCTGCCTCACTTCATTAATCAGAAGCTTAGTGTAAGGAGCTGAGGCATGCGTGACTTTTAAATGGCAGGTAATATGTGGAGCATTACTCACTATTCCTTAATTAATACTTGCCTTGTCACTTCCTTTAATTACCTTTACTTGGCTTGGCTCCCTTACAGACATGTCACCAGAATTTCTTGGCCAGCAGTATCTGCTTGCTCTTCTTTCACCTGCTCCTTTCCTTACCTGCACCTTTCCTCACCTACGGCTCAAAGACTTCTACCCAAGGAGCCAAAGTCTCCTTGGCTGTGTGTGTGCATTTTCACTTGGTTTACACTCTGTCATGTTTGTCAGAGTCCCTGGGGGCTGTCTCATCTCTGACACATATGTGAGTGAAAAGATACTGTCTGCCATATCAGTAAACAAAGGATGTTGTGGCCATCAAGCCATCATATTACAGCCACCCTGATGGTGAGACCTGAGGAAGCTCACAATGGAAACAGGATGCCCATCATCAAGCCCTCAGTCACTGCAGCCACCACTGATGGTGCACCCTGAGGAGACTCAGGATGAGAAAGAACAGGATACTGGCCCCAGAGAGCCAAGGTTCATATCAAAGGAATGATTTCAGTGAGCCCAGACTCTTGCATCTCCCCATATATAGAAAAGTGCTAAATTTCTGAACATGAGATGTCTGGTTTCCTTTAATTAACAGTAATCTTTTGATGTTCCGACTACCTGGTCTTTTTGTAAAAACTCCTATAAATGCTGGCTCCTCCCTTACCTCTTTGGAGCAGTCCCTCAGAGCTAAGAGGCTGCATCCCGGGCTTACGTCCTCAGTTTTGTCCGCCAAATAAAACTTTTATGTTGTGCACTTCTTTCAGTCAACAGATACAATTCTGAAGATGACCCCCAAGATTCTGTTTCCTGGTTATTCAATCAGATGCTAATCTAGGGGCTTCTGTGAAAGGATTTCCTAGATGTAATTATTATCCCAAGTTGGTTGACCTTAAAGTTGATGAGGAAGTTACGTGGTGGGGCAGCAGTCAGGCAGGCAAGCTTTTTTTTAAATTTCTTTCTTTATTTATTTTTGGCTGTGTTGGGTCTTCATTTCCGTGCAAGGGCTTTCTCTAGTTGCGGCGAGTGGAGGGCCACTATTCATCGCGGTGCGCGGGCCTCTCACTGTCGTGGAGCACAAGCTCCAGATGCGTGGGCTCAGTAGTTGTGGCTCACGGGCCTAGTTGCTCCGTGACATGTGGGATTTTCCCAGACCAGGGTTCGAACCCGTGTCCCCTGCGTTGGCAGGCAGGTTCTCAACCACTGCGCCACCAGGGAAGCCCCAGGCAAGCTTTTTAAAAGCAGAGTTTTTTCAATCTGGGTGCAGAAGAGGAAGTCAGTTTCCAAGCATGAGAAGGATTTGACACACCATTGGTGGCTTGAAGATGTGGAGGGCATTGCACATGTCAAAGAGTGTGGGCAGCCTCTTGCAGCTGAGAGCAGTCCCTGACTGACAGGCCAGAAGGAAATGGGGACCTCAATCTTGCAACCACTAGGAACTAACTTCTGCTACCAACTTGGATGATCTGAGAAGCAGATTCTCCCCAATCTCCAGATAAGAGCCCTGTCCAGATAACACCTTGATTTAGATTTGTGAGACCCAGAGCAGAGAACTCAGATGAGCCCTTTTGAACTTTTGCCTTACAGAACTCTGTGGTAAGGAGTGGTATTGTTTTAAGTTGATACATTGGTGGTTATTTGTTACAAAGCAGTAGATAACTAATACACTCTCCAACCTAACAGAGTCCTGAAGGTCATTGCTGGTTTCCTCCCCCCTCCCCCAACCTCACTGCACAGGAAGAGTGCTGAGCCCCAGGTAGGACCTTTTGGATGACTGACCAGGGTGTCTTGGTAATCTCATGTTCCACTTGTGCTATGGGAACTAGGTTGCTATAGTTTTTCTGAGTTCGCTGTTGAAAACCTACCATACAGCCAGACTCCCACAATGCTTCCTGCAACAGGATCTCCCATCAGTTGAAAATAAGTGAGACACTGTGAATGTCTATAATATAGAAATAGCTTTGCTCCAGTCAAATTAAATGACTTTAATAATTAACATCAAGTCCTGGATATGAAAATAAACCTTAGTGGAAGAAAAATAGTGACAGACGGAAACCACCTTCCTGTTGCTGAAGCCAAAGCTCATCCGCTGATTTTTATTTGGCTATACATTCCCTCCAGTCAAATGAGTGTTAGTGTGTTGACACAGGCGTCAGTGCAAAATGGACTTGCTCAGTCCACCTCCACCCCTGCCTCCCCGCCCTGATTCACAATGAGGCAGGCAAGCCCCCACCTCTGTTAAGAGGCACAGTGTCCAGGGCTTTAGGTGGCAGGTGGGTGGTTCCCCGGGGCGTGCACTGCTGCCTGCAGACCTGAGGGTGCTCATCTCCAAGTCCTGTCCACCCGCCCCAGCTGGCAGCAGGTGCTATTCTCCCTGCCTCACCTTCCCTACGCCCCCTCCCCTATTAGCATCTTCTTTCTCACCCACCGCCCCTGCCCTTTCTAGACTTAACTAAGTCTCTCTCTGGGCATGCTTCTGAGAACATGGGACACTCACCAGACTTTACATTGCTTTGATTGCTCGGGGGGCTGGGAGAGTGAATGGCTCTGGAGGGACCAGGGGAGCCCAGGGGACTCACACAGCCACCAGCTGCCAGGACTGACTCACCACAGGGATGTGCAACAGAAGCCCACCTTCGCCCACACGGCCACTATGAGCAAGTCAGGACTTTACCTCTTTGAACACCAGGCTATCCACCTTTAAAATTGGCGGAATACTAGTACCCACTTCACAGGCCTGTTGCCAGAGTTTGAAAAAAGAACGCAAGTAAGTGGATTCGAATTGTATTGTATGATGCTTATATGGTCGGTTCTAAGCAAGCATCGGTTATTTCAACATATCACATAAAAGTAATGTGACTTCGCTTTGTAAATTTAAAAAAATTTTCCCCTGAACCACTATCCCTTTTTTGTCTGATTTTATTTGGATTATTTTGATAGCAGTGAACTGGGAGGGCCCCTGGGTATAGGGTGAGAAATACTAGAAAGAAGCCTCAGTGCAGCCTTTTGCTATTTGTATAACTTGGGGAAATCCCTTCCCCTCCCACCTGGTTCTCTCCGACCCCTCCCCCGTGGGTAAGGGACTTGACACCATGATGCCCGGGAGAGCAGCCTTTACACTGCAGTGGGCTGCTGTAAGCCAGCTTTCAGGTGCTGGCCTCGGTGCCTGTACAGAGGAGGTGAGGCACCTGGCTGGGTCACAATGCCTCAGGGAGGAGCTGACATCACGTGCTGCATGGCTCCTGAGTAGAGACCTCTGGTCTGTTGTTGCAGTTTTGTTTGTAACTACCTTGGCATGCCGCTGCATGAAGGGAGGTGGCAACTTTCTAGAAGCTGCAAACATTCTAAAAAGCACGAGAGGAGGGGTTTCTTTCCAGTTGTTAGTCTATTACCTTCTCAGCCTTTATTGAATTCAGGGATTTTAAAAGCAAGACAGGCTGTCGGACTCCCTTGGATCCTCCTAAGGAGAAAGGCACTCAGCATTTTCTCTCCTCTCAGCTCGGAACGGCTTGCTGTCAAACTCCAGCCCCAACAATGTAAAAGTTGCTCTAACAAGTTAGTGGTATTCTGAGCTGCAAAATCCAGAAGTCACTTTCCAGTCTTTATGGCATTTAACTTCTCTGCAGCATTTGGTCTTTCAATGCTCCGTCTCAGAACTTCTCACCTCACCTCCCTTGAGAGCATCCTCTCTTGTCTTTCTCCCTTCTTTGGTCTCTGTGAGGCCGCAGGGCTAGTCCTGGCTCTCCAAAATCAGTGGTTCCATTTTCAGTAATTTTGCTAGCCAGCTGATGTCACACTGGTACTTGAAACCAGCTCAGGTGTGGGTATTTATACCATGGAAATTGTCAAAAACTACAATTCGGGACCTTTTCTTTTCCTTTCCAGTAAAGCTGGTGTTAAACTGTTGGTAGTTAAGGGCTCACCTTGCTCTGCCCACATCTTAAACACTGCGGTTCCTTAATGTTTTTGTCTTCCGGTCATTTTCTTTTCTGTGCTCTCCCATGATTGATTTATTCTGCACTGCACCTTCTGTATACTTCGGCATGTGAATGACTCCCATGCCTACCTTACTTTTCTTTCATCTCCAGTCTTACATAGCAAAGAGACTACTGTCCAATTATCCTCTGAGTGTGGAATGTCCAAACCCAGTGCACAGATTCATGTGGGCAAGCCTGCCCAGGCCCGGCTTCTCTGCTTGGGAACGACGCCCTGTCTTCAGGAAGCCTGTCTTCTCACATCCTCCACAGCTCTCATCCCACTTCCCAAAGAGCTTCTGAAACTCTCCACTTCTCTCCATCTACACTGCAGACCACCTAGTTCAAGCCACCATCATCTCTCACCCACACCCGCCTCCCGACAAGCCGTTTGTATCCACTCTTGTCTGATGCTCATTATTTCTCCATATGGTAGAAAGATGAAATGTTTGACCCTGCAAACCATGGTCTTCCTGTTTAAACTCTTCTGATGGCGTCTGTGGTCCTTAGAAGGAGAAACGCTTAGCAGATTTATGCAGCCCCCCTCTAGCCTCGTCTGCATCAGCCCTTCCCCTGTCTCCCCAGCAGAGTCCCAGCCTCTGTCTCTCCCTGCCCTGGGGGCAGACTGCCACCTCTGTCGGAGCCCCGTCCTCCGCATCCGTGTGGGCACCCTTTTCACTGGTGGACACTGCTCACTCTTCATTCTCAGCCTAACTGCTCCACCCTTGAGGCACCTTCCCCTCCTCCCTTGGTCACAGAAGTCCTGGTTCCACTGCCAGCAGTGCCCGGATCTTCTCTGTTGTGACACTCGTCACCTCCTTGACCATTGCCCGTCTGATTTCCAGAAGGTGGAGACTGCCTGCACTCACACCGGTGCCAACCCTCGGACCCGGCTCCACATCTTGCCTAGTCATTAAAATCACAGCTTCTCTAATCCATTGCTTTTTTTTTTCCAGGAGCACCTCCGTTGGGTCAGGCCCTTCTGGATTTTGCTGATAGCTGCTTTTATACCTTCAATCATTCTGTCATCCAGACCATTTTCTGCATGGTTTCCATAGTGTTAAAGTGCAAGACTGAATACGTCATTCCTCTGCTGAAGTTTCCCGTGATGAAAACCATGTTTCCTCGGCACAGCAGAGGGTGGCTGGCAGCCTGGCACTTGCCCTCAAGCACCGTGTTCCATCACAGCACCCATCACCCCCACTCCAACATCTCACCTTCACCGCACTTTGGTCTTCAGGTGTCATATCCTCCAGGACAATGTCACCGGTCCTGAAAGTCAAAGACCCCGTCCTGGTGCCCCCAGTACCTGGGCATACTTCCAAATGACACTTAACCTCCACCTTGGAAAAATTAGTTTGCTGATGGCCTGAAGGCAAGACCCTCCCTTTGTGCATCTTATGTCCATCTTATGTCCCCAACCATGGACGCAGTGACAGGTGCAGAATCAGATGCTCAAGGCGAGTTGTTGGCTGATTGCAGTAAGTTAACAAAGGACTTGTGTGAACAGGACTGTCTACTGCTCCTTAAACAAAGCAAGAAGCTCTTATGTTATACTTTCAACAGTATCCTGCTCTTCAGCTCCATTGTTTGATATCAGTGGGACCACGTCTACAGAAACTTCACAAAACCAGGTTCCCTGACAGTCATGAAAGGACCCAGCCCTCCTTGTTTCATTGACACCTGTGAGAAGTGTATTTTAAATTAGGCTGGTATATAATCATGGCATTTCCCCTCAGCTCATGTCTGTGCTTCATTTTCATATTGAAATGTGATTACTAAGTCGAAAAATAAAAAATCTTCCTAGTTGCTTGCTGCTGTGAGGCCAAGGTGCTATTTTTCTTGCTGTGTTGACAGCAATTACTCCAATTGATTTTGCCTTCAGAAAGAGTCTCAGGACACAGAGGCCTGAATTTCCAAGTGTGCCAGTTCACTATGGTATCCCCAACTCAGGCCACCTCCTCCCTTATATTTACTTTTATATTTTCTCTTATTTCAAAAATAATTTGTAGAATATTGATCCTAGAAGTCTGGGTTTGTCATGGCACTATAAAGCATTTTTAAAGTCTATACTTCATTCAGATTTCCTTAGTTTTCACCTTTTCTCCTTTTTCTGTGCCAGGGCCCTATGCAGGATCCCACATTCCATTTAGTCATCATGTCTCTTTAGGTTCCTCTTGGCTATAAGAGATTCTCAGACGCTCCTTGTTTTTGATGACCTTGACCATTTTGAGGAGTACTGGTCAGGTATTTTGTAGAATGTCCTTCAGTTTGGATTTGTCTCATGTTTTTCTGGGCAATGAGTGTATTTGTTGCTACTGCGGTGAAGAATTTACAGGAATGTTGTTCCATTCATAATATACACAGGACCATATGATCCTGCAATCTCACTCCCAGGCATAAATCTGGAGAAAATTCTAATTCAAAAAGATATATGCACCCCAATGTTCATAGCAGCTCTATTTACAATAACCAAGACATAGAAGCAACCTAAGTGTCCATGAACAGATGAACAGATAAAGAAGATGTGGTGTATATACACAGTGGAATATTACCCAGTCATAAAAAAGAATGAAATAATGCCATTTGCAGCAACATGGATGCACCTAGAGATTGTCATACTTAGTGAAATAAGCCAGGCAGAGAAAGACAGATATCATAAGATATTTCTTATATGTGGAATCTTTAAAAATGATACAAATGAACTTACTTACAAAATAGAAATAGACTCAGACATAGAAAACAAACTTATGGTTACCAAAGGGGAAAGGTGGGGAGGGATAAATTAGTAGTTTGGGATTAACAGATACACACTACTATATTTAAAATAGGTAACCAGGGCTTCCCTGGTGGCGCAGTGGTTGAGAGTCTGCCTGCCGATGCAGGGGACACGGATTCGTGCCCCGGTCCAGGAGGATCCCACATGCCATGGAGCGGCTGGGCCCGTGAGCCATGGCCACTGAGCCTGCGCGTCTGGAGTCTGTGCTCCACAACGGGAGAGGCCACAACAGTGAGAGGCCCGCGTACTGCAAAAACAAAACAAAACAAAAAAAACAACAAAAAAAACCCGGTAACCAACAAGGACCTATTGTATAGCACAGGGAAATATATTCAATATCTAGTAATAACCTATAATGGAAAAGAATCTGAAAAATATATGTTATATATATATATCTGAATCACTTTGCTGTACACCTGAAACTAACACATTGTAAATTAACTATACTTCAATTCAAAATGGTTTAAAAAATTAATATTAAAAAATGTGTATATATATATATATGCAAGAATGTTGTTCCATTCAAAATATGTTAAGAATATTCTCCCAAATACTATTTGTTCTCAATAAAATCAAACTATAAAAGATGTATTTATCATAAGTCTTTTAGGTTTTATTAGGTTTTCCAACATTACCACTTTTTTTCTCGTTTTGCAAATTAATATTACTATCCTCTTCTAAGCACACACATGAAATTCCAAAGGCATAGCTGAAGTCTAACTTTTGTTTTACCAGTTTCAGTCTTATCTCCTTTTCTTATTTATCACCCAATCTAAAAGAGATTCAGTATATCCCTTCTAACATCAGCTTGGTGATTATTTTATTTTCCTTTATTTGAGCTGATCTGATTCTAGTCTTGCCCAGGCTTTCTTGTCCAGCAGCTAGAACTTCAGGGCGTAAGAGGCATCATGACTTTGCACATGGGTAAGGTAATGCATTCTGGATTGTGTCCAGTCCAATCAGAACATTTGACTGACCTTTCTGGTAGGAGCAGCACATTTAAGCGATGTCTTCAGTAAACGGTCTATAGTGAATCTCGGGTCCATTTCCTGGATCATCGCTGAAAATTCAGAGCTCAGAATCTTATGAAAATAGCTTAAGCTTCTTTTTCTTTTTCTAGATGTGTTATTTTGCTCTTGCTCACATTATATTTCATCTGCCACTTTCCTGCAGCCTTGCTAGACTGAATTACTTCCAAGATTGAATTTAATCATTGGCTATACCTGAAATGATGCTATGTGAGCTGTATCAGAAATAGACCTGCTAAATATGAGACTTTGCTCTTTCTAAATTAGAGAATCACTTTATACTTGTACATTTAGCTATGGGTGAGGGATGAAATGCCATGAGAATGCAAGTGTACCCTGATTCTTAAGCTCATGATGATTGCACAAAATGCTGAAAGTACTAGCAGTTTCTCAGAAGGGATTTCTGGCATATTCTGGCATCTTTTATTCAGGATGCATGAGGCCAATGGATAGGAGAAAGTTGCAGAAAAGGAAGATGCCAACTTCACCCATTTATGGTGAGTTTGTGTACAGCACGGGGGAGGATTTACCCAGGTATGTATCAGCCTTCTCCTGTAATTTTAAGTCAACAGATTAATTCAGCGAATGTTAATTGAACATCTATTCTATGCCACACATGTACTGGGGTTGGGCAGTCGAGGGGGCAGAACTCCTTCCCCACTGCTAGCCCCTTGTGTTTGTCCCTGTGCTTCCTCAGGGCTGAGGGCCAGCTTGAGAATCTTCACCTGGTTTAGAGCATCTGCTCTGAATAAATCAAGGGGAGCTGAATTTATCCAGCCTGGCTACATGGCGAGTGAATGAATCTCAAATTTCTTATCTGTAGCCTTGAATATCACTACAATTCCGTTAGAAGTATTTATTTATTATTATGTTTTACTTTTACCATCAGTTACCACTTGTCTCACTTTCTCATTGAAATATATCCCACATGAAATCATTAACTGCACATTCAAAAGTGCCATCTATGTTGGGCGTGAGCCCGCTGAGGTGGTATTTTAAATTCTTCCATTTCATGCCAGACACGACAGCCTTGAAGGGAAGCAAGCGATTACCATGACATTCAAAGATAGAACTCTGAATGCCACAAGCAGAATGTCACCGCTTTCAGTCATAGCTGAAAGCCGTTTGCATTTCTTAATCATGATTAAGGGATGTAAAACATAACTACATTTTTAATTGTCAAATTAAACCTTACATATTTCAGGCATCAAAAAAAAAAAAAAACACCCCACACCCTAATTCTCAGTCCTTCTAGAGCAGGTTCTAGCAAGATGGATATGAGTCTTGGGTCTGTGCAATGTGTTAACCCTGGGACCATCAGGCTTACTCCTTCCCTGTCCAGTGAGTTGGATGCGTCTGCTTGCAAAGTGAGCTCAGAGTGCTGGAGAAAGTCAAATCTAATTAAGAGAGCTTCACCAGGTACCAAGTCAGGGTCCAGGAACATGCTAGTACCGACTTGGCTGCAAGAGGCAGGGCTTTTCAACAAGCCCTGGCTCCCAGCCCAAGGCAGGCTTCTGGGTACTGGAGGGCCCAGCCCTGTGCTGTTGGCACCCATGCAACATTTAGGACACACTGGTACTAAAAATTTATTGCTGTTTATCTTAAATTCAAATTTAGCTGGGCGTCCTGTATCTTATCCGGTACCCCTAGTGAGGGGACACCTCCCAGCTAGCAGCAGAAGGAAGATCCAGGGACAGAAGTGGTAAGATAACATGTGTTCCATCACCCTATGACAAAGAGCCTCAGAAACTGGCTGCTCCAAGAGGCTGATACAGTCCAAAGAGATGGGACCTCCTTGGGATGCAGGAAATGGAGAGAGTAGAGAGCACCTGTGCTCTTCATCTTCTCTGTAAGGTGACGATAAGGAGGCCACAATAGAGGCAGTCCTCCTGGAATACCTGAATGCCATTCTCTTGGTCCCAATTCCTTTTTTCCCCAGTTTTATTGAGAAATAATTGACATACATCACTGCATATGCTTAAGGCATACAGCATGATGATTTGATTTACTATTTTTTGAAATGATTACCACAGTACGTTCAGACCTTCTCATATACATACAATAAAAAGGTAAGAAAGAAAAAAGGAAAAAAACTTTCTCCTTATGATGAGAATTCATAAGAGTTACTCTCTTGGGGCTTCCCTGGTGGCACAGTGGTTGAGAGTCCTCCTGCCGATGCAGGGGACAGGGGTTCGTGCCCCGGTCCGGGAAGATCCCACATGCCGCGGAGCGACTGGGCCCGTTAGCCATGGCCGCTGAGCCTGCACGTCCAGAGCCTGTGCTCCGCAACGGGAGAGGCCACAACAGTGAGAGGCCCATGTACCGCAAAAAAAAAAAAAAAAAAAAGAGTTACTCTCTTAACAACTTTCCTCTTAACAATTTAATGCAGCAGTACTAGCTACAGTCATCATGTCATACATTACATCCCTAGTGGTTATTTACCTTATAACTGGAAGTTCGTTCCTTTTGACAACCTGCATCCAATTTCCGCTCCCCCTAACTTCCACTTCTGGTAACCACAAGTGTGATCTCTTTTTCTATGAGTTTGTTTTTTTGTTATTGGTGTTTGCTTTGTTTTTGTTTTAGATTTCACATATAAGTAAGATCATACAGTATTTGTGTTTCTCCATCTGACTTATTTTACTTAGCATTATGTCTTCAAGGTCCATCCACATTGTTGCAAATGGTAGGATTTACTAATTTTTTTTGGCTGAATAATATGCCATGTGTATGTGTGTGTGTATGTGTGTGTGTGTGTGTGTATATATATATATATATATGTATATATACACATATATCAACATTGTTATCTGTTCATTCATCAATGGATACTTAGGTTGTTTCCATGTCTTGGTTATTATAAATTATGCTGCAATGAACATTGGGGTAGGGTATATGTATCTTTTCAAATTAGTGTTTTAGTTTCTTTTGGATATATTCCCAGGACTGGAATTGCTGGACCATATGGTAGTTCTATTTTTAGTTTTTTGAGGAACCACCATACTGTTTTTCACAGTGGCTGCACAAATTTACATTCCCACTAATAGTGCATAATATTCCCTTTTCTCCACATCCTCACCAGCGTTTGCTGTTTCTTGTCTTTTTAATAATTGCCATTCTAACAAGTGTGACATGATACCTCATAGTTGTTTTATTTTTCATTTCCCTAATGACTAGTGATGTTGAGCATCTTTTCATGTATTTGTTGACCTTTCATATTTCTTCTTTGGAGAAATGTCTATTCAGGTCCTTTGCCCATTTTTTAATTAGGTTATTGGTTTTGTTTTGTTTTGTTTTTTGATATTGAGTGAGTTGTATGTGTTCTTTATAAATTTTGGATTAACCCTTATCAGATATATGGTTTGCATATTTTTCCCATTCCATAGGTTGTCTTTTCACTTTGTTGATGGTTTGAAGAAGAACAAAGCAGGAGGCATTACACTTCCTGATTTCAAGATATACTTTAAAACTATAGTCATCAAAATAGTAAGGTGTTAGCATAAAAACAAATAGATCAATGAACAGAATCAAAAGCCCAGAAATAAATCCAAGTATATACAATCAACTAATATTTGACCAGGGAGACAAGAACACTTAACGTAGCAAAGACAGTCTCTTCAATAAATGGTGCTGGGATAACTGGGTGTCACATGTAAAAGAATGAAACTGGATTGATTCATAGCTTACACCATTTACAAAAAGTAACTCAAAATGCATTAAAAACTTAAATGTAAGACTCAAAACCATAAAACCCCTAGAAGAAAACATAAAGGAATAAAGCCCCTTGACAGGGGTCTTGGTAATTATTTTTTGGATATGACACCTAAAGCACAAGCCATGAAATAAAAAATAAACAGTGAGACTACATCAAACTAAAAAGCTCCTGCACAGCAAAAGAAACCATGTACAAAGTGATTCCAGTTCTTCTTTTGGTATTGAGAGGGGGACAGTGAAGGGCCTTGGGCTCCCCCTAGAGGTCAAGGGGAACCATCCTTGTACTGGGCAGAGAATGGTTCACTACTTCACCTCCAACTGAGAAAGCAAGGTTCATGGAGTCACCCCGAAGCCTATGAAAAAATTTTAAAAGACCTTCAATTCCCAGAAATCAGGAAACTTAGCAAGTGAAGAGCAGGACTGGCATCGGTTTTCTACAGCTGTATCCATGCTGACTGGCCACTGTTTTGTTCACACAGTGTTTGGGCCACGAGCCTGGTTAAACACTTGTAATAATCACTGTCGGTTAGGGGACCAGCCATACAAAGGTGATGGGGGCAGGCATGCGACAGTCCTGGAGGGGGAGGCAGGAAGACGTGATATTTGATTCTCACATAAGCTAGCACTTAAACCTGCTGGGACCTTGTTATGCTGTGTTGTAACTGCTATTATCATTAGGGTTACATTTGTATACTGTGAGGTTACTGAAGACAAGAATGTTCTGTGATCTCTTGGGTCCAGAATGCAGTAGACACTCGAAAACTGAATCATTGAATGGATAGTAGACTGTGAGTATAGGTAATATATATTTTTTAATTTTTAAATTAAATTTAATTTTGTTATACAGCAGGTTCTTATTAGTCATCAATTTTATACACATCTGTGTACACATGTCAATCACAATCACCCAATTCATCTCAACCCCACCCCCACTCCCTCACCGCTTTCCCCCCTTGGTGTCCATACATTTGTTCTCTACAACTGTGTCTCAATTTCTGCCCTGCACACTTGTTCATCTATACCATTTTTCTAAGGTCCACATATATGTGTTAATATATGCTATTTGTTTTTCTCTTTTGGACTTACTTCACTCTGTATGACAGTCTCTAGATCCATCCACATCTCAACAAATGACCCAATTTTATTCCCTTTTATGGCTGAGTAATATTCCATTGTATATATACACCACATCTTCTTTATCCATTTGTCTGTTGATGGGCATTTAGGTTGCTTCCATGACCTGGCTATTGTAACTAGTGCTGCAATGAATATTGGGGTGCATATGCCTTTTTAAATTATGGTTTTCTCTGGGTATATGCCCAGTAGTGGAATTGCTGGATCATATGGTAATTTTATTTTTAGGTTTTAAGGAACCTCAATACTGTTCTCCATAGTGGCTGTATCAATTTACATTCCCACCAACAGTGCAAGAGGTTTCCCCTTTCTCCACACCATCTCCAGCATTTGTGGTTTGTAGATTTTCTGATGATGCCTATTGTAACTGGTGTGAGGTGGTACCTCATTGTAGTTTTGATTTGCATTTCTCTAATAATTCGTGATGTTGAGCTGCTTTTCATGTACTTTTTGACAATCTGTATGTCTTCTTTGGAGAAATGTCTATTTAGGACTTCTGCCCATTTTTGGATTGGGCTGTTTGTTGTTTTAATATTGAGCTGCATGAGGTGTTTATATAATTTGGAGTTTAATCCTTTGTCCATCGATTCATATGCAAATGTTTTCTCCCATTCTGAGGGTTGTCTTTTCGTCTTCTTTATGGTTTCATTTGCTGTGCAAAAGCTTTGAAGTTTCACTAGGTCCCATTTGTTTATTTGTGTTTTTATTTCCATTACTCTAGGAGGTGGATCAGAAAAGATCTTGCTGTGATTTATGTCAAAGAGTGTTCTTCCTATGTTTTCCTCTAAGAGTTTTATAGTGTCTGGTCTTACATTTAGGTCTCTAATCCATTTTGAGTTTATTTTTGTGTATGGTGTTAGGGAGTGTTCTAATTTCATTCTTTTACATGTAGCTGTCCAGATTTCCCAGTATCACTTATTGAAGAGACTGTCGTTTCTTCATTGTATATCCTTGCTTCCTTTGTCATAGATTAGTTGACCATAGGTGTATGCATTTATCTCTGGGCTTTCTATCTTGTTCCATTGATCTATGTTTCTGTTTTTGTGCCAGTACGATATTGTCTTGATTACTGTAGCTTTGTAGTATAGTCTGAAGTCAGGGAGTGTGGTTCCTCCAGTTCCGTTTTTTTCCCTCAAGACTGCTTTTCCTATTCGGGGTGTTTTGTGTTTCCATACATATTTTAAGAATTTTTGTTCTACTTCTGTAAAAAATGCCATTGTTAATTTGATAAGGATTGCATTGAATCTGTAGATTGCTTTGGGTAGTATAGTTATTTTCACAATATTGATTCTTCCAATCCAAAAATATGATATATCTCTCCATCTGTTGGTATCATCTTTAATTTCTTTCATCAGTGTCTTATAGTTTTCAGCATACAGATCTTCTGTCTCCCTAGGTAGGCTTATTCCTACGTATTTTATTCTTTTTCTGACAATGGTAAATGGGCGTGTTTCCTTAATTTCTCTTTCAGATTTTCCATCATTAGTGTATAAGAATGCAAGAGATTTCTGTGCATTAGTTTTGTATCCTGCTACTTTACCAAATTCATTGATTAGGTCTTGTAGATTTCTGGTGGCATCTTTAGGATTCTCTATGTATAGTATCATGTCATCTGCAAACAGTGACAGCTTTACTTCTTCTTTCCAATTTGTATTCCTTTTATTTCTTTTTCTTCTCTGATTGTCGTGTCTAGGACTTCCAAAACTAAGTTGAATAGCAGTGGTGAGAGTGGACATCCTTGTCTTGTTCTTGATCATAGAGGAAATGCTTTCAGTTTTTCACCGTTGAGAATGATGTTTGCTGTGGGTTTGTCATATATGGCCTTTATTATGTTGAGGTAGGTCCCTCTATGCCCACTTTCTGGAGAGTTTTTATCATAAATAGGTGTTGAATTTTGTCAAAAGCTTTTTCTGCATCTATTTAGATGATCATATGGTTTTTATTCTTCAATTTGTTAATATGGTTTATCACATTGATTGATTTGCATATACTGAAGAATCCTTGCATCCCTGGGGTAATTCCCATTTGATCATGGTGTATGATCCTTTTAATGTGTTGTTGGATTCTGTTTGCTAGTAATTTGTTGAGTATTTTTGCATCTATATTCATCAGTGATATAGTCTGTAATTTTCTCTTTTTGTAGTATCTCTGTCTGGTTTTGGTATCAGGGTGATGGTGGCCTCATAGAATGAGTTTGGCAGTTTTCCTTCCTCCAGAATTTTTTGGAAGAGTTTGAGAAGGGTGGGTGTTAGCTCTTCTCTAAATATTTGGTAGAATGCACCTGTGAATCCATCTTGTCCTGGACTTTTGTTTGTTGGAAGATTTTTAATCACAGTTTCAAATTTATTACTTGTGATTGGTCTGTTCATATTTTCTGTTTCTTCCTGGTCCAGTCTTGGAAGTTTATACCTTTCTAAGAATTTGTCCATTTCTTCCAGGTTGTCCATTTTATTGTTATAGAGTTGCTTGTAGTAGTCTCTTAGGATGCTTTGTATTTCTGCGGTGTCTGTTGTAACTTCTCCTTTTTCATTTATAATTTTATTGATTTGAGTCCTCTCCCTCTTTTTCTTGATGAGTCTGGCTAATAGTTTATCAATTTTGTTTCTCTTTTCAAAGAACCATCTTTTAGTTTTATTGATCTTTGTTATTATTTTCTTTGTTTCTATTTCATTTATTTCTGCTCTGATCTATGATCTCTTTCCTTCTGCTAACTTTGGGTTTTGTTTGTCCTTCTTTCTCTAGTTCTTTTACGTGAAGTTTAGATTGTTTATCTGAGACGTTTTTTGTCTCTTGAGGTAGGCTTGTATATCTATAAACTTCCCTCTTAGAACTGCTTTTGCTGCATCCCATAGGTTTTGGATCATCGTGTTTTCATTGTCATTTGTCTGTAGGTATTTTTTGATTTCCTCTTTGATTTCTTCAGTGATCTCTTGGTTATTTAGTAACATATTGTTTAGCCTCCATATGTTTGTGTTCTTTATGTTTTTTCCCATGTAATTCATTTCTAATCTCATAGCATTGTCATCAGAAAAGGTGGTTAGATATGATTTCAATTTTCTTAAATTTACTGAGGCTTGATTTGTGACCAAAGATGTGATCTATCCTGGAGAATGTTCCGTGCGCATTTGAGAAGAATGTGTAATCTGTTGTTTTTGGATGGAATGTCTTATAAATATCAATTATATCTATCTGGTCTATTGTGTCATTTAAAGCTTCTGTTTCCTTATTTATTTTAATTTTCGATGATCCGTCCATTGGTTAAGTGAAGTGTTAATCACTTAATCTCCCACTACTATTGTGTTACTGTCCATTTCCTCTTTTATAGGTGTTAGCAGTTGCCTTATGTATTGAGGTGCTCCTATGTTGGGTGCATGTATATTTATAATTGTTATATCTTGTTCTTGGATTGATCCCTTGATCATTATGTAGTGTCCTTCCTTGTCTCTTGTAAAATTGCTTATTTTAAAGTCTATTTTATCTATTATGAGTTTAGCTACTCCAGCTTTCTTTTGATTTCCATTTGCATGGAATATCTTTTTCCATCCCCCCGCTGTCAATCTGTATGTGTCCCTAGGTCTGAAGTGGGTCTCTTGTAGACAGCATATAGATGGGTCTTGTTTTTGTATCCATTCAGTAAGCCTGTATCTTTTGGTTGGAGCATTTAATCCATTCATGTTTAAGGTAATTTTTGATATGTATGTTCCTATGACCATTTTCTTAATTGTTTTGGGTTTCTTTTTGTAGGTCTTTTTCTTCTCTTGTGTTTCCCACTTAGAGAAGTTCCTTTAGCATTTGTTGTAGAGCTGGTTTGGTTGTGCTGAATTCTCTTAGATTTTGCTTGTCTGTAAAGCTTTTCATTTCTCCATCGAATCTGAATGGGATGCTTGGCAGGTAGAGTAATCTTGGTTGTAGGTTCTTCCCTTTCATTACTTTAAGTATATCATGCCACTCCCTTCTGACTTGTAGAGTTTCTGCTAAGAAATCAACTGTTAATCTTATGGGAGTTTCCTTGTATTTTATTTGTCGTTTTTCCTTGCTGCTTTCAATAATGTTTCTTTGTCTTTAATTTTTGCCAGTTTGATTACTATGTGTCTCAGTGTGGTTCTCCTTGAGTTTATCCTGTATGGGACTCTCTGCACTTCCTGGAATTCGGTGGCTATTTCTTTTCCCATTTTAGGGAAGTTTTCGACTACAAGCTCTTCAAATATTTTCTTGTGTCCTTTCTCTCTCTCTTCTCCTTCTGGGACCCCTATAATGCAAATGTTGTTGCATTTAATATTGTCCCAGAGGTCTCTTAGGTTGTCTTCATTTCTTTTCATTCTTTTTTCTTTATTTTGTTCTGCAGTCGTGAATTCCACCATTCTGTCTTCCAGGTCACTTATCCGTTCTTCTGCCTCAGTTATTCTGCTATTGGTTCCTTCTAGTGTAGTGTTCTTTTTGGTTATTGTATTGTTCATCTCTGTTTATTTGTTCTTTAATTCTTCTAGGTCTTTGTTAAACATTTCTTGTATCTTCTTGATCTTTGCCTCCATTCTTTTTCCAAGGTCCTGGATCATCTTCACTATCATTATTCGGAATTCTTTTTCTGGAAGGTTGCCTATCTCCACTTCATTTAGTTGTTTTTCTTGGGGTTTATTTTATTCCTTCATCTGGTACATAGCCCTCTGCCTTTTCACCTTGTCTATCTTTCTGTGAATGTGATTTTTGTTCCACAGGCTGCAGGACTGTAGTTCTTCTTACTTCTGCTGTCTGCCCTCTCGTGGATGTGGCTATCTAAGAGGCTTGTGCAAGTTCGGTAATATCTTGAGAAATCACCAGCTAATGTATTTTAATTTGCAGTAAAGCAGGTTGCCCCATATCTTCCCATCCATTGAATCAACAGCATGTATTGCTTTTGAGAGAGGGCAGATACCACCACAACCAACAGAAAGGCCATTGTTCGGTTTCCAGTTTCAACCACACTTTTCACAGTCAGTCATGTTGAGATCCTAGATTTCCCAGGTCCAGAGCCAAATTTGGGGACCTGAGAAGAGAGCTTTGCTGTGAGCCATCGCATATGACAGACACAGGCTGTGAGGAGAGTCCCTGACAGGAAGGGCTGTATGAGAAGTTCCATGGAGAGAGAGAGACATGCAGACATGATTGTCCTTGGCCTGTTCAGGGGGGCAATATCCAGACAGGTTTGGGGAAACATGAGAACACTGGGACTGGTGCCCACTCCTTTGAGTTCATCATGACACACATCCAGGCAGAGTAGCCCTAGTCGGGGAGGTGAGGAGGGAAGGGAGCAGGACACTGAAAGATGGCTATGGGGAGTGGAGGTCCTAGACTTTGCATCCACCTGTAGGAACATCTGTACCTCTTGAATCTCAAAGGGGAGCCCTTGTGCTCCAAATTCAGGGAGGAGGGGCACCTAGCAGCCAACCCAGCAGACAGGACTCCACACACCAGTGCCCTGATACTGACCTTTAAATGTGGGTGTATTTTTTTCCTTGGGCTGATGTGTAACTTACCACAAACTAAGTGGCTTAGAACAATAGAAATTTATTCTCCCACCGTTCAGGAGGCCAAAAGTCTGAAATCAAGATGACAGCGGGACTTGTTCTTTCTGGAGGCTATGAGACAAAACCATCCCCTGCTTGTCTCCTTTCTTCTGCTTGCCTTCTCTCTTCCGACTTCACCAAGTCAGGATCCTTGGCTTTCCCTGACTTGTACATACATCACTCCAACCTCTGACTTTATCTTCGTCTTCACATGGCCTTCTCCTCCATGTGACTCTCAAACCACCCTCTCCGTTCTTTTATAAAGATACCAGTCATTGGATTTATGGTCCATTCTAAATCTAAGATTATTTCAAGATTCTTTGAAGTCCGATTCCAAAGAAGATTACATTCTGAGGTTCTGGGAGGATGTGAGTTTGGGGGGATGCCATTCAATATACTACAGTGGACTTAAAGTTCAGCATCAATTGTTGGGAAAGGATAAACACTCATTGATGGGGAAGATGGTTAGTATAATAAGATGAAATAAAAAATTAAAATAGCTCTTTAACTGGGCTGGAAATGTTCTTGCAATCATGTTATATATTGTTAACTTTCTAGTTATTACTATATTTTTGTTTGTTTGTTTTTTGTGGTACACGGGCCTCTCACTGCTGTGGCCTCTCCCATTGTGGAGCACAGGCTCCGGACGCACAGGCTCACAGGCCCAGCTGCTCCATGGCATGTGGGATCCTCCTGGACCGGGGCACGAACCCGTGTCCCCTGCATTGGCAGGCGGACTCTCAACCACTGCACCACCAGGGAAGCCCAAACTATATTCTTAATTTTAAGCATATTATATTATTTGTAGTTTTTAGGTCTAATGACATTGTAGAGTGATCAGAGAACTTACAAGGATAAAATGTATGTGAATTCAGCATAAAAGGATAAGTGCAAGTGTAGAATTCATATGAATAAAAACACATATTAGGTTCAAATGGGGATTTGCTTTTCATTGTGTCTTTTGTTAAATGCTGTGGGTGTAGAGTTGATGGAAAATTGACATATATCAGCATAGATGCCCCCACCCTGTGTGCCATTCTCGTGGGGCCCTGCTCAGCTCTTTTCCCACTATCCTCTTTCAGACTGTGTGCCCCTGTGTTTTCATAGTGATGACCCATAGATTCCATGGTGTAGGAAGTGTCCTGGAGGCTGATCTCCTCCAAGATGTAACTCAGGGTCCTGCTATTGAGGCCGTTGAAGCATTTTCATTTTTGCAGTCACCACCAGAGACCCACACCTGGATGGAGGAGGCATGTCTGGAGGATGGGGCAGGCAGATGTGCATGCTGGCCCTACCTCCCTCTGGGCAGTGGTTTACTTTGGGGAGCAGTAGAAGACTTATGTCAACCTGTCTCTCTATCTTTGGTTTTATAGTTAGAACATAGTCTAAATCACACTTAAAATTTTTAAATTCTTATTTTAAATTGGTGATGGTGATGTAGATCCAACGCTGATACTGACAGTTTTCTTCCAGCTTTCATATTTCTGCAGGTCTCTAAAGATAAAACAAGAGACCAGTGAGGAAGTTAACACGTTAGAAAGAGGGTAGGGGCTAAACTAGGTAAATCAGAGTGTGGAGATGCTGAATGAGAGCTAGATTATAGAAACAGTCGAGAAAGTTGAATACACAGAACTTAGTTCTATACAAATGGAGTCCCAAGAATAAACCCCAGTACCTCATAATTTCCCAAGCTTGACATGTAAACTAAATTGTAATATGGATCATAGATTTTGTCAAAGATAAATACCTTTCATGCTTGTATGTACATTGTGCATGTGTGAAATATAACGAATATATTGATATAGATAGGTACACAAGTTTACAGAAATATGTTTTCTAAGATTAATATATAAAACATGGTATAAAAGTGGCATATTAAATTATGGATAGATTTTTAAATAAACATTTCAATATTAGTTTTTTATTATGAATTTATATAGCAACTTTGCTCTCAGAAATTCAAAGTGAATGGAATGAAAATGACTCAAATTTTCCTTTCAAGTTAAGAGGTCATAAGAGAAATCACATATTTTCGACTTAAAAAGACATCTAGAAATCTTACTTTTTTCCAGACATCTTATTTTTTCAGATGATTACTGAGGTTCAGTAAAAACTGACTAGAGAATGTACAATCTGTCCATTAAACATATTACATCTGTCAGTGACACCAGAGCTCCCTCTGGTTCAACGGTGGACTGAACCAAGATTCATGTCTAAAACTCCAGTTCAATCATTACTCTTAAGAGTCCAACTTAAACAATGGATTTCATTAATCTTCATCACTATAAATTTATAAATAAATTTATAATTACCCAGACTGTTTCCAAATTAAGGCTCTATATTTTACAAGAACAATTAATGAAATTATCACATCAATAAAGGTTAAAAGAAGAATTAAAAAATTTTTTTTGAATATCCCCTGTATTTATTATTGTCTGTGGCTCTCACCATTGGCTGTACAATTTAATCGCTTGAAGACCTGGGCTCCAGAACCCCACCCCAGATATTCTTCTATCATTGGTCAGGAGGTGGGTACCAGGCAGCATCGTCATTTGTAAAGTGCCTTCAATGATTCAAATGTGCAGCCAGAGTTGGGAATCACTGGTCTAGCAATTTTTCTTTTCTTATTGGGTCTTCTGAAGCACAGCCATTACGATCAGTGTGAAATTAAAAGTTAATAAGGTAGTCAGAATTGGGGGGTCTGAACTATCTATGTTAAGATATACTAGCCTAGCCTTATAGGCATTCACTTTGCTTCACATACATTTAAACCACCCCCACTGCCCCCGCCTTGCAATTCTGGGTTCTCACCTATGTAACTCTCCCAAAGTTTACCAGCCCTTTCTCTAGACCCTGACTCTATTTCTTCACCACAAATAAATCTGAATTCTGTAGTTTCTACTCTCAGAGCACCTTTTCCCATATTTCCTATTTTAGAAAAAGGCAGTCCTCTCTTTCTAGTAACTTAAACCAGAAACTTCAGAAACGTGTGCTAGTCAGAGTGCCAGGCACTGGGGATCCAGCAGCTGAGAGGACTTGTTCTTAGTTGCCCTGAGGGTGTGAACTTTGAGGCCAGGTGGTCACTGAGTCAGGAGCTTCCAGAGCTTCTTGTGTGGTTGCCATGCTGATGAATGCCACATGGATGGCCTCCTGTCTCATCTTCCAGCCCAGGTTTCCCCTGCAGCCAATGAGCTCTCTCCAGAAGATAAATTTGAGGTGTCCTTCCACTTAATACTCATCAGTTTTCTTGTCATTGACAGAAAATGTACAATCAACATGCTGTGGCTGATAGTCCTCCAGGTCTGATGTTAGCCCCAAACACATCATCCACTTCACAGCTCTACAACATCCTGTGTTCCATATTGCCTGCCGGCAACATCTCCCTCACTTCTTTACTGGGGAATTCAAACCCCAGGCTTTGCGTGACCTTGTCTTTGAAGCCTTCCTTTAGGCCTCTAGGAATTTATGCTTTCTCTCCTTACATTAGTCCCAACTCACTGAATAGGAAGTCATTCTATTGTGGTTGTGATCCTTTCTGCTATTTTCAGTTGCTGTTCTTTAATTATTAATCTTTTTTAATTGAACTATAGTTAATTTACAATGTTGTGTTAAATAGTTAATTTACAAAGTTTCAGGTGTACAACAAAGATTCAGATATACATTTTTTTCAGATTCTTTTCCATTATAGGTTATTACAAGATATTGAATAAAGTTCCCTGTGCTATATATACAGGAGGTCCTTGTTCTTTACCTACTCTATATATAGTAATGTGTACATGTTAATCCAAAACTCCTATCCCTCCTCCCCACTCCACTATCCTCTTTGGTAACCATAAGTTTGTTTTCTATGTCTGAGTCTATTTCTGTTTTGTAAATAAGTTCCTTTGTATCATTTTTTTAGATTCCACATACAAACAGTGATATCATGTGATATTGTCTTTGTCTCTCTTACTTCACTTAGTATGATAATCTTTACGTCCATCCATGTTGCTGCAAATGGCATTACTTCATTCTTTTATTATGGCTGAATAGTATTCTATTGTATATATATATATATACCACATCTTCTTATCCATTCATCTGTTGATGGACACTTAGGTTGCTTCCATGTCTTAGCTATTGTAAATAGTGCTACTATGAACATGTGGGTACATGTATCTTTTCGAATTACTGTTTTCTCTGGATATATGCCCAGGGGTGGAACTGCAGAATCATATGGTAATTCTACTTTTAGTTTTTTAAGGAACCTCCATACTGTTTTTCATAGTGGCTGTACCAACTTAAATTCCCACCAACAGTGTAGGAGGGTTCCTGTTTCTCCACACCCTCTCCAGCATTTGTTATTTGTAGACTTTTGAATGATGGCCATTCTGACTGGTGTGAGATGATACCTCATTGTAGTTTTCATTTGCATTTCTCTAATAATTAGTGATATTGAGCATCTTTTCACATGCTTGTTGTCCACCTATATGTCTTCTCCGGAGAAATGTCTGTTTAGGTCTTCTGCCCATTTTTTGATTGGGTTGTTTTTTTTTTTTTTTTATATTAAGCTGTATGAGGTGTTTTTATATTTTGCAAATTAATCCCTTGCCACTAACATCATTTGCAAATATTTTCTTCCAGTCCATAGGTTGTCTTTATTTTTTAAGAGTGTGTTAAGAATACTTTATTCCCACCATATTAACTTGAAGTCTCTCTCAATAAATGTTTGTAGTTTAGGAATCTATGGGACTCAAGACCTAAATATATTCTTTTTTGTCTATTTTGGCACTTTTCCATGTCAGGAATCACCTCATTCTAATGATTTTTGACACATGAGATTTATATATCATTTATCTGTCTTCTATTTATTTATTATTCATCCATCTTCTATCAGTTTCTTTTCTATACTCTATGTATCTATCACCTACGTATCAATCTTTTCTCATCTGTCCATCTCACTATTTTTTTCTGAGCTATTTGAAAAAAGTGTAGAGCTCATGACAACATAAAAAGATAAACTAAGAGACCCCCATCCCTTTCTATTATGAGTGATCATTTTCATTTGTTTCTGATTTATCATAAATTTATTTATAATAAATTTTTGCTATAATAATCAAATATGTTTTCTTAATAGCTCACTGATCCTTCTTACAGTTTTCTTTTTTGTTGTTATTGTTATCATTGATTTCTTTCTTGCAGTTGACCTTATGAGCTAATCAAATCATCCTTGAACATGCTTATTAATTTTGTTACCTGGGCAATTTTTAGAAGAAATAGATAATGCAAGTATATACTTGACAAGAAAAGATGTAAAAAAGAAACACACCTTCAGTACACTTAGTTGTGAAAAAGAATGAAAATTGGCTTGATAGAAGCAGATCAGTAGGTTGAATACATTTTCACATCCCAAAAGTTTCCATAAAAGTGCAGGCCCCAAAACAGAGTGATGGCTCAGCCCAGGTGGAATATCAGGTTTCTCCTGCATTAATTTTGAATTATATCTAATCTTTTGCAAAAACAGAGAAAATGAAACCGTGAAGGCTGGAGGTAAGTTGAAGAAACCTTTCTTCCTCACCACTGTGACAGAATGCATGTAGAAAATGTAACAAAAATTCTGGCCATGCATCTTCAAGGGCAGGAGGAGGAATTCCTCCACGAAGGTAAGTGGAAAGGATCGAATATTTCTCCAGAGTTCTTGGAATGTTTATTTGAGGCGTTAATTAGGGCAGTAATAGGTAATCACTGAATGGTGTTACCAAGCAACCAAGGAAGACAGGAGGGTCTTCAACCAGTGTTGGGAACTGCAGACCAGAAGTAACTCAGTTAAGATGCTTGGAGCACAAAACATAAGGTGTGGAGCACAATTCTACTGTTAAAGCTAATTAAAGAATGGCCCCCAAGAATCTATATGAAATCCCTGGAAAAGGACAAAGAAGACAGAGAGAGAAAATAGCCTGTTTATGTCTATTGCAAGTATCTCATGTGTCCCAGGCACTGGGGACAAAACAAAAACACATAGGAAAACCTCTGCTTCAAGGACCCTCACTCTAATGTAAACAAAAAGTATTATACAATGGGTAAGTTTTGTAAAAATGTGCAAAAGTCCTTTTCTGAACACACAATAAAGCATACTATATGTATATATACATATATATATATATATCTCTTGCTTTTTGTACTTAAAATACAAATAGTTCTTTCTTATTTTATTCACATCATAGTTCACACTATTTTATTTCATAGTTTATTTAGCCAGTTTGTTACCAGTGTATTCAACACTATTATTGGATTTTGGCTTACTTTATCCTAATGTATTCTGAATAAATATGGAAATATGCTGTTTGGTATTTGTTGATGTGAATCTTGAAGTGATGGTCCCAAAATTGAGAGAGCTGGATAGAAAGATAAGTGCATCTGCAATTTTGTAGGATTTTCCCAAATTCCTTTCCATTTAGTTAATGATTCTCCAAAACCTTGCCAATAACAGAGTGGGATGGTAGGTTTTAGATTTGTGCCAACCTGCTGGGTAAGAAATGAGTATCTTAATACAGTTTTAATGTGCATTTATTTTACTAAAAGTGAGTATCTTTACATGTTCATATGCTTTGTTAGCTGGTTGTATTACTAATTTTGTATTCTTAGAAAACAAAAGACAGAATTTTCTTCTTTATATGTTAAGAAAATGAGTCCTTTTGGCTATGATGTGAATTAAAAATATTTTTCCCAAGATTATTTGTCTTTTGACTTTGCTCATGATTTTTTTGCCAAGCCTTTTTTAATGTAGTGAAATTATCAATTTCTCAAATTTAAGTTATATTTGAAAGCTTTTTTTCGTTCCCAAATTATAGAGACATGCATCCATGTTTTCTTCTAGTATTTGAATGGTTTCATTTTTAGACTTGAATATCTAATCTGTTGGAAATTATTTGGTTTAATGATGTTAGATAAATATATGCCCTTATTATTTTCTAAGTGGCTATCCAGTTTTAACAACTTTTATCAAATATTCATTGTTCCCAGGGATTTGAGAGGCCACATTCTGGTGGCCTAAAATGACCCTCACATCTGATATTTACATCTTTAATTTTCTTCCACAGAGTGTGGCAAGGGTGATAGAGTGTCACTCCTGTGATTACCTTACATTCCATGACAAAGGTGATGGGTTACCACACTCATGATTAAATGATGCCACAGAAGACTCAATCTCTCTGCATTGCTGGCTTTGAAGAAAAAAGCTGCCATGAAGTAAGTGGCCATGTCTGAGAAGCCCACGTGACAGAGACTGCAGGTGGCTTCCGGGAGCTAAGAGAAGCCCTCAGCAAGGAAATGAAAACTTCAGTTCTGCGGACACAGGAAATGAGTTCTGCCATCAGCCCAAAGGGGATGGGAAATTGGTTTCCCCCCAGCCAACTCTTTGAGGAAGCACAGCTCCAGTGACAACCTGGATTGCAGCCTGGTGAGACACTAAACAGAGAACCAGTTAAGCCATGCTGGACTCCTGACCTGCAGGAAGTGTAGGATAATAAATGAGCGTTGATTTTTAGCTGATAAATTTATGGTAATTTGTTACACAGCCTAGATAACTAATACACATGCATGTCATCCAAAATTTCAAAATGCAATTTAGACTAATTCTGTACTTTCTATTCTATTTGTTTGTAGCCTTTTCATGCTTTAGTATTACTATTGAATCACAGTTCTTCATACTATGTCTTAATATCTGGTTGAACTAACTCCATTCATAGTTGTTCTTTTTCATGGTTGTACTCGCCATTCTTGATTATTTATCCACATAACATTTAGAGTCAATCAGTCTGGCCAGAAGAAAAAATTGTTATTTTTACTCGGCTCACATTAAATTTTTATGTTAACTTGAGGAAGTCATATGATACTGAGTTATTTTACCCAAGAATGTATCTGATGGCTTTCCATGCATTCTACTTTGTCTTTTGGAATTACATGTAGGTTTTGCACAATTTTGGATGATCAATTATTAAGCTTTTAAAAAATTAGAGGTAGGAGCCGGAGGAAGATGGCGGAAGAGTAAGACGCGGAGATCACCTTCCTCCCCACAGATACATCAGAAATTCATCTACACGTGGAACAACTCCAACAGAACACCTACTGAACGCTGACAGAAGACCTCAGACCCCCCAAAAGGCAAGAAACTCCCCACATACCTGGGTAGGTCAAAAGAAAAAAAGAATAAACAGAGACAATAGGATATGGACGGGACCTGCACCAGTGGGAGGGAGCCGTGAAGGAGGGAAGGTTTCTACACACTACAAGCCCCTTCGAGGGCGGAGACTGCAGGTGGCGGAGGGGGAAAGCTTCGGAGTAGCGGAGGAGAGCACAGCAACAGGGGTGTGGAGGGCAAAGCAGAGAGATTTTGGCACAGAGGATCGGTGCCCTCAGGCACACACCAGCCCGAGAGACTTGTCTGCTCGGCCGCCAGGGCGGGCGGGGCTGGGAGCTGAGGCTCGGGTATCGGCTTTCAGTCGGAGCGCAGGGAGAGGTCTGGGGCTGGCGGCAGGAAGAGACCCTGAAGGGGTTAGTGCTAGCCCGGAGGGAGTCCGGGGAAAGGGTCTGGAGCTACCGGAGAGGCAAGAGACTTTTTTCCCTTTTGTTGCCTGGTGCGCGAGGAGAGGGCATTCCCCTCCCTCCCCTCTGCCTGAGTGAGCCAGAGCCCCCGAATCAGCGGCTCCTTTAAACCCGTCCTGTCTGAGCGAAGAACGGACGCCCTCCGGCGACCTACGCGCAGAGGCGGGGCCAGGTCCAAGGCTGAGACCCGGGAGCTGTGAGAGCAGAGACAGGGAAATCTCTCTGTGCAGCCTCCGAGGCAGCGGATTAAAGCTCCACGGTCCATTTGATGTGCCCTGCGTCTGTGGAGTGCATGAATGGACAGCGAATCATCCCAAATTGAGGAAGTGGTCATTGAGGACAAGATTTAAGACTTTCCCCCCTTTTTTTTCCCCTCTTTTTACAACGAATTATCTCAAATTAAGGAGGTGGACTTAGCAAGATTTCAGACTTTTCGCCCTTTTCCTCTTTTTACAACGAATTATCCCAAATCGAGGAGGTGGACTTGGAGAGCAAGATTTTTGATTTTTCCCCCTGCTCTCTTTTTGTGAATGTGTATGTGTAATCTTCTGTGTAAGATTCTCTCTGTATAGCTTTGCTTCCACCATATGTCCCAGGGTTCTTTCGGTCCGTGTTTTTTTTCAATAATTACTTTTTAATTTTAATAATGCTACTATATTTCATACTTTATTCTATTTTACTTTACCTGCTCTTTCTTTTTTTCCTCCCTTCCCTTCCTCCCTCCCTCCCTCCGCTCCTCCTTTCCTTCTTTCTTTTTCTTTCCTCCATCCCTCCCTCCCTCCCACCCTTCTTCTTTCCACTTTCTTTTTCTTTCCTTCCTCCCTCCCTCCCTCCCTCCTGTCTTTCTTTCTTTCTTTCCTTCCTCCCTCCCTCCCTCTCTTCTTCCATTCACTCTTCCTTTTGCTTTCATTCCTCCCTCCCTCCCTCCTTTCTTTCCTTTCTTTCCATCCTTCCTCCCTCCCTCCTTTCTTTCTTTCTTCCTTCCTTCCTTCCTTACTTCCCTTCTTCCTTTCTTTCAATCTCTCTTTCTTTCTTCTACTAATTATTTCTTTCTACTTTTTCTCACTGTTATTCTGAGCCGGGTGGATGAAAGGCTCTTGGTGCTGCAGCCAGGAGTTAGTGCTGTGCCTCTGAAGTGGGAGAGCCAACTTCAGGACACGGGTCCACAAGAGACCTCCCAGCTCCACATAATATCAAGCAGCGAAAATCTCCCAGGGATCTCCATCTCAACACCAGCACCCAGCTTCAGTCAATGACCAGCAAGCTACAGTGCTGGTCACCCTATGCCAAGCAACTAGCAAGGCAGGAACACAACCCCACCCATTAGCAGAGAGGATACCTAAAAACATAATAAGGCCACAGGCACCCCAAAACACACCACCAGACGTGGACCTGTCCACCAGAAAGACAAGATCGAGCTTCAACCACCAGAACACAGGCATTAGTCCCCCCCACCAGGAAGCCTACACAACCTACTGAAACAACCTTAGCCACGGGGGACAGACACCAAAAACAACGGGAACTACGAATCTGCAGCCTGCAAAAAGGAGACCCCAAACACAGTAACATAAGCAAAATGAGAAAGCAGAAAAACACACAGCAGGTGAAGGAGCAAGATAAAAACCTACCAGACCTAACAAATGAAGAGGTAATAGGCAGTCTACCTGAAAAAGAATTCAGAATAATGATAGTAAAGCTGATCCAAGATTCTATTTCCCAGATCCAAAATCTTGGAAATAGAATAGACAATATGCAAGAAACAGTTAACAAGGACCTAGAAGAACTAAAGATGAATCAAGCATCGATTAAAAACACAATAAATGAAATGAAAAATACTCTAGATGGGATCAATAGCAGAATAACTGAGGCAGAAGAACGGATAAGTGAGGTGGAAGATAAAATAGTGGAAATAACTGATGCAGAGCAAAATAAAGAAAAAAGAATGAAAAGAACAGAGGACAGTCTCAGAGACCTCTGGGACAACATTAAACGCACCAACATTCGAATTATAGGGGTTCCAGAAGAAGAAGAGAAAAAGAAAGGGACTGAGAAAATATTTGAAGAGATTATAGTTGAAAACTTCCCTAATATGGGAAAGGAAATAGTTAATCAAGTCCAGGAGGCACAGAGAGTCCCATACAGAATAAATCCAAGAAGAAATACGCCAAGACACATATTAATCAAACTGTCAAAAATTAAACACAAAGAAATCATATTAAAAGCAGCAAGGGAAAAACAACAAATAACACACAAGGGAATCCCCATCAGGTTAACAGCTGATCTCTCAGCAGAAACTCTACAAGCCAGAAGGGAGTGGCAGGACATAATTAAAGTGATGAAGGAGAGAAACCTGCAACCAAGATTACTCTACCCAGCAAGGATCTCATTCAGATTTGATGGAGAAATTAAAACCTTTACAGACAAGCAAAAGTTGAGAGAGTTCAGCACCACCAAACCAGCTTTACAACAAATGCTAAAGGAACTTCTCTAGGCAAGAAACACAACAGAAGGACTATACCTACAATAACGAACCCAAAGCCATTAAGGAAATGGGAATAGGAACATACATATCAATAATTACCTTAAATGTAAATGGACTAAATGCTCCCACCAAAAGACACAGAGTGGCTGAATGGATACAAAAACAAGACCCATATATATGCTGTCTACAAGAGACCCACTTCAGACCTAGAGACACATACAGATTGAAAGTAAGGGGATGGAAAAAGATATTCCATGCAAATGGAAATCAAAAGAAAGCTGGAGTAGCAATTCTTATATCAGACAAAATAGACTTTAAAATAAAGACTATTAGAAGAGACAAAGAAGGACACTACATAACGATAAAGGGATCGATCCAAGAAGAAGATATAACAATTGTAAATATTTATGCACCCAACATAGGAGCACCTCAATACATAAGGCAAATACTAACAGCCATAAAAGGGGAAATCGACAGTAACACAATCATAGTAGGGGACTTTAACACCCCACTTTCACTAATGGACAGATCATCCAAAATGAAAATAAATAAGGAAACACAAGCTTTAAATGATACATTAAACAAGATGGACTTAATTGATATTCATAGGACATTCCACCCAAAAACAACAGAATACACATTTTTCTCAAGTGCTCATGGAACATTCTCCAGGATAGATCATATCTTGGGTCACAAATCAAGCCTTGGTAAATGTAAGAAAATTGAAATTGTATCAAGTATCTTTTCTGACCACAATGCTATGAGACTAGACATCAATTACAGGAAAAGATCTGTAAAAAATACAAACACATGGAGGCTAAACAATACACTACTCAATAATGAAGTGATCACTGAAGAAATCAAAGAGGAAATTAAGAAATACTTAGAAACAAATGACAATGGAGACACGACGACCCAAAACCTATGGGACGCAGCAAAAGCAGTTCTAAGGGGGAAGTTTATAGCAATACAATCCCACCTTAAGAAACAGGAAACATTTCGAGTAAACAACCTGACCCTGCACCTAAAGCAATTAGAGAAAGAAGAACAAAACCCCCCAAAGTTAGCAGAAGGAAAGAAATCATAAAGATCAGATCAGAAATAAATGAAAAAGAAATGAAGGAAACGATAGCAAAGATCAACCAAACTAAAAGCTGGTTCTTTGAGAAGATAAACAAAATTGACAAACCATTAGCCAGACTCATCAAGAAAAGAAGGGAGAAGACTCAAATCAGTAGAATTAGAAATGAAAAAGGAGAAGTAACAACTGACACTGCAGAAATACAAAAGATCATGAGAGATTACTATAAGCAACTCTATGCCAATAAAATGGACAACCTGGAAGAAATGGACAAATTCTTAGAAATGCACAACCTACCAAGACTGACTCAGGAAGAAATAGAAAATATGAATAGACCAATCACAAGCACTGAAATTGAAACTGTGATTAAAAATCTTCCATCAAACAAAAGCCCAGGACCAGATGGCTTCACAGGCGAATTCTATCAAACATTTAGAGAAGAGCTAACACCCATCCTTCTCAAACTCTTCCAAACAATATCAGAGGAAGGAACACTCCCAAACTCATTCTACGAGGCCACCATCACCTTGATACCAAAACCAGGCAAGGATGTCACAAAGAAAGAAAACTACAGGCCAATATCACTGATGAACATAGATGCAAAAATCCTCAACAAAATACTAGCAAACAGAATTCAACAGCACATTAAAAGGATCATACACCATGATCAAGTGGGGTTTATTCCAGGAATGCAAGGATTCTTCAATATACGCAAATCAATCAATGTGATACACCATATTAACAAGTTGAAGGAGAAAAACCATATGATCATCTCAATAGATGCAGAGAAAGCTTTCGACAAAATTCAACACCCATTTATGATAAAAACCATGCAGAAAGTAGGCATAGAGGGAACTTTCCTCAACATAATAAAGGCCATATATGACAAACCCACAGCCAACATTGTCCTCAATGGTGAAAAACTGAAACCATTTCCACTAAGATCAGGAACAAGACAAGGCTGCCCACTCTCACCACTCTTATTCAACATAGTTTTGGAAGTTTTAGCTACAGCAATCAGAGAAGAAAAGGAAATAAAAGGAATCCAAATCAGAAAAGAAGAAGTAAAGCTGTCACTGTTTGCAGATGACATGATACTATACATAGAGAATCCTAAAGATGCTACCGAAAAACTACTAGAGCTAATCAATGAATTTGGTAAAGTAGCAGGATACAAAATTAATGCACAGAAATCTCTGGCATTCCTGTACACTAATGATGAAAAATCTGAAAATGAAATCAAGAAAACACTCCCATTTACCATTGCAACAAAAAGAATAAAATATCTAGGAATAAACCTACCTAAGGAGACAAAAGACCTGTATGCAGAAAATTATAAGACACTGATGAAAGAAATTAAAGATGATATAAATAGATGGAGAGATATACCATGCTCCTGGATTGGAAGAATCAATATTGTGAAAATGACTCTACTACCCAAAGCAATCTACAGATTCAATGCAATCCCTATCAAACTACCACTGGCATTTTTCACAGAAGTAGAACAAAAAATTTCAAAATTTGTTGGGAAAAACAAAAGACCCCGAATAGCCAAAGCAATCTTGAGAACGAAAAACGGAGCTGGAGGAATCAGGCTGCCTGACTTCAGACTATACTACAAAGCTACAGTAATTAAGACAGTGTGGTACTGGCATAAAAACAGAAAGATAGATCAGTGGATCAGGATAGAAAGCCCAGAGATAAACCCACGCACATATGGCCAACTTATCTTTGATAAAGGAGGCAGGAATGTACAGTGGAGAAAGGACAGCCTCTTCAATAAGTGGTGCTGGGAAAACTGGACAGGGACATGTAAAAGTATGAGATTAGATCATTCCCTAACACCATACACAAAAATAAGCTCAAAATGGATTAAAGACCTAAATGTAAGGCCAGAAACTATCAAACTCTTAGAGGAAAACATAGGTAGAACACTCTATGACATAAATCACAGCAAGATCCTTTTGGACCCACCTCCTAGAGAAATGCAAATAAAAACAAAGATAAACAAATGGGACCTAATGAAACTTCAAAGCTTTTGCACAGCAAAGGAAACCATAAACAAGACCAAAAGACAACCCTCAGAATGGGAGAAAATATTTGCAAATGAAGCAACTGACAAAGGATTAATCTCCAAAATTTATAAACAGCTCATGCAGCTCAATAGCAAAAAAACAAACAACCCAATCCAAAAATGGGCAGAAGACTTAAATAGGCATTTCTCCAAAGAAGATATACAGACTGCCAACAAACACATGAAAGAATGCTCAACATCATTAATCATTAGAGAAATGCAAATCAAAACTACAATGAGATATCATCTCACACCAGTCAGAATGGCCATCATCAAGAAATCTAGAAACAATAAATGCTGGAGAGGGTGTGGAGAAAAGGGAACACTCTTGCACTGCTGGTGGGAATATGAATTGGTACAGCCACTATGGAGAACAGTATGGAGGTTCCTTAAAAAACTAAAAATAGAACTACCATATGACCCAGCAATCCCACTACTAGGCATATACCCTGAGAAAACCATAATTCAAAAAGAGACATGTACCAAAATGTTCATTGCAGCTCTATTCACAATAGCCCGGAGCTGGAAACAACCTAAGTGTCCATCATCGGATGAATGGATAAAGAAGATGTGGCACATATATACAATGGAATATTACTCAGCCATAAAAAGAAACGAAACTGAGCTATTTGTAATGAGGTGGATAGAGCTAGAGTCTGTCATACAGAGTGAAGTAAGTCAGAAAGAGAAAGACAAATACCGTATGCTAACACATATATATGGAATTAAAAAAAAAAAATGTCATGAAGAACCTAGGGGTAAAACGGGAATAAAGACACAGACCTACTTGAGAATGGACTTGAGGATATGGGGAAGGGGAAGGGTAAGCTGTGACAAAGGGAAAGAGAGGCATGGACATATATACACTACCAAACTTAAGGTAGATAGATAGTGGGAAGCAGCCGCAGAGCACAGGGAGATCAGCTCGGTGCTTTGTGACTGCCTGGAGGGGTGGGATGGGGAGGGTGGGAGGGAGGGAGATGCATGAGGGAGGGGATGTGGGAACAGATGTATATGTATGACTGATTCACTTTGTTATAAAGCAGAAACTAATAAAAAAAATAAATAAATAAAAAAGAAGATGTGGCACGTATATACAATGGAATATTACTCAGCCATAAAAAGAAACGAAACTGAGCTATTTGTAATGAGGTGGATAGACCTAGAGTCTGTCATACAGAGTGAAGTAAGTCAGAAAGAGAAAGACAAATACCGTATGCTAACACATATATATGGAATTAAAAAAAAAAATGTCATGAAGAACCTAGGGGTAAAACGGGAATAAAGACACAGACCTACTTGAGAATGGACTTGAGGATATGGGGAAGGGGAAGGGTAAGCTGTGACAAAGGGAAAGAGAGGCATGGACATATATACACTACCAAACGTAAGGTAGATAGATAGTGGGAAGCAGCCGCAGAGCACAGGGAGATCAGCTCGGTGCTTTGTGACCGCCTGGAGGGGTGGGATGGGGAGGGTGGGAGGGAGGGAGATGCATGAGGGAGGGGATGTGGGAACAGATGTATATGTATGACTGATTCACTTTGTTATAAAGCAGAAACTAATAAAAAAAAAAAATTAGAGGTAAGTCGTTTGTATTTTAAGGAGTCTCTGTCTAGTTTAATAATTTTTGGCCTGAATTTTATCTTGTCCTATATCAAATTGTTTCAAATACTATTTTACTCTCTGTTGAAGTATCTGGATAGCATCTATTAATGTGGTAAAATGTTAAGCATTTTTAAAAATTAGAAATGAGTGTCAGGTAATATCTCAGAGTCTATGGAAGTATCTAATTATGAGTTTTCTTCTTAGGTTTATTAATAGGGTGAAATACATTAATATATCTCTAATATTGAGCCATCCTTAAATTCCTGAGATTCCTAGAGTTTCTTCTTCACCATGCATACTAAATGTGCTATGGGATTTTTCTTGCTAAAATTTTATATAGAATTTTTGCATTTGTAAGTGAGATTGAACTGTATTTTTCTTTTAGGTATAATATTTGACAGGTTTGGGATGCATTATTGATCAATATGCTTTTTCTTTTTTATGCTCCTAAACAATGAAAGAACATTAGAATCTTGTTATTGTTAAATACTTTGATAGAATTCCCTTGATAAATCATCTGGATTTGATGCCTTTTTTTTGGTGAAGGGGGGCACATGGAAACTTTCTCTATTTCATCTATGAATATTAGTCTATTAAACTTTTATCTCTATTGGTATTAATTTTGATAATTTATGAATTTTCTAAGAAATTATTGATTTCAAATATTGATTCAATTATTCAATCAATAATTGATTATTGATTTCAATTATTGACTTCAGAAAATGGATTTCAATTTTATTTGCCTAGTATTGAGAAAAAGATCTCATAATTTTAGAAATTTCCTATGTTTTAATGTCTATTTCTGTCTAGATATAACTTAAGTATTTTGCTTTCTCCTTTTTTATCTTGACTGAGATATATAATGATGATATTATTGATTTTTCAAAGAGTCAATTTTCAAAATGGATTTCAAATACTGCTTTTCTGTTATCTTCCTCATTATTTTCTGCTTCTTCTCTCTTTTGATTTACTTCTTCCTTTTTCTAATTTTTTTCACTTAGAGGTTTAATTCATTTATTTTCATTATTCTTTTCTAAATAGTGTTTGAGGCTACATTAAAAATTTATCACTGCTTAAAATGTATATCATAGATTTCCATATATTTATTTTATTATCAATATCTTTGACCTAAGAGTTGTTTGAGATTTTTTAATACCCAGCTGAATATTTTAACATTTATTTCTACTGCCATTGCACTGTGGTAAAATACTTTTTATATATTATTTCTACTTTGTGGAATTTGTTGAAGTTTCCTTTATACCTAACAATAAATGGTTAAATTTTATGAATGTCCCATGTTCACTAGAAATGAAGATTTGTATTCTCTGTGATTTTGAATACAAAGTTCATAAAATTCACAAGACCTGTAATATTAATCATGTAGTTTGGTCTTCTATTTAAACTACATATATACATATATATTTATATTTATATTTATACATATATATAGTTTATCCGTTGAGGATTGTAGTAACAGTGCTGTTTGAAAAAAAATAAACAATCTCCTTGATAATTAATGTGTTTCTATATTCTTCTCCTCAAATTTCCTAAAGTTTCTACTTGGTACAGGTTGTTGCTATGCTATTTGGTATGTAGATATTTATAATTGTTGTATATTTGTTGATAAATCTGTTGTTTGTATTTTAAGGAGTCTCTGTCTAGTTTAATAATTTTTGGCCTGAATTTTACCTTGTCCTATATCTACATTGTACCCCTGGTTGCTGTCTGCTATACACTTTTACACATCCTTTTATTTTTAGACCTTATAATATATTTGTTTTAGGCATCTCTTTTATATGGAGCATATACATTTTTTTGCTTTGTGAACCAGTATGAAAATCATTTTTTTTACTTAAATAGGCAATATAAGCCCTTTCACATATATTGATTAAGTGATATGTTTGGTTGATATGGACATATTATTTTATCCCATTTCTTATATGTATTATGTCATATTTACTATGTGTATCTTATTATGTTGTCTTTTCTCTTTTCCTTTCTCATTTATTTTATTTTTATAGTTCTTTTTGCCTATATAATACTTTGTATTTTGTTTGAGAAGTTACATTTATACTAATTGTCTAACACCTTCATCACCTCTTTTATTACTAAGGATTCTTTTATTCTCACCTTAAAATTATATCATCTCCCACTTAACGGCTATGTGCCAACCAATATATTTTATACCACATATTTCATTTTTTCTTTTTAAATGTGTATTATTTTTACTTTGAAAAAGCTCTGAATTTACTTTTCTTATCCAAAATCAGAAGTACAGCCAGTCCTTTCAAAATTATTTTTTATAACTTCTTTTATTCAAAAACTTGCAGAATTATATATACTTATATAGTTGTAAGTATTAGTTCTACTCCATTTTTTCCCCACTCTTCAGAAAGATACATTTTATATGTACTGGATACCAATGTATAGACAATAAAAATACCCATAGCACAAGCTAATTTTTCTGTGTTGGGGTTTTACTTTTCACCAATGTTATATTTAAATGATATTTTTGATCTGTGATTTGTGTTAAATTCAATGGTTTTTTTTTTTTAATCTTAAGAATACTATGTTAGGAGGAAGATGTTCAAGATGGTGGAGGAGTAAGATGTGGAGATCACCTTCCTCCCCACAAATACATCAGAAATACATCTACATGTGGAACAACTCCTACAGAACACCTACTGAATGCTGGCAGAAGACCTCAGACTTCCCAAAAGGCAAGAAACTCCTTGCATACTGGGGTAAGGCAAAAAAAAAAAAAAAAAAAAGAGAGAGAGACAAAAGAATAAGGATGGGACCTGCACTTGGGGAGGGAGCTGTGAAGGAGGAAAAATTTCCACACACTAGGAAGCCCCTTCACTGGCAGAGACAGGGGGTGGGCAGGGGGGAAGCTTCGGAGCCACAGAGGAGAGCACAGCAACAGGTGTGCAGAGGGCAAAGCAGAGAGAATCCTGCACAGAGGATTAGTGCTGACCAGTACTCGCCAGCCTGAGAGGCTAGTCTGCTCACCTGCCGGGATGGGTGGGGCTGGGAACTGAAGCTCCAGCTTCGGAGGTCAGATCCCAGGGAGAGGACTGGGGTTGGCTGCGTGAACACAGCCTGAAGGGGGCTAGTGCACCACAGCTAGCCAGGAGGGAGTCCAGGAAAAAGTCTGGAAGTGCCTAAGATGCAAGAGATCATTGTTTCAGGGTGCGTGAGGAGAGGAGATTCAGAGCACCACCTAAATGATCTCCAGAGAAGGGCACGAGCTGTGGCTATCAGCGTGTACACCAGAGACAGGCATGAGACGCTAAAGCTGCTGCTGCAACCACCAAGAAGCCTGTGTGCAAGCACAGGTCACTATCCACACTTCCCCCTCACAGGAGTCTGTGCAGCCCACCACTGCCAGTGTCCCGTGATCCAGGGATAACTTCCCCAGGAGAACACACAGCACACCTCAGGTTGTTGCAATGTCACACCAGCCTCTGCCACCACAGTCTCGCACTGCATTCAGTACCTCCCCCTCCACCTGAAATGAGTGAGCCAGAGCCCCCTAATCAGCTGCTACTTTAACCCTGTCCTGTCTGAGTGAAGAACAGTTGCCCTCAGGAGACCTACATGCAGAGGCGGGGTCAAATCCAAAGTGGAACCGCAGGAGCTCTGTGAACAAAGAAGAGAAAGGGAAATTTCTCTGAGCAGCCCCAGGACCAGCGGATTAAATCTCCTCAATCAACCTGATGTACCCTGCATCTCTCAAATACCTGAACAGACAATGAATCATCCAACAATTGAGGCGGTGGACTCTCTGTGATTTTGTCTATATAGCTTTGCTTTTATCATTTGTCCTGGGTTCTATCTGTCCTTTTTTTTTTTTTTTTTTGTATAGTTTTTGTTGTTGTTGTTGTTGTTGTCGTAAATGGGACTCTCACTGCTGTGGCCTCTCCCATTGCAGAGCACAGGCTATGGATGTGCAGGCTCAGCAGCCATGGCTCACAGGCCTAGCCGCTCCACGGCATGTGGGATCTTCCCGGACCAGGGCACGAACCCATGTCCCATGCATCGGCAGGTGGACTCTTAACCATTGCACCAACAGGGAAGCACTAGTATAGTTTTTAAACACATGTTATCATTGGTGGATTTGTTTTCTGCTTTGGTTACTCTCTTCCTTTTATTTTTTTTTATAACTTAAAAATTTTATTTTAAATATTTAAAAAAATTTTAAATAATTTTTTATTTTAATAATTTTATGTTTTCTTTCTTTCTTTCTTTCTCTTTTTCTCCCTTTTCTTCTGAGCCATGTGGCTGAAAGGGTCTTGGTGCTCTGGCTGGGTGTCAGGACTGTGTCTCTGAGGTGGGAGAGCCAAGTTCAGGACATTTGTCTACCAGAGACCTACCAGCTGCATGTAATATCAAACAGCGAAAGCTCTCACAGAGATCTCAATCTCAACGCTAAGACCCAGCTCTACTCAATGACCAGCAAGCTAGTGCTGGACACCACATGCCAAACAACTAGCAAGACAGAGACACAACCCCACCCATTAGCAGACACATTGCCTAAAATCATAATAAGGTAACAGAAACCCCAAAACACACCACAGGAGGCAAACCTGCCTACCAGAAACACAAGATCCAGCTTCATCCACCAGAAAACAGGCACAAGTCTCCTCCACCAGGAAGCTTACACAACCCACTGAAACAAACTTACCCACTGGGGGCAGACACACAAAACAATAGGAACTACGAACTTGCAGCCTGTGAGAAGGAGACCCCAACCACAGTAAGTTAAGGAAAATAAGAAGACAAAGAAACACACAGCCAATGAAAGAGCAAGGGAAAAACACACCAGACTAAACAAATGAAGAGTAAATAGGCAGTCTACCTGAAAAAGAATTTAGAGTAATGATAGTAAAGATGATCCAAAATCATAGAAACAGAACAGAGAAAATAAAAGAAACATTTAACAAGGGCCTAGAAGAACTAAAGAGTAAGCAAACAATGATAAACAACAGGATAAGTGAAATTAAAAATTCTCTAGAAGGAATAAATAGCAGAATAACTGAAGCAGAAGAACAGATAAGGGACCTGGAAGATAAAATAGTGGAAATAACTACTGCAGAGCAGAATAAAGAAAAAAGAATGAAAAGAAATGAAGACAACCTAAGAGACCTCTGGGACAACATTAAGTGCACCAACACTCAAATTACAGGGGTCCAGAAGAAGAAGAGAAAAAAAAGGGATTGAGAAAATATTTGAAGAGATTATAGTTGAAAACTTCCCTAACATGGGAACGGAAATAGCCAATCAAGTACAGGAAGTGCAGAGAGTCCCATACAGGATAAATCCAAGGAGAAACACACCAAGATACATAGTTATCAAACTATCAAAATTTAAATACAAAGAAAAAATATTAAAAGCAGCAAGGGAAAAACATCAAATTACATACAATGGAATCACCATAAGGTTAACAGCTGATCTTTCAGCAGAAACTCTGCAAGCCAAAAAAGAGTGGCAGGACATATTTAAAGTGAGGAAAGGGAAAAGCCTACAACCAAGATTACTCTATCCATCAAGTATCTCATTCAGATTTGACAAAGAAAACAAAACCTTGACAGACAAGCAAAACCTGAGAGAGTTCAGCACCACCAAACCAGCTTTACTACAAATGCTAAAGGGACTTCTCTAGGCAAGAAACACAAGAGAAGGAAAAGACCTACAATAACAAACCCAAACCAATTAAGAAAATGGGAATAGGAACACATATATCATAATTACCTTAAATGTAAATGAACTTAATGCCCCCAACAAAAGATACGGATTGGCTGAATGGATACAAAAACAAGACCTGTATATATGCTGTCTACAAGACACCCACTTCAGACCTAGGGACACATACAGACTGAAAGTAAGGGGATGGAAAAAATATTCCATGGAAATGGAAACCAGAAGAAAGCTGGAGTAGCAATTCTCATATCAGACAAAATAGACTTTAAAATAAAGACTATTAGAAGAGACAAAGAAGGACACTACATAATGATAAAGGGATCAATCCAAGAAGAAGATATAACAATTGTAAATATTTATGCACCCAATATAGGAGCACCTCAATACATAAGGCAAGTACTAACAGCCATAAAAGGGGAAATCGACAGTAACACACTCATAGTAGGGGACTTTAACACCCCACTTTCACCAATGGACAGATCATCCAAAATGAAAATAAATAAGGAAACACAAGCTTTAAATGATACACTAAACAAGATGGACTTAATTGATATTTATAGGACATTCCATCCAAAAACAACAGAATACACATTTTTCTCAAGTGCTCATGGAACATTCTCCAGGATCGATCATATCTTGGGTCACAAAACAAGCCTTGGTAAATGTAAGAAAATTGAAATTGTATCAAGTATCTTTTCCGACCACAATGCTATGAGACTAGACATCAATTACAGGAAAAGATCTGTAAAAAATACAAACACATGGAGGCTAAACAAAACACTAGTCAATAACGAAGTGATCACTGAAGAAATCAAAGAGGAAATTAAAAAATACCTAGAAACAAATGACAATGGAGACACTACGACCCAAAACCTATGGGACGCAGGAAAAGCAGTTCTAAGGGGGAAGTTTATAGCAATACAATCCCACCTTAAGAAACAGGAAACATCTCGAGTAAACAACCTGACCCTGCACCTAAAGCAATTAGAGAAGGAAGAACAAAAAACCCCCAAAGCTAACAGAAGGAAAGAAATCATAAAGATCAAATCAGAAATAAATGAAAAAGAAATGAAGGAAACGATAGCAAAGATCGATAAAACTAAAAGCTGGTTCTTAGAGAAGATAAACAAAATTGATCAACCATTAGCCAGACTCATCAAGAAAAAAAGGGAGAAGACTCAAATCAATAGAATTAGAAATTAAAAAGGAGAAGTAACAACTGACACTGCAGAAATACAAAAGATCATGAGAGATTACTACAAGCAACTCTATGCCAATAAAATGGACAACCTGGAAGAAATGGACAAATTCTTAGAAATGTACAACCTGCCAAGACTGAATCAGAAGAAATAGAAAATATGAATAGACCAATTACAAGCACTGAAATTGAGACTGTGATTAAAAATCTTCCATCAAACAAAAGCCCAGGACCAGATGGCTTCACACGCGAATTCTATCAAACATTTAGAGAAGAGCTAACACCCATCCTTCTCAAACTCTTCCAAACAATTTCAGAGGAAGGAACACTCCCAAACTCATTCTACGAGGCCACCATCACCTTGATACCAAAACCAGGCAAGGATATCACAAAGAAAGAAAACTACAGGCCAATATCACTGATGAACATAGATGCAAAAATCCTCAACAAAATACTAGCAAACAGAATCCAACAGCACATTAAAAGGATCATACACCATGATCAAGTGGGGTTTATTCCAGGAATGCAAGGATTCTTCAATATAGGCAAATCAATCAATGTGATACACCATATTAACAAGTTGAAGGAGAAAAACCATATGATCATCTCAATAGATGCAGAGAAAGCTTTCGACAAAATTCGACACCGATTTATGATAAAAACCCTGCAGAAAGTAGGCATAGAGGGAACTTTCCACAACATAATAAAGGCCATATATGACAAACCCACAGCCAACATTGTCCTCAATGGTGAAAAACTGAAACCATTTCCACTAAGATCAGGAAGAAGACAAGTTTCCCCACTCTCACCACTCTTATTCAACATAGTTTTGGAAGTTTTAGCTACAGCAATCAGAGAAGAAAAGGAAATAAAAGGAATCCAAATTGGAAAAGAAGAAGTAAAGCTGTCACTGTTTGCGGATGACATGATACTATACATAGAGAATCCTAAAGATGCTACCAGAAAACTACTAGAGGTAATCAATGAATTTGGTAAAGTAGCAGGATACAAAATTAATGCACAGAAATCTCTGGCATTCCTGTACACTAATGATGAAAAATCTGAAAATGAAATCAAGAAAACACTCCCATTTACCATTGCAACAAAAAGAATAAAATATCTAGGAATAAACCTACCTAAGGAGACAAAAGACCTGTATGCAGAAAATTATAAGACACTGGTGAAAGAAATTAAAGATGATATAAATAGATGGAGAGATATACCATGCTCCTGGATTGGAAGAATCAATATTGTGAAAATGACTCTACTACCCAAAGCAATCTACAGATTCAATGCAATCCCTATCAAACTACCACTGGCATTTTTCACAGAAGTAGAACAAAAAATTTCAAAATTTGTTTGGAAACACAAAAGACCCCGAATAGCCAAAGCAATCTTGAGAATGAAAAACGGAGCTGGAGGAATCAGGCTCCCTGACTTCAGACTATACTACAAAGCTACAGTAATCAAGACAGTGTGGTACTGGCACAAAAACAGAAAGATAGATCAATGAGACAGGATAGAAAGCCCAGAGATAAACCCACGCACATATGGTCAACTTATCTTTGATAAAGGAGGCAGGAATATACAGTGACAAAAGGACAGCCTCTTCAATAAGTGGTGCTGGGAAAACTGGACAGGGACATGTAAAAGTATGAGATTAGATCATTCCCTAACACCATACACAAAAATAAGCTCAAAATGGATTAAAGACCTAAATGTAAGGCCAGACACTATCAAACTCTTAGAGGAAAACATAGGCAGAACACTCTATGACATAAATCACAGCAAGATCCTTTTGGACCCACCTCCTAGAGAAATGCAAATAAAAACAAAGATAAACAAATGGGACCTAATGAAACTTCAAAGCTTTTGCACAGCAAAGGAAACCATAAACAAGACCAAAAGACAACCCTCAGAATGGGAGAAAATATTTGCAAATGAAGCAACTGACAAAGGATTAATCTCCAAAATTTATAAACAGCTCATGCAGCTCAATAGCAAAAAAACAAACAACCCAATCCAAAAATGGGCAGAAGACTTAAATAGGCATTTCTCCAAAGAAGATATACAGACTGCCAACAAACACATGAAAGAATGCTCAACATCATTAATCATTAGAGAAATGCAAATCCAAACTACAATGAGGTATCACCTCACACCAGTCATAATGGCCATGATCAAGAAATCTAGAAACAATAAATGCTGGAGAGGGTGTGGAGAAAATGGAGCACTCTTGCACTGCTGGTGGGAATGTGAATTGGTACAGCCACTATGGAGAACAGTATGGAGGTTCCTTAAAAAACTAAAAATAGAACTACCATATGACCCAGCAACCCCACTACTAGGCATATACCCTGAGAAAACCATAATTCAAAAAGAGACATGTACCAAAATGTTCATTGCAGCTCTATTCACAATAGCCCAGAGCTGGAAACAACCTAAGTGTCCATCATCGGATGAATGGATAAAGAAGATGTGGCACATATATACAATGGAATATTATTCAGCCATAAAAAGAAACGAAATTGAATTATTTGTAGTGAGCTGGATGGACCTAGAGTCTGTCATACAGAGTGAAGTAAGTCAGAAAGAGAAAAACAAATACCGTATGCTAACACATATATATGGAATTTTAAAAAAATGTCATGAAGAACCTAGGGGTAAAACGGGAATAAAGACACAGACTTACTTGAGAATGGACTTGAGGATATGGGGAAGGGGAAGGGTAAGCTGTGACAAAGGGAAAGAGAGGCATGGACATATATACACTACCAAACGTGGGGTAGATAGATAGTGGGAAGCAGCCGCAGAGCACAGGGAGATCAGCTGGGTGCTTTGTGACTGCCTGGAGGGGTGGGATGGGGAGGGTGGGAGGGAGGGAGATGCATGATGGAAGGGACGTGGGAACAGATGTATATGTATGACTGATTCACTTTGTTACAAAGCAGAAACTAATAAAAAAAAAAAAAAGAAGAGACAAAGAAGGACACTACATAATGATAAAGGGATCGATCCAAGAAGAAGATATAACAATTGTAAATATTTATGCACCCATCATATGAGCACCTCAATACATAAGGCAAATACTAACAGTCATAAAAGGGGAAATCGACAATAACACAGTCATAGTAGGGGACTTTAACACCGCACTTTCACCAATGGACAGATCATCCAAAATGAAAATAAATAAGAAAACACGAGCTTTAAATGATACATTAAGCAAGATGGACATAATTGATATTTATAGGACATTCCATCCAAAAACAACAGAATACACATTTTTCTCAAGTGCTCATGGAATATTCTCGAGGATAGATCATATCTTGGGTCACAAATCAAGCCTTGGTAAATGTAAGAAAATTGAAATTGTATCAGGTATTTTTTCCGACCACAATGCTATGAGACTATATATCAATTACAGGAAAAGATCTGTAAAAAATACAAACACATGGAGGCTAAACAATACACTACTTAATAACGAAGTGATCACTGAAGAAATCAAAGAGGAAATTAAAAAATACCTAAAAACAAATGACAATGGAGACACGATGACCCAAAACCTATGGGATGCAGCAAAAGCAGTTCTAAGAGGGAAGTTTATAGCAATAAAATCCCACCTTAAGAAACAGGAAACATCTTGCATAAACTACCTAACCTTGCACCTAAAGCAATTAGAGAAAGAAGAACAAAAACATCCCAAAGTTAGCAGAAGGAAAGGAATCATAAAAATCAGATCAGAAATAAATGAAAAAGAAATGAAGGAAATGATAACAAAGATCAATAAAACTAAAAGCTGGTTCTTTGAGAAGATAAACAAAATTGATAAACCCTTAGCCAGACTCATCAAGAAAAAAAGGGAGAAGACTCAAATTAATAGAATTAGAAATTAAAAAGGAGAAGTAACAACTGACACTGCAGAAATACAAAAGATCATGAGAGATTACTACAAACAACTCTATGCCAATAAAATGGACAACCTGGAAGAAATGGACAAATTCTTAGAAATGCACAACCTGCCAAGACTGAATCAGGAAGAAATAGAAAATATGAACAGACCAATCACAAGCACTGAAATTGAAACTTTGATTAAAAATCTTCCAACAAACAAAAGCCCAGGACCAGATGGCTTCACAGGCGAATTCTATCAAACATTTAGAGATGAGCTAACACCTATCCTTCTCAAACTCTTCCAAAATACAGCAGAGGGAGGAACACTCCCAAACTCATTCTACGAGGCCACCATCACCTTGATACCAAAACCAGACAAGGATGTCACAAAGAATGAAAACTACAGGCCAATATCACTGATGAACATAGATGCAAAAATCCTCAACAAGGGCTTCCCTGGTGGCGCAGTGGTTGAGAGTCCGCCTGCCGATGCAGGGGACACGGGTTCGTGCCCCGGTCTGGGAAGATCCCACATGCCGCGGAGCGGCTGGGCCTGTGAGTCATGGCCGCTGAGCCTGCGTGTCCAGAGCCTCTGCTCCGCAACGGGAGATGCCACAACAGTGAGAGGCCCGCGTACCACAAAAAAAAAAAAAAAATCCTCAACAAAATACTAGCAAACAGAATCCAACAGCACATTAAAAGGATCATACACCATGATCAAGTGGTTGTTTATTCCAGGAATGCAAAGATTCTTCAATATATGCAAATCAATCAACGTGATACACCATATTAACAAATTGAAGGAGAAAAACCATATGATCATCTCAATAGATGCAGAGAAAGCTTCTGACAAAATTCAACACCGATTTATAATAAAAGCCCTCCAGAAAGTAGGCATAGAAGGAACTTTCCTCAACATAATAAAGGCCAAAAATGACAAACCCACAGCCAACATCATCCTCAATGGTGAAAAACTGAAAACATTTCCACTAAGATCAGGAAGAAGACAAGGTTGTCCACTCTCACCACTCTTATTCAACATAGTTTTGTAAGTTTTAGTCACAGCAATCAGAGAAGAAAAGGAAATAAAAGGAATCCAAATCAGAAAAGAAGAAGTAAAGCTGTCACTGTTTGCAGATGACATGATAATATACATACAGAATCCTAAAGATGCTACCAGAAAACTACTAGAGGTAATCAATGAATTTGGTAAAGTAGCAGGATACAAAATTAATGCACAGAAATCTCTGGCATTCCTATACACTAATGATGAAAAATCTGAAAATGAAATCAAGAATACACTCCCATTTACCATTGCAATGAAAAGAATAAAGAATAAACCCTCCTAAGGAGACAAAAGACCTGTATGCAGAAAATTAAAAGACACTGATGAAAGAAATTAAAGATGATACAGGTAGATGCAGAGATATACCATGTTCTTGGATTGGAAGAATCAATACCATGAAAATGACTCTACTACCCAAAGCAATCTACAGATTCCATGCAATCCCTACCAATCTATCACTGGCATTTTTCACAGACCTAGAACAAAAAATTTCACAATTTGTATGGAAACACAAAAGACCCCGAATAGCCAAAGCAATCCTGAGAATGAAAAAAGGAGCTGGAGAAATCAGGCTCCCTGACTTGAGACTATACTACAAAACTACAGTAATCAATACAGTATGGTACTGGCACAGAAACAGAAAGATAGATCAATGGAACAGGATACAAAGCCCAGAGATAAACCCACGCACATATGGTCAACTTATCTTTGATAAAGGAGGCAGGAATATACAGTGACAATAGGACAGCCTCTTCAATAAGTGGTGCTGGGAAAACTGGACAGGTACATGTAAAAGTATGAGATTAGATCACTCCCTAACACCATACACAAAAATAAGCTCAAAATGGATTAAAGACCTAAATGTAAGTCCAGACACTATCAAACTCTTAGAGGAAAACATAGGCAGAACACTCTATGACATAAATCACAGCAACATCCCTTTTGACCCACCTCTTAGAGAAATGGAAATAAAAACAAAAAACAAACAAAGAAAAAAACAAATGGGACCTAATGAAGCTTAAATGCTTTTGCACAGCAAAGGAAGCCATAAACAAGACCAAAAGACAACCCTCAGAATGGGAGAAAATATTTGCAAACGAAGCAACTGACAGAGGATTAATCTCCAAAATTTAGAAGCAGTCCATGCAGCTCAATAACAAAAAAACAAACAATGCCATCCAAAAATGGGCAGAAGACCTAAATAGACATTTCTCCAAAGAAGATATACAGACTGCCAACAAACACATGAAAGAATGCTCAACATCATTAATCATTAGAGAAATGCAAATCAAAACTACAATGAGATATCATCTCCCACCACTCAGAATGGCCATCATTAAAAAATCTAGAAACAATAAATGCTGGAGAGAGTGTGGACAAAAGGGAACCCTCTTGCACTACTGGTGGGAATGTGAATTGGTACAGCCACTATGGAGAACAGTATGGATGTTCCTTAAAAAACTACAAATAGAACTAAAATATGACACAACAATCCCACTACTAGGCATATACCCTGAGAAAACCATAATGCAAAAAGAGTCATGTACCAAAATGTTTATTGCAGCTCTATTTACAATAGCCTGGAGATGGAAACAACCTAAGTGTCCATTATCAGATGAATGGATAAAGAAGATGTGGCACATATAGATAATGGAATATTACTCAGCCATAAAAAGAAACGAAATTGAGCTATTTGTAATGAGGTGGATAGACCTAGAGTCTGTCATATAGAGTGAAGTTAGTCAGAAAGAGAAAGACAAATACCAAATCCTAACACATATATATGGAATCTAAGAAAAAAAGTGTCATGAAGAACCTAGGGGTAAAACAGGAATAAAGACACAGACTTACTAGAAAATGGACTTGAAGATATGGGGAGGGGAAATGGTAAGCTGTGACAAAGTGAGAGAGTGGCATGGACATGTATACACTTCCAAATGTAAAATAGATAGTGGGAAGAAGTCACATAGCACAGGGAGATCAGCTTGGTGCTTTCTGACCACCTAGAGGGGTGGGATAGGGAGGGTGGGAGGGAGGGAGACACAAGAGGGAAGAGATATGGGAACATATGTATATGTATAACTGATTCACTTTGTTATAAAGCAGAAAGTAACACACCATTGTAAAGCAATTATACTCCAATATAGATGTAAAAAAAGAAAAAAGATTATGAACTTCTTGAAAAGTGGGATCATATCTTTTTCGCTTTTATACCTTTCTTTTTACCTCCTATTGAGAACATAAAAAGTGCTCAATAAATATTAATTTAATTGAAAAAAATCATATCAGAAATAAATGGAAAAGAAATGAAAGAAAAACAGGAAAGATCAAGAAAAAAAAGCTGGTTCTTTGAGAAGATAAACAAAATTGATAAACCATTAGCCAGACTCATCAAGAAAAAAAGGGAGAAGACTCAAATCAGTACAATTAGAAATGAAAATGGGAAGTAACAACTGACACTGCAGAAATACAAAGGTTCATGCGTGATTACTACAAAGCAACTCTATGCCAATAAAATGGACAACCTGGGAGAAATGGAGAAATTCTTAGAAAAGCACAACCTTCTGAGACTGAACCACGAAGAAATAGAAAATATAAACAGACCAATCACAAGCACTGAAATTGAAACTGTGATTAAAAATCTTCCAACAAACAAAAGCCCTGGACCAGAAGGCTTCCCAGGCCAATTCTATCAAACATTTAGAGAAGAGGGAACACCTATCCTTCTCAAATGCTTCCAAAATATAGCAGAGGGAGGAACACGCCCAAACTCATTCTACAAAGCCACCATCACCCTGATACCAAAACCAGACAAAGATATCACAAAGAAAGAAAACTACAGGCCAATACACTGATGAACATAGATGCAAAAATCCTCAAAAAAATACTAGCAAACAGAATCCAACAGCACATTAAAATCATCATACACCATGATCATGTGGGGTTTATCCCAGAAATGAACGTATTATTCCATATACACAAGTCAATCAATGTGATTAACCATGTTAACAAACTGAAGGAGAAAAACCATATGACCATATCAATAGATGCCGAAAAATCTTTTGACAAATTTCAACACCTACTTATGATAAAAATCCTCCAAAAGTAGGCATAGACAGAACTTACCTCCACATAATAAAGGCCATATATGACAGACCACAGCCAACATTGTTCTCAATGTTGAAAAACTGAAGCCATTACCTCTAAGATCAGGAACTTTACAAGGTTCCCCACCCTCACCACTATTATTCAACATAGTTTTGGAAGATTTAGCCGTAGCAAACAGAGAAGAAAAGGAAATAAAGGAATCCAAACTGGAAAAGAAGTAAAGCTGTCACTCTTTGCAGATGACATGATACTGTACATAGAGACTTCTAAAGAAACTATCAGAAAACTACTAGAGCTAATCAATGAATTTGGTAAAGTAGCAGGATACAAAATTAATGCACAGAAATCTCTGGCATTCCTATACACTAATGATGAAAAATCTGAAATTGAAATCAAGAAAACACTCCCATTTACCATTGCAATGAAAAGAATAAAGAATAAACCTACCTAAGGAGACAAAAGACCTGTATGCAGAAAACTATCAGACACTGATGAAAGAAATTAAAGATGATACAAACAGATGGAGAGATACACCATGTTCTTGGATTGGAAGATTCAACATTGTGAAAATGACTGTACGACCCAAAGCAATCTACAGATTTAATGCAATCCCTATCAAATTACAAATGGCATTTTTCACAGAACTAGAACAAAATGTTTCACAATTTGTATGGAAACATGAAAGACCCTGAATCGCCAAAGCAATCTTGAGAAAGAAAAACGCAGGTGGAGGAATCAGGATCCCAGACTTCAGACTATACTACAAAGCTACAGTAAACAAGCAGTATGGTACTAAGACAAAAACAGAAATATAGATCAATGGAACAGGATAGAAAGCCCAGAGATAAACCCATGTACATATGGTCACCTTATTTTTGATACAGGAGGCAAGAATATATAATGGAGGAAAGACAGCCTTTTCAATAAGTGGTGCTGGGAAAACTGGACAGGTACATGTAAAAGAATGAAATTAGAACACTTCCTAACACCATACACAAAAATAAACTCAAAATGGATTAAAGACCTAAATGTAAGGCCAGACACTATCAAACTCTTAGAAAAAACATAGGCAGAACACTGTATGACATAAATCAAAGCAAGACACTTTTTGACCCACCTCCTAGAGAAATGGAAATAAAACCAAAAATAAACAAATGGGACCTAATGAAACTGAAAAACTTTTGCACAGCAAAGGAAACCATAAATAAGATGAAAAGACAAACCTCAAAATTGGAGAAAATATTTGCAAACGAAGCAACTGACAAAGGACTAATTTCCAAAATTTACAAGCAGTTCATGCAGCTCAATATCAAAAAAATGAACAATTCAATCGAAAAATGGGCAGAAAAGCTAAATAGACATTTCTCCAAAGAAGATATACAGATTGCCAACAAACACATGAAAGGATGCTCAACATCACTAATCATTAGAGAAATGCAAATCAAAACTACAATGAGGTATCACCTCACACCAGCCAGAATAGCCATCATCAAAAATCTAGAAACAATAAATGCGGGAGAGGGTGTGGAGAAAAGGGAACACTCTTGTATTGTTGGTGGGAATGTAAATTGATACAGCCACTATGGAGAACAGTATGGAGGTTCCTTAAAAAACTAAGAATAGAATTACCCTATGACCCAGCAATCCCACTATTGGACATATACCCTGAGAAAATCATAATCCAAAAAGAGTCAAGTACCACAATGTTCACTGCAGCTCTATTTACAATAGCCAGGACATGGAAGCAACCTGTGTCCATTGACAGATGAATAGATAAAGAAGATGTGGCACATATATAAAATGGAATATTACTCAGCCATAAAAGGAAACGAAATTGAGTTATTTGTAGTGAGGTGGATGGACATAGAGACTGTCATACAGAGTGAAGTAAGTCAGATAGAGATAAACAAGTACCGTATGTTAACACATATATATGGAATCTTAAAAAAAATGGTTCTGAAGAACTTAGGGGCAGGGCAGGACAGGAATAAAGATGCAGACATAGAGAATGGACTTGTGGACACAGGGAGGGGAAAGGCTAAGCTGCGATGAAGTCAAGAGAGTGACATTGACATATTCACACTACCAAATTTAAAATAGATAGCTAGTGGGAAGCAGCTGTATAGCAGAAGGAGATCAGCTCAGTGCTTTGTGACCACCTAGAGGGGTGGGATAAGGAGGGTGGGAGGGAGACGCAAGAAGGAGGGTATATGGGGATATATGTATACGTATAGTTGATTCACTTTGTTTTAAGGCAGAAACTAACACACCATTGTAAAGCAATTATACTCTAATCAAGATATTGAAAAAAAGAATACTATGTTAATCTTTATTATTTTTAATTAAAAATTTTATTGAGGTATAGTTGATTTACAATATTATATAACTTTCAGGTGTACAACATAGTGATTTACAATTTTTAAATGTTATACTCTCTTTATAGTTATTATAAAATATTGGCTATATTCCATGTGCTGTACAACATATCCTTGTAGCTTATTTATTTTATACATAGTACTTTGTACCTCTTACTCCCTTACACCTACATTGCCCCTCCCCCTTCTCTCTTCCCCCTGGTAACCACTAGTGTTTTCTCTATATCTCTGAAAATGTTTCTTTTTTGTTATATTAACTAGTTTGTTATATTTTTAGATTCCATGTATAAGTGATATGATATGGTGCTTGTCTTTCTCTGTCTGACTTATTTCACTTAGCATAATACCCTCCAAGTTCGGCCATGTTCTTGCAAATTTCATTTTTTTTTATGGTGGAGTAGTATTCCAGTATATATATATATATATATATATATATATATATATATATATATACACACACGTACACATATAAACAAGCACATACCACATACATATACATACCAAATCTTCTTTATCCATTCATCTGTTGATGGATGCGTAGGTTGCTTCTAAATCTTGTGATTGCAAATAATGGTGCTATGAACATCGGGGTGCATCTATCTTTTCAAATTAGCATTTTTGTTTTCTTTGGATATACCCAGGAGTAAAATTGCTAGATCATATAGTAGTTCTATTTTTAGTTTTTTGAAGAACCTCCATACTCTTTTCCACAGTGGCTGCACTAATTTACATTCCCACCAAAAGTGTAGGAGGGTTCACTTTTCTCCACATTCTCACCAACAATCATTATTTGGGTTCCTTTTGATGATAGCCATTCTGACAGGTGTGAGGTGGTATATTATTGTGGGGGTTTTTGTTTTTTGTTTTTTGCAGTACGCATGCCTCTCACTGTTGTGACCTCTCCCGTTGCGGAGCACAGGCTCTGGATGCTCAGGCTCAGCGGCCATGGCTCACAGGCCTAGCCGCTCTGCGGCATGTGGGATCTTCACGGACCAGGGCACGAACTCGTGTCCCCTGCATCGGCAGGCAGACTCTCAACCACTGTGCCACCAGAGAAGCCCTATTATTGTGGTTTTGATTTGCATTTCCTTCCCTGATGTTTAGCGATGTTGAGTATGCTTTCATGTGTCTCTTGGCCATCAGCACATCCTCTCTGGAAAAATGTCTCTTCAGGTTTTCTGACCTTCTTTTTTTTTTTTTTTTTTTTTGTGGTACGTGGGCCTCTCACTGTTGTGGACTGTCCCGTTGCGGAGCACAGGCTCCGGACGCACAGGCTCAGCGGCCATGGCTCACGGGCCCAGCCGCTCCTCGGCATGTGGGATCTTCCCGGACTGGGGCACGAACCCGTGTCCCCTGCATCGGCAGGCGGACTCTCAACCACTGCGCCACCAGGGAAGCCCCTGACCATTTTTTAATTGGGTTGCTTGTTGTTTTGATGTTGGGTTGTATGAACTGTTCATATATGTTGGATATTAACACTTTATCAGTCATAACATTTACAAATACTTTCTCCCATTCAGCATGTTGTCTTTTTTGTTTTGTGGATGGTTACATTTGCTGTGTAAAATCTTCTAAGTTTAATTAGGTCTCATTTTTGCTTTTATTTCCTTTGCCTTAGAAAACAGATTTTAAAAATGGCTACAATTTAACAATTGTGGGAGCTTGTGACTGCCCACCAGTGGGTGGGGCTGGAACCTGAGGAAACTGGCTTGGACCCCCAAGGGGTAGAGCTGGTATCAGTCTGCTGGTGGACTGAATTGGTTCTTGGGGGGCCCTAGAGTTGATGCCTGCCCACTTGTGGGTGAGGCCGAGTCCCAGAATGACTGGCCATGGGACCTGGGAGTCCCAGAGCAGGTGTCAGTCCACTGGTGGGGACTGGGTCCAGGTCCCAGTGCCAATAAAGCTACAGGGAGGATTCTAAAATGGCAGTTGCCAGCACCTGTGTCCTTGTGGTAGAATGAGCTCCCAATAATGGCTGCCACCAGCACCTATGTGCCCAGGGTAGTCCTGGATGCCTCCTGCCTCTCCAGGATCTTCTCCAAGATCAAATTTGGTCTGACCCAGGCTCCTTTCAAATTACTTCTTCTGCCTTGGGTCTCAGAGCATGTGAGATTTTTTTGTGCATCCTTTAACAGCCCTCTGGCTCCCCTGAAATCAAGCCTCACTAGCCTTCAAAATCATATCTTCCTGGGGCTCATCTTCATGTTGTAAGTCCCCCAGGCTGGGGTGCCCAATGTGGGGCTTGATCCCCTCACTCCTTGGGAAGAGCCTCTGTAATTGTCATTATCCTCCAATTTGTGGGTCACCTACTCAGGGGTGTGGGTCTTTTCTGCTATTTTACAGGTTGTTCTCTTTGATAGTTTCTCTGTAAATAGTTGTAATTTTGGTGTGCCCATGGGAGGAGGTCTTCCTACTCTGCCATCTTGGTCAATGCTCTGTATCATCCATGATTTCTGATGAGAAGTCAACTGTTACTCTTATAGTGGTTCTCATGTACATGATGAGTTGTGTACATGATTTTTATGCATGCGTCTTGGTATATAAAGTCATGTACATGAGTCTTGCTGCTTAAAAGATTTTCTCTTTATCTGTGACTTTGTCTGGGTAAGGATCTCTTTGTGTCTAAAAATAAAATTGCCTACTTGGAGTTCACTCAGATTCTTGGATGTGTTGATTAGAGGTTTTTTTTTAATCAAATTTAGGGAGTTTTCAGCCATTATTTCTCTATTTTTTCTACCCCTTTCTCTCTCATCTCCTTCTGTTATTCCCATTATGTTTATCTTGATGTGTTTATACTGTTCCACATTTCTCTGAGGCTCTGTTTATTTTTTCTTTGTGCTCTTCAGTCTGCACAGTCTCTATTAATCTATCATCAAGTTTGCTGATTCTTTCCTCTACCAACTCAAATCTTCTGTTGAACCACTCTAATGACTTTTTCATTTCAGTTATGTAATTTTTTACTCCAACATCTACATTAGTTTTTTTAAAATTTCTATTGATATTCTCTATTTGATGAGTTGCTATATCATGTCTTTCTTTAATTCTTTAAGCATGGTTTCCTTTAGTTCTGTCAACATATTTGTAATAACTACTTTTACGTATTTGGATGCTATGTCCAACGTATGTGTCCTCTCAAAGGCAATTCCTACCACTGCTATTTTTCCCTCTATATGGACTATTCTTTCTCCATACTTTTCTGTTTCTTTGCATGTCTCACATTTCTTATTGTTGGACACTAGACATTTTAGAGAATATATTGTAGCAACTATGAATACTGATCCCCCCCTTCCTGTAGCTTATTTGCTTGGTATCTCTAGATTGGACTAATTCTATGTATCTGTTTTTTCTGCATTGCACAGCCACTGGTATCCCTACTTAGACTTTTTCCTTTGTTTTTATCTTTTAGACTGGCTTCCTAGGAATCAACCCCTGGTCTGAAGGGAGGCCAGGGTGTGATGTTTGTAAGCCCTGGGAGGCTGGGGTGTGATGTTTACCAGCCCCGAGGTACAAGACCTAGTTCACTCATTCTGCCTCCTTGGATGGCATCACGAGAATGAGAGATGGATGTTACAGAAAATCCTGTTTGGACCCCAAATAAGACCCAGTACTTTCTTACAAAAAGTGCCTCTAACCATACCACAAGCTTCTAGGGAGAGAGCGAGGGCCAGATGAGGGCTGGGGACGGGTGGCAGATGATAGGCAGAGAGCTCTGAATCAAAGATTCTGTGGTTCCCTCAGGACGGCCACACTTGGGTAAATTCACCACAAAACAAAGGCCTGTGGTGGACTCAGGACCCAAGGCTCAAAAGAGAAACTCGGGCTAAGGGGACAGCTCTGGGGAACCAAAACATCAGGAAAATTCCAGAGCCATTGGAACCCATGGTAAATCTCCATAAGACCGCTTGTTGAAAAGGGGGGAATAAACATGTGGCCAAAAGGAGAATGAGCCAAGTAAGGTTCCCTGAATCTCAAGCTGCACCAGAGGGGCTGATCCTCTTCTCTCCTCCTAGCTGAGGGTCCCCTGGGCTCAGGAAACACCGTCTGTCCTCACCCCCTTCCCCGGTTGAAGCCATCACTCTGCAGCGTCCATCTCCTGACTCCTGAGGAGGACACACCGGTGACAGAGCAAGGCAGAGAGTTTCAACGATGCTGCAGGAGATCTGCTGGACAGGCCACATGAGGCACGGGCTGCAGGCCTTTCAACTGTCAGCAAGCCAGATTTACAAGGGCTGGAAACTTGTTCAGTCCGTGATCTGCATCTTTCTCTGTGTTGCTTTGTGGAGCTGAATAGACAGGTCCCAGAAAAGACATTTTGGGAGAATGTGGTCAGTCCCAGTCATGCCTGTGTTGATATGGCAAGTCATCAAAAATAAACCCAATTCAAATACAGTTTTATCTGTATGTTGTGTGTGATTTTAACTGTTGTATGTTCTTCTGACCTTTTCCTTCCTTTGTGGATTGCACATCACAATCCCTTGAGAAGTCCATCAGTAAGTGGATTTGTATTACCATCTTGCATGCTGATATTCTCCGGAATCTGTAAAATCCTTTCACTTGCACTTATTCAGCAAGTAGTTCTTCCACCGAACAGCACTCTGTACTCATTACTAATGACCCAGTCTCTTCTAATGCTGTGTGGGGAACTGGAGAGCCAAAGCAGAATAAGGGCCACACTTAATGCTGAGTGAGAATAGGGCCACGAAAGAAAAATGCCCCCCATATGCAAGACTACGGAGGTTAAGTGAAATATGTGTTTGTTGGTTTTAAATCTAAAACAAAAGAAAAACTGCCTGGAGGCTCCTCTATCAGCATCTTTGTGAATGACAAGGAACACATCAAACAATACTCCAGAAGAAAAATTGCTGATGGACATCAGTTCAGAGTGTGCTGATGGAACCGAGCAGAACCCTGTGCCTCCCCCGTCCTCAAGTACAAAGGCCCCTCTATGTCCCCTCTCTCTTGTTTGCAGAAAAGCTGAAGTCTCCCAGGCCTCCCAGAGTCACAAGAGAGTAGGGTCGAGCAGTTAATGATTAGGACAATAGTCACAGCCTCAGTGTCTGATAAAAGAATGGGATTAACACTATTGCTCATAATAATCTATATTTTTGTGGGTATTAGAATAATTGTAGCTTGCTCTGACCATATATGTAAGCAGGCAACTAAAATTGTCAGTAAAGAGATGCTACAGACCCATGTCAACATCTTCCACTCTAAGAATATGGCCCCCTATGTCAGCATGAAAAAGTTACAGAAGACAGACCTCCACCCTTAATCCCGTAGAAATGGAATGATGTCTGACAAGTGGGGATTTGTAAGCAACTCTTTTGCCCCTTTTCTGTTTGCCCATCTCTGTTTTCCTCAGACCTTAATTATAAAAATGAGATCACTAGGAAACATTTAACCTAACTCCTGATTTTGATCTACTGAATATACACAATGCCTTGCCTAACCTGTTGACTCCTTTCCTGGATTAGAAGGAATAAGAATGAAGAATTAAGTAGTTAAAGAATGACTAAATCTCTACCCCCATGCTCCCCTTAGCAAATTTGCAGGCGGACCACACAGGCAAGACAGCATCCAAAGGAAGATCAGGAGAAGTCAGCAGGTCTGCACACAATGGAAAAATGATGAAGAATCTGACCTCCTACCTTAACGAGTAACTGAGATTGTTTCCCCTTTTTCCCTTTAAAAATTGTCATGGCTTAGCAAAATCTTCAGAGTTGGTCCCTGGACAAGAGTCCAGCTTCTCTCAGATTGCTGGCTTTTCTGACTAGAGCCCCTTTCCTTTCTCCTGACACTTGCCCCTCGATTATTGGCTTTTGAGCAGCGAGCAGCTGAACCTGAGTGTGGTAACACTGACAACCCTGCTTCTTGCTGGTGATGCAGTTTATGTCTGACTGACAGGAGGGAAGGAGAAATAGACTCCATGAAACCCTTGGATGTATTTGTTACTGGATCAATTTTCCCCTCCTCTCCCTTTAATTAAAAATTCAGTTCTGATAAATTGGATTGTTGGGGTTTTTTGCTGCTTTTGAAAGGGAGGCATGTCCTTTTCCAGCACCACAGTCCCGCAGCTTGTGCACAGGTGAGTGCTCTCCGGTACTCATTCTGTGGCAGCTTTGCAGAACTGATTAAAACAGGGATGGGAGCAGAGCAGATAGATAAATGACTGCAGAGGCTTGGCTGTCTCCAGAGCATATTAGACCTATTCCAGTTGCCAAGGAGTAATGTGCTTGCAATAGGTTTTGTGTTCTATTCCCCTAGGCTCACTTCTGTTATCTCCCTCTCATTGGAGAAACAGCCAATACAGAGGGATGGGGACTGATTATCCAGCAAGATACAACAGTGAGAAGAACGGACCTGGAGAAACTTGTTTGTGGAATTCATTTTCCTATGTTCTAAAACATAGAAACATCAAAAGGGAGGATAGCAAGCATTTAAAGAGAATTTCCCCTAACATGTCCCCTCTGTGTCTTCATGAGCTTGGAGTCAGAGAGACCAGAGTCCCAGTCTCATCAACAAAACAGGTGTCTGGGAAGCCCCAAGTCTGTTGGGCTTTGTCAGCCTTTAGTTAACACAGGCTGTCTTCTCCAGCCCTACACTGTGTAGGGACCAAAGTCTGCAGCCAAGACCATGGAGGGCGTTCAGTGAGTAATATGTCATCAGGCACTTGGTGAGATTGTATTTCAGGACTTTTATGTGAATAAGTTATCTGAAAAAATAGAATGAATCATCACAAGGGTTTTCCATGGCTAAGGTGAGAATGTGAAATGAGTTGTTTTTCATTTTCCTTTCTTTTATATACAAAAAGCCCCTGAAGGCTGTTTTCATTAACTGCTCCAACATTCATAGTTACTAGATTCCAGTACATCCATCTGTACCTAAATCATTTTTTTTCTTTTTTTTGGCACCTCTGGTACTTTTTAACTCAGGAACTAGAAAGCAGGGTGTCAAGAATAGTAATTGCATACACAAGGTGAATCATTTTCTTTTACTGAGTACTGAAAAGGAGTTCCCGTTGACATTTTATCAGCATCCCTCTGTGGGCCGTAAGCAAAATGTTCTCCAATTTGGTCTGAAGTGAGGAAAATGCAATCATTAGGGTTCGGCTTCACCCATGTAAAACTTAGAGGCAGTGTTTTAATATTTGATATTTATCTTGGGACCATATTTTAGAGTTTATTGACTGGCCAGACACTTAGTTAACTAAATCTACGAACACATTTTAGCAACTGCAGGCCTAGTTTTCTAGCCTAATTCTTTACAGAACTGCAAGGAAGCTGCTTCCCTTTCTTCCTTTGTAGATAGTCTTCTTTGTTATTGCTATTAACCAAGATTTAAAAGCCTTAAAGTTTACATTATTATTGTGAATAAATATTTCTACATTTCCTTAAACCTTTGGCAATCTATATAACCCTTATATAAGGAAATGAAAAAATGAATAGGGTAATTATTGCCAGAAGCAAAAGCAACTATGACTTGAAAACTATTGAGGACAGTGAGTTCAGCTTATACCTGCCTTTCTCCAGGCTAAGTAAGGCTGAATATTACCTGTTTACTATTTGTTATCCATCCTTTCCAAGCAACAGTCTTTTCTAAAAGTATGCCCACTGTTTGCAGCATAGGTGCTGAAAAGGCCTTCAAAATCAGGAAATCTTCTTCTATGTCATGTGAGATTCTGAGGGAAGAAGCACTCTCATACATTGTAAATGTAGATCGTGAGACAGCCTTCTGGAGGAAAACTGGTGATAGCCATCAAAATTTTAAATGCATTCATCTGTTGATGGACACTTAGGTTGCTTCCATGTCCTGGCTATTGTAAATAGAGCTGCAATGAACATTTTGGTACATGACTCTTTTTGAATTATGGTTTTCTCAGGGTATATGCCCAGTGGTGGGATTGCTGGGTCGTATGGTAGTTCTATCTGTAATTTTTTGAGGAACCTCCATACTGTTCTCCATAGTGGCTGTATCAATTTACATTCCCACCAACAGTGCAAGAGTGTTCCCTTTTCTCCACACCCTGTCCAGCATTTACTGTTTCTAGATTTTTTTTTTTTTTTTTGCGGTACGCGGGCCTCTCACTGATGTGGCCCCTCCCGTTGCGGAGCACAGGCTCCGGACGCGCAGGCTCAGCGGCCATGGCTCACGGGCCCATCCGCTCCGCGGCATGTGGGATCCTCCCAGACCGGGGCACGAACCCGTATCCCCTGCATCGGCAGGCGGACTCTCAACCACTGCGCCACCAGGGAAGCCCTAGATTTTTTGATGATAGCCATTCTGACCGGTGTGAGATGATATCTCATTGTAGTTTTGATTTGCATTTCTCTAATGATTAATTATGTTGAGCATTATTTCATGTGTGAATGGATACAGAAGATGTGGCACATATATACAATGGAATATTACTCAGCCATAAAAAGAAACGAACTTGAGTTATTTGTAGCGAGGTGGATGGACCTAGAGTCTGTCATAGACTGTGAAGTAGGTCAGAAAGAGAAAAACAAATACCGTATGCTAACACATATATATGGATTCTAAGAAAAAAAAAAAAAGCCATGAAGAACCTAGGGGTAAGACGGGAATAAAGACACAGACCTACTGGAGAATGGACTTGAGGATATGGGCAGGAGGAAGGGTAAAAGTGAGAGAGTGGCATGGACATATATACACTACCAAACGTAAAATAGATAGCTAGTGGGAAGCAGCCGCATAGCACAGGGAGATCAGCTCGGTGCTTTGTGACCACATAGAAGGGTGGGATAGGGAGGGTGGGAGGGAGGGAGACACAAGAGGGAAGAGATATGGGAACATATGTATATGCATAGCTGATTCACTTTGTTATAAAGCAGAAACTAACACACCATTGTAAAGCAATTATACTCCAATAAAGATGTTTTAAAAAAAAAAAGTCAAAGCCTTGAGAATGGGCTGTTATGTATATTTCAGGGTACAGGCAACATTCTTTTAGTGATTAACTTGTAGCAAAAGCAATAGAATACAAACATTAAAGTAAAAAAACCAGAATCGATATGGAGTCATATTTGTTCTTCCTTATTACAGTTCTTCTATAGAGAATAACTTTTTCTCACCAAATATAGTCTGCTCAGGAAAGCTTTGTTTTCTCCCGGTATTTACAGATTTGCGGAAATAATGAGCTTGTACTCTAGCAACCTCAATAGTGAGCAAATAATTTATTTTAAAAGTATCATTATTGCCTTATTTATTTTTATGTATTTGATATATATTTGATGTATTTATGTATTTGATTTATTACATTGTCTTTTATTTTTATATTATTCGAGAGGAGATTTCCTTTTAGTTTTGTTATATTTTGATTTGCTTCATTAAACATTATTATAAAAAATTCCAGATAAAAAGTAGAGGGAATACTGTAAGGAACCCCATTTATTTATCATCCCAGCTTTAACAGTTCTGAACTCATTGTCAGTTTTGTTTCATGTATACTACTCCCCTTTCCCATCTCAGATTATTTTGATGTAAGTCCCAAATGCCACAAGATTTTATCTGTAAATATTCATCCTTAAAATCAATGAACAGTAATTCCTTGTTATCTTCAAATATCCAGTCAGTGTTCAAATGTTCTTGATTGTCTCATGATTTTTTTTTTTACACTTACTCTGAATAAGGATTGAAATAAGGTGCATATCTTGTCTTTGTTCAATGTATGTTTTAAATCTCTTTTAGTCAATGGGATCACCTTCCTCTGTTTTTCTTGGTGCTTTATTCATGGAAGATGAATGAACTTATCTTGTAAAGTTTCCTATAGTCTGGGTTTGCTGACTCAGGTCATTAAATATGTTTCTCTGTTCCTCATGTTTCATGGAAATAGGTAATTAGATCTAGAGACTTGATCCAGTTTACATTTGACTTTCTTTCCTTGTTTGTTAAGACAACTTCATGAGTGGCAGTGTACTACTAGCTTTAAAACTATCTGGTTCCATAGCATCCTGCAGTTTAGCTGAGGCTATTGTTGTGAAACCTTCAGTATGTACTCATGTGTTTATACATAATGCATGTGTTTCAATCTGTTACTGACCAGGGTTCTTAGACTCTTTATTCAATAGAAATTGATAATAGGCCAGAGCAGGAAATTCAGGCAGGGCTTCATTGGGACTCAGCACTGAGGAGTGAAAACAAGTAACAGTTTTCCTTTCTCACTCTCTGAGAGAGGAAGAGCTGGTCCCTTAAATAGGGTTCAGGGTAGGGGCAGACCATAAGTTGGGCCAGGCAGGAGGGATGGCTTAGGTAGTTTGCCCACCACTTTGGTGGTGTTGTGTGGAGGGATCATGCACAGTACCCTACTTTTGTTCCTGGCTCTTCACAAGTGGCAATTGGGTTTTTATGGTCTTTTTGTATCTTGTTGTCCATGATTTTCCCCAACTATGTATGCACACAGTTATTTTTAGTCCCTTATAGTTGCTTTGTATTTTGATGCTTGAGGAGACATTTGTCCAGGTGCAAGCACTGCAACAAAGTGTCCCAGGTCCCAGCCTGTCTCAAATCCATTTCCAGTATTTTCTTTATTGTGCTCAAATTGTCCCAATTTTGACCATTGAGAGACTTCATAAGTTGTTCATTAATAGTCTTTGATGTTCCAGACTCTTCTTGAGCAGTTCCTGTCCCAGACCAGAATATGCCATTTCTCCCAGGAGCACTGATATCTTTAATGGGAAATGTTGCTTATAGGCCACAATCTGGATGCTAGAGGTAGCTGTTGCTGCTGAGTTGGTTTCTCTTTCAATGGACAAAACTACGAAATGCACAGACATTTTTTATTAGGTCATGATGTATTTTACCTTACAATTTAAATTCAAGCTATATGCTACTTTTTTAATGTAATTTATCTTACACATCTTCATCTTCTTTCTCTCATGCTGAAGAATCATGTTCTCAATAACTCTAATGTAATTTACCCATTTGTTTCATTCCACAATATGCAGTCACTGTTACTGAACCAAACTTGTGTCCCCAGGCCCACAGGCAGTAAAGCCAATCTACTGATACTGGATTGTGGTGAAGAAAAGTGCAGTGCTTATTGCAGGCTTCAGGCAAGGAGTCCAGGCAGCTAGTGCTCAAAAGACCTGAATCCCTCAATGGCTTTCAGGGACAGGTTTTTAAAGACAAGGTGAGGGAGGAGGTTTGTGAGGTGTGGGATCAGCTCATGGACATTCTTCTGGTTCGTTGGTGGTGAGGTAATCGGGAGTCAACCTCATCAACCTTCTGGTTCCAACTGGTCTGTGGTCTGTGTGTTGTGGGCAGCATACAGTTAACTTCTTCCACCTGGTGGGGTTTCTGTATCTGCCAAACATCTCAAAGGACGTGGCTCAGAATATTGTCTATAGCCCTTGGGGAAGAACTAAAAGTCGTTGGCTTTGTTTAATGGCTAAAGTGTTATTATTTTGTCTTGCTTGACTATTTTCCTCTCTTTCTGCCTTTTCTCACTTCTCTGATTAAATTTATTCTTTGACTAAAGTTTTTCTACAAACAAAAGGCAGGTGGAGGACATGTAGGGGTGGGGGAGTCCTGTTCTTGGAAGGCTCCATGGGGTCCTGCTCGGTTATATCACCAGTCTTAGAATAACTAAAACATCAGCCGTAACATTATTAATGAAAACATTTCATGCTGTTTTTTGCTTTCATTTTTTTTTCTTTGTCTTAGGAATATTTCCCACATGAATGTATAGTCAAACAACTGTATTTTGAAGTCTCTGTATAGTTATGTCACCAATGGGACACAGATTCATTTGCTTCCTTTTGCCTTCAGTGTATGGGTGCTGCTTTTTAAATTTAACTTTGATTTATGTTTACATAAAATATTTTTAGGATTACAAAGTCACAGGCATAAACTAAAGTACATTTAAAGAAGTCTAGTTTCTGTCACCACTCCCTCCACCTTATTCTCTTCCTTCTCTAACATGTTATAACCACTTAAAATATATTTTAGTTTTCTTTCCAGTGTTTTCTATATTTATTCATATTCCCTTTCTTAGATAAATGGTAGCATACTGTGCTTTCTTTTTTCCACCTTACTTTTTTTCCCACTTAATTTTGGGCTTGCAAACTATACATGGCCTGCAGTCCAAATCTGGCTTATTACCTATTTTTGTAAATAAAGTTTTATTGGAACACAGACACACTCATTTATTTACATACTGCTGGTGGCTGCAATAGCAGAGTTGAGTAGTTGCAACAAAGATGGTAAGGCATGCAGAGCCAAAAATATTGTTAACTATATGGCTCATTATGGGAAAAGTTTGCCAACTTTGTATACTAGAGAATCAATACACAGCAATATACTTCTCATTCTTTGTTTTGACTATATATTTTATTAGTTTCCTGTGGCCGCTGTAACAAATTACTACAAACATGATGGCTTACAAAAGCAGAAATTTATTCTCTTGTAGGCCAGAAGTCAGAAATCAGAATCACTGGGCCAAAATTAAGGTATTAGCAGGTCTGTGCTCCCTCTGGAGGCTTGGAGGGAGAACATGTTCCTTGACTCTTCCACTGCTGGTAGCTGCCAGCTTCTTTGGCTTGTGGCCACATGGCTCCAGTCTTCAAGGCCAGAATCTTCAAATCTTTCTCTGTTACACCATCTCATTGCCTTCTCCTCTGTGTGTGTCAAATATCCCTGGACCTCTTTCCTAAAAGCTTGCATTTAGGGTCCATCCAGATAATTCCCATCACAATATCCTTAATTCAACCACATCTGCAAAGACTGCCCCCCCCCACTGTGTGTGTGTGTGTGTGTGTGTGTGTGTGTGTGTGTGCTTTTTAAGGTAACCTGCACAGGTTCCAGGGAATATGGTGTAGATATTTTTTGGGTGGGGGTGGGGGGCATGGATGATTTTCAGCCTGTCGTAAACAGTGTGGTACTCTACTGTGTGGCTGTATTGTAGTTTATTCAAAGCATCCCCTGTTGGTGTATATTTTGTTATTTCTAGTTTTCAGTTTATAAGTAATGCTGCAGCAAATAACCTTATGCAAAATTTTTTCATATCTTTTGCCCGTGTGTCTTTGGAATAGATTCCTAGAGGTGGGATTGCTAAATTACTGGTAAATGTGTGTTCATTTTTTTCTGGGTATTGGGAAAATCTGCCTTGGAAGGGTGGTACTAATTTGTATTCCCAAGGGGATGTAGATAAATATTGTTTTTGATGCATGGATTGTTTGGCATCTTTGGCTCACACTGGCTCTGCTTCTCTTATCACAGAGGTCTACAGTAGTATTTATGTGTTGAACATGTCTCTCTGTCTATCTGTATGTCCCATGAATACACTAGCAAGTGACACCACCTGGTAATGAAACCGGACTCCTTCTCTCTCAGGTGGCACTTAAACCTAGCCAAAACTCAGACTGGGACTCAAACCCATGGGCTGGGACTGGAATCCACCTGCACCTCAGATTGGGACTTGAACCCATGATCCCTGACTTAGAAGGGGACTCGAACCCACTGTCTTTTAATTGAAACTACTCACCTGGTGTCAGGACTTACTGAAGCTCAGGTTCTTTTGTCTGGCACAGAAAAATTCAGAGAGAGGAAAACTGGCAGGACAAGAATGAGTTTATTAGCATAAGACACTTGTGAGAAATGCAAGTGGGCAGGTGAGAAGGCTCTGCCCCAAGGACTGAGAGGGGGAGGGCTTTATTTTTATAAATAAAAGAAAAGTGGAGAGGAAGAGTAGACAACCTTCTTCTCATTCTTGGGCTGACGTCAAGGCTTACATCATTAGTTCCTCCTTTGGCCCTATATGGTTTAACTGGGACTGTCATGACACTGTTTAACTCATATGTATATTAGCAAAAGGGTGGTAACATATACTAAAATATGGTAATTCATCTCAGGTTTTGGTAAACACTTGGACACCTGGTCTTCCTTCAAGGTAGTATAGATGGTTGCTAGGTTAATGGATTCTTTTCTTGAGTGGTCATTAGCTTACAACAGTCCCCCAAACTCCCTTAAAATTCCCTTTCTGTCTTTAATCCCCTGCTGGAATTTCTAAACTGACTATTTAATTATCCTACTGTATCCCTATCAGTAATAGATTCATCATCTTAACTCTGCAGGAAATAACCCTGTCCTGATAACACTAACGGTTACCAACAGAGTAGGACATCAAATAAACTTGGGGGAGCAGAGGGAGAGGCCTATTTAAGAAAGATTTAGCATCAAAGTCTCTTTTTTTATTGATCACTTTTCACAATCATCTAAAACTGCACTGATTGTCCAACTCCAGGATTAAATCAGTGGGGGCAAAAAGACAAGTCTGTGGTTTGGTAGTCAATGCAAAACACATTTAGATTGGTATTTTCCAAATTTGAGACTGGCTTCTGAAATCAAAATCTTCCAAAGACCTCTAATGCAGATTTAAAAAATAAATATAGGTCAGTGTAGTTCTGTTTTGTGTTGGTACAAATATACGTTGTTTCTCTAATCCAGGCTTCTAGCATGTGCATGTCTATTTCAGCAAAATCCCACTTAAACTGTTTCTGCCCTGTTATATGGAGAAACCCATGAATTGTTCATTAGGTTCTCATTAACTCATCCTGTGGAAATGAAAACGCACAGAGTGGTCAGACTGCTGGAAATTTCTGCATTCATTTAATACATCATTGAGAGGAAACTCCCTCAACTTTCAACAGAGTGTCAGGCAAGGTTTTATGGGTGAAGAGAGGGAGCACATATTTCCTCTCTTCAAATAAGTTCACATTTCCTAGTCTCAGCATTCCTTGGAAACGTTGCAGTTGAGATTTTCTGATGCAAAATAAGGTGGTTCTCATCATTCTTGCCTTCTCCCAGATTTCAGCCACTGACCATCAACTGGCCAGAATGGTGGTGCCCTTGGGGGCCTCTCGCCCACTGTCCGGATCCTGCAGTGTATGAAATGTCATTAGTCCTTTTCAAATGAGTTATTTTTAGCAAGAAATTTATCCCAGGACTCCCATTTTTAAGATGACTTCTATTATTTTCAGAGTTAGTTCTTTTGGACCCAGTGATGGCAGAGCTCATTGGCTGCCCAGAGCTACAGGGGTAAGTCCACAGGCAGGTGGGTATTTTCTAACAGCCTCCAACTCTGTATGACAAAATTATTTTCAGAAATAATCATGAAATGAAGTTCCTAAAAATAATGGCCAGAAAGGAAATGCAGACAGTGAAAATGCCCTAATATTGAAACTCATATATATAATCATGGCAGCAAACAAATAAAATTTTTAAAAATACATGTTAGGGCTTCCCTGGTGGCGCAGTGGTTGAGAGTCCACCTGCTGATGCAGGGGACATGGGTTTGTGCCCCGGTCCGGGAGGATCCCACATGCCGTGGAGCGACTGGGCCTGTGAGCCATGGCCGCTGAGCCTGCGCATCCAGAGCCTGTGCTCCACAACAGGAGAGGCCGCAACAGTGAGAGGCCTGCGTACCGCAAAAAAAAAACAAAAAACAAAAAACAAAAAACAAAAAACATCTTAATTACATTAATATATTTTTGAACAAAAGAAAAAGTTACTAATCATCAAAACGGCAGCAAATGTTGAGACCCGGGGCTCTCATTGGGGTGTGATTTTGCCCCTCAAGGAAGTTTTGGCAATGTTTGAAATATCTCTGGTGCCACAACAGGGTGGGAGTTGGTCTACAGACAACGAGTGGGTAGATACCACTAGACATCCTACAATACTCAGGACAGCCATCCTCTCCCACAAGAAAAAATGTCAATAGTGCCAAGGTTGAGAAACCCTGGTTTAGATAATATATTGTCAAAAGATGTTTTCAGAGAGAAATATTTTACTTCTGATGCTATTTAGATTTACTGGCTATTTAGATTTACTGGCATAAAAACAGCCTAACTTTTAGTCAATTTTATTATTGTTTTAAAATTACTGCCTGAAGCTAGGGTTGCACTGGCCTGCATCTGGCATATTACTGTGGTTGCCCATCCCAATATCCCTAGTAAAAAAACTCATTTCCATAAAGCCACCAGATAAAAACTACACTTCCCAGCCTTCCTTGTCACGTAGCATAGCCCATAGGTAGCTCTGTGATAGACGCTTAGTGATTGAAATGTATGAGAACAGGGAGAAAATGGCTTCCAAAAAACCTCCTTCATGGCATCTGGTGAGCACCCTTTGCTCACTTCTTCTATGTTTCATCCTAGAACTTGCTATCTGGAATACATATGTGATGGCTGGAGTGTGAGTCACCATTTTAGAGTGCTGAAGATGATAGCATTTCCCAGAGGATGGTGGAGTGGTGAACTAGAAGGAATCCAGGACTCCAATGGCTATGTTAGTACAGGACTACTAACCTCAGTTACATTCATGTGAAGGAGAAATAAGCTTCTGTCTTGTATAATCCAAAATTAATTTGGAGTAACTTTTTTTTTTTCCAGCTGAGTCTGATCCAATCAGATGCCAAATACAACTATCTCCAACTGCAGAATTAGTTCCATTGGCTTGTTGGAATGGAAGTTTAGACCTATTAATCAAACCTCAGTTGCCACTTTAGTTATGGCTTAATATTATCCCCAGAGAAAAGTTTGCCTCCAGATTCAGTACCTACTAGGCAATACTAATTTTAGCAAACTTTCACACTCAGTTATTCCACACAAATAAAGCAGTTTATCAGAACTGTTTAAGTGCCTGTCATAAGAACAGCATAAACATGGATAAAATATGTTCTGACTGACTGATGATCAGTTATAAATCCAACTAAACCTTTAATCCAAATTTGAAATAAATTTCATTGCAAACCTTTTTAGCTTCCCCAATGCTAGGGTTATTTATTTTTTTCTTTTTTTAAAACATTATCAACTATCTATACATCTATGGTCAGCTGATTTTGACCAGGATGCCAAGATCATTCAAAGGGGAAAGTACAGTCTTTCAACAAATGGTGCTGGGAAAACTGGAAAATCACATGCAAAAGAATGAATTTGTTTCCTTACTTCAGACAATATCCAAAATTAACTCAAAATGGATCAATGACCAAAATATAAGAGCTAAAGGTATAAAGCTCTTAAAAGAAAACAGGAGTAAATCTTTACATGCTTGGGTCTGACAATGGATTCTTAGGTATAACACCAAAAGTACAAGGAACAAAAGAAAAGAAAAACAGGACTTCATCAAAATTTAAGATTTTGTGCCTAAGAGGACACTTAAAAGAAAATAAAGAGGCAAACTACAGAATGGGAGACAATATTTGCAAACCATTTACCTAATAAAGTACTTGCATTTAAAAAATACAAAGAATTCTTATACCTCAACAATATAAAGAAAAATAACCCAATTAAAAATGGGCAATAAATCTGAATAAACGTTTCTCCAAGAAGATATATAAGCACAGGAAAAGTTGTTTGACATCATTAGTCATCAGGGAAATGCAAATCAAAACCACAATGAGATATCACTCCACACCCACTAGGATGGCTAGAGTTAAAAAGTCGGATAACAACAAGTGTTGGAGAAGATGTGGAAAAGTTGGAACACTCAATATGTGCTGGTGGGAATGCAAAATCATGCAGCCACTTAGGAAAGCAGTATGAAAGGTCCTCAAATGATTAAACATAATTATCATATCACTCAGTAATTCCACTCCTATATAACCAAGAGAAATGAGCACATATGTTCACATAACAACTTGTACATGAATGTTTACAGCAGCTTTATTCATAAAAAACAAAAAGTGGAAACAACTCAAATGTCTATCAGCTGATGAATGGATAAACAAAATGTGGTATATCAATATTATGAAGCATTATTCAGTATAAAAATAAAGTACAGATAGATGCCACAAAATAGAGAGACCTTGAAAACATTATGCGCAGTGAAAGAAGCCAGTCACGAAAGGCCACAAATTGTGTGATTCCATTCATAACAATAGGAAAATCTGTAGAGAGAGAAAATAGATTAGTGGTTGCTTAGAGATGCAGGTGGGGCATGGAAAGAGTTGAGAGATGATAGGTAAAGGATATGGGGTTTCTTTCTGAGGTGATGAAAATGTTCTATCTAAAGTTGACTGTGGTGATGGCTGTACATATCTTTGAATGTACTAAAAACAGTATGGTTTAAATGCATGAATTGTAGGCTATCTGAATTATACCATAATAAAGCAGTTAAAACTATATGGATGGGGCTTCCCTGGTGGCGCAGTGGTTAAGAGTCCGCCTGCCGATGCAGGGGACAAGGGTTCGTGCCCCGGTCTGGGAAGATCCCACATGCTGCAGAGCGGCTAGGCCCATGAGCCATGGCGCTGAGCCTGCGCATCTGGAGCCTGTGCTCCGCAAGGGGAGAGGCCACAACAGTGAGAGGCCCGCCTACCGCAAAAAAAAAAACAAAAAAAAAACAAAAAAAAAACTATATGGATGGCAAATAAGCACCTGAAGAGATGCTTAATATCAATAGTCACTAGGGAAATGTAAATGAAAACCACAGTAAGATATCACTACATGCCAATAAAACATCTGAAAATTAAAAGACTGACTATTGCCAAGTGCTGGTAGTGATACAGAGAAGGTAGAACTCATGTACTGCTAATTCACTAAATGAACAAGAAAAGTATTGCTCAAGTGCTGAGTAGGTCTCTTGGGCCCTTGGATTACTTTTATACATTTTTACTCCCTGAATTTAATTTTCCTTGGAAAACAGTTTGGTAGTGTTTTAAAATGTTGAACAAACATCTACCATATGTCCCAGCCATTCCACTCCAGGTGGAGTGGAGAAATGGAAGAATATGACCATGCAAAGACTTGGACACAAATGTTCATAGTAGATCTATTTTCAAGCCCCCAGATGGAAACAACCCAAAAATCTATTAACAGGTGAATGGATACACTGATATATGGATACAATGGAATACTACTCAGCAATAACAAGGAATGAAGTCTTGGTATATGCCACAACATGGATGAATCTCAGAATAGCTATACTGAGTGAAAGGAGCCAGACAAAAAGTATTACAAAGATTATGATTCCATTTACATAAAATTCTAAAAACTGCAAAATAATCTATAGTGATAGGAAGTAGAAGCTGCCTGGGGCCTGGAGGTTGGAGGGGGTGTCAGGAGGAGGTTGATGAGAAGGAGGATTTACAAAGGGGCGTGTAGGGCCCAATGAGGGTATTCACTGTCTAGATTGAGGTTATGGTTTTATGAGTCCATACATATGTTAAAACTCTTCAGATTTTATCTTTAAATATAAGTAATATATTATATGACATTTATACCTCAATCAAATTGGTAATTTTTTAACAAACCACTATGAGCTGATTTTTCCTTTGTCTCTTCCCTTATCTCCTAGAGATGGAAATCATGAGCTTCTGCTGAGAAGCAAGCCTCCAAGGTCTTTTTTCTCAGCTTATTAGAAGATATTGGCCCTAACTCAAAGAATAAGCTTGTCTTTGAAAACGTTCTTGTCTGAATCAAGTCATTTCTCCTGTTCCTTAGAACAGGAGATTTGTTTGAATAAATATGCAAAGGAGAAACTGATTAAACAGTTGGGTACTGAATTTCTCCTTGTCATTGCTCTTCACTGTGATAAATGAATTCATATTGCAACAGGGATTATTGCATAACAAAGAGCATGTTTCTATGAGCTGCAGCACAGCACACTAGAAAAATCTCAGGGAAAGAAGTGAGAAGACTAGATTTCTGGTTAACATTACCAGCTGTGAGAACTTGAGTAAGACATTTGAATTCATTTGCCTCAGTTTCTTCTGAGGCAAAAAGTTCTATTTATCAATTTTTAAAATTCATTTATTTATTTATTTTTTGCGGTACGCGGGCCTCTCACTGTTGTGGCCTCTCCCATGGCGGAACACAGGTTCCGGACGTGCAGGCTCAGCGGCCATGGCTCACAGGCCTAGCCGCTCTGTGGCATGTGGGATCTTCCTGGACTGGGGCACGAACCCGTGTCCCCTGCATCAGCAGGCGGACACTCAACCACTGCGCCACCAGGGAAGCCCTGCTTATCATTTTTTCATCAGTTGGAATAATATTTCAACAAGATGGCTTTTGTTTTTCCTATATTACTTAATAGATCTTTAGGGACTGTGTATTAACTATCAAGAAATAGGTACAAACATGAACTTTTTAAACATAAGTTGGAGCATTTATTCTAGAACTAGAACGATTTCAATTATCCAAAATTCAATATTTATGGAATACAGTGTGGGCCATACTCTACATTAATTTTTTCTTCTAACTAATCATCTATGCTGGGACTTCCCTGGTGGCACAGTGGTTAAGAATCTGCCTGCCAATGCAGGGACACAGGTTCGATCCCTGGTCCAGGAAGATCCCACATGCCTCAGAGCAACTAAGCCCGTGCACCACAACTACTGAGCTTGCACTCTAGAGCCCGTGAGCCACAGCTACTGAGCCCGCGCACCACAACTGCTGAAGTCCATGCACCTAGAGCCCGTGCTCTGCAACAAGAGGAGTCCCTGCGATAAGAAGCCTGCACACTGCAACGAAGAGTAGCCCCCACTCGCCACAACTGGAGAAAGCCCACATGCAGCGATGAAGACCCAATGCAGCCATAAATAAATAAATAAATAAACAAACAAATAAATAAGTAAATTTATAATTTAAAAAATCATCTATGCTTTGTTTCTCCTTTTCTTGAACCTTTCTGTAGCTGTGCAATGTTCCTTTATTCAGTTCTAACAATCATCAGCCAAAGATCTTAAAATAGAGCCCAGCTTCAGCACTTTTATCGTTTCCCCTGAAGTGTCATGCAAAGAATTCACTGAACAATTGTTTCAGCACTTGGCACCATGTCACCAGTGGTTATGAATATGCAACTAAATCTTTGCAAAACTGCAGTAAAAAACACCCTCAGAATCTTACAGTACATTTAGTACCTTTGTTTTGTGTGAAAGGAGTAACAAAATATGAAAAAAATAAGGCAATTTTATTGCAATGTAATATATAACAGGTTATAGTCTGTATAGAAGTATCTCAAAATGTACAGAATTACATTTCAGTGCAATACACATATCAAAGACATATTTTTTTACACGACACATCTACTTTTTTTTTTTTTTGAAGATGTTGGGGGTAGGAGTTTATTAATTAATTAATTTATTTTTGCTGTGTTGGGCCTTCGTTTCTGCACGAGGGCTATCTCTAGTTGTGGCAAGCGGGGGCCACTCTTCATCGCTGTGCGGGGGCCTCTCACTACCGCAGCCTCTCTTATTGCAGAGCACAGGCTCCAGACACGCAGGCTCAGTAGTTGTGGCTCACAGGCCTAGTTGCTCCGCGGCATGTGGGATCCTCCCAGACCATGGCTCGAACCCGTGTCCCCTGCATTAGCAGGCAGATTCTCAACCACTGCGCCATCAGGGAAGACCCACATCTACTTTTTTAAAGCTATTAAAATCTGGAAAACATTCTTTTATAATTAAGAAAATTAAGTAAATTCCCTCTGTTCAACGAATAATCACAGTTGAAGGAAAGAAAATGTAGTAAAAAGGAAGATAAGAGTTTTAAATCAAGGAATAACTAACACAAAGATTGAATTGAACACTCAGGGCCCCTGCAGCATCCAGGCTGTTTAATGCTGGTGTATTTAGGGAGGCTGCATCTGCTTATGATAGCAAAGCCCAAAGCTGGGCAAATGAGCCCGCCTCCATGCATCTCTGTCCTGGACCACACTTTCCCCAGACATGCAAACAAGGAAGGACAGTGGTCTAAGCTTCATTTCTGTTTTTGCCAGAAATATCATGTCAATCTGTGGATCTGGTGGTGTAAAAACGGATTTCAAAGGAGCTCAGTGCAAATCCTAATCTAGTGTGATGCGCCACAAATCAAGTCAGATGATTTTCCCCAGGAGTCACTAAACAACATTTTCAGAGGAAGTCGGCCATTTTCTGGTTCTCAGCTTTTCTTTCCCCCACTCCTCAGACTAAACCCATTTATCACCTTCCCTTTTGGGGAATCTAATCCAGGCATTCCCCAGCAAGGCCCACACGTTAAGGAACTGTGGTCCGTAGAATAATGCTTCCCACCAAAGTAGTCCTCGTACTGATCCCCTGACCCTGTGACTATGTTGCCTGTCAAGGGATTTTGCAGGTGCAGATAAGTTAAGGTTCTTGAGATGGGGAGGTGGTCCTGGGGGGTCCAGTCTAATCACATGAGTTCTTAAAAGCAGAGAACTTTTCCCAGCTTGTCAGAGAGATATGACAACATAAGAAGAGTCAGAAAGATGCTGTGTTGTTGGCTTTCTAGATGAAGGAAGGGCCATGAGGATGAACTTGAGAGGCTGGAAAAGAAGGAAATCCATTTCCTTGCCTTGACTTTAACTGAGACCTTGATCTTAGCCCAGTGAGACCATGTTTAACTTCTGACCTACAGACCTATAAGACAATAAATCTGTGTTGTTTCAAGCCACTATGTTTGCAGTAATTTCTCATGGCAACAATGCAAAACATATACAGAAGTTTTCACAGCGCCATAGTATTCAAGAGCCAATAGGAAACTGAGGAAACAAGGAAAATATAAAGTGTCTTCCAAAATTCTAAAATCATTTCCTGTGCATGTGGGTAAATATACCAGTGGTAAATAGAGTGGTTTAATTGTTATTTTTTTCCGTGGATATATATACATTTTAAAAGTTTTGTAACCCTAGGTACCTTCTTCTAGCCTATAAGACCCAGTATTACTTTTTCAATTTTTAAAAATTCAGGCAGTCACTTGGCAAACACACATGAGTTTACTCAGCTTTGAGTGCACCACCAGAAGCTAGGGAAGCTAGTAACTAGTGCTGAGGCGTGGAAAACCCCAACGGAGACCAGACAGTCAGGGAGCAGGAACAGCAGTGACCTGGCCCAGGAGGCCCCAGTCTTCTGGATGTGGCCAACTCAGAGCATCTTCCTCCTTCCCTTCAGCTCTTGCACTGAAAACTGAAGAGGCAATCCCATTAAGTAGAGGAAGTGGATGGTGGGAGGGTAGGATGAAGTCATTAGGAACATAGAAGACAGAACATCTGGTGAATAACATCACAGCATTGCTCAGGATCTTGCCTTCAGTTAAGATGGAAAGAACATATATGTGTCTTGACCTCTTTCTCACCTCAAATTGTTTCAGATTATCTGAGGTCTAAAGCATATTGACAGCCATTTTTCAGGCTATGTCTTAAAAAACGTATTTGAACTCTAATGTATAAACCCACAATAAATCCACAAAATCAGCACATATTTTAAGTAAGGTATTATATCAATTTGCAACTTATATCAATGGCTAAACTTAGCAAACACTTCATAATCTAGATTATTTTTAACCTGGCCATGATCATAATTATAAGATTTAGGTGATGTCTTGCTTCTATTGCTCTAGGAATAAAATGAGGAATTGTGAACCAAGGCAAATATCATAAACTTGTTTTACAATTTGGTATCAGTAAAAATCATAATATTTTCTATTAAGATTTTAGTTTGTAATGTTTTCTTCCCCCGGGGAGGGTTAAAAAACAAAAACAAAAACAAACGTTTAGTCATTTAATCTACACACAAAGTTGCTGTATCTGAAGAAAACTCAGCAAATTAAAGTCTCCAGTAGTCACAGAATTTGTTGGAAGAGTTAATAGAGACATGATCTGATCAGGCTTTGAGGTCCCTCCCCCATCAACCATCTGGAATGCCCTTAGTGATCAATAAATAAGGAGAGAAGTCTGAATAGTGGAGTAAAACACAACCATAGATTTCCAAATGTGATAACAACAACTGTGAAAGATCTCAAAATTAAATCACAGTTGATATCTGCATTACTCCAGGGATACTACTACTGCTCCTTTAAAAAAAAAAAAAAAAAAAAAAAAAGCCAGTTCAGGAAAATGGTCACTTATATTTCCTAAATCAGAAGAAAATCTGAGGTTGCGTGATGTCAAAATAGTTCAGCTTTTATGATTCTTTTTTTAATTTCTTAGCGTTGTAGAAGGAAACTTGCTTCCTCTACTCACTACACTTCTGACAACAGATGTGCATGCAGTTTTCCCACACTTCAGACATTAGCTGGGTGTCCTACTGTTCAGTCCTGGCACATACTCCCTGGACTTAGTGCAGACCCCACAGGTTAAGGGCTCAGCTCCACAAGATGCCCCCACTTCAGTCTCCAGTTGCAAATCCTAGATGTCACCTGTGCTTCTGACCAACTGGTTATAAACTGTAGGTTTCCACAACGCCCTCCCCAGATTTGATAATTTGTTATATGACTCACAAAACTCAGGGAAAACTTATGTTTACTGGTTTATTATAAAGGATATGGCTGAACAATCAGATGAAGAAATACGTGGAGTCCAGTCCTGACGTGTCCCTAGCACAGGAACTTCACTCCCATGGAGCTGGGTTGGGTCGTCCTCCCAGCATCTGGATATATTCTCTGACCTGGAGCTCCTGGAACTCTGTAGTTTAGGGATTTTTATGGACCCTTCAGCAGGTAGACATGATCAGTTATTGAGTCAATCTCCACCCCACACCTCCCTACCCCCCACCCCCACTCCCCTCTTCAGAGGATGGGAGGTGAGACTGGAAGTTCCAAGCTCCTAATCATGGCTTGGTCTTCCTGGTGACCAGCACCCATCCTGAAGCCCTCCAGGAGTCCACCAAGAGTCTCCTCATTGGAACAAAAGACACTCCTATAACTCAGGAAATTCCAAGAGATTTAGGAACTCCGTGTCAGGAACTGGGGACAGAGACCAAAGATGTATTTATTATGTCACAAGTTGTACTTAGTCTCTTTCAAATGATTTTGCATTTATGAAGGCATACTGTGGTAATGAAAATAAGGATCCTACTTTTCATATTCTTGCAGAGTAAGAAATACTCTTTTCTTTCTAAGCTGCCTGGGGCATGCCTTGGCAGGCTATCAGGAGACAAAAGGAGATACGAGAGCAAAACAGAGGACTACTTTCTAATCAGTTGCAAGCTCTTAACTTCATTTTATATTCCCGATTCTCACTCTATGACTGTATAATGACTTTTGATGCTTGCTTCCTCTGCCTTGACATTGCGTTTCCATGGAATAGATTTATACACCGAAAATCCAAAAGAATCGACAACCTGATAGGTACCCTGGCCATCTCATTCTAACAGGAATTCCATTGGTCTAACTATCAGATCTCTCTTCCAGGGAGCACTTCTGTGCAAGGAGTCCCCTCTATGATTCCATCCAGGCTGTGTTGGGCCAAACCTTATCCTACAGAAGACTTGGATCTTTCCTGGTTCAATTGGATATGGTTGAGTTTTCACATCCCTGCAGCATGGGACATAACATACCAGGACATAAACTCATTCTGAACAGAAGCTTTGATTTCCTTGGGTGAAAATTGCTGCTCACTTCCTAGATATTATTATTTTCAAAACTTGACTCTGCTAATTCAGTGCTGAGCCTATAAGAGGTTTTAATAAATGATAACTGTCCCTTTTTAAATGCCAAACAATCACTTAATATGATAAAGCAAATATTTTTTATTGTCCTGAGAAATAGCTGTGTCAGGAAAATAAAAACTCTGCTTTTGTAAAATCAGAACAATTTAATTTTCATTTCTGAAAATATACCCAATATCGCATTTACTTAGTTACATCTTGAACATTGCCAAGAGTAACCAGTGTATCCATACAGCGTGTTTCATTTCAGCAGTTAGAAAGGAAATTTTTCCACCTCCTTAAAAACACACCCCGGGATGAAAAATGTTGCCTGCCATATGAATACACAAAAGATGTTGTGGCCATCAGCCACTCCAGCCCAATGGTGCATGCTGAGGGGACTCAGGATGAGAAAGCACAGGATACTGGCACCAGAGAGCTGAGGTGCACATCAGAGGGATGATTTCAATGAGCCCTGATGCTTGCATCTTCCTATACATAGCAAAACACTAAACTCCTTAACTTGAGATGTCTGGTTTTCTTTAATTAACTGTAATGTTTGGTGTTCTGACTACCTGGTTTTGGTTGCAAAACTTCTCTATGTCCTGGCTCCTCCCTTACCTCTTTAGAGCTGTCACTCAGAACTATCTGAGAGGCTGTCTCCTGGGCTTGAAGTCCTCAGAAAGTTTGCCAAATAAAACATAATTCTCAACTTCTAGGTTGTGTATTTTTTTCAATCAACAACACACACATTTTTCTTTACTTCTAGGTGTGGTTTTATTGAATATATATCAATTCAGAGAACTTTGTTTGAGCAACTACTGGGTGAAATGACCTTGTGTGTGGTTTAAAATGTAGAGGCTGATGTCTGTCCTTAAATTACATGGACTTTGGAACAGGTGAAGCTCATTTACGTAAGTGAGTCTAATACAGGCTAAGTCATGATGTGTTGAGGTAATAAACAACCTGCAAATCTAGTTGATTAAAGCAGCAAAGGTTTGTACCTTGCAAATGCTCCCCATCCATCTCTAGTTGGTGAGAACTCAGGTGTTCATAAGCCCTCCAGTTGACAGAGCAATTATCATCTCAAGTGTAGCTCAGTGCTGTACACAGGCAGAGTCCTAGAGTGTCCCACACCGGAAATGAAGCCTTCTATTGGCTGCCCCAATCTCCAACAGGCCAAGGAAAAGCAGTAGTAATCCTGGGCCCAGAGAGAAGAAAGCTGGAAATGTTTGAGGACCTGCCTCAATGACCCATCACACATGAGGCAGAGTGGAATGAACAGCACGTGGATCAACAGGTGACGCGAGTACCACAGAGAAGGTGCATCTCAGGTGAGTCCTTGGAGGAGGAGACTGTGAGGGCACTGGCAGTACTCCAGGTAAGAGAATAGCCAGAAAGGAAGAGACAAATTATAGGATTAGAGATGTATGTTTGGGAGTAATTAACATTTGAGGGGTATTTGAACCATCATACAAATGAGATTTGTTGAGATATCTTAAGATGAAAGGATCAAGAAAGCAGAAATGGAAAGGTGTGGGAAGAAGAAAAATCTAAGATCAGTCATAGGTACTCGGACTTTTATGGGTAATAGAGCCATAGATTGTCAGGCTGTCTACCTCTACCCCACTAGACAAAAGCGAGCATCACGGTCCTCCTCAGGCTGTTCACAGCATCTCCTCTAGTGTGAGAAACAGTTTTCAGTGTGGCCATTCTGCACATTTGGTTGACTCCACAATCTTCCACACTTAGTTGTCTCTCAGAGCAGGTTGCCTACAATGTGGTTTACATAAAAATATCCTAACAGGAAATAAGTAACATTATGAGATGAAAATCAGACTTGTGGCCTGTGAGGCCAAGCTTCATAATGAAGACAAATTATAAAGGGAAATTCTCTGAATTTAAAACCGGAAATGTCGAAGAGCACAGATGAATCCATCAGCACTGAGGCCATGGATTAAAATATCCCTCCCTAACTTCATGCTGCTTAGAGAAACACTCGGGGCACATGGGACCATGATAAGAATCACGATTCAGTGTAATGCAGTTTCCCATGGACCCTGGTAGGTATGCTTGCCAAAACTGATTTATATAATATGGGAAGTTAACTGCCTTATTGATATTATCCCCATTTTAAAAAGAGCAAAAGGAAAAAATTACCTCTCTGTATTCCCTAAAAGGATCATTTTAACAATGCCATGTAATTTTATCAGGTTTATTCTTAACATTTGGTTAGCAAAAAATTTTGTATTTCAACTACCCAGAGGAAGTAACATTCACAACAAATGCAACACACTTTGTTCTCTGTTTACCAGGAGAAACAACAGGCATAGGCCATGAAAAGGCAGGTCTTGAAAAGGAGTTTCATTACTCCAAGTCACAAGATGGTAGGAATGCATCCACACGACAGAGACATGTCTAGTGATTATCTGCTGTGTTCCAGGCACTGTTTGATAGTGAAGTTAAACTTGTGTTAAAGGTGAAGAAGAAATATTGTTGCTGCCCTTATAAAGCTTAAACTGAATGTAAATAGTAATTACAAAGTTTGAGAAATACTAGGAATGAAACTAGTGGATGATACACTAAGTACAAAGAGGTGAGAGCCTTTTAGATGGGGAGGCCAGGGAGAGCTTTAAGCCAGTACCTGAAGAATGACTCAGCAGCCAGTCCAGGGGCAGGGGTGGGAGAGGGTGGGAGAGAGGAGAAAACCCTCCGAGCTAAGGGAGTGACATAAGCAAAGGCCTTGTCTGGGAAACACAGAAAGCATACCAGGATGCTGAGGTCCCCCAGAACAAGTGGCTGCATGCTGCACAGAGAGAGGAGACAGGTGAGAGGGAGCAACGGGCCAGGCTGGAGTGAGGCCAGACCCCTGAGGATGGTGCCGCCAGACGTTCTGGTGATGGAGCCTTTGCCCAGGTGCCTTGATGCTGGTTTTGGCAGCACCAGAAAGGCTAGAGGCTGGGTCACCTGCTACAGACACAGTGAAGGGCCTTCGCCTAGGCACCACTGACAGGAACATAAAGCAGGGGAGCCGTAGACCCCCAGCCCACATTCCCTCTGTCCAGCACCCTGATGGTCAGCCTCCGGGAGCAGCTGGCAGGCAGACGTGTGACCTAGGGCCCTAGGTCAGCACTGAGAGCAGTGCGGAGGGCAGGTGTGGGGCTGACAGACAATGGCTCACTGACTCTCATGGTGGGCCAAGGGATAAACTGGAGGTGGGCTGCTATGGAGTGCAGGAGAGACATGAGGTTGGTAGAGAGGTGAGGCAGATGGCACAGGCCTCACAGCCTCTGTCAGGAGTTTGTGTTGAATTTTAGGTACAAGAGGAAATTGTTGAGGGCCTTTGCAATGAGAAAAATCGGTAGTAATCACAGTTATTGTAACAGCAGAAGAAGCGCTATTTATTGTGAGCTTGCTATGTGCCAGCCCCCACTCTAAGTGCTCTGCATTCAGTTCTCATAACATCCCTATGAGTCAGGAACTCTTAGCCCCATTCTACAGAGAGAACTGAGCATGGAGAAGTTGAGTAATTTGTTAGGAAGCAATTTGTTAGGAAGTAATTTGCTTAAAAGCTTGGCAGCAATTCAACATCCTGATTAACTTGGGAAGAGGGGAGACTAACCATGCAGGGAATTTAGGATCATGCCACCAAGACATTCAGAGGGTAGTCCCTGCGTTGGGGGAGTGCCTTTAATACCCAGGGGCAGCTGTGACCATTTCTTAAACCTGAAGAACATAAACCCAAGTTGCAGATGCAACTCAGAGAAACAGGCCACTAAAGCAATAGGTTTTCTGGTATTACACTTGTCCATCTTTCCACCTAAAGAAACAAGCACAGTGTCAGGTGGTCCCTGCATCCCAGAAACCTGCCCTGGTGCCACAGAAGCCTAGAGAGGCCCCCGATGAGCTTTGCCCCACTTGGGAAAAAAAAACATGATCCAAGACGTGGGACTCAAAGGAAGATTAGAACTAACGTCAGAACCAATCTCATTGATCTAGGGATTGACCATAAAGTTACCAAACTCAGGTCCAGCTGCTCACTACTTGAAAATCAATACTCAAGAGGCAAGTGTTGGTAAAAATGGAAAATGTTGCATTTAATCAGAAAGCTGGCAATCTGGGGAGAAGGCAGACTCAGTGTCTCCAAAAACCAACTCCGAAGATGCTGCTCAGCCATGAAAGTTTTTGAATGAAAGGGGAAATAATCTCAGTTAATCACTGAGATAGGGGGTCAGAGTCATCACCATCCCCCAATGTGTGCAGGCTTGTTGACTTCTTATGATCTTTCTTTAGACGCTATCTTGTTCACACAGAAGCTAGGGAAAGCTAGGGAAGAGATCTGGTCATCTGTTAATTACTTATTCTTCATTTCTACTTCTTTGATTTATGGAAAGAACCAACAGATTAGGCAAGGTATTGTGTGATCAAAAGATTTGAAAGGTGTGCTTGGGCTGGAGATGAGTAGAGGATGGGGGTGCCTGGTTTAAGGTTAGTTACAGTATAGCTCTGCTAATGTGACAAGACAAAGGGGCCTCTGGCAGATGAGGAAGCTGTTTACAATAAGGTTCTGAGATGCTAAGCTTCACTGGAGTTAACTGGCCTTAAGCAAGGCATGTGCCTCAAAGTGTGAGTGTGTGTGCACATGTGCAAGTGCACGCATGCCTCTGTGTGTGTGTGTGTGTCTGTGTGTGTGTGTGTTACATCCACAAAGACTGGCCCTAACCATTCAGGGTGAGCCAAGGAGACTAAGGCTTTAAAGTGGATTTATGAAACTTTACAGAATAGATTATTACTGCATTATCTACTATTTCTGTATTGAGCTGCAGAGGAAATGAAACAAAAATAATATTTGCAACCTTGCAAGAAGAATATTTTCTCAGGAGAATTTCAGTTTAATTCTGTAATAAGACCCAGTGCAGTTGTGAAGTTTTGATTAAATTTGATAAGCAAAGCTGGACGTATGGGTCCTGTGCAGTTTGCTTCCTCGTAATCAAAAACATAATTCTTGAACAGTCACAGTAACATGTTTTTCTGTTAAGTCAACATATACCACAGGACTAGGGGGGAAAAAAAGAGTATTCAATCAAATATTTGCATTTATTGAATCACTTAAGAATAGTGCATTCAGAGTTTGCTAAGTAGGGATAAAATATATTTGGAAAATGTAACTGAATGCTACCTTAATCACTGACCAGCAATATTCTGATTTACTAAGTAGATTTTATTTTTAGTAATTAACTGGATATCTTTTTTAAATTTAATATTTGGCATAAAATTAATGGGGGAAATGAGATTGCCCTTTACCAAATAAACATGTTGGCTCCTAGGATCAGAAAATATAAATAAATGTTATCTTCAGTACTACTTAAATTGCAGACCTGATGTTTAAGAGGACACAGAGTTATTTGATTTCAATTCAGAGATATAGAGAGCTGGAAAGAGTATTGCTGTCCCCCATGTAACAAGGAAAATCTTGGAAATCCTCAAATTAATGACTTTTTTTGAACCTATTAGAAAGATGAGGTTACAGAGTAAATAAATTGGCACAAAATCTAAAGAGGGACAGGAACCAGCAGGGAGAAACAGGTCCTAAGTATTTACTTACCCTGGATAAACACCACTAAACACCAGGGAACATCTAGACAGGAGAGTGAACGAAACATTTTTAATGAACTGTTGAAGGCAGCCTGTGAGCTAGTAAGAATGTGTGAGGCCCCTGTGAGCTGCACACCTAGGGATTTCTAATCTCTTGGAGGCTTTTTCTCCAGGAATCTACTAAGTGCCCACAGGATAGGTGGGAGTAGTGAGAAAGATCAGAGGTGACAATGGCTGTGAGTGGGCAAATTGTAAGCACCTAAGATCTCCTGTGGAATCGCATTGCAGGTGACAGAGGAACAGACTCGCTGAGATTCAGCTCCCCTAAGGATTAAAAGGCTTAAAATCTGAAGGGTTAGGGCACCCAGAACATGAAGGACACTCACTGATGGATACCCTTGGAAAACTGCACTGTGGAAGGGGACAGAGTAAAAGAGAAGCCCAGCCCCTGGGGAAGGGCAGGAATATGTGTGAAGAGAAGACAGCGTCACATCTGGAGATGGGGCAGGTGAGAAGTCCACACCTCCAAGGTCAGGTTCACAGAAGTTGCAATGGTGCAGTGATAAGAACACAGAAACAACAAATTTCAAACCCAGCCCAATTCCTGAGGAGACAAACACAAAACCCCATATTATAGACCTAGCAGAAGAAAAGGCATGCTCATTTCCAAGCATAAAATGTACACACATAGAAAATACCAGCTTTCAATAAAAAATTACAAAGCATGCACACTGTTCATGGGAATGCAAACTGATGCAGCCACTATGAAAAACAGTATGGAAGTTCCTCAAAAAATAAGAACAGAACTACCATATGATCCAGCAATCCCACTTCTGGGTGTTTATCCGAAAGAATTGAAATCAGAATCTCAAAGAGGTATTAGTACTTGTTGCAGTACTATTCACAGTAGCCAAGATATAGAAATAACCCAAGTGTTTATCAGTGAATCAATGAATGAAGAAAATGTGATATATACATACAATGGAACATTATTAAGCCCTAAAGAAAATAAATAAGGTAATACTCACAATAGGCAACAACATGGAAGAAACTTGAGGGCATTATGCTGATATAAGCCAATCACAGAAAGACAGAGATTACATGGTTCCACTTATGTGAGGGATCTAAAATAGTCAAATTCATAGAATCAGAGTGGACAGTGGTTGCCAGATGCTGAAAGGAGGGGGAAAAGGAGAGTTATTAATTAAAAGGCATGAAGTTTCAATCAAGCAAGAAGATGAGTGAGCTCTAGAGATCTGTGTCCAACTCTGTACCTAGAGTCAACAATAATATCTTGTACACTTAACATTTAAGAGGGTAGATCTCATGTAACATGTTCTTTCCAAAATTAAAATAAATAAAACTGAGGGAAAGTGTAATTCAGACTAAAACTAAGATGGAGAAAGAAAAAAGAAAAAAAGGTCTTATCACAGATTTTAATGTTGGTTTTTACAATTCTTAAATTCTGAATTTATTTATATGTAAAAGTGGAAGTTTTTTGGATGATAGCTTGAATGTAATAAACATATTTTAGCTAAACAAATGTTCTTTATTCTTCAATTTGCATTAACATGTATAATCATTCTAGTTAATGCAAATATATATTCACATTCAGAATTTTTAACTCTCATATAACATTCTTGAAACTTTATTAAAGTATTAATATATGTCATTACTACAGCAAAAAATGAGCTCTTCTACACATAGTGTAGAAAACTAAATTTTTGTTTACTTTTTTTTGAATTTTATTTTATTTATTTTTTATACAGCAGGTTCTTATTACCTATTTTATACATGTTAGTGTATATATGTCATATATGTATATATGTCAATCCCAATCTCCCAGTTCATCCCACCAATCCCCCCACTTTCCCCCTTGGTTTCCATACGTTTGTTCTCTACAACTTGTCTCTATTTCTGCCTTGCAAACTGGTTCGTCTGTACCATTTTTTTAGATTCCACATATATGTGTTAATATACGATATTTATTTTTCTCTTTTTGACTTACTTCACTCTGTATGACAGTCTCTAGGTCCATCCACAACTCTACAAATGACCCAATTTTGTTCCTTTTTATGGCTGAGTAATATTCCATTATATATATGTACCACATCTTCTTTATCCATTCGGCTGTCAATGGGCATTTAGGTTGCTTCCATGATCTACCTATTGTAAATAGTGTTGCAATGAACATTGGTGTGCATGTGTCTTTTTGAATTATGGTTTTCTCATGGTATATGCCCAGTAAGTGGGTCATATGGTAATTCTATTTTTAGTTTTTTAAGGAACCTCCATAATGTTCTCCATAGTGGCTGTATCAGTTTACATTCCCACCAACAGAGCAAGAGGGTTCCCTTTTCTCCACACCTTCTCCTCCATTATTTTCCAAGGTCCTGGATTTCTTAACTGTCATTATTCTGAATTCTTTTTCTGGAAGGTTGCCTATCTCCACTTCATTTAGTTGCTTTTCTGGGGTTTTATCTTGTTCCCTCATCTGGTACATAGTCCTCTGCCTTTTCATTTTGTCTATCTTTCTGTGAATGTGGTTTTTGTTCCACAGGCTGCAGCATTGTAGTTCTTCCTGCTTCTGCTGTCTGCCCTCTGGTGGATGAAGCTATCTAAGAGGCTTGTGCAAGTTTCCTGATGGGAGGGACTGGTGGTGGGTAGAGCTGGCTGCTGCTCTGGTGGGCAGGGCTCAGTAAAACGTTAATCCACTTGTCTGATGATGAGTGGGGCTGTGTTCCCTCCCTGTTGGTTGTTTGGCCTGAGGCGACCCAACACTGGAGCCTACCCGGGCTCTTTAGTGGGGCTAATGGCGGACTCTGGGAGGGCTCATGCCAAGGAGTACTTCCCAGAACTTCTGCTGCCAATGTCCTTGTCCCTGTGGTGAGCCACAGCCACCCGCTGCCTCTGCAGGAGACCCTCCAACACTAGCAGGTAGGTCTGGTTCAGTCTCCTATGAGGTCACTGCTCCTTCCCCCTGGGTTCTGATGCACACACTACTTTGTGTGTGCCCTCCAAGAGTGGAGTCTCTGTTTTCCCCAGTCCTGTCAAAGTTCTGCAGTCAAATCCCGCTAGCCTTCAAAGTCTGACTCTCTAGGAATTCCTCCTCCCATTGCCAGGCCCCCAGGTTGGGAAGCCTGATGTGGGGCTCAGAGCCTTCACTCTAGTGGGTGGACTTCTGTGGTATAATTGTTCTCCAGTTTGTGAGTCAGCTACCCAGTGGTTATGGGATTTGATTTTATTGTGATTGTGCCCCTCCTACCTTCTCACTGTGGCTTCTCCTTTGTCTTTGGATGTGGGGTACCTTTTTTGGTGAGTTCCAGTGGTCTTCCTGTTGATGATTGTACAGCAGTTAGTTGTGATTCCAGTGCTCTCAGAAGAGGGAGTGAGCGCATGCCCTTCTAGTCTCACAAGAGGGAGTGAGCGCATGTCTGGGACTCTACATTTTTAAAAATAATTTAAACTGGTCCTAATTTATAATCTCTTCCTTGATTTTGCGCTGCATTTATTTTATACTCACCCTAAAGTAGCAGATTCAGGGAAAATTTTTAGGTGATAATAGCTGTAATAAAATAATGTGTCTTCATTTAAACTGTGAAACACTTAATGTTATAAGTGCAGATATTCAGTTTTCAATTTGAGTTACTTAGTTGCTCTTTCTCGCTTTACCCACTCATACAAACAGTTAATAAGAAGGTGAAGGCAGGAATTTTCTAAGGGTAAACATGTTACTACTTCATTATTACTGAAGGTGCGTCCACAGAACATTTAGTTCTCCAGGATTTAAAGACCCTGATTGGCACTAGGTATCGCATGGGGGAGGGGAAGGATTCTGAGCTTCATTAAATTCTTTCTAAGTCCAGATCTTCTCAGAGCCTTTCAATGTATGTTATGACATTTTAAGAGTGGGCGAACACTCTCAGTGTTCCTCAAATGTATTTCTTTATGGAACCCTTTACAAGCACATTGTGTGTGACACAATCCATTGAACGAATTAGATCTACCCCCTCTTGGGCACAGGTGCCAGAAGGCAGAGGCCTTACAGGAGGGAGTGATCAGGTGACAAGGCATTTTAGGTAACTGCAGGCAGTGGAAGTTCGGGAGTCAGCAGAATGCTTGCAATCTCTGTGCCTGATGGAGAGGGGTTAACTGCAAGGCAGCGTCCACAAAAATAGAGAAGCCATAGTGAACTCTGTGAACTGAGGTGGACAAGTCGACGCTCAGGTCTGAAGAGACCATGAACATGGCAGGAACCAGAAAACGGTCATTTTACCTTCTTTGCTAAAAACCTAAGAGCACTCAGCCCCAACCATTATGTGAACCTCAGCCTCTCCTCTCTCTGACACCAGCTGCCGAGACACAGCATCAGGAGGGTTCGTGCCATCAGCACCATCACCGTGGGTGTTAGGAACCCTGTTCCAGGTGTTTTATAGCCGTGTGTCTAAAACTCTGCCAAGAAGACCGATGGGCCAGAGATCTTGCTCTAAGAGCAGATTCTAATTCAGCAGATCTGGGTGGGGTCTGAGATTCTGCTTTTCTAATAAGCTCCCAGGTGATGCCAGTGCTGCTTGTCTGTGGACCATACTTTGAGGAGCCAGGTTTTAGAGCATCTTAAAAAACCCTCCAAATCCAAACTCTTAACAGTTTACTTCTATCTAAGAAGGGTCTATACCCATCCTTGATACTAGACTTCTTGGTCTTGGCTATTGCTTCAAACATCAATTTGACCCCTATTTAACTAAACCCAATGTCAATTTTCAGTCTTCATCTTACTTGGCTTATCAGCAGCATTTTCCCTAGTGATGGCTATTTCCTCCTAGAAGTGTATGTCTTTTGACTTGGCTTCTGGGACACCCACATGGGCCCACATTTTCTCCTTCCACGGTTCCTATCCATCTTTGCAGTCTCTTAAGATTGAAATGCCTCCAGGCTTGGTACGTGGGCCTTTCTGTGTCTCTCTTGATGATTTCATGTGGTCTCACAGCTTTAGACAGCGTCTATACCCCTTGACCACTTTCACTCTCAAATGTATGTCTCCAGTTTGGGTCTCTTCCTTTGAATCTCAGTCTTATATCTTCAAGGGCCACAAGTGAATGTCTAATACATGCCTCAGCTTGTTCTTCTTCACAAACTTGCTCTAACCACACCCTTTTCATCTCAGTTAATGGAAATTGTCAGGCTAAAAACCTTAGAAGCATTCCGGTTTTTTACTTTCTATCACACCCCAACTCCGATCCAGGGACAAATCCTGTGGCCTCTGACTTACATCACTGGCCATCCCCAAGCCTGCTCCATCCCTCCCCCGACTAGTGTCATGCTCTCCTAAGTTACATCCTCCCCTCCTCCCTACAGTTGATTAGACACATAGCAACCAGCATGATCCTGTTAACAAATAAGGCAAATTACACCATTTCTCTTCTCAAAACTCTCCACTGTTTTCCCATATCACTCATGGTCAGTGTTCTTGCAGTGGCTTTCAAAAGACCTGAAAGATCCATCCTCCCCTTTGCCTCCCCTTCCCATTCTCATCCACCCAGCCGTGCTGTCTTTGAGCTCTGAGGCGAATGCCCACTGGGACTTTGCACTTGCTGTGCCTGCAGCCTGGAACCATCTTCCCCCAGTATGCACATGGCCGTCTTCCTTCCCATTTTCTGGTCTTTCCTCAGACATCATCTTTTCAAAGAGGTTTTCCCCAACCTTCCTCCTTAAAATTTATCCCCAGTGTACACTCCCTGGTTACCTTTTCTGTGGCATTTTCTGTCATCGCTCATTTCATTATCTGACATACTACACATTTGATGTACTTTTTGGCGCTTATTGTCAGGTTCCTGACAGCCCCACCACTAGAATGTGGCCTCCATAACGGAGGAGCTTTGGAATACTTTGTTCATGGCTGTAACCTCAGCACCTAGAATTGTCCTGGACACCTAGTTCCCAAGAGAAATTCAAAACATATTTGTTAAATAAATGAACAAATGAATGACTTAGAGAATAAAGTGGCATCAGTGATACAATTTTATTCAGTCAATTCTAGATAAGGATTTGTAAAGATCTCCAATGAGGGTGACAAAATGTAACTGCTGTGATATAAACCACGAGCTTAGGGTACAATTATTGTCATCTCGCCCTCACCTCCTCTTCCTCGTCTTCTTTCTCCATTGAATCCTCTGCCATCCACCAGCTCTATCAGCAGGAAGGTCAGTGTCTTCCTCCTGAAGCTCTCCATGTCTTCCTATCCTCATTACCAGAAGCTAAATATCTCTCTGAAAACAAGAAACTTAGCTTCATCCACAAACCTGATGAGAGAGAACTGGTCTCACACAAGGCCCATCACAACCTGCTCTCACCTCCCGCTACCTGACACTGTCATTATTAAACACTATTTTAAGGATCTTTGACAGATGGCAATTGTCCACTGCTTCTGAATTGCCCTTTCCTGTCTTCATCCCGACAGGAGCCTCTGTAGTGATCTCCATTTTTTACCATGATTATGACCCAGTAGTTAAAAACTCCAACAATGCTCTTGGAAGTTCAAGTGTTCCAGGGGGCTTTCAGCCCAAGGCCCTCTGATATTGAGCTAAGATCAGTCCTTAGCCTCGAAGAAACCACAAGTTCTTATGCTGATTGTAGTCCTGTACTCCACTAAGGTAACTGAATTTCAGAGCATTTATTTCACTTTCTGCCATTGAGCTCTGGAACAGGGAACCCTAATCTACCTTGATAGTATCCAAATCTTTGGAGAAACAATGTGGAGTTACATACAACCCTTTTTACCCAAAAGACTTTGGTTTTCTTACGCAATTCACACCTTATCATTGACCAATTCTACATCAGGGTGGAGACAATTTTACCTAAGACTCAAAAGCAAAACCACTTCTGGTCGTCATCCTAACAGTGGATGTATTCTCACCTTCATTCACAGAACCTTCCTCACAGCCTCAACTTCCTATGACTTCCTTACCGTACAGCAAAATACTTGTCAACATTCAAATCATATGACATTGTCATAATTTTTGGAAACATTTAAGATAACCAGAAACATTATTAAGTAAGATTTTGAATTTTATTCTAAATGCACTGAGAACAACACAACAGTTTGAAACATGATAAGAACATAATCTGAATTACATTTTAAGAAAATAATACTTGGGCTTCCCTGGTGGCGCAGTGGTTGGGAGTCTGCCTGCCGATGCAGGGGACGTGGTTTCGTGCCCCGGTCCGGGAGGATCCCGCATGCCACGGAGCGGCTGGGCCCGTGGGCCGTGGCTGCTGGGCCTGCGCGTCCGGGGCCTGTGCTCCGCGGCAGGAGAGGCCACAGCAGTGAGAGGCCCGTGTACCGCAAAAAAAAAAAAAAAAAAAAAAAAAAAAAAAAAAAAAAAGAAAGAAAAGAAAACACTTGTTTTGGAAAAAATATATTTTAGAAGAGCTAGGGTAAAAGTGGACCAGCAGCACAGATAAGACGTGATAAGAGCTTGGGCGAGGTTGGTGGTAGTGGACACAGAAAGAAGCAAAAAGAGTCAAAATACATTTTACAGATTAACAGGAATGGGTGGCTGGATGTGAAGGAAGGGGTGTATAAGGTATGAAGGATGACGTCCAGATTCTTCCATGAACAATTGTCTAGGTGGTAGTTCTTTCTCTCTCCCCACCCTCTTCTTTCTATATCTATATTTATCTATCTATCACCTATCTCTATATCTACCTATCTATCATCTATCTATCAATCTGTATCTATTTATCATCTATCTATATGTATCTATCTATCTAGATATTTTAAAAAGATTTTGGAAGGTCATATTTGGTTGTAAAAGATAATCATGACTTCAGTTTTGAAGGTTATGCTAAGAATTCTATGAGACATTCAAGAGGAAATGTCATGGGAGCAGTTGGGCGTGCCGGTGTGGCACTCAGGAAGAAGATATGAGCTAAAGAAATGTTTGTGAGTTTTTGGTGTAGAGAAGTTGTCGTAGTCTAAGCAAAAATTATTAAGCAAGAGAAGAAAAGGGTTCAGAATATGGGCCCAAGGAGCTCTAATACGTGGCAGAGGATACACAGAAGGTGTGATTAAGAAAACCACTCCCGTCTCCATCAGGAAGAGCTTTGGGGTGAATTTCAGGGTTGCAGGGTAGTTGAAGATAGTCTTGAATCTAAGGAAACTGTCAGAAAGAACATTTACATCCCTTGCTTCTCAAACTACAGTCCATGAGCCAACATTGATATCAACTCAGAGTTTGCTTGAAATGCAGGCTCTTGGCCCCCAGACCTTCTGAATCAAAATCTGCATCTTAATGTGAAGCTCTTGAAATTTGTGAGATGTTAATGCACTTGAAGCTCTCATGCAAATTCCTATTTCTCAACCTTGGCTGCACATTACATTCATCAGAGGATACTCTTAAACTCTAAATATCTAAGTTGCAACCTGAAAAGATAATCAGAATCTCTGTGGAGGTGGGGTGGGGGAGGTGAAACTCAGATATCAGTATTTTTTAAAGTTTCCCCGATGATCCAATATGCAGAAAAGTTTGAGAACAACTGGTGTAAATGCAAGCAAAATTAATGGGGCTGTGTGTGAGAGTACCTTTAGAGGAAATACATTTACCCTACAACTTTCAGGGGCAAGAAACAATCCACTGCTTTATTCTTTTCTAATTCTAAGGGCTCTGACTCAACTCCAGCCCACCTGAGTTGGTAGGGAATTGAGTTGTCCCTATCCTGCCTGGGTGTCTCTGTCTCTGTCTATATCTATATCTATATCTATATCTATATCTATATCTATATCTATATCATCTGTACCATCCCAAAAGAACATATTCTGTACGATTCCAATTTTATTAGGTTCTAGAACAAAACCTAGAGGCTAAAGTAATCTATGATGACAAAAATCAGAAAGTAGTTTTCTCTGGTGTGGGTGGGTGGGGGGAGTTGACCGAATTTACAAGGACACTTTCTGGAATATTGGAAATATTTTATATCTTCACAGAATGGAACATTTAGTCTGTGTATTTTACTATATGTAAGCTATACCTCAATAAAAAATATAACTGCAGGAAAAAATGTGTTGGGACCACTAAACAACCAAATGGAGGGTATTATAAACCAGGATAAATTTCACAAGAACCTAAGAATTTAAAGAAAATAAAACCATAAAATGGCTAATAGAAAACATAGCAACTTTAGAGCAGGGAAGTCCCTTCCAAAACTATTTAAATCTACAAGCCAAAAAGAAAAAGAAAAAACGGTCATACATTTTGTTGAGCTTTTTTTTCTGCTTAGAATTCCAGGTCGTGCTTTATAATCCCAGAGTGTTTAGCTTGCTTTAAGGTCTAGCAGATTGTGAATTATAAACATGTTATTATACTGAAAAGTGACCTGAAGTGGTTAAGATGATGGTTTTGGGCACATGTGTTGGGGGGAGTGGGGGGCGGGAGGGATGGTGGGGGGGAGGTGCTAAAGGAAAAGGGCTAGAAATGAGCTGCTGAATAATTGTCATGATTTGAAAACTCAGTATCTCACATGAGGCATGGTCAAGTTCAAGATCCTGGAAGTCTACAGAATTTGTAGATAGAACATGGTCAGGAGACGCTGGCTGGGGATGAGAGTATAAAGAGAGGGGAGCCACAGCACATTGGCATTGCATTCTGAACAGAGGAGTGGTGAGGTCAGAAAAACTTAATTTTTTTTCAAATTTCATAATTATCTAAGATATTTTCATTTGAAGAATATGATTTTTAAGCTATCAAATTAGAAAAAAGACAACCTCAGTGTTGGTGGAGTAAAGATAAATTCATTTTTAAAATATTTGTCTGGTTTAAGAGTATCAACTGATGCCACCATCTGAATAATGCAGTCGGTGATCATTGTTAAAAGTCTAAAATATTTGTTTATGCTTGACCCAGCAATTTCATTCCTAGAAATTTATCATAAGCTTATTTATGAGGACATCTACAAAGATTTAGCAAGAAGGATATATTTCAGCATTGCTTATAATATCAAAAATTTGGAAATGACTTGATAGGTTGAATGGTATCTCCATATAACAGAATGCTAAAAGAGCCATAAATATATCATATGTGATTATTGACATTGATTCATGCTTATGATAAAAGTGAAACAAAGAATCTACATCAGTATATATAGCATGATCTCATTTACATGTTCACACATACATACATTCACATCCAGAAGGCTATAGGCCAGTGCAATGGGATGGCTGTCCTGAGTGATGGAACATACAGATTTGTGGGTAATTCTTATTTGTTTATTTCTAGTGTGTTCTTCAAGAGCCATGGGTGTTTCTTGGGTAATTTTTTTTTTTAAGTTAACACTATAAAAAATTCACACTCTGGACCAGGGAAAGTAAATAAAGTATATAAATATGAAGTAGCAAGCAGGAAGAAATACATGACAGCTGTTATAACTGAATCATAAGTTTGGCTCTGAGCTCCCAGGCAGCCAGATCATAAAGGGAAACACTCAACTTTTTAATTCTCATTCCCATGAAGATTAAATATATCATCTCCAAGGGAAAAAAAAGCTCTAAACAGAATCTCTTACATAAGGCACTTTTCATATCTGTTGTATATCTTTATTTTTGGCTCTATCTGTTTTTCTGCCTTTTGAGTAAGAGGGATATGATTATAGATTTTTGTTGTTGTTTTATTTTTTTTAAGACTTGGGAACAACATCTATTCTAATTTTTTAAACTCACATGCAGTATAATAAGTTGTCAACATTCAGAGATTTTCATGTATATTTGTCACAAGATTGACTACTTTAATAAGATTTTTACTTCCAGCAACCAGAAAAGCATACTATTTTTAATTTATTTTGTTTTTACTTTTTCATTACTGTTTCTTGCCTTTCTGTTTTCTCTTTTCCTCCTTTAATGATACTGACAGTATGAACTAATTCAGTCTCTTTAAAAGTGGTTTGCAGGATCATGTAAACAGTAGGTACATTTCCTTCTTTTAATAAGCAGACTCGATCTGGATGGCAATCTTTTTGGCATGCGCTTTCGTTATTTCCAGTTCAACTTGAAGCTTCATAAAACGTTAGAAATACTTTGGTTTAGGTTTCTTCCAGTTTGGTGGAGAATTTTAACTGAATTCATAATCAGGGCAAATAGCCATTTAACTCAAGATTTCTCCTTTTGCCGTCCCATTTAAGATAACTAAGCTCTTGACAGAGCGGAGTCAAGATGGCAGAGTAGGAGGACACGCAGTTTGCATGTCCTCACAACTACAACACTTACCAGGTGCTGGTGGGGGACCTTGGACACCTAAGGGGATGGGAGGAAGCCCTGAGTGACTGTGTAGGATGTAGTGGGAGGGAGGGGGGAGGAGAAGTAGGGGCTAGATGGGACCAGTGCCCCTAAGGGGCAGGGGGGAAGGGAGGGGTTCCTACACCCGAAGGGACCCACTCACAGCAAGGGGATCAATGGGGATGGGGAGAGACCCTCAGGGGATGGGAGGATCTGAAGGGAAAGCAGACAGCATTTTCCCCTCCCACTCGGCCCCTGGCAAGTCTGCTGAGGTCTCTGGCCTGATCCTCTGGATCTGAGGCTGCCTCTGGCCATGTGGGTCCTGGAACCATGGGAGGGAGAGGGGGAGGAAAACTAGAGACTAGATGGTACCAGAGTCCCTGAGGGGTGGCTGGGGGAGGGGAGGAGTTCCTGTGCTCGGGAGGTGCCCAATCATGGAGATGGGATCAATGGGGATGGGGAGAGACCTTTGTGGGATAGGTGGATCAGAGAGGAATGTGCCCAGCATTTCCCCCATCCACTTGGCCCCCAGCAAGCCTGCTGGGGTCACGGACCAAAGTCTCCAAATTCCAAGGCCCCCACCAGCTGTGCCAAGGCTAAGCCCCAAGCTCCCAGCCCCCCAAGGTCCTTTTCCAGCCATGCAGGTCCTAAGCCTAGGCCCCAGACCCCGCCTAAGCCATGCCCAAGCCTAAGAAACACCCCAACAGCCAAGGACTTTTCTGGCTTTTTTTTTTTCTGCTGTTGTGGTTCTGTTTTACCTTGTTGCTGTAGTTTCATTTATATTTTTATTTTTTCTAATTTCATATTATTTTTTATTCTTTGTTATGGTTCTGCCCCCTGCTTTTTATTGCCACACTGTGCAGCTTTCAGGATCTTGACTCCCAGGCCTGGGGTCAGGCCTGAGCTCCTGTGGTGGGAGCACTGAGTCCAAACCTCTGGACTATAGAGAAGCTCAGACCCCAGGGAATATTAATTGGAGTGAGGTATCCTGGAGGTCCTCATCTCAGCACCAAAAACTGGCTCCACCCAACTGCCTGCAAACTCCAGTGCTGGATGCCTCAGGCCAAACAACCAGTAAGATAGGAACACAGCCCCACCCATCAAAAAAAGATACAATGACAAAAATATATGTTACAGAAGAAGGAAAAAGGTAAAAACCGACAAGACTAAACAAATGAAGAGGAAATTCGCAACCTACCTGAAAAAGAATCTAGAGTAAAGATGATCCAAAATCTCGGAAATAGAATGGAGGCATGGATCAAGAAAATACAAGAAATGTTCAACAAAGACCTAGAAGAACTAAAGAACAAACAAACAGTGATGAACAACACAATAACTGAGATGAAAAATACTCTAGAAGGAATCAACAGCAGAATAGCTGAGGCAGAAGAACGAATAAGTGACTGGAAGACAGAATGGTAGAAATAACTGCCAAGAAGCAGAATAAAGAAAACAGAATGAAAAGAATTCAGGACAGTTTCAGAGACCTCTGGGACAACATTAAACATACCAACATTTGAAATATAGGGATCCCAGAAGAAGAAGAGAAAGAGAAAGGGTCTGAGAAAATATTTGAAGAGATTATAGTTGAAAATTTCCCTAACATGAGAAAGGAAATAGCCACCCAAATCCGTGAAGTGCAGAGAGTCTCATACAAGATAAACCCTAGAAGAAACACACCAAGACACATAAAAATCAAACTAACAAAAATTAAATTCAAAGAAAAAATACTAAAAGCAGCAAGGGAAAAAAACAAATAACATACCAGGGAATCCTCATAAGGTTATCAGCTGATTTTTCAGCAGAAACTCTGTAGGCCAGAAGGGAGTGGCAGGATATATTTAAAGTGATGAAAGGGGAATACTGACAACAAAGATTACTCTACCCAGCAAGGATCTCATTCAGATTTGATGGAGAAATCAAAAGTTTTACAGACAAGCAAAAGCTAAGAGAATTCAGCACCACCAAACCAACTTTATAACAAATGCTAAAGGAACTTCTCTAGGTAGGAAACACAAGAGAAGAAAAAGACTCACAAAAACAATCCTAAAACAATTAAGAAAATGGTAATAGGAACATACATATTGATAATTACCTTGCATGTACATGGATTAAATGCTCCAACCAAAAGACACAGACTCCTGAATAGATACAAAAACAAGACCCATATATATGCTGTCTACAAGAGATCCACTTCAGACCTAAGGACACATACAGACTGAAAGGGAGGGAATGGAAATATATTCCATGCAAATGGAAATCAAAAGATAGCTGGAGTGTCAATACTCATATCAGATAAAATAGACTTTAAACACTGTTATAAGAGATAAGTAAGGACACTACATAATGATCAAGGGATCAATCCAAGAAGAAGATATAACAATTATAAATACTTATGCTCCCAACATAAGAGCACTTCCATATATAAGACAAATGCTAACAGCCATAAAAGGGGAAATCAACAGTAACACAATAATAGTGAGGGATTTTAACACCCCACATACACCAATGGACAGATCATGCAGACAGAAAATAAATAAGGAAACACAAGCTTTAAATGACACAGTAGACCAGGTAGATTTAATCGATATTTATAGGACATTCCACCTGAAAACAGCAGAATACACTTTCTTCTCAAGTTCACACAGAACCTTCTCCAAGATAGATCACATCTTGGGTCACAGATCAAGCCTCAGAAAATTTACGAAAATTGAAATCATATCAAACATCTTTTCTGAGCACAATGCTATGAGATGAGAAATCAATTACAGGAAAAAGAAAACTGTTTAAAACACAAACAGGGCTCCCCTGGTGGTGCAGTGGTTGAGAGTCTGCCTGCTGATTCAGGGGACGCGGGTTCATGCCCCGGTCCACGAGGATCCCACATGCCGCGGAGCGGCTGGACCCGTGAGCCATGGCCACTGGGCCTGCACGTCTGGAGCCTGTGCTCCACAACGGGAGAGGCCACAAAGGTGAGAGGTCTGCATACTGCAAAAAAACAAAACAAAACAAAACACAAACACATGGAGGTTAAATAGTGTGTTGGTAAATAACCAAGAGATCACTGAAGAAATCAAAGAGGAAATTAAAAAATACATAGAAACAAAAGACAGCAAAAACACAATGACCCCAAACCTATGGGATGCAGCAAAAGCAGTTCTAAGAGGAAAGTTTATAGCAATTCAATCTCACCTCAAGAAACAAGAAAAATCTCAAATAACAACTAACCTTACACCAAAAGTAACTAGAGAAAGAAGAAAAAAGAAAACCTAAAGTTAGTAGAAGGAAAGAAATCATAAAGATCAGAGCATAAATAAATGAAATTAAAATGAAGAAAACAGTAATAAAGATCAATAAAACTAAAAGTTGGTTCTTTCAGAAGATAAACAAAATTGATAAAACTTTAGCCAAACTCATTGAGAAAAAAAGGGAGAGGACTCAAATCAATAAAATTAGAAAAGAAAAAAGAGAAATTACAACTGACACCACTGAAATACAAAGGATCATAAGAGACCACTACAAGCAACTATATGCCAATAAAATTGACAACCTGGAAGAAATGGACAAATTCTTGGAAAGGTACAACCTTCCAAGGCAAACAGGAAGAAATAGAAAATATGAACAGACCAATCACAAGCAATGAAATTGAAACTGTGATTAAAAATCTTCCAACAAACAAAAGTCCAGGACGATATGGCTTCATAGGTGAATTCTCTCAACATTGAGAGAAGAGCTAACACCTGCCCTTCTCAAACCCTTCCAAAAAAATTGCAGAGGGAGCAACACTCCCAAATTCATTCTACAAGGGTACCATCACCCTGATACCAAAACCAGACAAAGATATAACAAAAAAAGAAAATTACGACCAATATAACTGATGAACATAGATGCAAAGATCCTCAACAAAATACTAGCAAAGAGAATTCAACAACACATTAAAAGGATCATATGCCATGATGAAGTGGGATTTATCCCAAAGATGCAAGGATTCTTCAATATATGCAAATCAATGTGATAGAGCATATTAACAAACTGAAGAATAAAAACCATATGATCATCTCAATAGATGCAGAAAAACTTTTGACAAGATTCAACACCCATTTACGATAAAAACTCTCCAGAAAATGGACATAGAGGGAAACTACCTCAACATAATAAAGACCGTAGAGGACAAACTCACAGCAAACATCATTCTCAATGGAGAAAAATTGAAAGCATTTCCTCTAAGATCAGGAACAAGAAAAGGATGTCCACTCTCACCATTATTATTCAGCATAGTTTTGGAAGTCCTAGCCACAGCAATCAGAGGAGAAAAATAAATAAAAAGAATCCAAATTGGAAAAGAAGTAAATTGTCACTGCTTGCAGATGACATGATGCTATATGTAGAAGATCCTAAAGATGCCACCAGCAAACTATTAGGGCTAATGAATGAATTTTGTAAAGTTGCAGGATACAAAATTAATACACAGAAATCTCTTGCACTCCTATACACTAACTACAAAAGATCAGAAAGAGAAATTAAGGAAACAATCCCAGTTATCACTGCAACAAAAAGAATAAAACACCTAGGAATAAACCTACCAAAGGAAGCAAAAACCTGTATGCAGAAAATTATAAAACACTGATGAAAGAAATCAAAGACGACACAAATAGATGGAGAGATATACCATGTTCTTGGATTGGAAGAATCAATATTGTGAAAATGACTCTGTTACCCAAAGCAATCTAAAGATTCAGTGCAATCCCTATCAAATTACCAATGGCATTTTTCACAGAACTAGAACAAAAAATTTTACAATTTGTACAGAAACACAAAAGACTCCGTATCACCAAAGCAATCCTGAGAATGAAAAACGGAGCTGGTGGACTCACCCTCCCTGACTTCAGACTATACAACAAAGCTACAGTAATCAAGACAGTATGGTACTGGTACAAAAACAGAAATATAGATCAGTGGAACAGGATAGAAAGCCCAGAGATAAACCCACACACCTGTGGTCACCTAATCTATGACAAAAGAGGCAAGAATATACAATGGAGAAAAGACAGTCTCTTCAATAAATGGTGCTGGGAAAACTGGACAGCTTCATGTAAATGAATGAAATTAGAACACTTCCTAACACCATAGACAAAAATAAACTCAAAATGGATTAAAGACCTAAATGTAAGACCAGACAGTATAAAAACTCTTAGAGGATCTTTTTTGACCCACCTCCTAGAGTAATGAAAATAAAAACAAAAATAAACAAATGATATCTAATTAAACTTAAAAGTTTTTGCACAGCAAAGAAAACCGTAAACATGACAAAAAGACAACCCTCAGAATGTGAGAAATTATTTGCACACAAAGCAACGGACAAAGGATTAATCTCTGAAATTTACAAACAGCTCATGCAGCTCAATATCAAAACAAAACAAAACAAAACAAACAACCCAATCAAAAAATGGGCAGAAAACCTAAACAGACATTTCTCCAAAGAAGACCTACAGATGGCCAAGAGGCACATGAAATGATGCTCAACATCACTAATTATTAGAGAAATGCAAATCAGAACTATAATGAGTATCACCTCACACCAGTCAGAATGGCCATCATCAAAAAAATCTACAAACAGTAAATGCTGGAGAGGGTGTGGAGAAAAGGGAACCCTCTTACACTATTGTTGGGAATGTCAGTTGATACAGCCACTGTGGAGAACCTCATGGAAGTTCCTCTAAAAGTTAAAAATAGAACTACCATATGACCCAGAAATCAAACTCCTGAGTATATACCCTGAGAAAATTATAATTCAAAAAGACACATGTAACCCAATGTTCACTGCAGCACTATTTACAATAGCCAGGTCATGGAAACAACCTAAATGTCCATCGACAGTTGAATAGATAAAGAAGATGTGATACATATATACAGTGGAATATTACTCAGCCATAAAAAGGAATGAAATTGGGTCATTTGTAGAGATGTGGATGGACCTAGAGTCTGTCACAGAGAGTGAAGTAAGTCAGAAAGAGAAAAATGAATATTGTATATTAATACATATATGTGGAATATAGAAAAATGGTACATATGATGCTATTTCCAGAGCAGGAATAGAGATGCAGATGTAGAGAAGAGATGTGTGGACACAGGGGGGAACGTGGAGGATGAATTGGGAGACTAGGATTGACATATATGCACTACCATGTGTAAAACAGATAACTAGTGGGAATCTGCTGTATAGTACAGGGAGCTTAGCTCAGTGCTCTGTGATGAACGAGATGGGTGCGATGGTGAGGGGGAAGTGGGAAGGAGGTCCAAGAGGGAGGGGATATATGTATACGTATAGCTGATTCACTTCATTGTACAGCAGAAACTAACGCAGCATCGTGAAGCATTATACTCCAAAAAAAAAAAAAAGACAACTAAGCACTTAATTTTTGAAAGACCAGCGTCAGATTGTCTCCCCATTTCCTCTCATCCCAAGTTGGTTTTTTCCAAAGTACAGTTGTTATAAATAGTGCTTCATTAAAGGCAGTGAGCACCTGCTCTCCCTGGCACATTATTCACAAGTTTGCAATGTGTAAACTACCCTCACCTGAGTTTCCCCGAGTGTCACCTTGTGGGCCTTCCATGTCTGTTCAGGATTCTAAATTATGTCTGTGTCTTTAAAAACAGCAACATTTGTTTGATTTTTAAAGGAGTCTCTTGCAATGAGGTGATTCTAGCAGCAGAATGGACTCATGTCACCATCTCCAGGTCTGTCCATCCTGGCTTAATTTTTCTCCCCAGTCCCCTGATAAGATGCAGCAAGAATAAAATAAAACAGGAATCCTGCTAATACTCATATGAGTGTAAACATGCTCTACACGTATCTGTGCATCTCTGTAAGACATTTGATAAATGCTGTATACATATGCTTTTGGACACAGATAAGATAAATGCTTATCTATACACATTTTTACAAGGGCAACTCTAGTTTTACTACGAGGAATAATAGTTTCTAAGCAAAAGAAATACAAAAGGAAGTTGGAAGGTATTTTTACTTCCCCAGTGTCCAGCCACTTAGCTTTTTGCTTCTTGAGACAAGGAGGCTAATAGCTCCCTCCAGCCTTCTCTTCTCTGCTCTAGTCCACCCCAAGAAGGTGCACACTAAGAAGTCTGGGTCCACATTTTTAAGAGAAGGACTGGGGAGGAGGCAGAGTCCATAAGGAAGGTGGCAAGGACTCATGAGAGAGACCAGGTATTGGGTGGGCAGGCTGATGGGGCCAAGCTGGACAGAGGATAGAGGAAGGCAACCACAGGGCAGCAGTCAGATCCTGCAAGGAGGGTGTCAGAGATGGACAGGAGACCAGGACAGGTAAGAGGGAACACACAGAGGCCACGGCCATAGAGGAGTCAGAAAACGACCACAAAAGGGGACTCACACAGATCAGAGCTTTCAGAGAGTGGGGGGCTAGATCTTTTGACACTTTTCTTCCATCTGATGCAGTGTTATGGGCCAAGCACGATAATTTACAGGAGGTATTAATTTGTTATGGCTTCTGTAGCAAAATACCAGAGTGGGGGGCTTAAACAACAGACAATTGTTTTCTCACCGTCTAGAGGCTGGAAGTCCAAGATCAAGGTGTCAGCAGGGCTGGCTTCTCCTGAGGCCTCTCTCCTTGGCTTGCAGATGATCATCTCCCCGTGTCCTCACGTGGTCTTTCTTCTGTGCATATCGTGTCCTAATCTCCTCTTCCTATGAGGACACCAGGCAGATCAGATAAGGCCCACCCTTATGACCTCATTTTAATATAATTACCTCTTTAAAGACCCCGTCTACAAATACAGTCACAATCTCAGATACTGGAGGTTAGGGCTTCAACATATGGATTGTGCGGGGACACAATTTAAGCCCTTAACACAGGAGAGGCCCTTAACAAATAGAAATAAGATATAAAAATGGGGCTTCCCTGGTGGCGCAGTGGTTGAGAGTCCGCCTGCCGATGCACGGGACACAGGTTCGTGCCCCGGTCTGGGAATGATCCCACATGCTGCAGAGTGGCTGGGCCCGTGAGCCACGGCCGCTGAGCCTGCGCGTCTGGAGCCTGTGCTGTGCAATGGGAGAGGCCACAACAGTGAGAAGCCCACATACCGCAAAAAAAAAAAAAAATATATATATATATATATATATATATATATAAATGTAAGGAAAGTCCACAAATTCCAACATGCTCTCTTGAGCCTGCTCCCCATAGGCAGCAATAGAGAAAACCTCACAAAACCTTCTGGGGGAAGGGAGGTGGTATGCAGTTCTAATGACCAGGCTGTTTGCATGACAGAAAAAGCAGGCACCAACATGCCAAAAGAGGGTCTTTAGCTAGGCTGTAAAACTACCCAGAATTGGCCAAGTTTCTAGACATTGCCTCACTTAAACATCATACCAAACAGCTTTTCTAGAGACAACTGCAAGATCTTTCGCTTCTAAGGGGACTCAGAGCTGAAGCGAATGGGTCAATGCTTGAGACAGTTTTGCACGAACTGTCTGCAGTGCATGCAGCACGGTCAGCACCCTGACTTGGTCCTCTGGGTCAGAGCTGCCCCTCCTCATCCACAGAAGCTCTGTTCCCTCACCACACGTGGGACCTGGGAGTGGTCTATATTCGGTGACAATCTAGTTCACTGAGAAAGCCTACACCTTTCTCACTAATGACTCTTACAATTATTTGAAATTTTCAAGGAGACCATTTATAAGATGGTAGAATCTGGCCAAAGTTTCTTATTGGAAACATTATCGTTCATGATGTTAACACACCATGGGGAGGTCCTGCCCAGTACCCTGTGGGAAGGGTCACTATTCCGTTCATCTGTGACAGCACGTCATAGCAACTGTTAAAATATTCAAAATGTCCATATGAGCTGGCAAAGAGCTACTGCTCCCAATCCTTGTGCCCCTGCTTCCCCGGTTCCCATCCCCATCACCTGGGTCCTCCCCACTAACCCCAGATGGTGGTTAGTGCTGCACATAGCAGGCGGCTTCCAGGACCAGCTCAGACCCATGCCATCATCAAAGTTCACCGCGATGGGTGAGGCCAGAGCCCTGCTGGCTAGCTATTGTGAAAATCATTCTTCCCTAGGGGCACTTGGTTCAGTGGATATTTCTTTTTTGCTTAAGGAAATGGAAGGAAACTGGCAAAAATGTTCACATTTAATTCAACAAAGGATTACAGATTACCTTCTGGGTGCAATGTGTTTCCAGGTAATTAGGGAAGCTCTAACATGAATGAAACCTGGTCTTTGAACTCAAGGTGATCACAGTCTACAGAAACTGCAGTTGCTGAAGCTGACAGATTTGAGATTTCACAAACTGTATTTACCTTCTTAGATTGTTCTGATTATGATCTTCCTACTTAGGTTGACCTATTCAGGCTTATGGACCTGTTTCACCTACCTATTCTCTGCAGGTGCCTCCTTTTTGCCCTTCCCCTCCTGTCCAAAAAAGCAGTGAAAAGTAAATGGTCTGATGATGGCTTCTTCTAATCTTATCAGAGTGCACCCAGAAGGGGACACAGAGTTCTGTCATTCCTGCCCTGCCAGGCTTGCAGCAAGCACAATGCGCTGTTGTGTAACATTTAGTTTCAGTCTATCAATCCCTGTAAACACTGGTGAGTCAAGGTCTGTGGGAGCTCAGCAAGCAGTATCCATGACAACAGTGTCTACAGCAGGGTATTCAGCATATGGGAAACAAGAAGGATCACCCACTCCTTTTTTGCAAGAGATCATATGATGAATAACTGAATATTTAGCAAGTCGAAACATTCATTTTATGCTAGCCAATACCACTTCCATGCTACTTTTTAACCTGTATTTGATTCACACCATTATTCAAAAACAAGACAAAACAAACAAAGGAAGGAAGGTAGGAAGGAAGGGAGGGAGGGAGGGAGGGAGGGAGGAAAGAAGGAAAGAAAAAGACAGGCAGACATCCTGCTTGGTTTTGGTTTAAAATATTTCCAATGACTTTTTCTGAAAGAAAATACAATAAAGATGGTCTTTCCAACCCGTAGAAAAAGCCAGTGGAAAATATTAAACATGTTCAATAAATCTCAAGGTATAAGAATCTCATGAAGACACATGACTAAATTGTTCACTAAAGTTTCTTATGTATGCCTGCAACTTACATGTATTTCTTACCTATCCCTGCTTCTTGCTCCAACACCCTGCTGTGGCAAACATTTTGCATCCATGTATGAGAAAGAAGGCGAGAAGGATGAGACGGACTGCAATGTGTCTGAGTACTGTCCAGCAACTTTAACTACCATATTATGCCAATTAAATTAATCATCAAATTCTAGTGTGTCAGAAATGGCTGTATTCTCTCATATCATCTTTTGTGTGCCTAAACGGAATAATGAGAGAACTCTGGAGTGATCAGAACATTTCACACAAGCTTCACCTAGTTTTAAGAACAGCATGTGGGATCTTAGTACCCCGACCAGGGATTGAACCTGAGTTCTCTGCAGTGGAAGTACAGAGTCTTAACCACTGGACCGCCAGGGAAGTCCTGGCTTTAACTACTTTTTACCCTCCTAAATAACCTTCTTTGTAGAAATTCTGCCTCAATCTCCTAAGGTGACATCACAAATTTTTTTTAAGGGCAAAACTTTGATTTCCTTTATATTCTTCGCCATCTCCAGCCCATCTTCCTGTCAGAGTTGGGTAAAGCTTAGAAACTGAATAAAGTTTACAGAAAAGGCAGTGCCTGCAGAGGTTTAAAGAGGATTTTGTTTACATTGACAATAGACCCATTGACATCACAGACATTTTGTTGTGGTGTCTAATCAATGTGCACCATGAAAATTAATCCCACACTTTAGCAAATGATTCTTGCAGCCAAAGAAAGAACTTATGTGCAGTATTATTAAGTGTATCTCCTATCATCAAATAATAAATGTCTGGCATGTAGCTGGATGTGCAAATATAGCTAGAGACATTAATAAGAGAAATACACGTGAACATTTTGTTTCATGAATAAGCACAGTTCTAAAATTTAAAATTAGTCTCTAATGTATTTACATATTTATAGTCTTGCCTTATAGTTGAAATTCTCTATCACTAAATGGAATCTAGTATTATAGTCTGCATTTCTTGCTAACATACAAAATTTTTTTTTCATAATTCATATCCTTACCAAAGACTATTCATCATTATTCACTAGAGCCAAGGTAAAACCACTGAAATGTTGTAATCTTTATTTTTCTTTTCAATGTACTAGCGGGGTTTTATATAATACAGAAGTATCGGCATTGATCGTAATAAGTTAAAATCATTGAAATGGCAGTTATGAATCACATATGTACATTTTGTACAGCACTTCAGAAGGGTGGCGTTTCAGAGAATAGACTTTAAATGTACACTTGTGTTAAAATTAGGGTTGTTATCAAAACAATAAAATATGCTGACTTAAAAATATTTTCCCTTTTTGGAGCTATCTTTATACCTAACTGTTAGATATAAAGTAAGCTAAAAATATTTTCCCTATTTGGAGCTATCTTTATAACTAACTGTTAGATATAAAGTAAGCTACAAGGATATATTGTACAACATGGGGGATATAGTCAATATTTTACAATGACTATAAATGGACTATAACTTTTAAAACTGTGAATCACTATATTGTACACCTGTAACTTACATAATATTGAACAGCAACTGTACTTCAGTCAAAAAAAATATTTTTCCTAATTGGGTCTATCTTCTTGATGGCATGGATGTTCTGATTTATTACCTCAGAAGTTATCAAGATAGATGAAAATAATCATTCAAAAAGTCATTTGAACTGGCAACCTTGTTTAAACTCAAGTGAATTATGTTTCCACTAGCCCAAGCTCATTTCTTTCTTCAGCCACAAACTAGAAAACTAGTTTTCTGAATATATAAGCCCGAGGAAGAGTGTTTGTGGCAAATGTGTTTGACATTGATTGAAATGTTACTGGTTAAAGAACGTTGTTGTGTGCCTGAAGCCAAGACTGTGACAGTTTTGTCCTTACAGAGCAGATGGTTATGATGGCAGGTGGGGCATAAAGAAAAAGATGAAGATGATTAATGTGTCAAGGCATCAGCAAACCTGGCTAAATAATTATAAGTATGTATTATGACTCTGAACATTCCATTCATTATCTTTCTTGTCCTTTATATAATATTTGACATCGTTGATGGCTTTCTCTTGAAAAAGTAAAAAAATAAAATAAAAATAAAAAATATCCCTGAGACTTCCAGGACACATGCGCTCCACCTTTGGCCACACCTGCCCAGCCTCCTTTGTATGTTTCTCTTCCTCTGTTTTTCCTATATCTTGGTGTCCCCACCAGGTTCTATTCCAAGCCCTTTTACCTTCTGACTCTGCACACATTTTTGCTTACTCTAATGGTGTACATTACCATGTGTATATTACCAGAAATCTTTATTTTCAACAGAAATTGTTCTTATGGGTTTTAGACTACCTACTGGATTTTAGCATGTGTACATCCCACAGAACCTCCAATCTTAAACTCAAAACCTCCTTTTATTGCTCATCTACCTGAGTTCTACGTCTAAGGTGATGATATTACTGCCAACTCATGTGCTCAAGCCAAAAACCTGGACACCATCCCCTTTCTCATAGTCAATCACCAAGCTTGGCCAATGTTACCTCCTAAATAGACTCAGTTAATTTACTTCTTTCTCTCTCCACCAACAGCACCCTAGACCAGGCCCCTCACTTATCTGAACTGTAGTATAACAACAGTTTTGTTCCTTTACATTTGCATATATCTAGAGGCATCTTAATAAAGCATGAATATGTCTCATGATTTTTTTTCATAAAATCCTTGTGTCACTTTTCATTGTTTTTAGGATAGAGTCTTAACTCCTTGGCATTGATTAAAAGAACCTGTGTGCCTCTCTAACTGTAGCTATTATCTTTCAACCTTTGTACCCTGCCCTTCATTGATGCTGAATTCCTTCCTAAAATGGACCATACTATGGGACATAGCCTTTATCTAGTTGTTACCTCTATCTGGAACACCACTGCTATCATATGCCTTCTGACTTTCCCTCCATAAACTAACACATTAACATCAATTATTCTCACTTTTCTGAGAAGGCTTCCCTGACCAACCTTCCCCCAATACTGAGATGCCCTTCCTTGTACTATCATACACTTTTAATCTTCCCTTTCACAGAATTTGTCAGTGAGTTGGGACTGTGTGTTTAATTTAGCCACGAGATTGAGGGTCGTGTCAGCATTATTCATTGCTATAGCCCTAGCTCTTAGCACAATCCTTGAGTTTTAGTAGGCACTTGATAAATATATATACTGTTTGAGTGAAAATAATACATTTTTCCACAGTTCTAGATGTAAATACTCAAGTTTAAACCATTCAACTAAGAACAAACATTGTTTTCCTTTAATGGGTTCTAGCATTTTTTATTCCATTTTCAACTTCTCTTGTGTCACCTAAAATAGGGATAATTCATTTTATTCAGTACAAGTGAAGGGTTCAAAGCACATTCAGTGATACAGAGTCAGATAAAAGGACCTGGTTAAAAGAGTGGGGATGATAAGACTTTGCGTCTGTGACAGACTCATCTCAGAACTGACAATATGGATGGACTGATTTATTGATTAAATGTACTCACAAGTATCTGCTCACTATTGTGCTATAAAGTTTACTTTAAAAGGCCAATTGTATAGAAGGAAGTAATGAGGTCAAGAATTCACTTTTACACAGTTAGCACTTGCAAATCCATATTCCAACTAAGCTATTTCCAGTGAACTATCACATCAAATAATTCCTGCTGCAGGGCTAGCATTTATCCACCACCTATTTATTCCTTCCAACTTAGTATGATAAGCACTGGCATTAAATTCCCAAACTAGATAGCCAACTAGATGATAAACAGAGGCAGAAAAAAACTAGCAAAGGACAAAAGTCTTGCAGAAGGAGAATACCATTAGAAACATTTACCAGGCTAAAAAGGGCCATTGGACCACGAGGAGCAACAGTTATTAATGGAACATGCATTAACTATTTTAAGCAGTTTGTTCAGATTGCTTGCAGGTGCTTCTGATTATCTTTAAAAGATGGCAAAGTTTAGTTCCGTTCTGCACAGTTTGGCAGCTAAAATAATAGAACATTGGAAATTTCACTTACTAGTACTTTCTTTTATTGCATTATAAGTTGTTTTTCCTATAGTAATTACCTGGGGAGAGAGTAATAACCATGACAAAAAAATGTCAGAGTAAATAATTTAAAACAACTACAATTTTAATATGTTTTGTTCTGTACATTATATAATGCTAACCTGCAGTGAAATTGCTGAGGAAGTGTTGAATTTGTGTACCCAGAAAGCACAGGAATTCCGTTTGATGATGGAGATGCAATAAAAATAAAATCAATGATCATAATGTTATCGTAAATGACCTACACTGAGCCCTGAAGACATTCCATCTAATTGTCTTTTTGAAGTATGCATTCTTTTATTATTTCTGCCGTGATTAATAAATACTGTTACAGATTGTATTTCCTGAATCTAATAAGTTCTCAAAATTATAGTTTCAATTGTTTCCATTTTCTAAAAGACTTCATTAAAAAATATACTCTGGAATAATAGAAATCTTGAAATTCACACAGGTGTTGTAGATGCCTATCTGAGGCATGATTATCTCATTCATGTCTTATTCTTGGCCCTTCCTTGAATATGGACCAGCCTGAGGTCAAATGGCACTTTACTCCAAGAGCCCACTGCACTAGGGAAGCTCGTCAGCTCTCTGAAGTTACCATTTACTCCTTCCATTTGTCATTTGTCTCGGCAGTACCTATAAAATTTAATAATTCATTGTTTCTAAAAACATTGACTGTGTTCCTGTTATGTGTAAAGCATATTAGTAACATTAAGATGGAAAATGCATGGTTGGTCAATTCCTTCAGAGTCCCCAGCTGTTGTAAATGTAATAAAATATGCTAAATGAATAGGGTCATGAATTCTGATTTTTGCCAGCAAAGAGGAAGATTTCTAATTGGCCTTGGGAAGGGGCGGGATGAAAGAAGTCTTTCAGAAATTCATTGATTACTCATTATGCACTAGATCCAATCTAAATACTTTATATGTATTGTCTTGGTGTTTATGTTTCAAACCTCTATGAATTTCCATTTATTACTGTTATCATTATGCCATTTAAAAAATGAAAATTTGATAGTATAGAGAGTTTTAAGTAACTTGCCACAAACCCAGATTACACAGAGCCGGGTGGGGCCTACTTAAACAAGAGCAGACTGGCTGGAAAGCTTTCACCCAACCCTCTGGACTGCTGGGTCAAGATCAGCCTTGTTCTTGAGTGGCTCATTTGGAACTTACTGCCTGGAAATTTTATTTAACATTTTAAACATGTTCATGTGTCCATAGGCACTTTATAAGCATTCAGAGAGTAGGAGACCTTCAGGCCGGCAGAATAGCAAAGAAAGAACTTAGAATTTATAGGTGAGTGAAATGAGTTTAGGCCAGATGCCCTGAGGGTCAGAAAGCTTTTATGCACGTCCATCCACACCAGTATAACAGGCCAACCCTAGCTGGATTGAAAAACGGTGGAGTCGTATTTCCTGGCACCAGGTGGTAGAAGAAAGAACACTGGCCCCGTCTTGGGAGACTCTGTTCTAATTTTGGCTCTTTCTCTTATTCCCTTATGGTTTTCTGGACTCAAGCGCCAATCACTTGATCTTTCTGCACCTTGGATTTCACCTCTGCAAAATTGTGGACTAATACCTGACTACCTACTCCTTACTGTTTGGGTATAAAATTAGACAATTTATGGAATTGCTATGCAAACTTCAAAGCACTAGGAGAAAATGTAATCATTCATTGTGTCCGTGCAAAACATGTAAGCAGCCGAGATGGGAATGGGATCCTCCATGAGTCTTGCTTCCTCTCCATAGGAAAGATTTTCACTTGGCTTCCAGGAGACAGCACCTGCCTGGTTTTCCTCCCACTTCACTAGCTGCACCTTCTCAGGTGTTTTCTGTTGATGTCTCTTCATCTTGATCTTTTAAAACTGGAGTACTCCAAGGCCTGGTCCTGGGTCCTCTTCTCTCTCTCATGATCTCACCCCACATTCAGATGTTCAATGCCATGTAGGTACTAGTGACTCTCAAAATTACATCTTCAATTTAGCCCTTTCTCCAGAACTCTAGAGCCAGTATCCAGGGTGATAGTTTAAAAAGAAAAAAAAAAAAAAAAACTAGACCATAGACTGATCAATGGACAAATTCCAAGATGTAATACAGACAACAGTGTTAAAACGTATGAGAAAGCGTCATATTTAGAAATCTTGAAATAAAAGGAGGGTAGGAATGGATCTGCAAAGCTACTGACAAGTTCTTAGATAAGCCAGACTCCTGGTTCCCAGACTTCTTTACCTTGAGTTGCTTCTGGCACTATGTATCCAGGACCAGTCTCTGGCTTGCCCTCATCAGAATGGAGGGATTTTGGGGAGAAGAAACTTAAAAAAAAAAAGAATTTTCTCCTTTAAAAATCTTCTAAAGATTTATTTAAAAGCTTTTGCACATCAAAGGAAACCATATACAAAATGAAAGGACAACCTACAGAATGGAAGAATATATTTGCAAACGATGTGACCAACAGGGGATTAATTTCCAAGATATACAAACAGCTCAATACCAAAAAAAAAACCCAAACAAAAATTGGGCTGAAGATCTAAATAGACATTTCTCCAAAGAAGACATACAGGTGACCGATAGGCACATGAAAATATGCTCAACATCACTAATTATTAGAGAAATGCAAATCAAAACTATAATGATGTATCACCTCACTGTAGTTAGAATGGCCATCATCAGAAAGTCTACAAATAATAAATGCTGGACAGGGTGTGGAGAAAAAGGAACCCTCCTGCACTGTTGGTGGGAATGTAAATAGGTGCAGCCACTATGGAGAGCAGTGTGGAGTATCTTTAAAAAACACTAAAAATAGAGTTACCATATGATCTTGCAAACCCATTCATGGGTACATATCTGGGAAAAACTAGAATTGGAAAAGATACGTGCACCCCAGTGTTCACAGCAGCACTATTTATAATAGCCAAGACATGGAAGCAACCTAAGCGTCCATCGATAGATGAGTGGATAAAGAAAATGTGATATATATAAATACACACACACACACACACACACATACACAATGGAATATTACTCAACCATGAAAAAGAATGAAAATGCCATTTCAGGAACATGGATGACCTAGAGATTATCATACTAAGTGAAGTAAACCAGACAGAGAAAGGCAAATATATGACATCGCTTATATATGGGAAAAAAAAGATACAAATAAACTTATTTACAAAATAGAAATAGACTCACAGACATAGAAGAGAAACTTATGGTTGCCAAAGGGGATGTGGGAGGGATAAATTAGGAGTCTTAAATTAACATTTACACACTATCTATAAAATAGATAACCAACAAGGACCTACTGTATAACACAGGGAACTGTACTCAATATTTCGTAACAACATATAACGGAAAAGAATCTGAGAATATATATATATATATATATATATATATATATATATATACACACACACACACACACACATATATGTATGTATATGTATAACTGAATCACAATATTGTAAATCAACTATACTTCAATTTAAAATAAATAAATTTATTTTTAGTTCTACTTGAGCAAGGTAAACATTTTCTCAATCCCTAGGATATTTCTCCTCCTTACAAATACTTGAAGCTCCTTTAACCATGACAAAATCCATTATTCCACAGTGAGAGAGACAGCGTTCCCAAATTTAAGTGCTTTTCAGAACATTTGTATTTAATCTAACTGAATCTAATCTAATCTAAATTCTATTCAGTAATCAAGCAAAATATAAATAGCTGACAATGGATGCCTTCATATTTCCATAAAAGGAAGAGCTTAAGTGACTTAGAAGGCTCAACGTGCTAAATATTGGGGTCACTCTAATGAAGGGAATGGGCACATGATAGGAGGATGAAAATGACAGGTGTTTTATTTTACTGATTTATTTCTTTTAACTGCTTTATTGCAGTAAAATTGCTTTACAATGGTGTGTTAATCTTATAACAAAGTAAACCAGCTATACATATACATATACCCCCATACTCTTCCCTCTTGCGTCTCCCTCCCACCCTCCCTATCGCACCCCTCTAGGTGGTCACAAAGCACAGAGCTAATCTCCCAGTGCTATGTGGCTGCTTCCCACTAGCTGTCTATTTTACATTTGGTAGTATACATAAGTCCATGCACTCTCTCACTTTGTCCCAGCTTCCCCTTCCCCCTCCCCATGTCCTCAAGTCCATTCTCTACATCTGCGTCATTATTCCTGTCCAGCCCTTAGGTTCTTCAGAACCACTTTTTTTTATTAGTTTCCATATATATGTGTTAGCATACAGTATTTGTTTTTCTCTTTCTGACTTACTTCACCCTGTATGACAGGCTCTAGATCCATCCAACTCACTACAAATAACTCAATTTCATTACTTTTTATGGCTGAGTAATATTCCATTGTATATATGTGCCACATCTTCTTTATCCATTCATAGGTTGATGGACACTTAGGTTGCTTCCATGTTATGGCTACTGTAAATAGAGCTGTAGTGAACATTGTGGTACATGACTCTTTTTGAACTATGGTTTTCTCAGGGTATATGCCCAGTAGTGGGATGGCTTGGTCGTATGGTAGTTCCATTTTTAGTTTTTTAAGAAACCTCCATACTGTTCTCCATAGTAGCTGTATCAATTTACATTCCCACTGACAGTGCAAGAGTGTTCCCTTTTCTCCACACCCTCTCCAGCATTTATTGTTTCTAGATTTTTTGATGATGGCCATTCTGACTGGTGGGAGATGATATCTCATTGTAGTTTTGATTTGCATTTCTCTAATGATTAGTGATGTTGAGCATTCATTCATGTGTTTATTGGCAATCTGTATATCTTCTTTGGAGAAATGTCAATTTAGGTCTTCTGCCCATTTTTGGATTGGGTTGTTTGTTTTTGTTGATATGGAGCTGCATGAGCTGCTTGTAAATTTTGGAAATTAATCTTTTGTCAATTGCTTCATTTGCAAATATTTTCTGAGCGTTGTCTTTTGGTCTTTTTTATGGTTTCCTTTGCTGTGCAAAAGCTTTTAAGTTTCATTAGGTCCTATTTGTTTATTTTTGGTTTTATTTCCATTTCTCTAGGAAGTGGGTAAAAAAGGATCTTGCTGTGATTTATGTCATAGAGTGTTCTGCCTATGTTTTCCTCTAAGAGTTTGATAGTGTCTGGCCTTACATTTAGGTCGTTAATCCATTTTGAGGTTTTTTTTGTGTATCGTGTTAGAGAGTGTTCTAATTTCATTCTTTTACATGTAGCTGTCCAGTTTTCCCAACACCACTTTTTAAAGAGGCTGTCTTTTCTCCATTATATATTCTTGCCTCCTTTATCAAAAATAAGATGACCATATGTGCGTTGGTTTATCTCTGGGCTTTCTATCCTGTTCCATTGATCTATATTTCTGTTTTTGTGCCAGTACCATACTGTCTTGATTATTGTAGCTTTGTAGTATAGTCTGAGGTCCAGGAGCCTGATTCCTCCACCTCCGTTTCTCTTTCTCAAGATTGCTTTGGCTATTCGGGGTCTTTTGTGTTTCCATACAAATTGTGAAATTTTTTGCTCTAGTTCTGTGAAAAATGCCATTGGTAGTTTGATAGGGATTGCGTTGAATCTGTAGATTGCTTTGGGTTGTATAGTCATTTTCAAAATGTTGATTCTTCCAGTCCAAGAACATGGTATATCTCACCATCTGTTTGTATCATCTTTAATTGCTTTCATCAGTGTCTGATAGTTTTCTGCATACAGGTCCTTTATCTCCTTAGGTAGGTTTATTCCTAGGTATTTTATTCTTTTGGTTGCAATGGTAAATGGGAGTGTTTCCTTAATTTCTCTTTCAGATTTTTCATCATTAGTGTATAGGAGTGCAAGAGGTTTCTGTGCATTAATTTTGTATCCTGCTACTTTACCAAATTCATTGATTAGCTCTAATAGTTTCCTGGTAGTTTCTTTATGATTCTCTATATATAGTATCATGTCATCTGCAACCAGTGACAGCTTCACTTCTTCTTTTCTGATTTGGATTCCTTTTATTTCTTTTCCTTCTGTGATTGCTGTGGCTAAAACTCCCAAAACGATGTTGAATAATAGTGATGAGAGTGGACAACCTTGTCTTGTTCCTGACCTTAGTGGAAATAGCTTCAGTGTTTCACTATTGAGAACGATGTTGGCTGTGGGTTTCTCATATATGGCTTTTATTATGTTGAGGAAGGTTCCCTCTATGCCTACTTTCTGGAGGGTTTTTATCATAAATTGGTGTTGAATTTTGTTGAAAGGCTTTTCTGTATCTATTGAGATGGTCATATGGTTTTTCTCCTTCAATTTGTTAATATGGTGTATCACATTGATTAATTTGCATATACTGAACAATCCTTGCATTCCTGGGATAAACCCCACTTGATCATGGTGTAGGATCCTTTTAATGTGCTGTTGGATTCTGTTTGCTAGTATTTTGTTGGGAATATTTGCATCGCATCTATGTTCATCAGTGATATTCGCCTGTAGTTCTCTTTGTGACATATTTCTCTGTTTTTGGTATCCGGGTGATGGTGGCCTCGTATAATAAGTTTGGAAGTTTTCCCCCCTCTGCTATATTTTGGAAGAGTTTGAGAAGGATAAGTGTTTACTCTTCTCTAAATTTTTGATAGAATTCACCTGTGATGCCATCTGATCCTAGGCTTTTGTTTTTTGGAAATTTTTAATCACAGTGTCAATTTCAGTGCTTGTGACTGGTCTTTTTATATTTTCTGTTTCTTCCTGGTTCAGTCTCAGAAGTCTATGCTTTTCGCAGAGTTTGTCCATTTCTTACAGGTTGTCCATTTTACTGGCATATAGTTGCTTGCAGTAATCTCTCATGATCCTTTGTATTTCTGCAGTGTCACTTGTTACTTCTCCTTTTTCATTTCTAATTCTATTGATTTGAGCCTTCTCCCTTTTTTTCTGGATGAGTCTGGCTAATGGTTTATCAATTTTGTTTATCTTCTGAAAGAACCAGCTTTTATTTTTATTGATCTTTGCTACTGTTTCCTTCATTTCTTTTTCATTTATTTCTGATCTGTTGTTTATTATTTCTTTCCTTCTGCTAACTTTGGGTTTTTTTTATTCTTTCTCTAATTGCTTTATGTGTAAGGTTAGGTTGTTTATTTTAGATGTTTCTTGTTTCTTGAGGTAGGATTCTATTTCTATAAACTTCCCTCTTAGAACTGCTTTTGCTGCATCCCATAGGTTTTGGGTTGTCATGTTTTCATTGTCATTTGTTTCTAGGTATTTTTGATTTCCTCTTTGATTTCTTCAGTGATCTCTTGGTTATTCGCTAAGGGTTTTAGATTAGACAATATCATGTAGTCATCCTTGGTTATATTCAGCAAAGGGAAGTTTTACAGGCTTTGCTTGAAAACAGAGTAGAAGTAGCTAGCACTGAATCACAGACATGCCCCGTTCCTCTCCTTCAAGGCCCCTGCAGGTGGTTGAGCCTAGCCTGCGGAAACTGACTCTGAATAAGAGTGCAGCAGGTTGAGGACCTTGGCATAGACTGAATGTTTGTGTCCACCCAAAATTCATGTTTAATCCTAATCCCCAATGTGATGATATTTAGCAGTGGGCTCTTTGGGAGGTGTCCAAGTCATGAAGGTAGAGCCTTCCTAATTGAGATTAGTACCCTTATGAAGGAGACTCTAGAGAGCTAGCTGGCCCCTTCTGCCTTATGAAGACTCAGCTGGAAGACAACTGTCTATGAACTGGGAAGGAAGCAGGTCCTTGCCAAACACTGAACCGGCCAGCATCTTGATCTTGGACTCCCAGCCTCCATAACTGTGAGAAATGAATATCTATTGTTTGTAAGCTGTCCAGTCTGTGGTCCTCTGTCACAGCAGCCCAAACGGACTGCTTCTCCCTTTCGCCTCCCCATCTCTGTCCCCCACTACTGTGTCCATTTTTTAAACATAGCTGATTTTTTAATATTAAGAGGCCTAGTTAGCCAAGTATTACTGTTCTTAAAATAAAAATTAACTAATTCTGTGCTCAAATGATAAGAGCTTCGTAAACTCCTTTAGCTTAGCCAGACTATAGCACAAGAAGGAACAGTTTGTATAAATAGAGTTGTCTCTCTGTTGAGTGAATTTCTCACATAATTTTCCACTCTATCAGTTAGCTATATTTCCAGAAATAATTCCCACTTTATAGCCTAGTGTAAAGACTCATGACTCTACCTCTCTACTTATAAAAATACTGCTCATTATTCTCCATATTATCTTTGGCCAAGTATGGACACATAAAACAGACTGAATGGAAGGGTCTGAAAAGAAAGTGTGCTTACAGAAAAATGGTTTTCCATAATCCCTTCCTCAATTCAACAATGTATCTATTCAGGTGCTAACAAAAATAGCAAAGGTCAGGATATATTCCGATTATAATTTGATGGATTGTTAAAAACATTGCCCATTTATTTTAAGAATATACCATAAATTTTTTCTTCCCTCAGTTCAGAGACTAGACACCAAATTGAATGGAAGGAGTCACACAGAGATGAGATATCAAGAAATATATGATGTTTTCCCCCAAATTTCCTCATGGTCTCTAAAATGAATATCTTTCTCATTTACACCACCAGGATTCCTATTGTTATTCCCATGTCTTACAGTAATTTCAAGTCCATAAATAACTTTGCCTATTAAATCTTAACATGTTAGAGAATTGCATATTTTTCTGTGATTATCAGTTCACTGGACTATTAAATCCACTTATTCTGTATTTGGTAAAATGGTCTAGAGAAACCATGAAATTATTTCATGCTGTTAACAGAAGGGGCAGCTTAAATCCATAAACAACTTGTTAGCACAGGTTTCAAACCTTTAAATATTCACTTGGTATGACTCATGTTCAATACCTTATTTCCACATTATTTCTAAATGTACAAAAACAGAATTGATTGGTTACTGGAGTCATATTTATAAGCTCATCCCTCAATGTTTTCCTCCCTTGGTGATCAATTTCTTCAGGCTGGGTAGCAAGAATATCCCCAACCCCTGATCTTGCCCCAAAGTAAATAGAGTACTGCGGATGCATTCCAAGGTATTTGGAAACCTCACTCTAACATAAGGACCATTCCTCCTATTGGAAAGAACACTGAGGAACCACAGATGGTTCAGGAACACACAACTGGGCCAAGTTTTAACATTTTAGTGTTGCCACATTGGGTTTTGTTTCCCAGTAACAATGCAGCCAAGTATCTTGAAACTCCTGCCTCTGGCAGGAGGCTGCTTCTTACTCAGGAGAGCTAGCTTTCTAAGGATGCTTTTTTTTTCTTCATCAGATGTATAAGTCAATGCAACTACCTAGTAATATCTGTGGCCCACAGGTGTCATACTTCAATTTTAATCTGGGCTACTCACAGCTCTTGGAAACAAATAATTGAAAAGCATTTTATTTTTTATCAGTTTCTCACCTTTATGAAGTGAGGCAATGTTACTGTTGCATCATTGCAAATGCAGTGATGGGTGATGTGATATTTCCTTTTTACATGAGTAGCAAAATGAGGTTGTGCATGAAAAGATCCATCATAATTTTTCTTTAAAAACTGATCATTATCATTTATGAAACTCTAATAAGTCACCTGAAGTTGGATGTGGCCTGTTTCTGTGTGTGCAGTGAGAGTTGGGAGGATGCGAGAGGAAGCCCAGAGGGTCTGCCCGCACCTGTGTTGGAAGGGCCCAAAGCAAGCCTGGAGCCTGATGGGACTCAAGCTTCTGCTTTCTTAAGGTAGGTATGTTTTTTCAGTCATGAATTGCAAAAGACTTTGTGTGGAAAGACTCAGAATGTGCTCAGCAGATGAGCTGCAGCAGCAACCACGACTCACTGGCTCAGGTGTGTTTATCTGCTTCTTGCTGTGCTACTTTCTCACACTCTTTTGGAGCCTTTTCTTCCAAATTGAAAACGGTCCCTAATAAAAATCAGTTCATGGGAAAAGTCATTTCTTGAAGGACCAAACTGCTGAAGCTGCCTGGGTTTTCTGTCCCTGACGTTTCCCTTCCTCCCTGTCCCTGGCCCACTGTCATTAGGTGTGTGACACTGGAAAAGACAAAATGCACCTTCCTTTTCCACTGAGCTGTCTTGTATGCCCAGTTATGTTGGTGCTGAGATTCTCTCTGGTTTCAGTTGGTTAGTGATGGAGCACTAAATCTCACCAGAAGGACACAGAATTCCCTAAGCGCATACTCAGATGTGCCAGCCTGGCCAGTCCCCAGGAAGAGAGGTACACGAACTGGCTCTGCCCAGAGGCCCCAGTCAGGTGAGAAACAAGGGCAGAGGGATGGTGAAGTTCAAAGTAGTGACCTGACCTACCTCTGAACTTGTGCAAGCATGTCTCTACCATCCTTAAGTCAGCACCAATTCCTGAACCATTTAAGTCACTTTGCTTATTGCTTTGTCAGAGAAGTACATGAGATGCTTTTCCAAACATGGAGACACTAAGCATTCTGAAGCTAAGTCAGGATAAGTCTCAGTAGTTGGTTCTGCTGTCATGGGCTTGTGTGACGGTGAACTTTGTCTTCTCTTTAGTGACAAGTTTCCTCTCCAGAGACCACAACAATGCCTCTGGTTTTATCTTTGTGCCTCACATAGAAAGACATTAAAATAACCCAAGATACATGATAACATTTCCACTCTATACTATCTTTAGATTGCATGCCCTCAGTCATAAATCGATTTCTTGAAATAGCAACTCCTAGTTTGGAGATTTTCCCCATACATTCAGCATTAAGGCTTTCTGGGAAATATTTTTAATTATCTCCAGTTCTAACTCTATTTTATTAACAAAGACCTGGAAAGGTGAGGGATATGGAAAAAAAAAAGTGCATGATCAATTCCCAATCTTCTATAAAGGGCATAATGAAATGAGTTGCTATTAGATGTGATAGTAATGGATTATTACAATGTTTTTTTTCCCAAGGAAGTTGGCAATGTCTCAGTCCTGTTCCAGGTCAGTTACTTGTACCTTCCTTGTCTATAGCAAAAGTGAATATGTGAAAATATATCCAGTAGAGTAAGGCAAATAGCACATGTTCTTGGGTGAGTCTTTGACTAATAAACTAGGCTGTCTCATGAGGACATCTCTGTACCCTAATGCTTTGGGGCTGAAGAAGCCATTATTGCCCTGAGCCCACACCCAAGCCTTCTGATGAGTGTAAAAGTCAGTCCAAACCACAAGTAGCTCAGAGCTGACTGCTAGGTGGCTGTGGTATAGAACCTTGTTACCACTACTGGCAAATAAAGGGAGACCAGGTGAAGAGGAGTACCATGTGAGAACACATTGTACCTTGAGGCACTGGTGTCCCCGGGGCTGTGGTTCAGTAATAGACTCCATTCTTGGGCTACAAGTCCTGAAGACATGATTCAGCACATGTCAAAGGTGGATTTATTGACTATGGATTGGGGAAGAACAGGGTTTTAGCTGGTGGTGACCAGAAGGGGAGCTCCGTGCCTCCTGACCGGCCCCTCTCCTCCCACATCTTCCCTGAGACTGGGGCGTGGTGCTCAAGTCTGTGCTCACTTCCTCACGAGTCACTGTCAAAGAGGGAAGGAGGTCCATGTCTCCTGGCTTCCATTTAGAAGTCCTGGGGCACACTTTTAATATGGTTGGCTTGGGGCTTTGCATCAATAAGAAGAATAGTGATGGCTCAGGGTGATTTTGATGCTTACAGTCATACCCAAGGGTCTAGGTCTGCTGTCAGAGTCGGTATGTAGCAGGTACACATGGGCACGGGGAGGGTGGCATGGATGCTGTACAGAGAGCACTTGCCAATGCTGGGTCAGTACCTTCACCTCTGTGCACAGCTACTTTCCAGAGAAGGTGAATCAGGTCACCGTTCTTTTGCCCTGGGGTGAAGTACTGGTAGATGGAGGGGAAGGGAGGGCCCAAAATACATCTTTTCTTCTTTCTTTCTTCCTTCTCTCCCTCCTGCCTTCCCTCCCTCCTTCTTTCCTCCCTCCCTCCCTTCCTTCCTTCCTTCCTTTTTTAATATAGGAAAATATTTACATATTTCCAACTTTCTTTGGTGGAGATCTTAAGAGCACATTCAAGATGTAAAAGGTCTGGAAATGAGGCAGCACTGAGACTACCTTTAGGTCTCTCCTGCTGTACACACGGGTTCTGAGAGCATGTCCTGTGGCTTCAGTATGGTGCTTTCATCAGTGTACCATGTTGCGCCTTCATTTTCTCCACTGGCCATGACATTAATGTGTGTGTGTTTTTTTTTAATGTTTCTACTAGGTTACCTGTTGGTATGAACCACAGGCATCAAAAACTGAGCTTCTTTACTCTTTACTCAGACTTGATGAAAAATTCCATTTTACTCAAGAACTGCTAGTGCTAAAAGGCTCCGAAACATGTTCCAAGTCACACTGTAACAGCAACAGGACCAGAACTCCAGATCTCCTGGCTCTTAATTCACTGTCATATACAGTTTTGCTGTATTGTGGAGGCTTGTGTCTTCATCCATGCAAAGTTCAGCATTATAATTTAAAATGAACACTTTTACAAGGTTTATATACTAAGTATTTAATAATTTGTATAATCATTTCAGTTTTTATAGATTATTATTTATCATATTGCTATGTAGCCAAACCAAACATTTCTAATCTCATATTAGCTTCCTTTTGCTGCTGTAAAAATTACCACAAAATTAGTTAATTTAAAACAACATGAATCTATTATCTTACAATTCTGGAGGTCAGAGCGCTGAAATGAAGTGTCAGCAGAGCTACTCTCCTTCTGGAGCCTCTAAGGGAGAATCCATTCCTTGCCTTTTCGTTTCTAGAGACCACCCACATTCCTTGGTTTATGGCTCCACATCACTCAGATTCAGGCTGCCTGAATGACATTCAGAAATGTCATCACATTTTCCTCTCTTACCCACACTCTCTTGTTTCCCTCTGTAATTTATAAGGACTCCTGAAACCGTGAACAAGTCCCTGTGTCCCTGTCTTTTGAAGTAAAAGGCTGACTGAAGAGTTAATGATTGGAAAACGTGAAGATGGAGAAAGAAAGAATAGATGTTGGGCTGGAGAACTGGTAAGAGTTTAGACTATAAGTCTGCCACGTGGCAGAATCACTAAACTCACAGTTCTCTGACAGACATAGATAAAGGCCTGACACACATTCCTAAGTTGTTTTTACAGGAAGCAGACCCCCACCAGATGAAAACTGCTGCTCACAAGCACGTAGACCCCAGACTGGTTGGTGATGCTGACTCCCAATTACCTCATGACCAACCAATGAATGTCCACGAGTTGATCACACCCTGCTCCTTGAACCATTACTGTAAGACTCCTTACTACCCCTCCAGAGTAGGACACACAGTTTTGAGAGCATTAGCCCACTGTAGCCCCTTTGCCTGGCAAAGCAATAAAGCTATTCTTTTCTATCCACCCAAAACTCTGTCTCTGCATTTCTATTTAACACAGGTGAACAGAGGCTGAGTTTTGGCAGCACTCTCGTGCTTGGAAGTCCTTATAAATTAGACTGGGCCCACCCAGTTAATCCAGGATCATCTCCCATCCCAAGATCCTTAACTTAATCAAAGTCCCTTTCCCATATGTAGTCACTGGTTCCAGGTACTCATGCCAGGTACATCTTTGGGGACTGTTATTTTGCCTATCTATTCTCTGGAAATAAGCAGAGAGAAATCTGGAAAAGGAGAAGCTGCCCCAATGTCCTTCAGTGGCTCCTGTATTTGTAACCCAGACCCTAACAGGAAGATCCCCACACAGAACACTCAAGTGGTGAGAATCCTCCCCTTTCCCAGCTCACCTGATCCACGCTGACTCAGCCATTGGGTGAGGTTTCAGGGGAGGTCTTCATGGGAAACAGGAGGAATGGATAGGGGGTTCCTTTAGCTAAAGTACCTGTGTGACTTAAGAGGAGTCGAGGATAAGCAATCTGACTGCACGGGACAAATGTAGACTAGCTGGAGTCTCGCCCCTGGGGCTTTGTGTAAACCAAGGAGAATGAGGCCCTCCTCATGACTGGGAGCAAGGGGCCAATGGGAGGGACCTGCTGGGAGAAGGTGGGTCTGTGGTGAAGTAATCTCAGAAGGTACAGGAAGCCCTTGCTACTGCCTTCTGTTCATCGTTGGCCACTCTTTTTCCTTTTCTCATGTCTCAATATTTTATCCCTGTGGAGGAATATCTACTATCAGATGACCGCAGTTAAAACAGGCTGTGCTCTTCAGAATGTACACATGCCACCACCCCTGGCCCAATGGGCTGGCCTCAAGCTGCGGCGGAGGCAGGCTCAGGTGCTCTTCACATTTCTTATGCTTCCCTGGTCAATATACAATCAAAACACAATGACAGGAAGAAAAGCCCACTCTTTTGAGGGGATAAATGTTCTTAGTGTGTCCTCACATTAAGTAGGCATTCTGCTTATTCTTTAAGAAAATTTTTTTATTGATGTATAGTAGATGTACAATATTATGTAAGTTACAGGTGTATAATATAGTGATTCACAATCTTTAAAAGTTATGCTTCATTTACAGTTATTATAAAATATTGGCTATATTCCCTGTGTTGTACAATATATCCCTGTAGCTTATTTTATACCTAATAATTTGTTCCCCTTAATCCCCTATGTCTATATTTCCCCTCCCCCTTCCCTCTCCCCACTGGGAACCATTAGTTTGTTTTCTATATCTGTGAGTCTGTTTCTTTTTGGTTTTATTCACCAGTTGTTTGTATTTCTTAGATTCCACTTATAAATGATATCACAACAGTATTTGTCTTTCTCCATCTGACTTATTTCACTTAGCATAATACCCTCCAAGTCCATCCATGCTGTTGCAAATGGCAAAATTTCATTTTGTTTCATGGCTGAGTAGTATTCCATTGTATATATATACCACAGCTTCTTTATCCATTCATCTGTTGATGGACACCTAAGTTGCTTCCATATCTTGGCTATTGTAAATAATGCTGCAGTGAACATTGAGGTGTTTGTATCTTTTCAAATTAATGTTCTTGTTTATTTTGAATATATACCCAGGAGTGGAATATATGCTGGGTCATATGGTAGTTCTATTTATAGCTTTTTTAGAAAGTTTCATACTGTTTTCCACAGTGGCTGCACCAATTTACATTCCCACCAACAGTGTACAAGGGTTCCCTTTTCTCCACATGCTCACCAACATTTGTTATTTGTGTTCTTTCTGATGATAGTCATTCTGACAGGTGTGAGGTGATAGCTCATTGTGGATTTCTTTTTTTTTTTGGCTGTGGCATGCAGCTTATGGAATCTTAATTCCCCAACTAGGGATTGAACCCAGGCCACAGCGGTGAAAGTGCTGAGTCCTAACCACTGGACTACAAGGGAATTCCCACTCTCATTGTGGTTTTGATTTGCATTTCCCTGATGATTAACAATGTTGAGCATCTTTTCATGTGTCTGTTGGTCATCTGCATGTCCTCTTTGGAAAAATGTCTATTTAGATTTTCTGCCCATCTTTTAATCAGGTTGTTTGTTTTTTGATGCTGAGTTCTATGAGCTGTTTATATATTTTGGATATTAACCCCTTATCAGTCATATCATTTGCAAATATTTTCTCCCATTCTGTAGGTTGCCTTTTTGTTTTGTCTATGGTTTCCTTTGCTGTGCAAAAGCTTTTAAGTTTAATTAGGTCCCATTTATTTATTTTTGCTTTTATTTCCTTTGCTTTAGGAGACAGATCCAAAAAAATATTGCTAAGATTTGTCAAAGAGTGTTCTGCCTATGTTTTCCTCTAAGAGTTTTATGGTATCCAGTCTTACATTTAGGTCTTTAACCCATTTTGAGTTTATTTTTGTATATGGGGTAGAAGGTGTTCTAATTTCATTCTTTTACATGTAGCTGTCCAGTTTTCCCAGCACCACTTATTGAAGAGACTGTCTTTCCTCCTTGTTTATTCTTGCCTCCTTTGTCATAAATTAATTGACCACAAGTGTGTGGGTTTATTTCTGGGCTTTCTATTTTGTTCCATTGATTTATGTGTCTCTTTTTGTGCCAGTACCATTCTATTTTGATTACTGTAGCTTTCTTGTATAGTCTGAAGTCAGGGCGTGTGATTCCTCCAGCTCTGTTCTTCTTTCTCAATATTGTTTTGGCTATTTGGGGTCTTTCATGTTTCCATACAAATTTTAAAATTATTTGTTCTAGTTCTGTGAAAAATGTCATTAGTATTTTGATAGGGATTGCATTGAATCTGTAGATTGCCTTGGGGAGTATGGTCATTTTAACCATATTAGTTCTTCCAATCCAAGAACACTGTATATCTTTCCATCTTCAATTTCTTTCATCATTGTTTTATAGTTTTCTGAGTATATATCTTTTACCTCCTTAGGTAGGTTTATTCCTAGGTATTTTATTCTTTTTGATGCAGTGGTAAATGGAATTGTTTCCTTTCTGATAGTTTGTTGTTAGTGTATAGAAATGCAACAGATTTCTGTATATTAATTTTGATCTGCAACTTTTCTGAATTCATTGATGAGCTCTAGTAGTTTTCTGGTGACATCTTTAGGATTTTCAATGTATAGTATCATGTCATCTGCAAAATGTGACAGTTTTACTTCTTCTTTGCCAATTTGGATTCCTTTTATCTCTTTTCCTTTTCTGATTGCTGTGGATAGGACTTCCAAAACTATGTTGAATAAAAGTGGTGACAGTGGACATCCTTGTCTTGTTCCTGATCTTAGAGGAAATGCTTTTAGCTTTTAAATTAATTTTTAATTAAAATGTTTTAAGTTTTAAAAAATATTATGTTTGGGCTTCCCTGGTGGTGCAGTGGTTGAGAGTCCACCTGCCGATGCAGGGGACAAGGGCTCGTGCCCCAGTCTGGGAAGATCCCACATGCCGCAGAGAGGCTGGGCCCGTGAACAATGGCCGCTGAACCTGCACATCCGGAGCCTGTGCTCCACAACGGGAGAAGCCACAACAGTGAGAGGCCCGTGTACCACACACACACAAAAAATTATGTTTGTCTAAAGTACTCCTGAGTAACTCCAGATATGCAGATCTGTTGCTTCAGTTATATCAGGAGTTAGGCATCAATATGTCCCCAGATAGATAGTAGGTCAGGGAGTTCCCTAGAGACTGGACCAGAGTCTTTCCCATGGTGAACAGGAAGTAAGGTAAGTGAAGTGGAACATAAATTCCTTCAGGAGATGGAGGGACAGGGCCTTTCTGGGTAAGAAGGCATTAAGCCAGGAACCTATGAGAAATTTCCAAAGTCAGATTCTCCCTCTCAAAGAACAAATCCCTGTAGGTTATCTGATCTGGACTCCATTATGCATTTGAGCCCTGTAACAAACTGGCCCTATTCTAAATCCATACTCAGATAGCAGCTTCTAACTTTACCTCCCGTGGGATTGTGCCTGAGAGTCTTGGCACATGACAGCTATGACTTTACTGGACATTGTGAAATAGGCAGTTTTGTGTCTTGGGTAAAGCCCAGGACACCCTAGGCTTGGGGTGCTGAGCTTGAGGGAGTGAGGTCATCACCTGGTCAGTGCCACTGTGTGGGCACCTTTTTGAGCAATGTATATTAGTTTTCTGTTTCTTTACAGATTTTTTAAAAAGAACTTCCCCACTGTTATCCACACCTCCAGAAAAACTGAGTTATGGAACACAGAACAGGGAGATTCCACCTAACTGACAACATATTCCTTATTAATGTGTATCATGTCAATCTCAGGGAATCCCAGAGGCTAAACTTGATGACCTCGGGACCCTACAGCAGAACAGAGAAGCAGCTGCAGTGTCTGGCATTGTTTGCCTCTATCTTAGATAGACCATCATAACCTGATGGTGTCCCTACCTGCCCTACTGAACATCACCACTGGGGCCATTCACACCATCTTTATGGAATTCCTCTCCATAGAGGAAAGCCCAATGCAGAGGCTTATGTCTGCAAATGTCCTGGCCCTGTGGGAAGTTGGTCTTCGTGGCCTTGCATGACTCTATAAAAACCACCTTGCCATTACTCCCTCCCTCTGTTATCTCAAATGCTCTGGTAGTTCAGAATCTCCATCTTTTCCAGTCCAGGTCTGTGCTCCAATCACAAAATGTCCACAGTTTCATTGAGCCCTGCATCCTCAATATACCTGCATTACCTGGGGTCTGATCAAGGTAGCTCACTTCTAAAAATGAGTTCAGTTGGTGTTTTGATTTCTTGAAAAGGAACTGGCTGACATGAAGAAGCATCAATATAATTCATAGATTCAGCATTTTGACAATATGGCACAATTTGTGTTCTGTACCTTTTTATAGAGATCAGACCAGGTGTGTGAGTGGGCAGAGGGGAGAGGGTGACTGCCTGGCTGATTGGACTCAGGGAATGATGCAGAAGCCTATTTCCCTTCTCAGTTGTGCTGAGCGAATGAGCAGGTGCAAAGTTATTTTTAATTGAGCTCCACACCATGGGTCTACACAGAACTGAAGCTGTCTGTTGAGACCAGCTTTCTGCACATTCAGAACTACTCATGGACCCAATGAGAACACTTCAGTTCGTCAACTGTGTCATTTATAAAGACAAGAAACGTTATAGAAAAAAGTACTAACCACTCCAAAAGAGTGCTCAAAAGAGCACAGAGATAAATTCAATGCTTCCAAAAGACAGCTCGGTAGAACAATTGAACTCGCCAGCAGAATTTTCCATGGTAATAAATGTTCTATATTTGTTCTGTCCAATATTGTAGCTTCTAGTCACATGTTTATTGAGCATTTAAAATGTGACTTGTGTGACTGGGGAACTGAATTTTTAATTTTGTTTATTTTTTAAGCATCTTTTTTGGAGTAGAATTGCTTTACAATGGTGTGTTAGTTTCTGCTTTATAACAAAGTGAATCAGCTATACATATACATATATCCCCATATCTCCTCCCTCTTGCGTCTCCCTCCCACCCTCCCTACCCCACCCCTCTAGGTAGTCACAAAGCACCGAGCTGATCTCTCTGTGCTTTGCAGCTGCATCCCACTAGCTATCTATTTTACATTTGGTAGTATATATTAGTCCATGCCCTCTCTTACTTCATCCCAGCTTACCCTTTCCCCTCCCCATATCCTAAGTCCATTCTCTACATCTGTGTCATTATTCCTGTCCTGCCCCTAGGTTCTTCATAACCTTTTTTTTTAATTCAATATATATGTGTTAGTATACAGTATTTGTTTTTCTCTTTCTGACTGACTTCACTCTGTATGGCAGACTCTAGATCCATCCAACTCACTACAAATAACTCAATTTCATTTCTTTTTATGGCTGAGTAATATTCCATTGTATATATGTGCCACATATTCTTTATCCATTCATCTGTCGATGAACACTTAGGTTGCTTCCATGTCCTGGTTATTGTAAATAGAGCTGCAATGAACATTGTGGTACATGACTCTTTTTCAATTATGGTTTTCTCAGGGTATATGCTCAGTAATGGCACAGCTGGGTCGTATGGTAGTTATATTTTTACTTTCTTAAGGAACCTCCATATTGTTCTCCATAGTGGCTGTATCAACTTATTTTCCACCAACAGTGCAGGAGGGTTACCTTTTCTCCGCACCCTCTCCAGCATTTATTGTCTGTAGATTTTTTGATGATAACCATTCTGACTGGTGTGAGGTGATACCTCATTGTAGTTTTGATTTGCAATTCTCTAACGATTAGTGATACTGAACATTCTTTCATGTGTTTGTTGGCAGTCTGTATACCTTCTTTGGAGAAACGTCTGTTTAGATCTTCTGCCCATCTTTGGATTGGGTTGTTTGTTTTTTTGATATTGAGCTGCATGAGGTGCTTGTAAATTTTGGAGATTAATCCTTTGTCAATTGCTTCATTTGCAAATATTTTCTCCCATTCTGAGGGTTGTCTTTTTGTCTTGTTTATAGTTTCCTTTGCTGTGCAAAAGCTTTTTTTTTCTTTTTCACACACACACACACACACACACACACACACACACACTGTATTTTATTTTTACAAGAGATAAATAAACTGACACCAAGCATTGTAAATGGATGATCACAACAAAAGCAACAATGATTGCAATTACCAAACACGAAACACACTCATGCTATGTCATAATATTGACATTCAGTCCAGTAATCCTCCACTGTGACAGCTCCTTTACTTTGTAGTGAAAATTGATTTGTATATTTTTTACCTCTGAGTCCTTGTGGGATTTTTTTTTTTATTCAAACAGAAAGTCACAAAAATTATAATTGGGCTTCCCTGGTGGTGCAGTGGTTGAGAGTCCGCCTGTCGATGCAGGGGACACGTGTTCGTGCCCCGGTCCAGGAAGATCCCACATGCTGCGGAGTGGCTGGGCCCATGAGCCATGGCCACTGAGCCTGCACTTCCGGGGCCTGTGCTCTGCAACAGGAGAGGCCACAACAGTGAGAAGCCCATGTACCACAAAAAAAAAAAAAAAATTATAATCAGTTCATTCACTCCCATGTAATTAATTTTTTTTCATCTTGATCTTTTGTTAGCACTTTTATTAATTCATCAGTTTTCATTAGAGTTCTGAACATGCTTATTCATTCAGTTCAGCAGTATAGTCAGTTACCAGAAACCTGTACTTGCCAGAGTCTTTTCCACGAATTCCTTGAAGATGAAACCCTTTTATAGGAACATATTTACAAAAGCGTCAGAGTACACCCAGAACTGTCTGGAAATGGCAAGAGACTTAAAAATGACCACGGTTAAAGATTTGATGAAAGTTCATAATAATGCAATTGACAAGGAAACTTAGTTATTTCTGAGATATATTTTAAAGTAATAACTAGAATTATGACTTATAACATTATATCAGAACATATAAGATTTTTGAAATTTCATATAATGTCTGAAACATTTATATTAACATATATCCATACAAATAGCCCAAAGAAGGTTTAGTTGTTTTTTTGTTTGTTTCTTTGTTTGTTTGTTTATACTGCAGGTTCTTATTAGTCATCAATTTTATACACATCAGTGTATACATGTCAATCCCAATCGCCCATCCCACCCCACCACAGTTTTGCCTGCTTGGTGTACATACGTTTGTTCTCTACTTCTGTGTCTCAGCTTCTGCCCTGCAAACTGGTTCATCTGTACCATTTTTCAAGGCTGCACATACATGCATTAATATACGATATTTGTTTTTCTCTTTCTGACTTACTTCACACTGTATGACAGTTTCTAGATCCATCCACGTCTCAACAAATGACTCAATTTTGTTCCTTTTTATGGCTGAGTAATATTCCATAGTATATATGTACCACATCTTCTTTATCCATTCGTATGTTGATGGGCATTTAGGTTGCTTCCATGACCTGGCTATTGTAAATAGTGTTTCAATGAAAATTGGGGTGCATGTGTCTTTTTGAATTATGGTTTTCTCTGGGTATATGCCCAGTAGTGGGATTGCTGGATCAAATGGTAATTTTATTTTTAGTTTTTTAAGGAACCTCCATACTGTCCTCCATAGTGGCTGTATCAATTTACATTCCCACCAACAGTGCAAGAGGGTTCCCTTATCTCCACACCCCCTCCAGCACTGGTTGTTTGTAGATATTCTAATGATGGCCATTCTGACTGGTGTGAGGTGATACCTCATTGTAGTTTTGATTTGCATTTCTCTAATAATTAGTGATGTTGAGCAGCTTTTCATGTGCTTCTTGGCCATCTGTATGTCTTCTTTGGAGAAATGTCTATTTAGGTCTTCGGCCCGTTTTTGGAATGGGTTGTTTGTTTCTTTAATATTGAGCTGCATTAGCTGTTTATATATTTTGGAGATTAATCCTTTGTCTGTTGATTCGTTTGCAAATATTTTCTCCCATTCTGAAGGTTGTGTTTTCATCTTTTTTATGGTTTCCTTTGCTGTGCAAAAGCTTTGAAGTTTCACTAGGTCCCATTTATTTATCTTTGTTTTTATTTCCATTACTCTAGGAGGTGGATCAAAAAAGATCTTGTTGTGATTTATAACAAAGAGTGTTCTTCCTCTGTTTTCCTCTAAGAGTTTTACAGTGTGCGGTCTTACATTTAGGTCTCTAATCCATTTTGAGTTTATTTTTGTGTAGGGTGTTAGGGAGTGCTCTAATTTCATTCTTTTACATGTAGCTGCCCAGTTTTCCCAGCACCATTTATTGAAGAGACTGTCTTTGCTGCATTGTATATCTTTGCCTCCTTTGTCATAGATTAGTTGACCATAGGTGTATGTGTTAATCTCTGCACTTTCTATCTTGTTCCATTGATCTATGTTTCTGTTTTTGTGCCAGTACCATATTGTCTTGATTACCGTAGCTTTGTAGTATAGTCTGAAGTCAGAGAGTCTGATTCCTCCAGCTCCATTTTTTTTTCTCTCAAGACTGCTTTGGCTATTTGGGGTGTTTGTGTCTCCATACAAATTTTAAGATGATTTGCTCTAGTTCCATAAAAAATGCCATTGGTAATTTGATAGGGATTGTATTGAATCTGTAGATTCCTTTGGGTAGTATAGTCATTTTCACAATATTGTTTCTTCCAATCCAACAATATGGTATATCTCTCCATCTGTTGGTATCATCTTTAATTTCCTTCATCAGTGTCTTATAGTTTTCTGCATACAGTTCTTTTGTCTCCCTAGGTAAGTTTATTCCTAGGTATTTTATTCTTATTGTTGCAGTGGTAAATGGGAGTGTTTCCACAATTTCTTTTTCAGATTTTTCATCATTAGTGTATAGGAATGTAAGAGATTTCTGTGCATTAAATTTGTATCCTGCAACTTTACCAAATTCATTGATTAGCTCTAGTAGTTTTCTGTTGGCATTTTTAGAATTCTCTATGAATAGTATCATGTCGTCTGCAAACAGTGCCAGTTTTACTTCTTTTCCAGTTTGTATTCCTTTTATATCTTTTTCTTCTCTGATTGACATGGCTAGGACTTCCAAAGCTATGTTGAATAATAGTGGTGAAAGTGGACATCCTTGTCTCATTCCTGATCTTAGAGGAAATGCTTTCAATTTTTCACCTATGAGAATGATGTTTGCTGTGGGTTTGTTGTATATGGCCTTTATTATGTTTAGGTAGGTTCCCTCTATGCCCACTTTCTGGAGAGTTTTTATCATAAATGCATGTTGAATTTTGTCAAAAGCTTTTTCTGCATCTATTAAGATGATCATATGGTTTTTCTCCTTAAGTGTGTTAATATGGTGTATCACATTGACTGATTTGCATATATTGCAGAATCCTTGCATCCCTGGGATAAATCCCACTTCATCATTGTGTATGATCCTTTTAATGTGTTGTTGGATTTTGTTTGCTAGTATTTTGTTGAGGATTTTTGCATCTATATTCATCAGTGATATTGGTCTGTAATTTTCTTTTTTTGTAGTATCTTTGTCTGGTTTTGGTATCAGGGTGATGGTGGCCTCATAGAATGAGTTTGGGAATGATCCTTTCTCTGCAATATTTTGGAAGATTTTGAGAAATATGGGTGTTAGCTCTTCTCTAAATGTTTGATAGAATTCACCTGTGAAGCCATCTGGTTCTAGACTTTTGTTTGTTTGAAGGTATTTAATCACAGTTTCAATTTCATTACTTGTGATTGGTTTGTTCATATTTTCTGTTTCTTCCTAGTTCAGTCTTGGAAGGTTATACCTTTCTAATAATTTGTCCATTTCTTCCAGGTTGTCCATTTTATTGGCATAGAGTTGCTAGTAGTAGTCTCTTAGGATGCTTTGTATTTCTGCAGTGTCTGATGTAACTTCTCCTTTTTCATTTCTAATTTTGTTGATTTGAGTTCTCTCCCTCTTTTTCTTGATGAGTCTGACCAGTGGTTTATCAATTTTGTTTATCTTCTCAAAGAATTAGCTTTTAGTTTTATTGTTCTTTGCTATTGTTTTCTTTGTTTCTATTTCATTTATTTCTGCTCTGATCTTTATGATTTCTTTCCTTCTGTTAACTGGGTTTTGTTTGTTCTTCTTTCTCTAGTTCCTTTAGGTGTATGGTTAGATAGTTTACCTGAGATTTTTCTTGTTTCTTGAGGTAAGCTTGTATAGCTATAAACTTCCCTCTTAGAACTGCTTTTGCTGCATCCCACAGGTTTTGGATCACCATGTTTTCATTGTCATTTGTCTCTTGGTATTTTTTGATTTCCTCTTTGATTTCTTCAGTGATCCCTTTGTTATTTAGTAATGTATTGTTTAGCCTCCATGTGTTTGTGGTTTTTACATTTTTTCCCCTTTAATTCATTTCTAATCTCATAGCGTTGTGGTCAGAAAACATGTTTGATATGATTTCAATATTCTTAAATTTACTGAGGCTTGATTTGTGACCCAAGATGTGATCTATCCTGGAGAATGTTCTGTGCACACTTGAGAAGGAAGAGTAATCTGCTGTTTTTGGATGGAATGTCCTATAAATATCAATTAAATCTATCTGCTCTATTGTGTCATTTAAAGCTTCTCTTTCCTCATTTATTTTCATTTGGATGATCTGTCCATTGGTGAAAGTGAGGTGTTAAAGTCCCCCACTATTATTGTGTTACTTTCGATTTCCTCTTTTATAGCTGTTAGCAGTTGCCTTATGTATTGAGGTGCTCCTATGTTGGGTGCATATATATTTATAATTGCTATATCTTCTTCTTGGATTGATCCCTTGATCATTATGTAGTGTCCTTCCTTGTCTCTTGTAACAGTCTTTATTTTAAAGTCTATTTTATCTGATATGAGTATAGCTACTCCAGCTTTCTTTTGATTTCCATTTGCATGTAATATCTTTTTCCATCCCCTAACTTTCAGTCTGTATTTGTCCCTAGGTCTGAAGTGGGTCTCTTGTAGACAGCATATAGATGGGTCTTGTTTTTGTATCCATTCAGCAAGCCTGTGTCTTTTGGTTGGAGCCTTTAATCAATTCACATGTAAAGTAATTATCGATATGTATGTTCCTATTACCATCTTCTTAATTGTTTTGGGTTTGCTTTTGTAGGTCTTTTTCTTCTCTTGTGTTTCCCACTTAGAAAAGTTCCTTTAGCATTTGCTGTAGACCTGGTTTGGTGGTGCTGGATTCCCTTAGCTTTTGCTTGTCTGTAAAGCTTTTGATTTCTCCGTGGAATCTGAATGAGATCCTTGCTGGGTAGAGTAATCTTGGTTTTAGGTTCTTCCTTTTCATCACTTTAAGTATATCATGGCATTCCCTTCTGACTTGTAGAGTTTCTGCTGAGAAATCAGCTGTTAACCTTATGAGAGTTCCTTTGTATGTTATTTGTCATTTTTCACTTGCTGCTTTCAATAATTTTTCTTTGTCTTTAATTTTTGCCAATTTGATTACTATGTGTCTCGGCGTGTTTCTCCTTGGGTTTGTCCTCTATGGGACTCGCTGCACTTCCTGGACTTGGGTGGCTATTTACTTTCGCATGTTAGGGAAGTTTTCAACTATAATCTCTTCAAATATTTTCTCGGGTCCTTTCTCTCTCTCTTCTCCTTCTGGGAACTCTATAATGTGAATGTTGTTGTGTTTAATGTTGTCCCAGAGGCCTCTTAGGCTGTCTTCATTTCTTTTCATTCTTTTTTCTTTAGTCCGTTCCACAGCCGTGAATTCCACCATTCTGTCTTCCTGGTCATTTATCAGTTCTTCTGCCTCAGTTATTCTGCTATTGATTCCTTCTAGTGTAGTTTTCTTTTCAATTATTGTATTGTTCATCTCTGTTTGTTTGTTCTTTAATTCTTCCAGATCTTTTTTAAACATTTCTTGTATATTCTCAGTCTTTGCCTCCATTCTTTTTCCAAGGTGTTGGATCATCCTCACTATCATTATTCTGAATTCTTTTTCTGGAAGGTTGCCTATCCTCACTTCATTTAGTTGTTTTTCTGGGGTTTTATCTTGTTCCTTCATCTGGTATATGGCCTTCTGCCTTTTCACCTTGTCTATCTTTCTGTGAATGTGGTTTTTGTTCCACAGGCTGCAGGATTGTTTTTCGTCTTGCTTCTGCTGTCTGCCCTCTGGTGGATAACGCTATCTAAGAGGTTTGATGGGAGGGACTAGTGATGGGTAGAGCTGACTGTTGCTCTGGTTGACAGAACTCAGTAAAACTTTAATCCACTTGTCTGTTGATGGGTGGAGCTTGGTTCCCAACCTGTTGGTTGTTTGGCCTGAGAAACCCAACACTAGAGCCCTCCTGGGCTCTTTGGTGGGCCTAATGACAGACTGTGGGAGGGCTCACGCCAAGGAGTACTTCCCAGAACTTCTGCTGCCAGTTTCCTTGTCCCCGTGGTGAAATACAGCCATCCCTTGCCTCTCCAGGAAAACCCTCCAAGACTAGCAGGTAGGTCTGGTTCAGTCTCCCCTGGGGTCACTGCTCCTTCCCCTGGGTCCCGATGCACAACACTACTTTGTGTGTGCCCTCCAAGAATGGAGTCTCTGTTTCTCCCCATCCTGTCAAAGTCCTGCAATCAACCCCCACTAGGCTTCAAAATTTAATTCTCTAGTAATTCCTCCACCTGTTGCCAGACCCCAAGGTTGGGAAGCCTGACGTGGGGCTCAGAACCTTCACTCCAGTTGGTGGACTTCTGTGGTATAAGTGTTCGACAGTCTGTGAGTCACCACCCACCAGTTATGGAATTTGATTTTACTGTGATTGTGCCCCTCCTACCATCACACTGTGGCTTCTCCTTTGTCTTTGGATGTGGGGTATCTCTTTTGGTGACTTCCAGTGTCTTCCTGTCAATGATTGTCCAGCAGCTAGTTGTGATTCTGGTGTTCTCACAAGAGGGAGTGAGAGCACGTCCTTCTACTCTGCCATCTTGGTTCCTCCTGTGCAAAAGCTTTTAAGTTTCATTAGGTCCCATTTGTTTATTTTTGTTTTTATTTCCATTTCTCTAGGAGGTGGGTAAAAAAGGATCTTGCTGTGATTTATGTCATAGAATGTTCTGCCTATGTTTTCCTCTAAGATTTGATAGTGTCTGGCCTTACATTTACGTCTTTAATCCATTTTGAGTTTATTTTTGTGTATGGTGTTAGGGGGTGTTCTAATTTCATTTTTTACATGTAGCTGTCCAGTTTTCCCAATACCACTTTTTAAAGAGGCTGTCTTTTCTCCATTATATATTCTTGCCTCCTTTATCAAAAATAAGATGACCATATGTGCGTTGGTTTATCTCTGGGCTTTCTGTCCTGTTCCATTGATCTATATTTCTGTTTTTGTGCCAGTACCATACTGTCTTGATTATTGTAGCTTTGTAGTATAGTCTGAGGTCCAGGAGCCTGATTCCTCCAGCCCCGTTTTTCTTTCTCAATATTGCTTTGGCTATTCGGGGTCTTTTGTGTTTCCATACACACTGTGACATTTATTGTTCTAGTTCTGTGATAAATGCCATTGGTAGTTTTATAGGGATTGCATTGAATCTGTAGATTGCTTTGGGATGTATAGTCATTTTCAAAATGTTGATCCTTCCATTCCAAGAACATGGTATATCTCACCATCTGTTTGTATCATCTTTAATTTCTTTCATCGGTGTCTTATAATTTTCTGCGCACAGATCTTTTGTCTCCTTAGGTAAGTTTATTCCTAGGTGTTTTATTCTTTTTGTTGCAATGGCAAATGGGAGTGTTTCCTTAATTATCGTTAGATTTTTCATCATTAGTGTATAGGAATGCATGAGATTTCTGTGCATTAATATTGTATCCTGTTACATTGCCAAATTCATTGATTAGTCCTAGTAGTTTTCTGGTAGCATCCTTAGGATTCTCTATGTACAGTATCATGTCATCTGCAAATAGTGACAGCTTTACTTCTTCTCTTCCAGTTTGGATTCCTTTTATTTCTTTTTCTTCTCTGATTGCTGTGGCTAAAACTTACAAAACTATGTTGAATAATAGTGGTGAGAGTAGACAACCTTGTCTTGTTGCTGATCTTAGTGGAAATAGTTTCATTTTTTTTTGCCATTGAGAATGATGTTGGCTGTGGGTTTGTCATATATGGTTTTTATTATGTTGAGGTTAGCTCTGTCTATGTCAACTTTCTGGAGGGTTTTTATCATAATTGGGTATTGAATTTTGTCAAAAGCTTTTTCTGCATCTATTGAGATGATCATATGGTTTTTCTCCTTAAGTCTGTTAATATGGTTTATCACATTGGTTTACTTATGTATATTGAAGAATCTTTGCAGTCCTGTGATAAACCCCACTTGATCAAGGTGTATGATCCTTTTAATACACTGTTGAATTCTGTTTGCTAGTATTTAGTTGAGGATTTTTGCATTGCATCTATGATCATCAGTGATATTGGCCTGTAGTTTTCTTTTTTTGTGACATCTTTGTCTGGTTTTGGTATCAGAGTGATGGTGGCCTCGTAGAATGAGTTTGGGAGTGTTCCTCCCTCTGCTATATTTTGGAAGAGTTTGAGAGGATAGGTGTTCCCTCTTCTCTAAATGTTTGATAGAATTAGCCTCTGAAGCCATCTAGTTCTGGGCTTTTGTTTTTTGGAAGATTTTAAATCACAGTCTCAATTTCAGTGCTTTTGATTGGTCTGTTTATATTTTCTATTTCTTCCTGGTTCAGTCTCAGAAGGTTGTGCTTTTCTAAGAATTTGAACATTTCTTCCAGGTTGTCCATTTTATGAGCATATACTTGCTTGTAGTAATCTCTCATGATCCTTTGTATTTCTGCAGTATCAGTTGTTACTTCTCCTTTTTCATTTCTAATTCTATTGATTTGAATCTTCGTTTTCTTCTTGATGAGTCAGGCTAATGTTTTATCAATTTTGTTTATCTTCTCAAAGAATCATCTTTTAGTTTTATTATCTTTGCTATTGTTTTCTTCACTTCTTTTTCATTTATTTCTGATCAGATATTTATGATTTCTTTCCTTCTGCTAACTTTGGTGTATTTTTGTTCTTCTTTCTCTAATTGTTTTAGGTGTAAGTTTAGGTTGTTTATTTGAGATGTTTCTTGTTTCTTGAGGTAGGATTGTATTGCTATAAACTTCCCTCTTAGAACTGCTTTTGCTGCATCCCATAAGATTTGTGTCGTCTTGTTTTCATTGTGACTTGTTTCTAGGTATTTTTTTATTTTGTCTTTGATTTCTTCTGTGATCTCTTGGTTATCTAGTAGTGTACTGTTTAGCCTCAATTTGTTTGTATTTTTTACAGGTTTTTTTCCTGTAATTGATATCTATTCTCATAGTGTTCTGTCAGCAAATATACTTGATACAATTTTAATATTCTTAAATTTACCAAGGCTTGATTTGTGACCCAAGATATGATCTATCCTGGAGAATGTTCCATGAGCACTTTAGAAAACTGTGCATTCTGTTGTTTTTGGATGGGAAGTCCTATAAATATCAATTAAGTCCATCTTGTTCAATGTGTCATTTAAAGCTTGTATGTTCTTATTTATTTTCATTTTGGATGAGCTGTCCATTCATGAAGTTTGGGTGTTAAAGTCCCCTACTAGGATTGTGTTACTGTTTTTTTCCCCTTTTCTGGCAGTTGACATTTGCCTTATGTATTGCGGTGTTCCTATGTTGGGTGCATAAATATTTACAATCGTTATATCTTTTTCTTGAATTGATCCCTTGATCATTATCTAGTGTCCTTCTTTGTCTCTTGTAATGGTCTTTATTTTAATCTGTACTTTTTCTGATATGAGTGTTGCTACTCCAGGTTTCTTTTGATTTCCATTTGCATGGAATACCTTTTTCCATCGCCTCACTTTCAGTCTGTATGTGTCCCTAGGTCTGAAGTGAGTCTCTTGTAGACAGCATATATACAAGTCTTGTTTTTGTATCCATTCAGCCAGTCTGTGTCTTTTGGTTGGAGCATTTAATCCATTTACATTTAATGTAAATATCAATATGTATGTTCCTATTACCATTTTCTTAATTGTTTTGGATTTGTTATTGTAGGTCTTTTCCTTCTCTTCTCTTTCCTGCCTAGAGAAGTTCCTTTAATATTTGTTGTAAAGCTGGTTTAGTGGTGCTGAATTCTCCTAGCTTTTCTTGTCTGTAAAGCTTTTAATTTCTCCATCTAATCTGAAGAGATCCTTGTTGGTTAGAGTCATCTTGGTTGTAGGTTTTTCCCTTTCATCACTTTAAATATGTCCTGCCACTCCCTTCTGGCTTGCAAAGTTTCTGCTGAAGGATCAGCTGTTAATCTTATGGGGATTCCCTGGTATGTCATTTGTTGTTTTTCCTCTGCTGCTTTTAATATTTTTTCTTTGTATTTAATTTTTGATAGCTTGATTAATATGTGTCTTGGCGTGTTTCTCTTAGGATTTATCTGGTACAGGACTCTCTGTGCTTCCTGGACTTGATTAACTATTTTCTTTCCCATATTAGGGATGTTTTCAACTTTAATCTCTTCAAATATTTTCTGTCCCTTTCTTTTTCTCTTCTTCTTCTGGGATCCCTACAATTCGAGTGTTGGTGTGCTTAATGTTGTCCCAGAGGTCTCTAAGACTGCCCTCATTTCTTTTCATTCTTTTTGCTTTATTCTGCTCTGCAGTAGTTATTTCCAATCTTTTATCTTCTAGGTCACTTATCTATTCTTCTCCGTCTGTTATTCTGCTCTTGATTCCTTCTAGAGAATTTTTCATTTCATTTATTGTGTTGTACATCATTGTTTGCTTGCTCTTTAGGTTTCCTAGGTCCTTGTTAAATTTTTCTTTTATTTTCTCCATTCTATTTCCAAGATTTTGGATCTTCTTTACTATCATTGCTCTGAATTCTTTTTCAGGTAGACTGCCTATTTCCTCTTCATTCGTTTGGTCTGGTGGGTTTTTACCTTGCTCCTTCATCTGCTGTGTGTTTTTCTGTCTTCTCCTTTTGCTTATCTTAGTGTGTTTGGGGTTTCCTTTTGCAGGCTGCAGGTTCGTAGTTCCCATTGTTTTCAGTGTCTGTCCCCAGTGGCTAAGATTGGTTCAGTGGGTTGTGTAACCTTCCTGGTGGAGGGGACTCATGCCTGTTTTCTGAGGGATGAGGCTGGATCCTCTCTTTCCGGTGGGCAGGACTGTGCCTCGTGGTGTGTTTTTGGGCGTCTGTGATCTTATTATGATTTTAAGCAGCCTCTCTGCTAAAGGGTGGGCTTGTGTTCCTGTCTCACTAGTTTTTTGGCATAAGGTGTCTAGCACTGTAGCTTGCTGGTCGTTGAGTGGAGCTGGGTCTTAGTGTTGAGATGGAGGTCTCTGGGGGAGCTTTTGCTGTTTGATATTACATGGAGCTAGGAGGTCTCTGTAGGACCAATTTCCTGAACTCTGCTCTCCCACTTTCCTGACATCCAGCTGGTGCACCAAGACCGTGTCAGCCACATGGCTCAGAAGAAATGGGAGAAAGAGAGAGAGAAAGAAAGAAAGAAAGAAAGGAAGAAAGGAAGAAAGAAAGTAAGAAAGAAAGAAAGAAAGAAAGAAAGAAAGAAAGAAAGAAAGGAAAAGAAAGAAATAATAAAAATAAAATTATTAAAATAAAATTTAAAAATTATTAAAAATAAAAAAATTAAAAAGTAATTTAAAAAAAAAAGAAAAAAGAAAGAAAGAAAGAAGAGAGCAACCAAACCAAAAAAGCAAATCCACCAATGATAACAAGGGCTAAAAACTATACTAAAAAAAAAAAAAAAAATGGACAGACAGAACCCGAGGACAAATGGTAAAATCAAAGCTATAGAGAAATTCACACAAAGAAGCATACACATACACACTCACAAAAAGAGAGACAAGAAAAAAATATATATATATATACATAAAAGGAGGAAGAGAGTAACCAAATCAATAAATAAATCTACCAATGATAATAAACTCTAAATCCTAAACTAAGATAAACTTAAAACCAGAAGCAAATTAGATACAGAAAGCAAACCCAAAGTCTACAGTTGCTCCCAAAGTCCACCCCCCCAATTTTGGGATGTTCCATTGTCTATTCAGGTATTCCACAGATTCAGGGTACATCAGTTGATTGTGGAGATATAATCCACTGCTCCTGAGGCTGCTGGGAGAAATTTCCCTTTCTCTTCTTTGTTCACACAGCTCCTGGCGTTCAGCTTTGGATTTGGCCCCGCCTTTGTGCATAGGTCACCTGAGGGCATCTGTTGTCTTCTGAGAAATTTCGGGGAGAAAGTAGCAGCTGATTAGGGAGCTCTGGCTCACTCAGGCCGCAGGCGGGGAGGGGTAAGGAATGTGGGGAGATCCTGCAGAGGCAGAGGCTGGCCTGATGTTGCAACAGCCTGAGGTGCACTGTGTGTTCTCCTGGGGAAGTTGTCCCTGGATCACAGGACCCTGGCAGTGGTGGGCTGCACAGAATCCCGGGAGGGGAGGTGTGGATAGTGACCTGTGTTTGCACACAGGCTTCTTGGTGTCTGCAGCAGCAGCCTTAGCATTTCATGCCTGTCTCTGGTGTCCATGCTGATAACTGCAGCTCGTGCCCATCTCTGGAGCTCGTTTATGCAGTGCCCTGAATCCCTCTCCTTGCGCACCCAGAAACAATGGTCTCTTGCCTATTAAGCAGTTCCAGACTTTTTCCTGGACTCCCTCCTGGCTAGCTGTGGCACACTAGTCCCCTTCAGGTTGTGTTCACGCAGCCAACCCTAGTTCTCTCCTCTGAAGCTGGAGCCTTAGCTCCCAGCCCCCACCCACCCTGGCAGGTGAGCAGACAAGTCTCTCAGGCTGGTGAGTGCTGGGTCGGCACCAATCCTCTGTGCGGCAATCTCTCCACTTTACCCTCTGCCCCCCTATTGCTATGCTCTCCTCCGTGGCTCTGAAGCTTCCCCCCCAAACCCCCCCACCGACTGCACCAGTGAAGAGGTTCCTAGTGTGTGGAAACTTTTCCTCCTTCACAGCTCCCTCGCAGAGGTGCAGTTCTTGTCCCTATTCTTTTGTCTCTGTTTTTTTCTTTTTCCCTACCCAAGTATGTGGGGGTGTTTCTTGCCTTTTGGGAAGCCTGAGGTGTTCTGCCAGTGTTCAGTAGGTGTTCTGTAGGATTTGTTCCACATGTAGATGTATTTCTGATGTATTTTTGGGGAGGAAGTTGATCTCCACATCTTACTCCTCCATCATCTTGAAGGTCTCCCCAGTTTTGTTTAATTTTAATTTAAGTAGTCAGATGTGGCTAGTGGCTATCTTTTGTAGAGTGCACAGGTAGTGTGGTTTAGCTTATGGCAATAAAATCTATGGTAATAGCTAAAGAATTGAATGTAATTACTAAAAAATCATCCTCTTGCTAACCGTACATATATTTGGGTTATTCTGTCATTTGTAACTGAAAAAGGAGTATGATAGAACTTGATAAATTTTGCCATTTGAGTCTACTGCTTTTCACATTGTGCTTATATTTGGATAAGTAAAGAAGCCCATACCTGCAAACTATATTTTAAGCTGATATAACTTCCAGTGGAGATATAATGACACTGTCTTTTCCATACATGAGGCTAATGAAACACTATTGTGTCTTTTACAGTTATTTAAGGAGATTTTCATCGCCAAAATAAAGAGAAGGTAAAGTTTTAGAAAATGTTGTGCCTTTGTAGTATTTCAAAAATAGAAACTTCAAGAGGAGGAAAAATTCAATCACAATTACTTCTGGCAACATAAAAGTTAGTGCTAGTCCCAAGATCTCTGAAAATATTTTATTCAATCAGTCCGTTGGTGCAAGTTGTATTTCCCTAGCAACAAAACAGCACATATGCTTTTCCTTCCAATGTAGTTAGGCACGTACTGAACAAAATTTATAGTATTTATATTGTTATTTATATTTATATTTTTCTGCAGAATGAAATAACAACTCACATTTACTGAGCACTTGCTAAGTGTCAGGCACACTTCTTGTAACTTACATGTATTAACTCCTTGTATCCTTGTAAGAACACTGTAATGTCGGTTACTATTATTATTCACATATTATAGTTGGATAAAGTGAGAGAGGAGTTAGGTGTTTCCCAACGTTATAATACTAGTGAAGAAAGAGGGCTCTAGCTTTGTGACTCCATTCACACAAGTTAATGTATATATTTAGTCCCTACTAACTGATTATAGTTGTACTAAGTTGTGAGAATGTAAAACTGAAGAAAATATTTTCCCCATGCTCCTGTTTATTCAGAAAGACATACATAAACCAAAAGATAGAATGTGTTTAAGTGTTTGCAGTTACATCCCCATATGCATACGTTTTTGTTTTTTTTTCCCTTTTCAGCAATCTGTGTCCTTGCCTTATAGATCTGTCAATCAAGACTGTTGGCCAATAAGGTGGATACATGCTTGAAGAGAGCTACTCACATATGGCCTGAAGTCGGTAGCATCAGCATCACCTGGGAACAGGCTAGAAAATACAAATTCCCAGGCCTCGCCCAGAGATACTGATTCAGAACGTGCCATGGGGTTTGCTTTTTGGATTAGACTTCTTTACTTAGCAAAAGGCCTTTAAGACTCATCCATGTTCTTGAGTGAATCAGTAGTTCATTTTTGTTTATTGCTAAGTATTATTCCATTTTATGGACTCTCACAGTTTGTTTATCCATTATGGGGTGAAGGACATCTTGCCGGTTTAGAGTTTGGAGGTACTATGAAAAAAGCTGCCATAAACATTTTTATACAGGTTTTTGTATCAGCAAAGGCTTTCAATCACTTGAGTAAACACCTAGGAATGGGAATGCTTGATTGTATGGTTAATTTTATAACAAGTTCTTTTTCAAAGTGGTGCTATCATTTTGTATCTCCATCAGTGAGGAATGAGATATCCTGGTGCCCTGTATCGTTGCCAATATTTGGTATTGTCCTTTTTTGTTTGTTTTATCATTCTAGTCAGTGTGTAGTGGTATCTAATTGTGGGCTTAATTTTCATTTCCCTAATGACAAATATTGTCAACTTTATCAGATAAACATCTCTTCATATGCTTATTTGTGACCTTTATATTTTATTTGGTGAAGTGTTTGCTCAGATATTTTGCCCAATTTTCAAAATTGCATGCTTTATTTTCTTACAGTTGAGTTTTTAAGATTTCTTTGTATATTCTAGACACAAGTCCTTTATCATAAAAGTGACTTTTAAAATGTTTTTCTCCCAGTCCGTGTCTTGTATTTTCATTTGTTTAACAGTGTATTTCCCAGAGCTAAGATTTTAATTTTGACAAAGTCCTATTTCTCAGCTTTTTCTTTTATAGGTCATGACTTTTTTATTGTATCAGGTTTTCTTCTATGGTTTCTTTTGGAAGTTTTGTAGTTTAAATTTTATATTTCGGTCTATGACCCATTTGTATAAAGTGTGAGGTATGTGTCAGTTCATTTTTTTGCATGTGAATGTCCAATTGTTCTAGCACCATTTATTGATGATTGTCTTTTGTCCATTAAATTGCTTTAGCACCTTTGTCAAAAATTAGTTGACTATATTTGTGCGAGTCTACTTCTGGATTCCATTTTTGTTCCTTGATCTATCATTCTTCATAAACTCTGTGGATCATCTGGGTCTTCCTACTTTGTTCTTGTTCAGATTTATTTGGGCTACTCATTTCTTTGACTTTCCATATAAATTTTAAAATTAGCTTGCCAATATCTACAACAGTTTACAGAGATTTTATTTAAGACTGTGATGCATCTATAGATCATGTAGTGAAGAATTAACATCTTAAAAATCTTAAAATTCTTCTGATCCTTAAACATAGTATATCTCTTCATTTAGAATTTAAAAAATAATTTCTTCTCTTTCATCAGTGTTTTGCAGTTTTCAGCATACAAATCTTGCACTTGTTCGTTCGATTTGTACGTAGGTACATTGCATGTGTGTGTGTGTGTTGCTATTGGAAATGGTTTTATCATTTCAAATCCCAATTGTTCATGCTGGTACCTAAGCTACTTGAGAGTACAGATGACTTTTGTATATTGATCATGTATAAAGATGAACTTGCTAAACTGACGTTAGTTCCAGTAGCTTTTTTTGTAGATTCTTTTGAATTTTCCATATACAATCATGCAGACTGGCAAGTAAAACACTTTGTTTCTTTTCTTTTGCTTTTTTCCCCTCCTTATCTCATTGGCTGGGGCTTCCAGGATGAAGTTGTTCCAGATTCTGGGGGGTAGGGGAGATTCTGCATCTTTTACCATTAAGCATGATGGTAACTGTGGGGTTTCTTTTGTGGATAATCTTTATTAGGTTAAGCAAGTTTTGTTTAATTCCATTTGCTTAGAGTTTGGGGTTTTTTTTTTGTCATGAATGGATATTGAATTGTATTGAATGCTTTTTCTGTATCAATTAATGATCATCATATGGTTTTTCTAATTAGTCTGTTAATATAGTGTATTATATTGATTGATTTTCAAATACTGAGCCAGTCTTGCATTCTAGCATGAACTAGTGACATAGTATCCTTTTAATATATTCTGTGTTCAATTTACTAATAATAATCTGTTGAAGATTTTTACATCTATGATCATGAGGGATTTGGGTTTCTAGTCTTTCTTCTCGTGATTTCTTTGTCTTGTTTGGGTATTAAGGTAATACTAGTCTTATAAAACAGGTTAGGAACTGTTTTCTATTTCCTGGAAGAGATTATATAGAATTTGCTAGTGAAATCATATGGACCTAGAGTTTTCTCTCTTTTTCTTTAGGGAGAGGGAGCATGCTTAACTGAAAAGTCTACTTTAAAAAATAGATATAGGGGGCTTCCCTGGTGGCGCAGTGGTTGAGAGTCCGCCTGCCGATGCAGGGGACACGGGTTCGTGCCCCGGTCTGGGAAGATCCCACATGCCGCGGAGCGGCTGGGCCCATGAGCCATGGCCGCTGAGCCTGCGCATCCGGAGCCTGCACTCCACAACGGGAGAGGCCACAACAGTGAGAGGCCCGCGTACCGCAAAAAAAAAAAACAAAAAACAAAAAAAAAAAAAAAAAAAAAAAGATATAGGGCTATGCATGTTATCTTTTTTTTAGTAAATTTTGATTGGATTTTGTCTTTAAGGAATTAGTCCATTTTGTCTAATTTGTTGAATTTATGGCCACAGAGTTGTTCATAGTATTGCCTATTTATCTTTTTAGTGTCTATGAGGTCAGTACTAAGTTCCCTTTTTTATTTCTGATATTAGAAGTCTGTGGTTTTCTCTCTTTTTTTCTGTCAATCTGGTAGATTTTATCAATCTTCTAAAAATCTTTTTAAAGAAACAGCTTTTAGGGCTTCCCTGGTGACGCAGTGGTTGAGAGTCCGCCTGCCGATGCAGGGGACACGGGTTCGTGCCCCGGTCTGGGAGGATCCCACATGCCGCGGAGCGGCTGGGCCCGTGAGCCATGGCTGCTGAGCCTGTGCGTCCAGAGCCGGTGCTCCGTAGCGGGAGAGGCCACAACAGTGAGAGAATCGCGTACCGCAAAAAAAAAAAAAAAAAGAATCAGCTTTTAGTTTTATTGATTTTCTTATTTTCTCCTTTGATAATTTTTGCTCTCATATTTATAATTTGCTGCTTCTGCTAGCTTTGGATTTATTTTGCTTTTTTCCCCAATAGTTTCTCAAGGTGGATATTTAGATAATTGACTTGAGAGCTTTCTTATTTTCTGTAATGGTCATTCAATGCTATAAATTTCCTCCTAACCATTGTTTTAGGTACAGCCCACTAAATTTGACATGTTGTATTTTCATTTCCCTTTACTTCATTTAAAAAAAGTCCCTTGAGACCTCCTCTTTGATCCTTGAGTTATCTAAAAGTGTGTTGTTTAAATATTTGAAGGCTTTTTGGATAATCTTATTGATTTCTAGTTTATTAGTTTATTATGATCTGGCACATACTTTGTATGATTTCTGTTCTGTTAACTTCATCATGGTTTATTTTGTGACCTAGAATCTGGTCTGTCTCAGTGAGTGATCTGTGTGCATTTGAGAAGAAAGAGTTTTCCAGTGTTGATGTTTGGGGTGCCCTGCAAATAGCAGTTAAGTCTAGTTGGTGGTCGTGTTTGTATAACCTTAAAGAAGGGCCACCCTCAAGCCCCCATGCCTGCCTTTTCCTAGGGAGACGACTCCTGCCCCCGGGGTTTAGAAGTCTCCCTTGCTCCATCCACTCTGGAAGAGTGTGCCTGTTTTCTGGTTCTTCTAGTGCCCTGTTTGGTTTCTTATCACCAGGGCTTTCTTTTCTCCTCACTCAGCAAACAAAGTCCAGGCCCTTTCCACAGATGAACTAGCTTCTTTTCTGTGCATGTGTCCATATTATTCACTCATTTTAGTCATTTTGTCACTCAGCAAATATTTATTGAGTGACTAATGTATGCCAGGCTGAGAATAATGTCATGAACAAAAGAGAACAGAAACCCCTGCCCTCAGAAATTTTGTGTTTTGTGGTTCTTCTTCATCACCCTAAGTCTGTGAGGTAATCAGATAATACAACCACAATTGGCCTATCATCCTGCTCCATTTTCTAGTTAGGATGCCAATATTATAGAGAGTCTGGTTGTGATTTTGAGACACTATTTACTAGGAAATGCAAATAAGGAAAGGCTGGGAGATGAACATTTGTGACTGCTTCCTCTGCTCTGAGCTCTGGAGGAAGAGCTGGTTAAGGACTCTTTGTTTGGTACAATCTTGTGGGAACGCTGGCCAACAGACCCAAGGCATTAAGGGGTGCCTTCCCTGAGTGACAGCCACAAAAGCTGGGGCACCAGACATGCACACAAACTCTTTCCAAGGAGATGCTGGTGACCTAGGGCAGGGCAGAGGGACTGCATGAAGACAGTGCCCATCAGCCTCCCCCGTCTCCAAAGAGGATGGCAGCAGGCCCCTTGAATTTGTTAAATTAGAACAAGAGTCCTCACGAGCCTGTTAAGAACTGTTTCTTTTTTTACTATAGTCTTGTGGGTCTCATGGATGCAAGCTCCATTGGTTTTCAAAGCTACATGTTTTGGGGGCTTGTCCCTCAGGTGGAAGTCTTAAAAGTTGGGGTGCTAGATCCCAAACCCTTTGCTCCTCAGGGAGAAGTTGGGAGTTGTGATTTTGCTCCTGATCATACGCTGCCATGCAGGACGTGCAGTTGTGGCGAGATTGTGTCTCTGCCTCTCCTACCCATTTTGATATGGATTATTTTTCTTGTTCCTCTGATGTGTAGGCGTCACTCAGCTAGTGTCTGGATTTCTTTCAAAGAGAATTGTTCCATATATAGCTGTCGATTTTATTGTCCAAAGGAGGATGGGTTCAGGAGCCTCCTAGGTTGAAATCTAGAACCAGAAATTCATTGAATTTCTATCAGGAAGACTGCATGCTTACTTATGTAGCTTACTTGTGGTTGTCAATACATCACATCTCACTCTGACTGTGCTTCAGCCAGGTTGTTGTGAAGACACGATTTCTTTCTGTGATTTATAGTCTCCCTCGAAAATGGCCAAACACCACCACTGTTGTGGAGGAATAAAATTTCCCTTACATTTCTAGGTTTTTCTGGCTGGTCTAATAATTAAATCGACATGAGACAGATTAACAGGAGAAAAATTGAACAAAAGTTTAATAACATGTATACATGGGAGAGACCCAGGAAAACTGAGTAGCTCCCCAAATGGCCAAAACCCTCACCTTACAAACTGTCTTCAGCTAGAGATAAAAAAGGATGTTGGGGTAAAGGTTTGGGACTTCAAAGAGGAAGATGGCAGTTCACATGGAGATGGAAGAGCAAACATTTGATAAATAAATGTTTTCTGGGCCAGCAGAGACAATGGGACACAGAGTGGACTCTGAATTCTAAGAGTCTCCCCACCACACGTAGCCCATATTCTTTGTAGACATCTCTGGTAATCACTCTATTCTATAAGAGGCCCTCTGTCTAAATTCTTTTCAGGCAGTTAGAGGGAAGGTCAAAGTCTTTTCCGAAGTCTTTTGGGCCTTGATTGCTTCTGGCTTAGTGATCTGAATGCCAGAGACATTTGGAGTGTTTCTCCCCTACCCCACCCGCCAGACTGTGTTGCATCAGATCCTCTTGCCTCCAGGTCCCTGCACAGTCCCAGACCCACTGTCTCAGAGACAGTGACTTCACTGGGTTTATCTACTCATGCTGAGGCGTAAGAGTCCACGGAACGTGCTCTGAGCCCACATCCATGCCACTGGAAATGCAGGAGCATCAAAATACTATAAGGATGACCCTCTGACTGATAGGAGGTGAGGATCTGTTAACCCGTTCTTCTTCCTTCCTCTTCTGTTTGGGAGGCCCTGAGATTCAGGCATTCCCAGCAGACAGGCCCACAACATTGAGCAGTCAGCTGTTATTTGCACCAGGCAGCCAGTTCTCTCTCCTTCCCTCCTGGAATTGTGTTCTGTAAATGGCAATGTATAACTTTTGCCTCTGGCTTTGCTTTCCAGGGAAACCAAGCTAAGATGTCATTCTTTACCAGGAAATATCAACTTGTAAGGGTGAGATGACACCAAGGGCAAAGCTAGAGAAGAAAGATTAAACAAAACATCTCAAAAAAAGCCCAGCATCTATGGTGTCTGCCCCTCTGTGTCTCGCTGCTCTCTTTACCCAGCCTCATTCTTAAATAGCCCCTGTAGGAAGCATCTCAAGGGACCAAGATCTAAAGTGTACCTTATGGGAATGGGTCCCAAGTACTTTAACTTTTATCATTGACAGATAAGCAGTGGAAGGCAACGTTTTAAAGTAAAATGCATTCAATTAAAAAGAACGAGTTAGGCAAGATGAGTAAGTTCTAGAGATCTGCCGTACAACACAGTGTCTGTAGTTGACAATACTGTGTTAGTCACTTAAAAGTTTGTTAGGAGTGTAGAACTCATGTTAAGTGCACTTACCACATTATAAAAAATACAAAAGGGCACAGGAACATTTAGGAGTTTACCTTGACTGTGGTGATGGTTCCACAGGTATATCAAACTCATCAAATTGTATACATTAACTACGTGCAGCTTTTTGTATATCAATTATACCTCAATAAAGCTGTTAAAATAATAATAATAATAAGGGAAACTTTGCACTGGGAGAGGGGATACATGCAAAATTTGTGCAGTATCCACTCAGCTTTTAAAACTGTAAACCTAAAACTTCTCTAAGAAATAAAATCTAGTGATTTTTTTTTTTTTTTTTAATGAGCCAGCTGTCCCAAGGAGATGCAAGTGAAAAGTTAAGTCAGAGGCAGACAGTCAAAAGGTAAGAAAGCATTGCCTGGACTAGAAATTAAGATGCAAGAATCTGGATTTCTAGAGATCAGTTCCAAAGACAAAGTGATAATAATGTGTAGTCAGAAAGGCATCAAGACTGGGGGAAAAAGAACTGAAGGGTTAACTAGTAGAAAAATAGTATAAAAATAGCACAGAAACTGGAAAGAAAAGCTTGTTGCAAGGTGACTTCCTTTTCATTTCAGAGGGAAAGCTCATAGTAGAAATATGAAAAAAAAGAAAAGAACTGTTCTTTAAAGAATACTTTAAAGAGGCACCTTTGAAATGCAACTTCCTATTTAGACCTCATCTAGTCAGACACCTGTCTTTCCGTGTTTTCCTCTGTTACCTGGTCCTGTGTGTGGCAAATGAAACCAACTGTGTAAGGCAGGAAGATAGCAGAGGCAAACATAAGTTTGCTTTTTTTCTGCACAGAAAAACGTGTGCAGTGTTTTTCCTGTTGAGCATGAAATGTCAGCAGGAAGGGGAGGGTGTGGTAACTCCTAGCACAGCCTCTGACATCACAGACTGCTTTACAGCTTTTGGCTTATTTCAATCACTTAATTGAACAAAAATTTTTGGAGAATGACATGGGTCAGCTAAGAAAGATTCTGCTAAATGTAACATTATTGAACCTAATAGAAGATGTAGGGGAAAGTGGACACATAATGTATAGTAGCAATTATGAGTTGGGCACTAATTATTGATATTTGCCAGGACTCACTCTGCCAAGTGCATTTCATGTCAACTCTGAGAGATATATACTATTGTTAACCACTTTTAAACATGAAGAAATGGACTTTGAGAAACTAACCACATGCTAACCATCACATAAGTGCAGAGAACAGAGACAAGACATTAGCATCCTGCAATGCCCCACATGGTTCTCAAAGATGGTGCTGATGCCCACAGAGGAGGGACACTCACTGTGTACTGTGACTTACAGGTACCATTTCTAGTCTACACAAAACCTTGTAAGGCAAGGGCTTATTCTTATTTTACTGATGAGAAATACGAGGTTCAATAGCTGATAAATTTATCCAAGGTGACATAGTTAACAAGTAGACAAGTCAGAGTCTGAACACAAACCAACTGAACTCCAGAATGTAGGGCACACTCGTTTGTTCTGTGTTGAGTTTGAATATACTAATGTTACCAAACACAAGTTCGTGTGCCTGACGCACAGTGAGGTACACTCCAACCAAAATGTTGGAGTTTGGAGCAGAGAAAGGTTTATTGCAGGGCCATACAAGGAGACAGGTGGCTCATACCCCCTAAAACCTCAAACTCCCCAAAGGGTTTCAGCAAAGCATTTTTAAAGACAAGGTAGGGGAGGGGTGTTGTTAGTTATTGCACATTTCTTGGTGTAGGAATCCTTTGTTCTCACAGCTGTCCATGTAGGTCAGGTCATGGTCAGATCATGATGTTCCTATAAACCTCCAACAAGACAAATTTTTCTTCAGTTTGTATCTCTATATGAATGAACTCTTAAAGGTCAGAGCCCTGAGAATAGGAAATTCTATATATTTCAGGCTATAGGCAACATTCTTTTACAAAAGGTGCAGAGTCAGTATGACTAAGCACAGGCAACAGAGTACAAGGGTTAGAGCTAACGGAATAGATTCAATATGGAGTCAGATTTGTTCTTCCCTATTACACTAATATCATTATGGGTATGAAGCTTCCAGTATATCACCAGCTGGTTGTTGAAGCTGAAAATGTATTTGTGCTCTTTTCTGTCTGCTCTTAGACAAGAAGGTCATATAACTCTAGTGCTCTGTCTAGAGTTAGCCAAACAAACAAAAAAGGTCATTAAACAGTTAAGCACAGTCAATCTAATATTCCTTGTCAGTTTGTCTCCCAGAGGATTTACTACAAGGTAGACTCAATCAGTGGTGTAACCACATTTTTTGTACATGGTAAAGCAAATTTCTGCAGGAGAGAACTTGGGAATCAACAGAGAAATTGTGATTTTCTGAGAGTGGGATCCTAGAAAGAAGCAGCTTCAGGAAGCCAAGAATCCACTGCTGGTGAGTCACTGTTCAGTTACACAGCACCTACCAATTAATTGTGTTCTTTATATTATCAGCAGACTAGAACCCCAGGGTCATGATTTGTTTGCGTGTCCTGGAAGGAATCTCAGAGGTAATTTAACTTAACCCCCTAATTTTTCAGATGAGAACATTGAGACCCTGAAAGGTCAAATGTCTAGCTAAGTTCATGTGTTTTGAGGTGGAAAAGAAGAATAGAATTTCTCTGTAATAGGAAAGAAAAAAAAATCTGACTCCATATTAGACCTGTTTCTTTTACTTTAACCTTTGTATTCTACTGCTTTTGCTATAAGTTAATCACTAAAAGAATGTTGCCTACAGCCTGAAATATACAGGATAGCCCATTCAAGGCTCTGACCTTTAAAGGTATAACACTTTCCCATTCATATAGAGATAAAAAGTTGCAGAAAAGAGAATAACATTTGTCTTGTTGGAGGTTTACAGGAATATCATTATCTGATCTATGTGGACAGCTGCAAGAACTATACCAAGAAGTTTGCAACAACTAACCATGCCCCTCCCTCACCTTGCCTTTAAAAATGCTTTGCTGAAACCCTTTGGGGAGTTTGGGGTTTGGGAGGGTACAAGACACCTGGCTTTTTGCATGGACCTGCAATAAAACTATCTCTGTTCCAAACTCTGATTTTTCAGTTTGTTTGGCCTCACTGTGTGTCTGGCACAGAAACTTGCATTGGTAACACCTCTTGTCCAGTATTTCACCCAATTTTCAGCCTGGAGTCCAGGGGCTGCCAACACTGGTGGTTCCACGGGCTCAGTGGACAGCTGCCCTGAGGTCTGTGGTGATGAAAGCAGGCTATCAGTGTGTGGAGAAATGTGGGTCTGGAAGCATCCACTTCCCACCCTGAACACTTCCCTTCCCCTGGGTAGAGGGCTATTCCTCTACTCACCCTGTGGTATACCCCACATTCACTTTGATGCAACTGACAGGGAGTAACTTAATCCCTGTCAGTATCACCCATCTTCCAACACAAAATTTGAGACAGAATCTTGGAAACTAACATTTAGGGAACATGTTTTATATTCAAGACAGTAGGCCAATACTTTTCACACCTACATCATCTTATTTAATCCTCATAATGATGTTGTGTCAGGAAGTAATTATCTCTGCACTAGTGGGGAGGTAAACAGGCTCAAAGAAGTCCAGTGATGGTTCTTCCCTGTCAGGAAGTGAGTGGATGGAGGTCTGTGTGACTCCAAGGCCCAGACATCTTGAGAAGTGTTTAGTTAGAGCAATAGCCTCATCCTGAAACAGCCCAACAAACAAGTACAGTTCCTTTCTCCAAGTTTGTGATTTACAGCTAAAGCAGTTGCAGATTTTTCTATTGTTTTTTAAATTAGAGGACTGATATTAGAGAATAAAACTGCAAAATGGAAACCCAAGCTGATAAGTCCATGGAAAATGGATCCTTAGGCTGCATTTATATATCTACTGTCAACACTTACAGAGCCTAGATTAATAGAGTAAACAGTGATGGTGATTACCCTGGTAACAAAATTACCATTAAGCCTTGCTTGAGGAGGAAATAAAAAGCTCCAACATCTGTCAGGTTCAACCAGAGTTCATTGAGGATAGAAAACTTCACATGCTCCTTTTTTTCCTTAAAATTAGAAATAGCAGAATGAACACAGATCACCTAGTGACTAGGAGCCCAGTGGCTCAGAGCTCCCACTAAGGTCCAGGGAGAAACGTGGAGTGACCCAGCAGCACTCACACAACCTCTTGGGGTTAAATCAGAATTATTCCCATGAAAAAGCGAACCATTGCCAAAAATTTTAACATTTCATTAAACCAAATT